>NC_141694.1:613482739-614082739 GCF_964263255.1 Lissotriton vulgaris | reverse complement strand
GATAGCATATGCACTTTAACACTGGAAACGTGTCCAGAGTCATACAACAGCCAACAACAGGTCAGAAAAAATACAGGAGGAAGGCAAAAAGTTCAGGGATGACCCTGCAAAAAGGGCCAAGTCCAACACAACCCCCTTTCAGCCAAAATGCAGAGGAGACCAATCACTACCCTGATGGGCTTCTCTGCTTTGGGTGAAAGAACATGTATCCTGGCCTGCAACAGCCATGGCATATTCCAGTTCTATACCAATCTGAACATTTTTGGATCCCTCTGTCCATACTCTCAGGGCCCACCTTGCTAACCCAGGGGGAACCCTTCTCCTTACCTGTGGACACTATCTGTGCAGCACCTAACCGTAGCTTGCTCACAGGTGTATCCCAACAGATAGACAGCAAGCCACAGTGGTCACTGACAGTAGTCAGTGATGAGACCCAGGCCTTATGCCTCGAAGGGCTCTCAAACCTCTGTGGTGTCAGAGAGCGGGGGCAGTAGCCCCAGGTGCTTGGCTCCTTTTGTCCACTCTCCCTCCTGTCAGGTCAGGTATGACATCCTGACACTGAGCCACCAGCCCCGGGCCTGTACCTGGTGGCTGGACAAGAGACTGGGGTGGGCTCTCCCATACCCAGTCCTCCTCCTCAGGGCTCTGCACCCTCCAACGTGGAGTGGTGCCCTCCGAAGACCAATCAGTCAGGAGACTGTTTACAGTGGTCCCATCCTTCAGGTCAGTCAACACCTGAACCTGGCTTCCTAACCCAGAGACCAACCCCTGCGGTTGAACACTTGCCCGGCTCACCAGGACTTCCTTGGGAGCACATATGCCCCCCAAGGGTGACCCATAACTCATGTGTCGTGTGACAGTCTGCCTGGTGTAGATCTCCAAACCCCTGTCCATCTGACAGCACGTGAAGATCCCCCAGGACAGAAGTGGGGTCACCATGGTCATTCACCGGTGATTCAGCCCTTCTGGCTTACCCCTGACCCACTGGTTCTTCCACTTGGGACTCTTTCCCCCTCTCAACCCTCAATCTGGACTTCTGCACCCTCCACTTAGGAGTGGCACTGCCAGACACCAGAACTGATGGAGGCCTGCTTACAGACACTCCCAGTTCACCAGACACTAGGGGATTCCCGTCAATGGGCAGCCCATCAGGACAGACTAGGATCCCCACTTGAGGCACTGGTCCAGCTCAAAAGTCTCGGGGTGCTGGTAGAGGTAGCATGCCCCTGGGGCTGAATCAGTGCGCATATTGTAAAAAGGAGTCTCTAGAACTGTTACAGAAACTTGCAATACCCAGAGGGTGGGGTCCAGGTGGAAGGGGCCGTGGACAGGTTGGTGTGGATGAGGATCAGGTTGGTACATCTTCAGGGGGTCGTTCAGATCAAAATTATTTTGATAACCCCAGGGGAAGGCAGTATAATTATGACAATTATGATATGAAGTTACTGGGATGTCCCATAGCTAGGACAGCAAGGGACAGTGTGAGGGACCAGTCCAAATTCCTGTAGATCAGCCTGGCCCTTATGTCATGGCAGATTTGCATGGTTCGGCTAGAAATTTTTGGTGGACACAGGTGCAATGAATAGCTCTGTTTCTCCTTCGCTGCTCCCAGGGGCAACCCTGTCTGGTCATAATAATGTCTCGGTAGGTTTTTCAGGCGTACCGGTTGTGTGCCCCATATCCCACCCTCTTGCTTTTACTTTTGGTCCCTTTACTGTGGACTCCCCATTTTTGTTGAAGGCAAATTGTGGGGGAAATTGATTAGGACTGGATTTGTTGAAGAAGTTACATGCCACCATTTATTGTTCCCCGGATGGTGTTTATTTGACTTCCTGACCTAAAGTGGTTAGTGCAAAACAGTGTTTGGCGAAAGATGCATCACTTCCTGTTGAATTTAAGGATGTACTGTCCTGGGGAACAAGTTTTACAGATTCAACAGGATCTGATCAAACTGGGGGTGGTAGAGGAGACAGTAGCGAACGTGTGCAATAGTCCCATTCTTCATATTCTTAAAAAGGCACCTGTGGATTCCCCTGATGTACATCCGGATGTTTCTCTTTTTGTGATTTATCTGTGAGAAATAAACAAAATAGTTGTTCCTCAGTTTCCGTAGTCCCTGGTATTACCGTCCTTTTAACAATGATTCCTTCCACAGCTGAATTCTTTTCTGTTATTGATTTGAAAAATGCCTTTTTTAGCATCCCTGTCCATCCAGACAGCCGGTATTTGTTCGGCTTCACTTTAGCTGGCAGTAGTTTTCAATTCTGTAGAGTTCGTCAGGGGTATACTGAAAGTCCTAGTATTTATAGCCAAGCTTTGAAAAGTCAATTGGACTCTCTCTGTCTTCCCGCAGGTAATGTATTATTGCAGTATGTGGATGACATTTTGATAGCCTTCGATATTGAAGAGGGTTGTTGGGATGCCACTGTTAAAATGTTAAAGCATTTGACCCACACAGGAATTAAAGTGTTACTTTCCAAATTCCAATATTGTCAACAGCAGGTCACCTATTTAGGTCACATGCTGTCGAAGGAGGGTCGGAGGCTAACACCAGAACGAGTTGATGCCATTGTTAAGATGCCAGTCCCTGTAACTCAGTGGGACGTGCGTGCTTTCTTAGGCATCACCTCGTATTGTCGGCACTGGATACATGCTTATTCTTTATTAATACAGCCTCTGCTTTGCTTGATAACTAAAGATGTGCATGAACCCTTGCCTTGGACGCATGAATGTCAGCATGGTTTTGAACAATTAGAAGTTGCGCTTTGCTCTGCACCTGTGCTTGGCACGCCTGATTATAAGAAGCCCTTCTTGTTGTACGTACACGAAGCGGCTGGATGTACACTCTCTGTGTTAACACAAGCCTTTGGAGGTAAGCAGAGGCTGTGTGCTTATTTTTATGCTACACTTGACCCTGTCGCCAGAGCCCTACTGAGTTGTTTAAGAGCCGCCATGGCTACGGCGGTCTCTATCTGACAATCGGCAGGGCTCGTTCCCAATCATGATCTCACAGCAATGGTACTGCATACTGTGTTTGTACTTCTGAATAAAACAAAGGCGCAGCACCTTACTAGTCTGACTGGGTACAAATTAACATTTTTTGCCCCTCATATTACTATCAAAAGATGTGCCACACTGAATCCAGCCACGAAGAAGAGGACAAGGATGTCCATGATTGTCTGTTTCGGACAGAGGAGGAGACGAAGGGAAGTGTAGACCTGACTGATGTTCCTTTATCTAATCCTCAAGGGAAGCTACATGTTGATGGCTCTTGTTTCAAATTGTCAAATGGTACCACTACAGCGGCGTCTGCTATTTTGCTGCAGCAAGGCGAACAGGTTCTTAAGCGTTGTCTTCTAGGTGACAGACTAACTTTCTCCATGGGTAAAGGAGATCCCAACAAGCCCAGAGGCAAGATGTCCTCCTGCGTCTGCTTTGTGCAGACGTGCCAGGAGGATCATAAAAAGAAACACCCATCTGTGAACTTCGCTGAGTTCTCCAAGAAGTGCTCCGAGACAATGAACGCAAAAGAAAAGGGCAATTTTGAAGACATGGAAAAGGGAGACAAGGTCCGGTATGACCGGGAGATGAAATCATATGTGCCACCAAAGGGCGAGATCAAAGGAAAAAAGAATGAAGATCCATATGCACCCAAGAGATCACCTTCGGCTTTTTTCCTCTTCTGCTCTGATCACCGTCCCAAAATTAAGACTGATTATCCTGGCTTGTCAATTGGCGATACAGCAAAAAAATTGGGAGAGAAGTAGGCGGAACAGACCGCGAAAGACAAAATCTCATTTGAACAGAAATCTGCAAAACTGAAGGAGAAATATGAAAAGGACATTGCAGGATAACGTGCAAAGGGAAAAGGCGATGTAGGGAAAAAAGCACCTGGAAGGCCAGCAGTGGCAGCAAAGAAAAAGGTAGAGCGAGAAGATGATGAGAATGACGAAGAAGAGGAGGAGGAAGAAGAGGATGAGGAGTAACTTGAATGCTTGCTATGAGATTTTGTGCTGGAAGTCCATTGTTTTGCTAAGAATGTGAGCTCGAGTGCAGCTCATTGTTAGCTCTGGTATACAAACTGTACAGAATTGTGTATAGGTAATGTGTGATTCTTTTAGGGGAAACCTCCGTTTTTTATGTAAGTAGTAGCTGAGGTGCCACTTGAGTTAGGTATGATTCTGATGTTGTGGAATGTCTCTGCATATTTGCATATTTAAAGGTTTCTAAAGACTTCAAAATAAGCCCTGGTATGCCCATGCACTTGGGAGTATCATAGCTGATTTTACATCAATGTAGACTGGTGCATTGTACTTTTCTAAAACTTTTTTTTTGCAATTTTGTAATAAAAAGATTTATATTACATTACAGTATCCTATTACCACGCTGCACACTGTAGATGAGACGTCATGTGTTCCTCATCAATCAGCGGAAGCTGCAGAGCTGTAGCTCTTTTGTGAGCATGTGAATTAAGTGAAGGACTGGCTGTAAATATTTATACTGACAGGCAATATGCCTTGTGGGTGGCCCATAACTTTGGACTTCTCTGGGTAGGGAGAGGATTCTTGACTTCATAAAGAGACTTCTGACAGCTTTGGCTCTTACCAAATGACTGGCAATAGTCAAATGCAGTGCTCATAAATCAATTACTGATGATGCTGGGTGGGGGAATGCCTTTGCAGATCAGATAGTGAAAAAGACAGCCAGGTCGAGAACAACAAAAATGTTCGTGGCAAGTCCTGCTAGATGGGTAGCAGACGTTGGTATGTTTGAGAATTCGCTGGAGAGTGTTAGAGGGATACAGAGTGAGGCAACAGTAGAGGAGTTGGCAGAATGGCAGGAGAGTACCGGCGTTTAGATGATGAAGGGTGCTGGACTGATAAGTCTGAGAAACAGAGATGGATGCTACCAGATGCATATGTCCTTCCTGTAGTTACTGTGGCACATGGCCCGGACCATATTAGCACCAAAGGCATTTGTAAACTGTTAGAACCTGTGTGTCAGAATGACAATATTCCGAAAGTTGCTGCTAATCTAGTGAAACACTGTATGATTTGTCTGAAACACAATCCTGGGAAGGGTACCTCTACACCTTCTGGTAATTTTTCACTTCCTTCTTTCCCTTTTGAGGTACTCCAGATGGACTACATAGAGCTACAGCGAGTTAATAATTTAAAATATGTGTTAGTGGTAGTTTGTGCATTTAGCAAATGGATTGAGGCTTTCCCAACAAAAGAAAATACTGCCATCGAGACGGCAAAGGCTCTTATTGAAGAGTTTTTCGCGCGCTAGGGCTTGCCCCGTTTCATTTGGAGTGACAACGGAAGTCAGTTCAACACAAAGGTGATCCAATTGGTGTGCGATGGTTTGCACATCTACAAAAATTCCATGCAGCCAATCACCCTCAGTCAGCAGGTTTTTTTTTTTTGAAAATCTGTTTATTAGCATAGTAATTGGAGCAGTTACATACATATTCGGGCATAGTAATAATCAGAATGTCACATTCATATGTCTGCTCAGTATTTACAGGTACTTAGTATCCTTGATTTTCCATTTTCGTCCGGAACCATTGCAACTGAACAATCCCTTAACATACCCACTCCCTCCCCCACCCACTAAAATCCCTCCCGGCACTCTCCTCATATGCGAATAAATGTGATATTTACATCCTGGTCACCTGTTGCTCCATATAGTACAGTTTTTTTCCCCCATACACAGAGGCAGGCTGGGATAGAATTGTCAATGGTACAGGGTTCCCCGTACCCCAACACAGTGCACCTTACATCGTGAATGTCCTAAGGGGGCTGGACCCATTCATCCCATGTGTAGTGAGTTATCCGTATCCCCCCGTCCTCCTCACCCCCAGCCTCGAAGGTCCCCAGCACAGTGAACCAGTCCAAGGAGATCAGTGTTTTCCTGAGACCTCTGTGTTCTTCTCGCTGTAGTGCCTCGCCTTCTGCCTTGCCCCATCTAATTACCTCTGCTTTCCATAAATCTGGGTCAGGGGGTCTGGGGGACTTCCACCTCATCGTGATTGCTCGCTTCGCTAGTAATAGGGCCAGGTCTGTGAAACGTGTCGCCACGGTCCTCGTGCGTGTTGACGGTCCCAACCCTAATAGTGTATGTTCTATGGTGAGCGATCGGGACAGGGTGCCAGCACTCTCAAGCGAGTCAGCGATGGTGGCCCAGTAATGACCCAACTTGGGGCATTGCCATAGCATATGTATTAGTGATGCGTCGTCATCGTCGCACCGGGGGCAGTTGCTACTCGCGTCGGGGAACATCATATGTAGGCGATGCGGGGTCAGGTAGGCTCTATGTAGCAGCATCAGCCGAATAAACTTGTATTTGGGGTTTCTGGCTACCTTCTTGGGAAACTGGAGGGTGCGTTCCCATTCTTTGTCCCTCAGTGGCCTACCAATGTCTCCTTCCCATGCTGTCCTGAGTGGTGTTAGAGGGACCGCCCTCCCCGCTTTTATGCTAGCAGTGAGCCATTTGGTTAGGTGGCCGCCCGTGCCCATTAGGTAGTGCATTGTTATCAGGGGGTTGGTAGCTGGTTCCTGTCCTTCAGGCGCCCAGGTGTGCGTTATATAGTGACGAAGGCCTGCGTGTAAAAGGAATGAGCTCAGTCAGCAGGTTTTGTTGAAAAATACATTGGTACTCTCAAGCCAAAATTGGCAAAAAATTAAGGAAAGTACTGGGTTGCAATGGCCATATGCCTTACCTCTTGCCCTATTGTCCACCAGAATGACAGCCCATTCTAGAACAGGATTATCACCCTACGAGGTGATCTTTGGTCATCCAGCAAATGTGTGGGGTGTGCTTAGACAGAAGAAGTTTTCTGAGATAGATTATCCTTTATTGGTTGAATATTTGTATGAACTCACTAAGAGTTTGTGTTCTATTAACCAACAGATACACAAGGTGTTACCTTCAGCACCTGAGGCGCCTGGGCACACCATTCAGCCTGGAGATTATATATTCATAAAGAGCTTCCAAAGAGGAGATAGTTTGGAGCCTAGATGGATGGGACCCTATCTGATCCTCATCACAATGAGGACGGCAGTAATAGTGAAAGGTTGGAAACACTGGATCCACGCTTCCCACTGCCGACGGGTCCCGATACCCCTTCCCTACGACGCCTGAGTTTGTGATGGCATTGGAACCATGAGACAGAGAAAGTCCCAAGATTCCCTCTGTTCTCCAATACCCAACTAGTTTGGAGACAGACAGAGGTAGAAAACGATGCTTTTTTAAAGGCTGCAGTTCCCCCAGAAATTAGGGCTGCTCAGCTTTCCACTTCATCTGATTCGCAGGAGCCTGAGTCTCAGTCCCCAGCGGCCCCTGAATTTCAGATTCTTCTCCGAGATGAGACAGTGCCTGGAGTAAAAGGTACAATTTGCATCCACGACGGAAGAGTAGTGCACCAAAAGAGAAGTGAGTATAGTTAGGGATGGACTTTATTGAATAGGATTAGTGCCAATGCTCCTTGTTTCTGCATTTTCCTATTAGACTAGGGAGTGGAAGATTTGGTGCATTGCTTGTAATGCAGGACAGGATAAGCTGAGGGTATTTTCCAAGGAGGGAGAGTGCCTTATCCTGAGAACGCTGAATATTTGCAGATGGACTACAACAGTGTGCCTCCACTGCGGCTTGCTCAATAGCACCACAGAGGATTGGACAATAGAAACCTGCCAGGGACCCTGATTCTTTTTTCTTACGTTTGTTCCTTTTTGTTTTTGCGTACTTTCCATCATTGGCTCCATCATATGACGTCTCTTTCTCTAATGATTTGCCTTGTAAAAGTGTAGTAAACATATATCTGTTTGGTCACCCTCTTGCAGAAGATGAACAGCTTCTTGTTGCCCTGTGCCCGGGGCAGATTAGGTTAGAATAGTTGCTCAAGAAGAAAATATTTTGGGTTGTAGTTGCATTGTTGTTCCTATTGGTGGAAGGGGGGTTGTTCTGGATATTGGAGTTCTCTGAAGTTACCTCATCATGCGCCCTATATAAAGCCGTTACCTCAGATCATAATAAATGAGCCATGTATAGTAATTTTTTTTAGACACACATAGAAAATTCTTTGGGGATAACACAGCTTGTTATCCTACTGATTCTGTTACAAGTTTATGGACAGCTTACCCCTTGTCATTGGTGAATTATACATATGTTCGTCCTCCCCAATTCGTAGAAGTAAAAGGTGAATTCGGTCTGGGATATCCTGGACCTTGCCTATATTACAGAAAGCCGAGAGGAACAGGGTACCCTGGATGCATGCCTAAAATGTATTGTGGTGATCTATACCTTGGTAAAAGGAATATCACCCTGATAGGTTGACACTACCAAGATCTGACTGTTACTCAAGAGGCAGGCATTTATCCTGCGTGTTGCCCTGAAATAAATAGTACTGACTCTTTTTTGTATCTAAATTGTTCTGTAGAAGTAGTGTATAAAAATGTAATGCGTTTAGGATAAAAGGATGATCCTGGTATGAAGGAAATGAATACTAGATATGCCCCATCGGATTATCAAGGTCCACTCTATGCACATCCAGGGTTTTATTTTTTATCAAGTGGTACATATTCTAATATGTACAATGGTAAAGAGGACGTGGCCTTGGGAATTCAGTGATCTCTGTCCTAGTCTGCCATACTCCAAATGCTTGGACTAAGGATTAGATGTAGTCGCTTATTCAGTGGCGGCGACTTCAGGATGGACATCCGCCATGCGGATTCAGCAGAACTTCAAATCAATTGCGGCGTCTGCTCACCGTTCTTGCTGTGCAGATGTGAATCTGTACAGGCAGGGTCCAGTTCCTTAGGCTGCAGTTGGGCCTAAAGAGCAAATCTCTCCTGGCTGGCTCACCAAAATGTTGCTTGAATATGAATTTACCTTGAAAAAATGAAAGACTTGAGGCTTTGACAAAAAAGTTGTTTTAATTAAACGCAGTGGCCAGGAAAGCAGGCAATAGAGTTGGGATCTGAAGGCTGTCTCAAAGTACATTGTTTATGGCCGTCATTGTATAAGTTTCAGAAGGTGTAATAAAGCGATTTCTGCATTCTTTGTAGAACAGGAATCTGGGCCTAGTTATGGGGTCATAAATCTGGCCACTTGTTAAGAAACACAGGTGGGTCCAGATGTCTGACATGGGGAGTGCGTGATCACTGGGTGTAGTGTGCATGCTGTGTTCTGATTGACTGAGTGTTCCTAACTTATTGTGGCATCTGAATTTATGGTGTTTTGGGAACATGGGCTCCTCTGGCCAAGTGTGTTTCATTGGGGGCCAATCTCCTGAGACCATTTTGAGGTTGTTCCTAACTGTGGGATTGATCTGGGTTTTCCTGAGTGCAAGCATGCGGCACTGCGACCCCCGATGTGCAGCTCATACTTTCTGCCCGCACCCAGCTGCACATCCTGCCCATCTGACATGAGTTCAGGCAATGGAATTGGGTGTGGCGCAAGTGGCGAAGCTACAAAAGGAGCCATGGACGGAGCCCAGCCTTGAGCAAGCTGCGTGGAGGTAGGCGCCCCAGCAACCTTGTTTGCGATGAGAGAGGTGCCCCAGGCCTCTACAGTGGGTAGCCTTGCTCATCCAGGATCATTCAAGCAGCAGCATTAAAAAAAAGTAGTCAGTGCCCTACGGTCACCCATAAAGGGGCATGTCTCATTTACATAAAGAGACAGCAACAGGCACAGACCATCTATGGCTTCCAAAAGCCAAGCTGCACTGGAGGCAAGTAGGGAGCACTGCATCTGGCTGGGGCAAAGGGAGGCATCCTATGAGATGAGTAGGTGGTTCAGGAATTTATCTAGATCACAATAGAAAGCACTGTGGGAGACCACTGCTGAGGAATGGCACAGTAGATGATGATAGTGGCAATTGCACAGAGCACCCAGTTGGCTGGCCCCCATGGTAAATAAACACACCTTTGGGTCCCCTCAGCAAATCTTGATGGTAGTTACCATATACTATGAACCAGTGATGAGCTACCTTTAGGATGCAATTGAAGAAAGATGAACAGGAGGAGAGGCAAAGGCCTCTAAAAAGTTAACGTTCAAATTAAAACTCCTTGATTAAAGGGTCTACAAAAGAAAAAAGAAGGACCCATTGGGGTCGGGGACACTGCTTATCCTCATTTTGGTGCACATTTCTTCAAAAACAGTCCGAATGGATAGAGACAAGCTTTTTTGAGGCTTCCACTAAAGAGGGGGGAAAAGGTCCTAGAGATGACAAACACACAAACCCAAACATGATGGTGCTTATATAGGAAGACCTTTTAGCTAGCCTACAAACTTTCAATGGAGAGCTCAGGGAGGAGATTAAAGCTGACTTAGCAAAGGGACAAGCCACATTAAACTGACCTCATGAAAAAGATAGCTACCCTCTGTAACAATAGACTCAATGTGCTCTAGAGTCCTGGATGTTGAAGTCAGAGTACAAGATCTTGATACAACAAACAGACCGTATGACCAGGCTATGTACCCTCCAAATACAAGCAGACAAGGCTGTCCTTATGACTTTAAAATTGGTGGAAGGAGAGAAAACTTAAGCGTAAGAGTTCTGAAGGAATTGTGGAAGGGGAAATCTGGAAACATTCATAGATGGACTTTTTGGAGAAATATTTAGAGAACATCAAATGCAGTTCAAGCTGGACGCAGAGTGGGTTTGAAAAAATTAGAGAAGGAAATGGTCCACGAGATGTACTCACAAGCCTCCACAACTTTCAGGTTAAGGAGAAAGTACTGAGAGCCATTAGAAATTAAAAATATATCAGCTTTCAAGACTTTGAGTTCTCTTTGTTTCAGGACATTGCATCAGCCACTTTGGCTCATCGTCAGCAGCTTAGAACTGGTTATAGACAAATGGAAGGCTGAACAGATTTGCTACCATTGGTTGTTCCCTTTCAGCATTACTATTGCGTTTCATAATAAATGGCACCAGACTTCTGGTATGGCAATGATGGTGCAGATATTAAGCGATGTGAGAGAAAAGGAGCAGGTAAAGACAACCCAATGGAGGCGGTGGGTGAGGAGCCATCTAAAGGCTAGTTTACACCTACACCTTAGAGGCAACCGGAAAGCCAGAAATAAGCAGGGAGAGTTACAAACCAAAGAGAAATCCGGGACATCAGGATGATGCAGTATGGAAGAAAGAAGAAAATGGTGATATGCTCTATATGCTTCAGATCACTTCGTAGAGGACAAAGTACTCAATTGCTAAGTGCAACATGAGGACAGATGCCTAAAATGTGTCTCCTTAGACTATAAATGATGCAAATACTGTGTATGTTTGGTGAGAGCCCGTGGGAGATGGGAAATCATGGAATGCCATTACCCCTATAGAGGAATATAGACCTGATGTAGATGATCTGAGTGGGGAGCAAAACTAAAAAAACCCTTGAGTATAGTGTGTACGTTTGTCAATAAACGAATTTCGTTGTGCGTCCTGCATCGCAAAATGTGATGCAGAGCATGCTACAAAATTCGTTTTGTTAATGTAATTGTTTACTTACCTGCAATCATCCATAGTCCAGTGTTTACTGACTCCCACCCTGCCCCTCCCCCGCCCCGCCCCGCCTGTCTGTCCCACAGGAACTCCCCCCAAGGGCCGTGGCTGTAGGGATGGCTTTTCCACACTTGATCCACAAGACTGTACATTAGCATTCCTAAAGACAGAGGAGGGAAGTTTTGAAATAAGACAGTGATCTAAGGGAGAAGTTGATGCCTTTTACATTACTAGATACCTGATAAGTAATGATTAAAATAAATTCAAAAGAATTAAACTCCCCATTGGGAGATCTAAGACTTGGTGTTTTGTATGAGAGGAAAGGTTTTCATCATGACTTTAGGAAACCCCTCTTAGGAGATCAGAAGAGAAGAGGCCTAAACATAAATACTCCACAACATATTATGCCTTCACACTCACAAACCACACAGCAGTTGCTTTGTTTATTCACAGATTTCTGTCGTTTAACTTACAGAGCCAGGAAAAAAGTCAAAGAGGGCAGATATTTCATGATAAAGGGCATCAAGAAAGGCAAATTCATCACCCTGGCGGTGATATATGCACCAATGCAGGACAGGATAGGTTCATGATTAGCTTTGTTGATGGAAATTGCAGAGGGTGACAGAGTGCTACTAGAGGACGTCAGCTCGGTCAGAGAACATGAAGAAGCTTGAGTGGGGCAGAAGGAGCAAGAATGGGAGCTGAAGGGAATTTACACCAAATTTGACAGAAAGTTAGACTTTTACTCAAACAGCATGCTTTTTGTTATTTGATGTAAATCCATTCAATAGTTTTACTGAAATGTATGTTTAAATGGATGCTTGGGTATTTATCATGGGGCTAGTCCCTTAGAAAAGTTAGTGATATCTGGACAGTTGAGTCCCACTGGACTCACGTGGGAGTCCTTTGGGACAAAATATTTTTGTATTTTTAAAAATCCAAATTGAATTGGCCGAGGGAGTCTTTTCTCGCATTGGCCAATGGGGTCCCATAATTCTCAGGATCCTACCATGGAAGCTTGTATTTGATTGGCTAGCTGCAACATCTCAGAAAATGTTGTGCGGCCATTACAGTACACAGGGACTCACTCAGTCCCTATGTTTTGCAAAACAAAACAAATAACATGTAAGGAGGCATGGCAGGGACACCCTGATCATTACCCATCTGTGGGGGCTGAGAGACACCACTGTGATTTAACATATTTTTTTCCCGCAGTTACTGTTGTACTCTTGTTGGACCCAGCACGGTCCTCCCATGAAGTTTGTGCATATTCCTGTGAGAGCATCTGTACAAGTATCTGCCCTTTGGCACAGCTGCACTAAGTAAACTTCCTCAGCTAAGCTTGCACTGTGTTGCAGTACCATGGAGTGGGAGCTTGTCTGGTGGGTACTGTAGGAATGCCGCGATTCTGGAAAAATGTAATTAAAAGTAAAAGGAGAAGAGAATGCAGGGATTGGCAGCATGCAGGATTTGGCGCAGGGCCTGACCAAAGGCCTGGCTCTGCAGCCAAGCCCTGCTGTGCACAGCCAAAGGCCATGGACAGCGGGAATTGACAGCATGTGAAGGGTTAGCTGTTGGATCATATTTAGAAGATGATTTAAAAAAATGTAATTCACTTAAAGAAAACAAAATCTAAAGTGACGTTATAGTTAAGTTAGGTTCTATAACATAATTTCAGTTAGAAACCCATTAGAAATTTATTGAAAAGAACAACGGTTAAAGTAAAGCTAAAGTTAAGTGTTAGAATGAGACATGAGCTAATTTTTAAAACACAGAAATATACTTGTTATATTTTAGTCAACTACCAACAACTTGCGCTCACAATCGCACTGCTTAGCTATGACCTCACATATTACATCACTCATCACATATTAAAAGACAACATGGTTGATGTGCATGATGGGGACCCAAGTTACAGGTGGATTAAGCTATAACTGGTGTATTTCAGTGGGTTTTTGTACATCAGGTCTTGTCTCGTTCCAGCATCGAGCTATAACGTCACTTTCACCTTTTTTTCCAGTGGAAATATATGTGTGCATCTGTTAAAAAGTACCCATTACACTATTCTCTGCTGTTACACTAAGGAGAGGTCGGCAGCTATTGTAACATTATGTGTGCGTGTTTGTGGGCAGTTATATGCACGCACACAAAAAGATAGATTTTTTTAACCCTTATTGGGGGATTACAAACAAAAACCATAAAAAAAAATGTTTACCCTTTTTTAACTCTGCATGCATACAATGCCTACCACGCACATACCCAGGGCCGGTGCTAGGCATGGGCAGTGTGGGCAGCTGCCCAGGGCCTCGCGCTCAGGGGGCCCCCTGCTTCACTGTGAAAGGGCACGCTTTCACAGTTAACCTCCAGGGCCCCCTGGCCCACGCAATGAAATTACAAATGCGAGGTGTCTTGACCTTGCTGGCAGGGTGTGATGGCATTCCTGGGTGCACAGGGGTGGGGGGAAGGGACAAACAAAGTAGGGACTGCACAGCAACTGGGCCAGCAATTATGTGTGCTCACAGTGTCAGGGGGGAGGCAACACCTCTGCTAAGTACCGGCCATTGCCTTTCTGCATTTTGTTGCTAGGTGACAGAAGGCCCCCTTTGTTAGCGGAACCAGCCAGACACAGGTAAGGAGAGGTGGGTGAGGGGAGGAGGGAGCAGCCAGATCAACTTTTGTATCCCCTATTTCTTTTATGGGAATGTGCATTTAAAATGTATGTAGAACTGTCACGGTAGTGTTTTACGAAATGCTTCTTTACTGCTTGGAGGCCCAGGGGAGGGGGCCCCCTTTCCCTGGGCCTCTAGGCACTAGAGCAAGATCCAGGTGTGGGGCCCCCGTCCTTGTGCCCTGTAGCCATTACTCTCTCTTTCCTTTCTTTGTCCCCCCACCAAAAAAAACCATGCTTGCTGGAAAGGTTGTCTTTTTCTGACATTTTTCACTTTAAATATGCTCCCTCGGGACGGACAGAAATAAAAGGTTAAAATTGAAAAATAACTAAAGCAAGACAGTGTGGATCGAAAAAAGTGGCAACATTGATTTTATTCAAACCCAAAGCACATTAGCGCCACTTTAAAGACTTTGCCAGTGAAGCGCTACTTTTGTTTTTATGAGATGGGGCAGAGGCAGGGTGACAGAGGCAGGGTGACAGAGGCAGGGTGACAGGGCAGGGTGACAGACGGAGAGAGACAGACGGGGAGAGACAGAGGGAAGGAGGGAGAAAGACAGAGGGAGAGAGACAAGGAGGGAGAAAGACAGAGGGAGAGAGACCAGGAGGGAGAGAGACAGGGATGGAGGGAGATAGAGGGAGGGAGACAGAGGGAGAGAGACAGAGGGAAGGAGAGAGATAAGGAGGGAGAAAGACAGAGGGAGAGAGACAAGGAGGGAGAGAGACAGGGATGGAGGGAGATAGAGGGAGGGAGACAGAGGAAGGGAGAAAGAGGGAGAGAGAGAAAGAGATGTGGGTATGCTGGTCTGGTGGCTCAGTGGACAAAGGCATCTGCTGTGTGAAACCTCATGGTCACAATTTTATTTTGCTTTCCCCCTCTGACCCCGCCCCCACCGGTGCGGCCCTTGGCCAAAAACCACACTGTAAATTTGCCCCCCCCACCCCCGAGAAAGTTTGTGAGTTCCCATGCCCTAGATGGTCAGGGACCCGGTCATTGAGGTCACACGACCCTTGAGCAAGGAGGCTCTAGGGCGGTGGGACCGGTGACATCGCACTGAGCGCTCACTTCGGGTGGGGGCATCATCTTTGCAAGTATATTATGTTTTTAAAAGCACTTGCTGCCTCCTTCCTGGCCTCCAGCAATTTTCGGCAACAATAAAAATGTCATGATAACTCCAGTGATTAATGTTCCTCCTTGAGAGAGATCGAAGTTTAGTCTAGTGGAAGTTTTGACTCATGGAAAGGTAGAGCAGAGTATTAATGTGCCTGCTGTAAAGAACATGTACCATGCAGATCACAAAGAGCACATATTGTAAATAAGTCAGTTAATAAGTCAAAATCCTAACATTGAACAGTGAGCTATTAACTGTCATCTAAGAGCTGCATGCAAACTTCAAGGTATACATTGGAGGATTATCAGCCTGATTCATGAAGCCGAAATGGGCTCGCAAAGGGCCAGATTCTGAGAATCTGGCCCTTTGCGAGCTCTATTTTTGCATTTGGGATTCATCATCCCAAATGCAAAAATCGGTAATTGCGATTTCTCTATTTTGCGATGAATTACATTTAAGGAATCTCAATTTGAGATTCCTTAAATGCAATTCATCATCCATTTTAAAATTGCGAATTCGCAATTTCGGCCCGCTATTTACCGCGAGGTCAAACCTCGTGGTAAATAGCGAAAACGTAGAAAAATGCTTTTAAAAGCATTTTTCTAAGTTGCATGTTACACACACACATGTCCTTTGGACATGTGTGTGCGCAACACCTGTTCGTATTTACTGTTAAGGGGTGCTACAGGGTGTCCTTTGGACACCCCTGGCACCCTTTAAATCGCAATCTTATTTGGGATTAGCAAATTGCTAATCGCAAATAAGGAATACTCCCCATTCATTCCTATGGGCCTTTTGGCCCATAGGAATGAATGGGGAGTATTCCTTATTTGCGATTAGCAGTTTGCTAATCGCAAATAAGGAATATGTAGGAATCGCTTTTGTTTTTGCGATTCCTACATGAATGCCGTTTTGCAAGTCTGAAATAGCGATTCCTTATGATTCGCTATTTCAAAATCGCAAAACGGCACTATGATGAATCAGGCTGTATGTTTTTTCCCCAGTCTTTGGTTATCTTAATGTTGCAAAAAGGGTTCATTTGGATAGAATTCAATTCTGGCTATTAAAGAGAACCTCCAACCATGGTATTACGTTCTAAATTCAGAGTTTGTGTTTTTCCAGACCTATCACTAATAAACTATAATGCCTAGTAACATGATTGTCTGATGACTCCTACACCTTGCAGTCCTTTGTCTTATGTAACATTTCCTATACAGTGATTGAGACATTTATGAGAGATTGTCTCTGTATAATGTGTGTGATATACATTTCTCTGACACCCTACACTGGTATCAGTAGCGCTGTAAATCAAATTAAATGCATCTCAGTGAGAATGTGGTTATGGAGACTCGAGGGGCACTGTTAAAGGGTGGTAGTGAGGGAATCCGTGGCAGAGGAAGTAATTGGGGGCACTAACAAACATTGTTGCATAGGGCTTCACCAGAGCTAAAGCCGACCACTTGCATTTCTAACACCAAATCAAAAACGTTGATTTAAAAAAAACCAACTTAAATCTGCAGCACACCTTCAAGTCAATGTATGATTTAGTAGTGGTCTCGGTTGTTCTAGGTCTTTTTTATTTATGTACAATCTTAATTTGTTCGCAATGGTTTCTTGTAATTTTGTATTATAAGTGTTGTGTTTTTGCACTCAACATAATTCTGGCAAGTAAAGAGCCCACACACAAAAAAGATTGTATGTGCGTGTGGTATACTGGTGAGAAGATTTACGTTAAAAGAAATTACTTAGTATTAATGTCATCCTAAGGTGGCAGCATAATGACACAAAATGGTAAGAGAGACTTTAGAAATGTGCGAGGTTTGCTTTTGTGTAATTTTATATTTTGAATGATCCCGCCCCTCATTACCTCAACAGGATCTCCCCCTTTATGAGACAGAACTGGAATTTCTATCAAGCACTCATCTGGAAACGATCAGTTAACATTGAGTGAAAAAACATCCATCTTTCTAAGACCTGGAACTAGCTTTTCCATCCCATGTGACAAATGTAATCCATTTAATACAGTTTGAAAATATATGGACTTATTTCATTTGTATATTTATCTTTTTGTCATTGTTACTGATATCCACGTTAGGTCTCTTCAGTGAGCCAAATAAGATCAACAGTCCCGCAATGTCACTTTCTGTGGTCACTTCTTGTGATGTTACATGCAAATTAGAGGGGCCTCACATCTACCATTTCGCCCGGGGCCCCAAAAGTTCTAGGACCGGCCCTGCACATACCTACCCTGTTTTGGAAATGTAGTAATCTGTGCACTGCATTCCTAGTTTATTAAAGATATATTGAGCAGTAGTAGCTCAAGTTAAATGGTAAGACTTTTGTAAACACACTGATTTGCAATACTAATTTTATACCCTTGTCCCATGGGAAGTTATGCCCATTCCACCTTCTCACATGGGACATTACCCTCTTGACCCCTATACTTTGGAAGGTTATGTCCTTGACCCCAATTCCTCGGGAAGTAATTTCCTGACCCCCCTTTCTCCCTTGGGAAGTTCTTTCCTTGACCCCTGGTCCAAATGTGAAGCCTGTAGCAGATCAGCTTTAACACGCTCAGTTATAAAAGTGAAAATACACGTCCATTCTGACTCATTTACTTGAATATCTCTGTGGTTTCCTGCACTTTATTTTCTGAGTCTTCTTTGTGGCCAAACAAGTCGCCATGTTGGCGCTTCATTGTTTTTAAATTACCGGATTATTCTGTATGAGGTTATTGAGCAGCACCCGGCAAAGTATTCGGGACATTTGTGTGGCTGAAAATAAAAGTGGCTTAAAATGGTATGTGTTTCTGTAAATTTTAAAGGTGGCAATAATACCGCTTGATGCTGCCAGCGCTAAAAAAAAACTATTAAATGAATGTATTATAGAGATGCTCAACACTTCTGATTGTGCCACGTTGTATTTTACAATAGAATAATACACAAATTCACACTTTCAGATGCACTTATTTTACCAGGGGGTCCCTACAGCTCCTTGTGCCCTTCGCACATACAATTAAATATTAATTAGGATTCTAATATAAGCACGTAGATTCCACGGCCAACGTGCTCATGAATAATTGATGAGGTACCCGAAGGCTCAGCCGGGAGAGGTGATTGGCCACCTTGGGTTTGCATAATTAGGAAGTTTCATTATGAACAGCGCAGGCTGCGAAAAGATTTGCCTAGCTTGGGGGACTTTCGAAGCATAAGTTGTCTCATTAGGGAAAAGGGATAAGGGCATAACGTGCCAACTTTGAGCATGGGAGGGAAAGTGGGAGGGGCAAGAGGGGAGTGGCTGGAAAGAGCCAAGAAGAGGAGAAACAGAAAGTGAATTATTGCATTTCACTTTGCATCGCTGACTTATATGTGTCTTATTGTTTGCTGTGCCCAGAAGCAGGCCCCTTGGCTTTTTGTGTGTGTAAAATAATGATAAACAGTACAATTCAATATAACACGGGAGGCGTGGGAAATGAAATGGAGAACATTAAAGGAAGAGGAATTATAAGAAGAAAACAAGAAGCGTGTGATTGGCTGGCAAAGAGAGGGAGCAAAAGACAGAACAACAAATATCCATACATAGATATTTAATATAGCGTCGACATGTGCTGCGGGGCGCTTTGGAAACATTTTTCTCTGCATATAATTTTGATATTTGATACATCGCTGGAATCATGCTCCAATGAGCAGCGTGAAGCGTTGGGAAAAATATTTTATTGAAAGAACCAGCTGGAAAATTCCAAACACGCGGGTCTATAGCTAGGAACAACGCTTGAAAATATTTTGCTTTAAACCTGGAGGCCCTTTAACATTTTGAGGGTTCGTCCACAGGTAGCGAACTGGGCTGCTGAAGCCGCCTTGCAGCCGCAGAGGTGGAACAATAAGGAGACAGTCCAGGGTCTTCGCCTGAATGTGTGTTGTGCATGCAATTAAATCTCAAGGTCAAACCATTTACAGACAATTACTTTTCTAACATCTCCAGAAATGCCTGCTTACGCGTCTTTAATTTTAAATGATACTGATATTCCAATTCTCCCCAAAGGTTAATGCTGACTAAATCCAGCTGTGACCTGACACGATGCGACAGCGCAGCGCCTAATTATCCTCTAGGTAGTCATTTACGTGAAGCCATTACAGCTCGAGGCTGGCAGCGAGATTTAGGGCTCGGGGAAAGATGGTTAGCCTGACTTCCTTCTCCCTCCACCCAGCCAGGACAAGCTGAAAAATAAAAATAAAATACCTGCTAAATGTTAGTCATTTGCTTTGATGGCGGAAGATTGTTCATTCCAGGGTGTTTTTTTTACAGGTTAAATTACTAACTAGTTCATTTTTCCCGTTGCCGGTGGCTGGCGCTAAATGTCAGTGACAAATGTTGTACTCGCCTCGGAGAGGGAATTTAGTTATGCACAAAAGCCGCAGCGTTCTGCTTTTTTTTTTTAAATAGGCGAACCGTAGGCAGAAGCGAAAGTTGCTTCATAAAATGGGTGCTTTGATTAAAGGGCTCTTCTATTATAGCCTAGAACACCTAGTGGTTTACAATAATTCTAACTGTACCTTCCCAAGGAGGCTAAAGCACTTGTCAGAAATGTTTTAAGAACATTTGTCGCATTATGTTCCATGGATATTAACTAGTGCACTAAATAAAATATAGAACGTCCCCATTTCATGTTTTTCTTTGCTGAATTTTATTTTATTTATTTTTTGTTTGTTTTTTCTTTCCTTTTCTACTGTCTATTCAAGCTTCTTTCTCTGTTTATTTGCTTCTTTCCTTTGCTATTATCCTTCTTTGTTCATTCATCTCTTTTTTTGCCACTTTGTATCTTCCATTAGTTGTTTTTTCTTTCCTGTTTCCCTTTCTTTCTTTTTTCTTTCTTTCTCAATTTCCTTACATTGATTGTTACTCCATGTTTCATGGCTCTCTCTATTTATTTGTTTTTAACATCCTGTTTCAAAATCTGGCAGTCGTACAGAAGAAAGTAGACAATGAAATGCTCCAAACTTCACCCACACCTGGTTAGAGACCCTTTCTAATGTAGAACCCACTCTGTATGAGTGTGGAATTTATATCTGTGGATACATACTTTCCTTCCTTGGCCCCCCATACTTAATTTTCTGGGTTTATCTTTTTTTTGTTTTACGTTTAGGTAACCAGATTTTGGTTGGTGTAATAAAATACTATTGTGGGAACCTTCCTTAGACTGCAAGCACAAGGAATATGGAAGGCATTATGGACCCCATCTGTGACCACCACCAAAACAATGCCCCCTGAGAGCCTTAGTCTATCAGTAACTGTCCATTTTCAGGAGGATTCACAGAAACTACACAGACAAGAGCTCGGTTAGGTTTGGTGTACTTGTTTACATTTATTAATCAGGTTATTTCCGGCATATGAAGCTAGTTGCTAGAGGACGCAGATGGACAGCAAGCTGTTTTTGACTTTTCTCTTTTGAGGTCTTATTATAGCCTTGGAGCCCCACGTAGCGGGCTCTACGAGACATTAAAGGCCTGCTCCAGTATTAAAGACCCGAGCCATTAGAAGCCTGGAGCACTCTATTGTCTTCAGTGCAGCCCTCAACATTCCAATGTTTTAATAACTAATCAATAACAGCAATTTGTGATGATGTACTAATTATGACTGCCCAAAAAGTAAACCCCAGTTGAAGAGAAATACAGAAACAAATCATTCTCTATCTAGACAAGTAGTAACATTAGCTCTTTGTCCTAATCACTTCCCAGTAATTGCATCACCACTTTGCTACGTTATGAACACTGATGGGGAGTAGGGGGCAGCATAGTCTGTCCCCCAAAGAGCACTGCTGGGAAGAAGGAGACAGTGCAGCCTGTACCATATAGAGTGGGTGTGTCGTACACGCTCACCAGCATTGAGTTACAACACCAGCGACCCTGTGGCAATCTTATGAGTCTAATAGATGCCTGCATGTGTGATCCCACAAAAAGCACATCATTACAATAGAGCAAAGGACCAATGTTGCCATGCCAAATTCAAAATCAAGCACAATTGTGATAGAAAAAACACCCACACAAGTGCAAGTCCAGTCATAATAAGCCTAGCAAGTCCAATCCCTAAACACCACAGAAAGGCTTTAATAGGGGAATAGCGAATATTATAAAAATAAGGTATTTATGTGAAAGTTGTAAAGCAACTGCGTCCTGCTCCCAGCAGAAGCGGTCGCTCCACAAGCTGCTCCACGCCTTCACCTGGTACAGTAGCGATCTCGCACTGCACTGCTTGAGCCTGCACAATTTATTTAATGTAAATCAATTGCCTGCATAATTATCGGATCTTAATTGATAGCCTGCATAATTATTTGCTTTTCGCTAAGGTATACCTGATAGCAGCGCTTACTGCCAAGGTGCGCTAGTCCAACTTTTAATTGTGCTGCCTGCTGATTTAATTTGCCTGATTGTGCCGACGCCACTGCCATTTGCCTCGTGCATTTGCCTATCGTGCCCCAGTCCGGTTTCATTATTGGCTTGCAGCCATTTTGTTTGTTGTTGTTTGAGCCTCCCTGCCCTGATCTCCACCCCGCTCCCGCCTCCCAGCTGACCCTCCCTCGCCCCTCCCCTCCAACCATCCACTTATGACAGATGCATTTGCGTGCAGCGTTCACGCGCAGCGGTCGTGCCCCATGCGCGCCGAAGGTGCGCCAAAGGTAAGCCCGTCTACGCCCATCCGCGCCTGGACCGCGCCCAGCGCCAGACCCCGTGGCCCCCGCAAAACCCTCTCCTCCCGCTTATCGTACGACGCCGCTTCCCTCCTTGCCCTCAACCCCGGACGCACTGCACAATGCTGCACAGCTACCCCAGGATACACCCACAGACCATTCGCCTGCCACTACTGCAAGTACACCTGCATCAGAACCCACACCAAAGCCACTCCCTCTAAACACAAATCCAACCCCAACCATCTGAAGTGCATCCTGCTGAACACCCGCTCGGTGCACAGACACTTCACTGAACTCTGGGATCTACTCGACACTTCATTGCCGGACGTCGCCTTCCTTACTGAAACATGGATGAATGCCTCATCAGCACCCGACATCACCATAGCCATCCCGGACAATTACAAGATCATCCGAAAAGACCGCACCATACAAACAGGAGGAGGCATCGCTATCGTGCATAAGAACACCATCCGAATCACGACCAGCTCCGACGACAACCTCGCGATCGCCGAACACCTTCACTTCCAGATCCACACCGACCCCAGGACCACACTTAGAGGCACCCTCATCTACAGACCACCAGGATCCCGCACACAATTTAATGAAGACATCACTGACTTCATCAGCCCACATGCCCTCCGAGAACTACATTCTACTGGGAGACCTCAACTTCCACCTGGAAAAGAATAACGATAACAACACCACCACCCTTCTGGACAACCTGGCTAATCTCGGACTCAAACAACTTGTTGACACCCCCACCCACCTTGCCGGACACACGCTCGACCCTATCTTCACCTCCAGCAAACACATCTCCTTCGATCACACCACAGCTCTCCATTGGACGGACCACAGCTGCGTTCACTTCAGCTACAAAAAGACCACGACCCACATCCCACCACAACCTATTCCTCGAAGAAACTGGAACAAAATCACCACCGACCAAATCTTCGCTTCGCTTACCCAAAACCCCCCCACCATATCATCGGACCCAAACCAAGCTGCCACCAAACTCACACAATGGATCACCCAAAGCGCTAACGAATTAGCACCCTTGAAAAACCACCAAATCAAACAAGGTAGCAAAAAGGCCCCTTGGTTCAACGATGACCTTAAGAAATCCAAGAAGCTATGTCGCACCCTCGAGAAAACCTGGAGAAAAAACCCAACCACTAACAACCTGACCACCTTCAAGGACGCCACCCGCAAACACCACCAACTGATCCGATCCACCAAGAAATCAGCATTCAAGGATCGACTCGACAACAACACCCACAACAGCAAAGAATTATTCAACATCGTCAGAGAATTTACCAACCCCACCGCCGGCACCAACGACATCACTCCCTCCCAAGACCTCTGCGACTCCCTATCCTCCTTCTTCCACAACAAAATCGCTGACATTCATAACAGCTTTGGAAACCTGTCCGAAGAACAACCCACTCCACCCACCGTCGAACCAAAACAACACTCTCACAACCTTGGCGCCTGGAACCCAATCACGACTGAAGACACCATCCGCCTGATGAACTCCATACACTCAGGATCGCCGACCGACCCATGTCCCCACTACATTTTCAACAAAGCAGACTCAATCATCGCACCCCATCTCCGCGATGTCATCAACTGCTCCTTCAACTCCGCTACCTTCCCAGAAAGCTGGAAACATGCCGAACTCAGCGCCCTTCTGAAGAAACCCACAGCGGACCCCTCCGAACTTAAGAACTACTGCCCCATCTCACTCCTCCCCTTCCCGGCCAAAGTCATCTAGAAAGCCGTCAATAGTCAGCTCGCCGCATTCCTTGAATCCAACAATTCACTTGACCCCTCGCAGTCCGGCTTCCGAGCCAAACACAGCACCGAAACCGCCCTCATCGCTGCTACAGACGACATCCGAACGCTACTGGACAACGGAGAAACAGTTGCCCTCATCCTACTTGACCTCTCCGCCGCCTTCGATACAGTCTGTCATAACACCCTCATAGAACGCCTCAGCAACATCGGAATACAAGGAAAAGCGTTGGACTGGATCATCTCGTTCCTCGCCGGAAGAACCCAGAGAGTCCGCCTCCCCCATTCAAATCAGAGGCAACCAAAGTCATCTGCGGCGTACCACAAGGATCATCACTTAGTCCCACCCTCTTCAATGTGTACATGAGTCCTCTCGCATCCATCGCGCGTCAACACAACCTCAACATCATCTCCTATGCTGACGACACCCAGCTGATCCTCTCCCTCACCAAAGATCCTAACACAGCCAAAACCAATCTACACGAAGGAATGAAAGAAGTAGCCGAATGGATGAAGAATAGTCGTTTAAAACTAAACTCGGACAAAGCGGAAGTCCTCATCTTAGGATCATCCCCCTCTGCATGGGACGACTCATGGTGGCCACTGGCTCTGGGCACAGCACCCACACCTACAGACCACGCACGTAACCTAGGCTTCATCCTAGACTCCTCCCTATCGATGAGCAGACAAGTCAACGCCATCTCTTCATCATGTTTCAACATCCTACGCATGCTCTAAAAAATCTTCCGCTGGATCCCCACCGAAACAAGAAAGACAGTCACCCACGCACTGGTCACCAGCCGACTGGATTATGGAAATACGCTTTACGCCGGAACCACAGCCAAACTACAGAAAAAACTCCAGCGCATCCAAAACCCCTCAGCCAGACTCATACTGGACATCCCCCGTCAAGCTCACATTTCCGGTCATCTGAAAGATCTCCACTGGCTTCCCGTCAACAAAAGAATAAAGTTTCGTCTCCTCACCCACGCACACAAGGCCCTCTACATCCTAGGACCCGAATGCCTCAACAAACGACTATCCTTCTACACACCCACCCGCCAACTACGTTCATCCAATCAAGCCCTCGCCACAATCCCGCGCATCAATAGATCCACCATGGGAGGAAGATCTTTCTCCTATTTAGCGGCCAAAACCTGGAATTCCCTCCCCACCCACCTCCGCCTCACACAGAACCACCTCTCCTTCAGAAAGCAGCTAAAAACCTGGCTATTCGATAAATGATGCACTAAAGCACTCACCCTCACTCAAGCGCCTTGAGACCCTCTGGGTGAGTAGCGCGCTATACAAATGACTGAACTTGAACTTGATGCGTAAAAAAGCAAGAACACTGATTATTCTTTGCACAATAAATATGAACGAGGCAGGCAAAAAGTAGAGGCTGTCTGTAATTTATATTTTTTCTTTTATTGATTTTAAGCATTGATCGATCAATGTATTTACTCTCATACAGCCTTGTGCATTTTCCTTATATATAGTGAGTCAAATTTATTAATGCGCTTTCCTCCAGTGTTCTTTATTATAATAGGAAATACCCGATTCCAAGATGGTTACCACCATGCACATGCTTAAAGTGCTGTTTTTTTAATGACTTCGTACATTTCTGAGGCCCTTTCGTAGATTAACAGTGCTTCATCTGGGAGGCAAGACATTTCCCTTCATGTATGCTCAGTCCTGGTTTGATAGGGTAACTAGTCAGTGCCTGCTTTTAATTGGCTTGCAAGGCACTGAGCTTTCTGGAAGAAGAAGCCCAAAACAAGTGACCGCTAGGGCTAAACAAGCATAAAAATGTAACAAGGAAATAGGCAAAATTATGAGAGATGTTGGACAAAACTCTGATTTTGCTTAAAATAAGCACACTTTGTAAAGTGCAAAAGACTCCTCTAATTTTGGACGATTTTTCATCTGAATCATGAGAACTGTAGTGGCAATTTGCCAATTAGTGTCATTGGTAGAAGGAGTCTGGCGCATTTCCCCACTTAATGGATATATATAGAGTATTCTTGCTGTCAGTACAGCTTTCTTTAAACTCACAAGAATTATAACCTAGAAATAATAGGCCAAAATTCCCTCCCGCAAATGCTTAATTTGTAATGGTGGTTGCAGAAGGTGGGTTCCAGCGCTCACGTTTGAAATCAAGACTTATTTTCATCCTACTGACAAATCTCCTACAAGGTACGGTTCTTCTCCTGCACAACCAGTGCATCTCCTCTGCTGCTCGACGCATTGCCCTTGGAACCATCACAACGCCTCTTCTACGCACACTTCCCCAATACAATGACTTTGCATCACCCACCGTAGTCCATCGGAAAAGCCACAGAGGAAAACATCTCCATGCAAGGGTCTCCCACTTCACAGATCCCCAGAACTGCCACTGCGCGATGCATTTCCTTGCCCAGACCTTGCATAACCTCTGCTGTGCAGCGTACCGTCAATAAGGAACTTCACATCTATCTGCAACCAGGATGAAGGTACTATGTTTAGTGGACTTAAGTGGGTCCGAGTAACCGGCCCCTGCTCCATTGCGGTCAACCTGAACTTGTTATTTAGTCCTGGTCCAGTGAGACCAGATAAGCGCAGTTGGCACTTTGTCCTTTTTGGCACGATTTTCACTTTGATGTTTAATCTTGCATACCTTCAGTTCTACTGCTTGGATTTTTATTGTTTTGAACTCGTTTTATTTAATAAAATGTACTCTATTTATTTAACTTGGTGTGGGATTCTTTTCGTGTTGTGTATCACACTATAAATGTTTGCGCAAATATTTTAAACATTGCCTATAAGTTAAGCCTGACTGCTCATTGCCAAGCTACCAGAGGGTTGAGCACAGGTTAATCTGGGATTTGCTTATCACTTCACCCTTACAAGGATTGTGTTTGCTACTTGAGTAGGGTTTCACCCTGCTCCTTCAATCACTAGCCCAATTTCTTACAGGAGAGAACATAAATGGTCTACATTTACAAAGATATGGAGCATTTTTGCTCGCTCCTTGCACTGGTGCACTCTGTCCTGCCTAGTACCAATGCAGGCACCCTTGCACTTTAGTGACAGATGCATTATTGTTACAGGAAGGGACACTTTTTCGCACAAAAACAATCCTTAGAGGCATTTTCCTCATTCTATGTGTGCTGCAGTACACATAGAAAGAGGAATTAACAAGGAAAATTTGAGATATTTGACCTCATTATGCTTCTGTTGAGTGGGCGTACCATTTTGGTGCAAACTGAGGTTTAGAAGCCTTTGTAAATTGGGATGATTTGTACATGGGTAGATGCATAAGAATGCCCATGCTCCACCCATGTAACACCTACCTGAGGAAAAGTAATGCAAGGCAGCGCTAAGCATTGCGTTTTGTTCTTTGAATTTACTAAACATTGCAAAGCCATGCAAAGTGGCTTTGCATGGCTTTGTAAATCTATAAAAGGGTTTTGCATCAGGACTGGGCCACAAAAATGACACCGCCCAATGCAAAATCTTAGTAGATCTTCCTGTGAATCCTTATTTTTGTCTATGTAAAGTGGTTGGTGGGATCTGAGGGCCTGCTTATATCAGGGGCATCTACCGGCCAGTGTCCACTTTCTTCATTTTGCCAACAGATGTTATAGTCATCCCAGATCCAGATTTAGCTGCACCGGTGAATAGTTATTTTTTTCTGCTTTTCAGGATGCTGCATTTCAATACATCAAACAATTGACTATCCTTGACCAAAAATAATCTATCCTTGAGAGGGTGTCATGACGACAAGAGAGAAAAAATGATTCCCTGACTCTAGAATGTAACAACTACACCAGATGCCCAACATGTTACTTTCCCCATTAAATGGTCTAAAAAAAGCCCTCTTTTCATTCTGTTGTTTGCCTACATCATATGATTTTTCTAGTGAAGAATTTAGTGCCAAGTTCCAATACCCATTTATTTGTGCAGGTGTTGAAACAAGTTCAACAACCAGTTGAGTAGTCTAGATAGTTTACAGAGGATGTTTTGCATGCACAAACATTGGACATATACTGTACCTATCACTGTTCTTTGGTCTAGCACGGAAAGTTTGGCAAAAACATACATGCCCTTCTTTTTTGTCCACGTCTTAACCCCTTGCGTGCTTATGACAAGCCCAGCTCGTCATGAGGCACAGTGGAGCTGTGCTCCTGACGAGCTGGGCTCGTCATAACGGCCGCGGCCCGCCCACTTGAAATTGATTCCTTGCCTGTGTGGGAGAATCAATGAGTGGGCGGAGTCGTGACGAGCCCAGCTCGTCATGAGCACAGCTCCACTGTGCCTCATGATGAGCTTGGCTCGTCACGAGCACCACGGCGCCGCGCGCGGTCCCCCCGCACCGTGGGGGAATTACCCCGCGGCGAAGGGGTTAATGAGTTTGTGAGGAATGATTTTACATACCAAAATGGACATTCTGTATTTGTTCACAGGTCTGGTTTTCTAATTCTGAAAGATGGTTTTCCTGGAGTAGGGCTACATCAGAATGTTCTAATTTTTGCAGATGTATGATGGGGGGATTGTTCATGTCAATGGTAGATGTGTCTGATTATGGTGCCGTGAGAGTCTTGAATGTAGGCATATTTTCAGTTTTGTCCAACCTACTTCAGTATCTTTAAAAAAACCGAGGACAGAGGCTCAGGGGAGAAAGAGATGTGCAGTAAACAAAGACACTGGATGTGAGCAGAAAAAAATGTGTGAAAGGTTAGACTAACCAAGGTGTAATACAGTGTGCAGGGATTGATACATGCCACTAAGGGGGGGGGGAATGCTTGATGATCCCTGTGGGGTGATAGATCTGTGTACCATTAGGTCTGAGGCATAGGGAAAAGAAGAGATTCTAAGTGCAAAGCCTGAGTCATTGGACATTGCAAGTGGTACATAAAAACTTGGACAGTTCTTCATACTGCAGTGAATGACTTGTGGCTGGCTGTGTACCATGCTTTACCTAGTTTCAAGGTTGTATTGAACAAAGCTACAGTATCAATGTCCTCTCACTGCAGAATGATTCCCAGGAGATTACTTTGGCTGGAAGTGCATTGTTAGATAGGCCTAGAGTGTGGAGGGATTCGGGCCAAGAGAAGGTTGAGTGGACTGTAGAAGAAACTTTCCCAGTCATTATATGGTTTGTCTTTGCCTCTGGAGAGAGATTCTGCAATTTGGTGAAGCACAGAATCAATACAGCAATTTGGTGAAGACCATTTCATTGAGATTGCCTTTGAATTTGGCCAGTCTGCAAGTTTCAGTTCAATAGTTTTGCATGAGGTAGAAGTCTTGAATCTTGAGAAGATTCTGTTTGAGAGGTCCATGGTATGACAGAGATCTTCATTAGGACATCATCCAGAAAGTCTAAGTAGTCCATGAGGTTCTCTGGCTTGGTATATTCCATAGGTTTCCCACCACCAATGAAAATCGCAATTGTGGGGTCCAGAAGACTGCAATTAATGTCCCTGTATCGTATGTAGGGTCAATGTTTTCTTCTTAATGGTTGTCTCTAAAGAGTAGTCTGCTGAGATAATGATGGAGTGACTTTTTAAAGATGAATGGTGCACTCTTCTTCCCTGCTGTTACAGAACGTCAAAGACTAATTGATGGTGCAGAAGACAGGCGATTATCGAGGGAGGCTTTCCATTGGTGTCAGGTCTGAACTGTCTAGGATGGTTTGTGTCGTGCCTTGAGAGTGGCACTAGGACCCTAGGGCACAGGGTGGGGACAAGGGACACCGGACACCACATCCGGTCAGGGGAGGGGACCAGGGGTCAGTTGGCAACAGGACCTCGGAGCAAGAGGTCGGGGACACCAAGCATGTACTGAGAACAAGAATAAAGAAGCAAGCAAAAGCCCTACCGTCTCCTGTGTTTCTTGAGGTCAGGGGACACGACATCTGGCGACGAAGGTGGGATGAGCCCATATGAGTGTTCATCGGAAAAAGAGCGATTTTACACCAGGAGCCCACCTTGGATCGCATCGTGCCCAAAAGAAGAAGACTGCCACAAGCGCCAATAGAGAAGAAAAGCGACGTGGGAGCCCTCCCCAACTGTCGCGGGAGAAGACTGATCGGACCGGTAAGCGCCGTGCAAAGCAGCGCGAAGTTTAAAGAACTGGCCCGAGCTCACGCGAGAGTCTCAGCGGCCATTTTGAGGTCAGGCGCGAGGGCCAATCAGTGAGCAGCATCGCGCGGGCGGCCATTCTGAAGCCAGGCAGCCCCGCGATTGGCTACGAAGTCTTGCGAGACTCTCGGCGGCCATCTTGAAGTCAGGCGCAAGAGCCAATTGGAAAGCAGGAAACTCGGGCGGCCATTTTAAGGTCAGAAAAGACACGAAAAGAGTGAAAAAGGCTGATTTAAAAGGAAAAGAAAGAAAAAAAGCACAAGCAAAGACAAGGGATAGCGAAAGTAAAGGAAATAAAGCAACAAGAAGACAAAAACAAAGGGAAAACAAAAGAAACTACTGGGCAAGTTAAAGAAAGATAAAACAGACAAGAAAGACAAATCATAAAAGTAGAAGAAAGAAGAAATGGCAGACCCAAAGCCAAGTGCGCAATACAGAAGACCACTACCATTCAGTCTTACTGAACCACAAACAGGAATTAGATGGGAAAAATGGATAAGACGATTTGAAAACTATGCGGAAGCAACGGATGTGACGGAAGCAAAGAAGAGAGGTCTATTTGTAAATTTAGTAGGAGATGAAGTGGAGAACCTCATGGTAACTCTGCCGAAAGAAGAGATTGCCACCTATGATCAGCTGAAGAACTCAGGGGACACGACAGTTTGGACAAGCAATGCAGTTGTTTATTTTAAGCAAATGTGCATCTACAGCATTGTGAAAAAGACTTTATAAGTGAGCTCTGAGAAGCCCCTCTTGCTGGGGCGGCTACTACAGCCTGATAACTGCCTGAAACCAGAAGCTGGTGGCAACACAGAACATGAACATGTGTTGGTATAAACTTACTTCTGTGTAGGCCCCCTACTCAATACTTGATCTAGCTCAGCTGTAAGTTATGAAAAAACATTACTACTAAGCTTGTATTTTTTATTTCGTTTTATACAAAGAACAAAACACGGCACAATGTGCCAACAAGCAGCCAGACATTACATAAGTAAATCACGTCGTATCATATACAGCACAGCACTTCATATCTAGTACAGGTAGCAGCATCATACACGAAATTTCCATATAACAGTAGTTGGGTTACATTCCGAGGGACATTATTAACATGGAATCAAAGAGGCACAACAATCCAAATCACCTTACCCATCTTATTCACATATTAGTTCATCATTGTTTCCCACAGCTTGGCACAACTCCCCTTACCAACATAGAAGAAATGCAGGGGTACCAATACAGACCTCAAAGGTGATCAGAAAAGAGAACATTGCATTAACTCATATAGTATTAGCCTGGCCTACTACTAAGCTTGTATTTAACTTAAATCTCACCAGTCTCTGGAAATGAAGCTAATCTAATTCCCAAAAATTCCTCCTGACTTTTACTTCTCTTCTTCTGTGGAGTAACAATCCTCACTTTCTTTGCCAAAGCAAGCAGGACAGCTATTGTTAGAGGAAAAAAATCATTTCTGCCTCTATACTTTGCACCTGATTACCACCAGATCCCAGCTGACGGTAATTTGTGCCTGCAAAAATGCTGTTTTGTGATTATTCACACATTGTGAATGCTTTTCACATTCCACCAGGGAATCACATTTAGGAGATTTCCAATTGAGAGAAAGAGATGTGTAGTGGGAGTGACCAAAGATATTCAGTGGGGGGAGAAAAAGATCTACGACTGGTTACACTAAACAAGGTGTAATGCCACTTGTAGGGATTGACACAGGCCACTAAGGGGTAAGGGTTGCTTGATTATATCAGTCTGCTCCCTTGAAGGAAGCTTTGTCCAATGCCCAACAGAGTAGGGGCCGTTGGAGAAAGGGCATTACACAGTCCACCATATTTAGGGTTGGTGGTGTTATGTCCTTTTTCCTGCCCCTCTCCACCAGGAAAAAATCACCCCGCTCGCTGGGAGAAAACTCACAGGGTATGTGGGACAGTAGCTTTTTTTTCTTCTAAATTAAACTCCCAGGAGTTTGTTTTTGAAAAACAAATACATTTTATAATTTGATGGAAGGCCGTTAAAACCAACAGAAGCCATCCAACAAACGTTTTGTACCTTGAATGGAACATTCAATGTACAAAGATAACTACTGGGACAGCTTTCATCAATAAATTTGGTGGATGGTAATATCGCAGGATGGCCGAGGTAGTATCCTTTGCCACCCTGATGGAAAGTACTCTGTCTGTCAATACCTAAATCAGACTCTAAGTCATCTAAAGACCACAGGTGTCTTTAAATGCTCCTCTATTGTGACTGGCGTCTTGCACTACTGTGTCATCTGTAGCACTGGTGCATCTTCAACGGTTTAGGAGGACGCTTCTTTACTGACAACAGGCACCAAGGTGATCACATTGTAAGTATTTCCACAACTAGTTACCGAAGATCAAAACCATGTGCATTTAGGTGAGAAGTAGTTTAGAATAAATGTGAACTCCATTGTTAAAGTTGTATACAGATGTAAAACACTTCATCTGAATAGAAACAGACATCTGTTCCAAGATTAAATCACCATGTGGTTATACTGTTTTAGGGTTGACATGACATGTTTATGGCCAAATGTGGTCAAATGATCCAGTGCTTTCTTAATGACCAATTAATACACTTACACATTGTTATACTCAGGATGTACTCAGTATTGATCTGCTATTCAATGTGTATTACTTTTGCTATTAGGATGTGTATACATGTAAAACAATTTTTTGGCCTTGGATAGAGCACCTTTTCTGCACCATGCACCGTCTACACTGCTTGTTCTACTTTATCATGATGATGTTTTGGGATTACATATCACACTGCCAAGATATTTTGGGCCCTTTACCTCAAACATTGAGATACTATAATACCTACTGTAGAATTTGTTTAATGGGTGTGATAGATCTGGTTTAAAGTGTTGCTCATGACCTGCCCATTTAAGGGCTAAGTGAACGTCAAATTGTTAAAAAGGGTTCCAAAGACAACCGGTAACCAAAGACCCTTTTATGTTGCCCGGCGGTATTGCCTCTATGACCCACCAATATTAATCAATGAAGAAGCAGGCGCTGGAGACTGGAAGGCGGGAAACGAGGATTTTATTCTCTCCGGAGGAGAACACATCAATTCAGACAGCAAGTATCGTCACGAGGTGCTCTAACCACATCTCTGAGGCCTGGCCTCTTATACTAGGGTTTACAGCCTTTATTGCACATAACACATTCTCGTAATATTTTAATACTTGAAAGAACATCCTCGGAATCTCCCCTCCAGACCCGTTCCCACATACATTTACAGTTGGATTCCCCACCCCGGTCACAACAGGTGATGGTGGTCGCACAGCAGGGCATTCCGCCGATTCACGGAATGCATGGGGTTTGGTCGGATCTCATGGGGTGGGGGCTTTGATCGGTTCGGGGGTCTTTTGATGGGGAGGGGAAACTTCCTACTGTACGAGGTAATAAACAGTATCCGCAGAGCCAGGTGGCGGCCTGGGAACAGGGAAGACGAACGGGGACACAGGAAAGGGGGGTTTGCATCAAAAGGGATTGAGGCCATGAAAGGAATGAAGGGAGGTGTCGCGCTGGGAACAGGATGGGGTTCCGTGGTGAAGCTGCGCTGGAGAGGGGTTTATGACCCAAGGCATGAGAGAGCGGGGGGGGGGGTTGTCAGCGTGCGGGGGAATGCTTGCGAGGTTAAGAGAGAGAGAGACGCGCTGGCTATTAGTGAGGGGCAGGGAGGCCATGGTGCTCAAAATGGCTGCCGCTTACGCGCACGAATGGGCCTGGAAAGGGGCAAGATGGCGCAGATAATGTTCACCAAGTTTGTATTTATTTTCTACAGTCCTCCCTTTAACATTTCCAAGACATCTTGCTGGCCTATTTCCTATCTACATCTATATGCAGCGATCATAAGTAAGGGAGAGGGGACTTAGGCGAAAGAATTGTACATAAACATCACATTATAAACATCATATTGAAAAATCTCATCATTTAGTAGGCGGGTTCATTGTTAAGTTGGTTGCAGGAAAAAGTCATTGTAATGCAATATCAGACTAGAATCACGTAGCGAGGGCGTTGGGTACAGATCATAGAATAAGAACTGGTAAGTCATCATATAAGTAAGTCCTTTTTGTATACGGCGGGTGCATAGTCAGTCCAATGGTGATTGGGAGAGAAAGGAGAGATAGAAAAAAAATATCAGAGTTCTCGTTGTCTTTTGTCGTCTTCTGTTGGCACTGTTAAGCACCTGGATTACAATTCGGTCTGTCAACAGGAATGTTCATGTGGATTGAGTCGTTGGAGGTCTGCGGGCAGGGGCTTGTTTCGCCAGGCCTCATAGGAGCAATGCGTTACTGTTTTGGAGCAGATGCATCTTCTTCCGTAATGCAGAGCATAGATTTGCAATAAAAAATGCGATTGTTCCTGAATTGTGAGATCTGTTTGTTTCTTGAGTCTCTGTGGTGGGCATTTCCTGTCGCTTCCATCATCTTCGAGGCGTTCAGCAGCGGGTAGAACCACATACTTCGTTCATCTTCTCTTTGGAGGCGACCCTTGGTGGAGTTCTAGGTCACCGTTCTAAGATTAACATAGTTCGTGGTCTACTTAGTCGGAGCTCCCTCCCTTCTGACGTAGGGAGTACTCTTCTCTGGGGAGCTCAGTAGGATTTGGAGGAACTTGGGAGTTCGGATGGAAAGGTGCGGGTGTGAACAGTCCTTATGGTAGGTCGGAGGAGGAGGGGATGGAGCAAGGCCAAGTCGGGAACAGATCAGGGGGAGGGGGGTGGAGAGTTTTGCGTCAGGCGAGTCCGAGACCATGTTCAGAGAGCGGGGGCTTTTTGGCACACGTTGATCATAGAGCAGGGGCTTCAGGTCAGCCCTTTCCTTAGCTTTGTTTGAAACAGTGCCCCGTCCGGCGTCTCCTTACTGCTGTGGTCTCGCCTCGGCCTCCGTCGCTGATGTTCCACAATCCGCAGTCAGGCCGCGTGCTCCCACATCCGGTCTCTTTCTCCTCCGACAGTGATACCCTTAAATGAGTTTTGAAAAGACAGTCTTTAGAGATTTTGCAGAAAAAGGTAATTACATAAGTCTATTTCTCTCCCAACACCAAGCAACTGGGGTAAGCACTCGCTACATTGGAGATTCTTGCGGCTAACGTATAAACAATTGATGATGGGTTTGCTGGATTCCTTACAACTTCCTTTTGTTGGCTGATTCTTTGATGCTTTGATGATTATTACGTTCATTTGTCATATGTCTATTATAGTAGATGTCAGTTCTTCTGGCAGAGACCCATTTCCCTAGTACGAGTCTTGCAAGGCTAGGCTAGTCTTCAGGGCCTTGTATTTTACAAAAGTGCAATGTGCTATTCACCATAGTCTGATAAGCATCCTTCTGAGGGATGAACATAGGCTAAACAAGTCTGCATTACATAAAAACATCTTATTTTCAACCATGCCTACTGCAACAAGTTCTTTCGTTTTTCAATCTAATTTTCAACTTTGCACACATCCTTCTAACTGTCTATATAAATCCTCGCAACCTGGTTACTACAAAAACTCGGGAGGGGTGGTTTGCAATAATTATTAAACTTATCCTCGGGGAAGGTGGGATCTTATGAAAAACGATCAGGAACGTAGTGAATCGGAGCAATGTGCGTTTTTCAAGTTCTCGTTCAGGGCGGCTGATACCAAACTGGGGGCATTTTGGGTAGATGGGGGTGTCTCGATCATTTCTTACAGCTTGGGGTACGGAGACAATTTGCAATGGGGATGGTCGTATTACTACAGACATATTTTATCATAGAAGCCACTGACAAATAGTTCCCTGAGAGTGGGTCAAATTTAGGGAACCTTAGTCGTCTTACCTGTCCCTTTCCTATCGGCCAATTTAAATTTCATCCATATTTTAGTAGAAAAGGAGAGGTAGTAACGTGGTACCAATACAATTTTATTTAGGACAGATTTGCACAAATACTTGTGGTATTTGGGGCCAATCAGGAGGTGCACCAGGTTCGCCAATTAGGTGCCAGTTGCTAGGAAGAGGGAAAGTGTGGAGGGGTGGAAGAGTGAGTGAGAGAAAGAGAGAGAGAGAGAGAGAGAGAGAGAGAGAGAGAGAGAGAGAGAGAGAGAGAGAGAGAGACAAATAGGCCGAACAGTACACGTGTGATATAGAGAATGACCGTGTATTGTTTGGGCTATTCAGTGCGTTACCCAACGTTAGACGTTTCGGGTCTGTGTTAGGAGGTGGGAAGCATGCAGTTTTGGGACAGAAAAGCGTTAGATTTGGTAAAAAGGTCGTGAGAGCGTCCTTGTTGTGCCATTTTATAGCGCTAGTCCGTCTTCATGCATCGGGCGTGACGTGGTTCCAGATCCCTTATGATACTCTAATCGGGATTCTAATGTAACCTGCAGAGGGAAAAAGGGGGGGGGAGAAAAAGGGGAGGTAGGGGGACAACATTCGAACACATCAAATGTAAGGGCACGAAAATCCTTTACTTACCACATACTCGTACTTGTCTCTTCGGGATATAATCCCTTAGGGTTCTGGTTTCTTAAAGTCATGGGGGCAGGCAATGTGATAGGTGGTTCATGGGGAGGTTCGAGGATGGCGTTAAGGATCGTGTGTAGTGAAAAACGCTAAAAAGAGGAATCAGAGGTGCCTAGCGCGAGGTACCCGGTTTCGTAGATGTATCCGGTCATCGGGGTCCCAAAATCATTCCCAAAGCTGTGATGTTCTTAAGGCATACCAGTTCTTTGTTCAACCCTGTACCTTAGTACCTTCGACCACCATATCCTTATAGCAATTTGTCAATCACACCATTTTACTTTACCCATTCTCTGAAGTCGAGGTCCTTCTTCATAAGCAGCGTATCATACCTTCGTTTTGACCATCAACCCAGGGCCGAACAACCATTTCTCGGATAACCTTAAAAAGAGAGCAGAACAGTTGCGCACAGAAAAACCCTCCCACCGATACCTGTATTTACAAAAGTACGCGGAGCCTATCCATAGCTTCTAAGACTTTTATTTGTAGAGTTATTCAGTACGTAAAAGGTGAGAGCGCAATTCATATTTTGGCCTGACATGTCGTCGATGGAAGCACATACAGTAGGGGGTTATTTTGTAGTACAAGAACATGTAAAAAGGTCTAATTAATTATTTGTAAGTAACCAAAAACATTTCATTGCGGGACGAAGGAATCAGGGGCATTTCAGTTCATAGATGGAAACACAGTCAAGCTCATCGTAATCACATTTCCTAAATGCAAACCGCGGGCGTGCATTATGAGCGACGTTATGTATCAGTTACAACAAATATCAAAAAATAAATTGTTCATTGAAATCAACATTTTTACAGAACCTCTTCTTAAATGTTTGCCAAGTGAACCCTCCTCCCTTTAACATCGAGTGCGCAATGGTTCATATATATATACATATATATCTTAGTACATCAAGTTTCATTTGCTAAGGGACACCACGAGGCACCCGTAAGTTCCATTGATACCAGCGCCATTTTGGACGAGGCCGGTTTAGTCCGGAAGTAGCATCAGGGGCAAAATATCCCCGACAATTGGCGGTTGGACCAGAGTCCCTTTCGGCAGTTCAAAAGAAAACTGTGCTAACAGAGGGGCTGGTGGTGCGGACCGTCAATCAAGAGAGGGAGGGGGTAAAGTCTCTCTTACCGGGTCATGTTGATGTTCAGCCGGAACTTGCTCGAGTTCGTTAGCCCATAATGTTCCTGGGTGGTTCAGACGGAAGCTGATGCAGACACGAGGGCACCGCCATCTTGTTGCTGTGCCATGGTTATTTCATTTGAGATCAATGCAACTGTTCCTCACCGGAAGCCTGAAGGGGCCGAGGGCTCTTGGGACTTTGGTAGAATCTTCAAAGTCGAGGGGATGTTTGTCGATGGTGGGGGCTTGCGCCCAGGTGGACAAGCGCCCGAGTTGCAATTTCGGACAAAGTTACTCCAGCGGCCTAGACCCGCCTTTCAAGGGCCCAGACGCCATTTTGAGGCCCTGCAGCAACCTTTGCCGTATCCATCAGAAGCGGAGGAAAACTTCTTGTGATGGCGAAAAACAGAGCATCATGCGGTTGGAGCAGGACATTTTGGTTTGGGGCGCCAGGGTGCAGCAGTGGAGCCTTCATCTGGGGAGGTGAGGGAGGCTCACCGTGCCGTCTTCCTCTCCCGGTGCATCCTACGCCGTCTCTTGGAATCAGGGGCGCACATGATGACCACCCTACACCCCTGATTCCGACTCTTGGGGGACCACTGTACATCCGGTACTCCGGAAATATGCCCATCGGACATTGTGTGTCCTGTACCACGCAGGTATACCAGCCGGGTCTTTGTATATCCTGTACTGAGAAAATATACGAGTCGGGCATTATATGTCCTGTGCTACGGAAATATACCAGCCGGACATTATATTTCCTGTGCAGCGTAGGTATATGGCCGTCGCCCGGCTGGAGGACATCGGCGTCGGGCCAGGGCAGGGAAGCCTCCTACCTGTGGAGGTGGAAGAGGCTCGTCCGCGTCGCCTCTTCCTCCCTGCCCACCCTGCATCCGTTCGATGGAGGAATTCGTGATGGCCGGACCAGGAGATATGAGGGAGGGGGTCATTTTGATCCGCCCCCTCCCTACTCGCGGCCCGGGGGACGCCATCCCTGGAAGGGCAATATGGGAAGACCATTTCATCGCCCGCTGTGTGGGGTCTCCAGTACCTTCTCGCCAGCAATCTCTTTTTGGGCTCATGGTTGCTGGCAGGCCCCGCCCCACACGTGCTATGTGTTTCGGATGGGCGGGACCATCGAACTGTTACATTTCGAGGACTTCCGGAGTGAGCATAACATGTTTTGTATTTTTCCTATTAGTCAAGTTTGCTTTTTAGAGAGTTCTACTAGTTATTCTATTTACTGTTGGTTGTGTGTTTTACCGTAATTAAATCCTAAGTTATATAATAGACGCTTGGCTTTCTTGAATCTTTTCTCTAACGGGGGGGGTTGTTTACACTGACCTGCAGTTGTGTTTGTTTTTCAGAGTGGGGGAGCAACAGAGAGCAATCAGTCCCAGAATTCTAACATGTCGTTAAAATTGGTCTGACGAAATCTGTGCCACCGAGCATAATCGAACGGGGTGGTCCTGTCTGTTCTGTCTGCACTAGTCTGATTGGTTTTTATCTCACGTCTTTTTCCTTTCTGTCGGTCCGTCCTTTCTGTCACCCCTTCATTCTTACCTATGCTTTGCAGAGTCGGGCATTGGGCTTTCCAGTGTCCAAGATTTTTACAGAAAGCACATTGGTTTTGTTTTAAATCTGTCCGTCCTGTGCGTAATGTCGGGGGATTACCTTCAGGTCGTTGTGTTCCGGGGTTGGCTTGTCGGCACATCCCCTTACACCATTCGCTTTTCATGTCTACTCCTCGGGGCTGTGCCATCGCTGGCCCTTCCCTTTGCCTACTAGACGTTTGGAGGTTTGTCCGTCGTGTCCCTTCACCTTTTCTAAATTCGTCGCTCTCCCTTCGTTGCGTGGCTTCTTTGCGCCACATACCGAGACTATCGAGCATAATAGGTGTTGTTTCATTCCTACGAAGGGCTATTTCTACTGTTTCTATTTTGTCGAGATCAAAGGATCCTCTCAGTGGCCACTGTCTTTCTCGATCCCTTTTCGTATATTTATGCCACAGCTCACTATAGGCTATAGCAATTAATCCATGCTTCATGAACATGTCCTTATTAGGGGTGCCTTCCAGCGGAGCCGGATGGTTCATCTCTAATAAGCGGTCCGGGTTAAACAGGCTACTGACCAGTGGGGAGAAGACAGGCATGACGGATCACAATGGGATAATAATCAGCACTACCTATCTTATCACTGCGCGCAAAGACTAGACAGAATATTTCTATTCTACGTTGTTTGCACGTAGTGAATACCTCATGAACCAATTCTGAGCAATCGATCAACGTTAGGTCAAAAATAAAAAATCAATATGGTCAATGGGGAGAATAAGTAGGCTCGCAAAGGTTCGCGTCACCTACCCTTTCACTATCTGCAAAGAGGGGACCTAATCTTCCCTGTTTTCAGACAGAGAATCTCCAGAAAACAATCTATAACAGTTAATCAATGTTAGGTCAAAAATAAAAAATCAATATGGTCAATGGGGAGAATAAGTAGGCTCGCAAAGGTTCGCGTCACCTACCCTTTCACTATCTGCAAAGAGGGGACCTAATCTTCCCTGTTTGTAGACAGAGAATCTCCAGAAAACGATCTATAACAATTAATCAATGGGGGGAAGGGGGGCAATTGTTCAATGGGGAGGGGGAAAATAGGTCCGACGGGTGCGTACCTATCCTTCGCTGTTTATAAAGGGAGAGCCTGTTGTTTCTCCGTTTGCAGACAGCGAATCTCCAAATAAATTAACAAAGAGTAATACTAGTATTTTCACAACAATTTCAATTATCTATCACTTTCGCAATTCGTCGTGTTTACACGACCTTACCCGGACCGCATGGACAGTTTCTCGTCTTCCGAATCCAGCGCCCGATCGTCCTCTTCTCTTCGTACTTCTCGTGGCACTCCTGATGGTTCCCAGTCAGGACCGCAGATCACTCGAGAGAGGTCTGTTCGGAACCAGTGAAGTTCGGATGATCGGCTGTCAGACAAGGGTCTATCGGACAGGGTACCTTCCGATCGTTGCAGTCGTTCACTCTGTCGTCAGGACCTCTCCCACTGGATCCACGAGTCGCTGATGGGCCCCACGTTTGGGACGCCAATTGTTAAAAAGGGTTCCAAAGACAACCGGTAACCAAAGACCCTTTTATGTTGCCCGGCGGTATTGCCTCTATGACCCACCAATATTAATCAATGAAGAAGCAGGCGCTGGAGACTGGAAGGCGGGAAACGAGGATTTTATTCTCTCCGGAGGAGAACACATCAATTCAGACAGCAAGTATCGTCACGAGGTGCTCTAACCACATCTCTGAGGCCTGGCCTCTTATACTAGGGTTTACAGCCTTTATTGCACATAACACATTCTCGTAATATTTTAATACTTGAAAGAACATCCTCGGAATCTCCCCTCCAGACCCGTTCCCACATACATTTACAGTTGGATTCCCCACCCCGGTCACAACAGGTGATGGTGGTCGCACAGCAGGGCATTCCGCCGATTCACGGAATGCATGGGGTTTGGTCGGATCTCATGGGGTGGGGGCTTTGATCGGTTCGGGGGTCTTTTGATGGGGAGGGGAAACTTCCTACTGTACGAGGTAATAAACAGTATCCGCAGAGCCAGGTGGCGGCCTGGGAACAGGGAAGACGAACGGGGACACAGGAAAGGGGGGTTTGCATCAAAAGGGATTGAGGCCATGAAAGGAATGAAGGGAGGTGTCGCGCTGGGAACAGGATGGGGTTCCGTGGTGAAGCTGCGCTGGAGAGGGGTTTATGACCCAAGGCATGAGAGAGCGGGGGGGGGGGTTGTCAGCGTGCGGGGGAATGCTTGCGAGGTTAAGAGAGAGAGAGACGCGCTGGCTATTAGTGAGGGGCAGGGAGGCCATGGTGCTCAAAATGGCTGCCGCTTACGCGCACGAATGGGCCTGGAAAGGGGCAAGATGGCGCAGATAATGTTCACCAAGTTTGTATTTATTTTCTACAAAATCACTACAAACAAGGAGAGTTCACCTTCTTTTCTCTGATCCCTCTACTCTGAAAGATCATTAGTGGGACCCTGGCATATCTTAGATAGTTTTGTAGGATCCTCACCCACAGGTATCACCTGTGGAATACTTCATCATCGGATCCTCACCCACTGCACCTAGTGTGAGTGGTTGGGCTTGGCGCAGTTTGTTAGCGGAGCCACAACTACCTGCCTGCCCTGCCATATTACCAGCCATCAGTTCCACCAGAAGGTCAACCAATAATGTCTTGGGGACCAATATTTAATCCAGTGGTTCCCTCTAGATTTCCAGAAAATCAATGCTCTTCTTTAGCAGAGGGCAAGGCCACAGGAGGAGAAGGACAAGAGAAAACAGAGTACAGTGGGACAGAAGACACCAGAGTATTCACCAAGAGTATGAACAATGCACCACCGGTACCCAGCACAGGGCCAACCTCGTGACAAATTTGCCAGACAAAACACTCACTGATACACAACTGAAGGTACTAACGAAAGGTTTAAGGGGCATGTTTTCAAGCCCCTATCACCACCACAACTTCACTTCTAAGGACGTTGTGGTGGCGATAGAGGCTTCGCCCTATTTACAAGTCAGCCTTAGGTCACTTAACACGGCTTAACGCTGCCTTGTAGATAAGGCACACTTTTACACTATACTTAGCATGAAAGGGGAGGGCAATGGGTGTTGCTGTGGGCATTCCATTAATTTTGATGCTACCCCATATTTACAAGGATGGGGTAAATATGGGGCAGCGCCAAAATTAAGACCAGGAAAAATTAGGTCTTACCCTCTAGAAACAAGGATAAATGTTTAATTTCTCCTAATTTTTGCTGTTTCCAAGTGTGCTGCGTTGTGCAGCACACATGGAAACAGCAAAACGCCAATGATTGTTTATGTTCAAGAAGGTCTCACACATAGAAGTTATAAAACACCATTTAAAGATTGTTTCTGTGCAGGAAGGGACAGCTGCCTGCACATAAACAATCTTCCCCTGCAACGCAGAAACCCTTGCACTATGGTGGAAGGTTGCCTGTGTTGACTCTATGCAGCTAAATTTAGCACCAGCGCAGGGGGAAACACGGGGCTGCACCATATTCTTGTAAATATGGTGCAGCCCTGCGTTTCTAAAGCAATGGAGCGTTTTGTTAGCCTATCTGGCTTCAAGACACGCTCTGCCACTTTACTAGTAAATATGCGTCTAAGTTTTGTCCCAACCCCGACCTTTTACAAGTTCCATTTACACTTCGAGGTAGCTGCATTCTTCTGTAAGTTACATTTGAGGGCTTAAGAACAGATGCATGGAGCGAGCGGTACATTCATATGAAAGAAGTCAAATCTTTACCCTACAAACAGTATACATAGAAGTGGAAACGCTTGAACTTAACACATAGAAAGGGACACCCTTGACGAATTAAAACAAGATTACAGCACAACCATTAAACCTCCTGATACATTTTGGTAATACCAAACAATTGATTGTAGGACAAAAATATGTATAAGTCCTGAAGAAAGCCTGCTGATCCTTAGAGGCACATAGATGGCTGAGACATGTAGACCAATGGATATTTCAGTCCATTATACCCAGACACATCACTTTGTTTTTAACCTTGCCAAAGGACCTATAATTATTTCAGGAGAGGATCCAGAAGGCAATTTTGATTCCCACTTAAATCCATCATTCTTATTTAAGTGCTCCGCTTACAAACTACCTCAAGCCCACCAACTCCCCCTAGGTGCACTGGGTGTGAATCCGATGAGGAAGCATACCACAGGGGATAGCTGTGGGTGAGGATCCTACAACAGATCCAGCTAATGATCTTATTGGTAGAGGGATCACAGAAAAGTGGGTTACCCTCCTTGATTGTAGTGATTTGGTGTCATTTGGGAGGCTGAGGGTTTCCTTTTCATAGCTTCTCACTCCTCTCAAGTGTGGCACAGACTAGATGGAAGTCACCAAATGTAAGGAATAAAACATAGAGCAGAAACAAAGATGGCACAACAAGTGTTCCTGCATTAGCATTTCATAGCTAGTACTTTTGGCTTCGACAGTGCTTGTTTTGTGAAGTGATTGTATCTGAATAAACCCAATCTGTTCGTTTATTTCGAGCACTGCTTGATACTTGTAGTGTCATAAGAAATTATTGTTTATAGCAGCAAATATTCGCCCACTTTCCAGATATATTTAATCAAACAGCGTCATGTAGAGTGGATGGAAATTAAATTTATGAGTCTAAAGTAACCGATGTTTTAATACAGAGCGTGTATTAAAGGCAATCAAATCTAACTGCATTACTGCAGGGATATATTTGTAATTTTTGTTGCTTAAGTACCAGAAAACTTTGTATATTTTTTTTACTTCACGATTTAACTCCGGATAAGTGCTGTTTCTCACTTCTGAGATGCCTCTGCTTCCATTAAGGAATGTTGATTCCATTTTCTCCAGATTTATAAGTGCGTTTTTCAAATTATTTCTCCTAAAAAGCATTTGTGGGCTGTCAAGAAACAAGGTGCAGTTAGGTTTTAATTTGCTTGAATTTCCATTCTGCATTTGTCAGCAGAGCATAAACACACCAATCCAGTGTCAAACAAACCTAGGAAGGTAGAGGATTCCTTCCTGTGATTGGCCCACGTAAAAATCAAGAGATGAGGCAAGTATTTATTGTGGGGCCATCAACAAATGTGTTAATTTCACAAAGCACAAAACTAAACGACATACTTTTCACAATGAGTTGAAAAAATGTTTGCATACGGGTGGGAGCTGATATAAAATACGTCGTCAGACACATAGAGCAAACTCCGTATGTACGATTATAAAATAGGCAATGCAAATACTAGGATGCCGATTCACAAACGCATTTTTGAATATCTAAGTAGTACTAGAGGATTACCATTTTATGTACTCCTACATGCTTTGTGAATCACCACAAAACGGCTATCACCCTATATTAGTAATCACCAACGGTCCCTGGAGGAAGTACTGCCAGGCGGTGACGCAGAGGTAGGGTAGGGGATAGTAAACTCCGGATTATGGCCTAATTATTATTAATTATTATTAAAATGTTATATAGCGCACAGTTACCCTTGGGCATCCCAGCGCTTTTCCAGACACCATCAAATAATAAAAAATGGATAGAATTAGTGCAATCAAGCAGGAAACAAATGGGTTTTAAGACATGTGCGAAATCGCAATGTGCAGGTCTCAGCGCGCAATTCAAAAGGGAGGTAAGCATACAAATAAATAAATAAACCGAATTTCATTGAGCGCGCTGCATCACATTTGGCGATGCAGCACGCGCAACAAAATTCGTGTTATTTATTTATTTGTATACTTTACCTCCGTTAGACCATAATCCGGAGTTTACTACCCCCCAACCTGACCCTCCCCCGCCCTGCCTCACCACCCAGCAGCACACCCTCCAGGAGCTGCTACTGTTAGTAAATGTGCAAAGAGGAATATTCCTTTCTATTTGTACTTTATTCTGATTTTTGATGTTTTGGGTCCAATTCACAAAGGCATGTAAAAGTACGTACAAGCGTTATACACGAGTACTTTTTTATATACTTCTAAATGCCTTTGGGAATGTGCTCCTTCTGTTACTTTGGGGCTGATTTACATTTAATGATGTACATAAACCAGCACTTATCTTTTTTGTGTACTCTTACGTGCCTTTGTGATTTGGCCCCAAAGCATCTAAAATGGAGATAAAATGAGAACATTTTGGTCCTACCCCTATGCAATTAATGAAAATAGAAAGAGCTACGCCCTCTTTGCACTTTTACTAATAAGTAGTTGGACCTACCAGTGTCAAGTGTCAGACGCATTTAAGGGTATGTAAAAGAGTACTCCAGTGTAACTGTTTCTCTTACTCATAAATGCTTTTGTGAATCAGTCCCTTAGTATTGCGCTTATCATTTGTACTAGGGATTACTATGGGACTCCTTTTGTCTCAGAGCCCGTCAGATCCTTTCTTACAGTACAGCGACGGCCCGTGGAGGGAGTTACGGTGGGGCAGGAGGGCGGGGAGGGGGAGGGGCAGGGTGGAGGTTGCTAAAAACCGGCATATGGATAATTGCAGGTAAGTAAACAATTTAATTAATAAAACGAATTTCGTAGCGCGCCTTGCATCGCAAAATGCAATGCAGTGCGAGCTACGAAATTCGTTTTATTAATTAAATTGTTTACTTACCTGCAATTATCCATATGCCGGTTTTTAGCAACCTCCACCCTGCCCCTCCCCCTCCCCGCCCTCCTGCCCCACCGTAACTCCCTCCACGGGCCGTCGCTGTTACAGTATCAACCAGTTGCGGCCGCTCATATTGTGAAGTGGTGAGGCGGGAGAGGGAAACACAAAAAGAAACCACAATAATAAAGAAAATTGCACTCACCTGCTCCGACGGAAAGCCTCTAGGAGCTGCTGCACACTTGACAGGCTCAGAGGCTCCCGATCCCATCGCTGCTCTCATGCTGGAAAAACTATTCCCAGCATGTGAGCAGTGCTAGGTTTGGTCTGAGCGCCTCAGTTCGGCTCTCAGACATAGACTGGGAGCCTGTGTTGGTTTCTCTCCCCAGCCAGAGGGCCAGCCAAACCATCATGTGCACTTGGCAGTTCCCACAACTCCCCCCTTCTCCCTGGTGCTGAGAGTCAGTGTGGGTGGCCACGCCTCTCCCTTGGCTAGTAGTCGCATCCTGCTGGACCAAAAAATTAAATGAAAATAAAATTATTTTATTACCATTATATTTTTGTTCTTGGCCTCTGCTGGCTTTCAGCGGGGGGGGGGGGGGAGCTCTGGGTGGGGGGTGGGGGGAGGAGGGAACGATGCTCTTCCGTCATAGTGGAGAAGTGTGGCTCACTGGTTAGAGGAGGCAGACCCTGACGCAGAGGTCAGACCCGGGACCAGGGTTCAATTCCCGACGCGGCAGGGTCTTGAGCTCAAAAATGTCCATGGACTCGATAATTCTCGCCTCGGTGCCTACTCCAATCATGGAGTCCCACTCTGCAACTCTGGGCAATAGCTTGCTTAATCTCCACTACGGCCCTAACACGATGGGATGCCTGGTCTTCACCTTGGGGATGCCCAGTAGGGGTTATCTCGCAGGGAAAGCCAGGAAGGGTTCCCAAAGCAAGCGCAAAGAGACCTGTCGGTGATTTGGCGCTATATAAAATCGAAATTAACATAACATTAACATAACATAATGGAGGAGCTGCCCCCGGTATCAACCATCTTTACACTTATTTTGTAAATAATCGCCAAAAGAGGCTTGCTTCATGACACTAGGGTTGCCCTAATATAATAAGAAATGAAAAGACTAACCAAAAGTTTTAAAAAAAATAGTCAGACAAAGTTCCTGGGAAAGAATAAATAACTAGAAATTGTAACAGTACATTTAGGCCTTCAGAACACTTGGCAAGATGGTTTTCTACGCCGTGGACTTACACAGGAAACTGATTCTAGATTTTAGGTCCCTGAAACAATGTACGTGCTTACTGTACCAGTCTTGGATAAGAAGAAGGTCTCGAAAGGAGAGATCTGATGACCAGCAATGAGTTAAGAGCTCGGATAAACATAAAGTTCCAATATTCTAATGAGATTTATTCACCTTGCAAATGTTTCATATGTCTTTGCAGTTTTATATAGAGTGGTCCTGGGCATTACAGCACTCTACCGAAAGATGGAGGACATAGCAACACATAAACAGAACATGATGCGTTGCAACTTAGTTAAAACAAAGTTAACAAAGCAACAAAATGTTGTGGGAACGAGAATAATACAAAGAACATGGAGATTGACTAAGGAGCATTGAGAATCCATGGCACTGATAAGTAGAGACCTACAGCAGACAGGAGCAAGGAATACAGTGGAGGCAAAAGTAAAAAATGAGCAACATGAGTAAATATTAATGTGAAGAAGGGATGGCAAATATACAAAATATAAAGACCCAAAGAGTAAGTAAGTATCAGAAGTGTGTAAAGAAGCACATTTAGGTGAGCCCCAAGCAAATACCTCTGTCGATCAGAATATGATTGCAATCTTTCTTGAATATTGCCAAGGATTTAGTGGTGTGTAAGCAAACATAAAGACAGGCACGGCCCGTGCCGGGCGTTATACTGGGGCGGTGACGTCAGGCAGGGGAGGGTCAGGGAGGGGGGTTGTAAAATGTGGGATATGGACCATTAGAGGTAAGTACCGAAAAAAAAAAAAACGAATTTCGTTGCCCACGCTGCATCGCCAAATGTGATGCAGCGTGGGCAACGAAATACATTTTTTTTCGTCGGTACTTACCTCTAATGGTCCATATCCCGCATTTTACAACCCCGCACCCTGACCCTCCCCTGCCTGACGTCACCGCCCCAGTATAATCCCGGCACGGGCCGTGCCTGCATAAAGATCTTAAAAACAAAAGGATACATTCCCATCAGTTCTAAATTTGCGCAGGTAGCAGGTTTGGCCTTTTATTCCATCAAACATTACATCAGTGGGCTTGAGCAGCTGGAAGCTGGTCTTGAAGGACCAGGGTCTATCCTGGCGCCTTTGTCTCTTTCCCCAGCTCCCTGAGGTTTATTGCAGCAGAAATGAGAGGCTTCTAAAGATAGAGAAAGAGTAGGAGGGAAGGTGGAGGTAGAAAAAAAAGAGACGAGAGAGCGAGAATAGAGGGAAGAGGGGAGAAAGAATAGATGGATGGAAAGAGAGAGAGAGTGTGAATAGACGAAGGGAGTGGGGCTGGTTTGAGTAGTTTTGCCAGGGGTGGTTTTTGTTGCCCAGCTTTATCCTGGCTGGAGGTGTTGCAGGGATTCTGCTCTAGAACAGAACTATGCTTGGAACCATAGAACATCAGTATGTAGGGACTGAGTCAGCACACCACTTGAGTATCTGTGAGTCAGATTCCGACTAGCTATGGTGCCTTATTTGCCTGCCTAAACCTATCAGAGAAACAAGTGAATTGGCACCCCAGAATACAACACTCTAGTCTTGACCCTCTCAGAGATCGGTGTAACAGGACACACCCTTGCGCTCTCTCACTCATAGATAATCATAAGACATGGATGAAGTTTAGAATATTTATTTAAACTATCGTGCTCTGAAATGCAGTATTGTGCCATAATTTGAAAACAAATGCATAATAGAAATACTGTTAGCATGGTTAATAATCCATATACCATGAAAAGCCCTGTCATTTTATAGGACAGAGTGTCTTAAACCCTCTCCCCTGCTACTAAAGCTGAATTATTATATGTGAAAGATCTCTGGGATTACTGGCAGACCCAGTACATTAGCATACACAAATGGATGTTCTACATCTCAGCAGACGCAGTGCTCTTGTCTCAAAGCTCTCGTTCCATGTGTGTGTTCCTGGCTCATGTGCTCATCTGTATGATAGGACATGTTTGCAAATAAACAACAGCTGCATTCTCATGTTATGTCTTGGTGCTAGTGCCTGGCCAGAAAGAATAACAAGGGACATTGTTGTTTGACCTTGTCTGTAGTGTGCAGACTAAATCCCAGGAAAAGAACCGAATGCGAAAACACATGCAGGTTCCGTGTGAATGAATATACACTGTGTCATAAAGGCAAGCGTGTCTACATAGTAATGTGTGCAAAGGAAAATGAGGCCTACAATGTGCACTGCTAGGCTAACATAGGAATACTACAATGGTCCAGGCAGCAAACACACAACAATGGCAGTATGGGGTGGGCACAGGTGCTCGATGTAGGCGTCTGGACTTACTTTGTTATCATAAGACTCTGATCCAGAGAAAGAGGGCAAAGGTAGAAAAGGGAGAGCGAGATAAAGAGACAGAATGCATACTGTGGAATAAGACGGCAGCATCAGGTTAAAGAATAGGTGGCCTTGGGATTGGACATCCTCGGCATTCGGTAAAGCTGACAAATGTTTGGGCTTCTGCACATATTTTTTTAGCACATTAACCACTGCATCACAGTCAGTGCTAGGTTCTGCGGGCACTAGAGACGTGATGAGAAATATGCGCTGCACGTAGTAATGACTTTATTTCCGTTCATCAGCTATGGCCAATAAATGCAAAACGGTTTAGTTTGGTTGATGAAAAACGTATCTTTGGGTGTGCGCTTTTACAATTTTTGTGCTTTATGCAGTATAGAAACGGCTGTTCTGAAAGTGAGAAGGCTGATATTTAGTTAGGAGCCCTTAGTTAAATCCTTGTGTACGGCTTCCTAAATTATAGTCAGGACTCTTTTTTTATTTTAAAAAGCACTTTGTAAGCGTCAATAAATATGAAATATTACATGACGCACTACCGGGCAGAGTTAGTGGTGCCAAGAGCAGCGGTGAAGGCTGTGTGGAGGACGACAGGGCGAACACTTTGGTTTTTTTTCTCTGCGTCACAAGGGAGTAGAAAGCTCTCTCTCAGGAGAATGGCAGGGGAGCTAATTGGAGGAAGGTGGGCGCCAGAACATTTTATGAAGAAACAGTATCACAGGAATGTGAGATCAAGACGGTCGATAGAGAGGTTCTCGTTCACATTAAGACCTCGATTTATTAGTTCCACAATGAAAGGTGAGGTGCTTACTCTACATGGTAAATACTGTGTACATGCAGTGAGGTATTTACAGGGTAAATACCCACTCCTATGGGTTTGTGAGAGGAAAACTGTGAAATGCATGCAGAAACAGGGTTTATAACACCAACATTTGAAAGCACACTATTGTTCCCACACATTTTCCCTTGGTACATAACCCCCGCACTCTGCCTCACTCTCACCTGTATGCCCCATTCCCCATACTGTATTCCTCATCATGACAAAAAGGCCAACGTACACGCTCGTCTTGTGGTGGTCATTTGTTGGCAGCACTTTATTAGAAATACAAGGAAACATGTATATTCTTTGCATATTTTGCATGTTATGTCATAACAAACTTCCTTGATATTGTCTCTGGGCCCGTCTGGGTCGTTTTCTTTGGTAGGATGGGTTTGCGCTCTCTTTGCGCGTGGAGGGATTAGCTTCTGTCCCGGAGTTAGGCCACAACTCGCTACCTTGTCCGACTCTTGTTGTGCCCTGCCATCCGGCGGGGGCTGGCAGCGAGCACCATCTCCATTTGCTACCCCCCCTCTTGGTAGGCCAACTCACCCAGCCATGAGGCATCCCAGAGTGAGTGGTCCTACACACCTGTCAGGCCAACTCACCCAGACATGAGGCATCCTAAGGTAAGATGAGGGGCCCTATTCTGGCACACCACCCTCCGGTGCGCCTCCGTACCAACCGTTATCAGCGTAGTTCTTCGCTGCGCCTTGCCTGTTTCTCAGTCCTGCAACATTGCTGTTCCTTAGGTGTGGGTGGGGGGATAAAAAAAGGTTCCAACGCCGGTGCTGCTCCCCGCTCCGTAAAGATAGGAGCTTACTTGGGGAAGCAGTGCTTATATGCCCCCCCACTTGCCTTCTGGCCCAGGTAGGCCCCTTTCTCTATTGGGTGGTTCGTATCTCGCCTTGGCCCCCATTGGCCGGGGGTGCCAGCGCCTCTTCAGCAGCCGCCACGGGGGGACCTGGGTGTTTTCCCAGTTTTTCGTCGCTTTTGCGCGTCACAAACCGGCCCCAACTAGTTCTGCCCGGGGGCACGGCGCTAGTTATGGCGCCGGCTCTCTAGCCCCCTTTGGGGGCAGCTCTGCAATTTAGCTGACTGGGTAAAACTGGAGATGTGCAGTGTTTAATGTAAAACGCAGAATTCCCATCCCTTAGCCCTTGATTGAGCAGAGATGAAAATGTTCCTACACTCTTACAAACAGGGCCAGTGAGTCGGCAGTCAGATTTGAGGATCCTGCTGCTAAAGTTAGATGAAATCCAGCTCCAAAAAGGTGGGAGCAGGGTCACAGAATCGCCTGCCTACAGTAGTGTGATCAACTTGATCCCAAAGGTGTGGAATCTTGTTGTAACCCAATAACTGCAAGGACCAATGGGTTCTTTCTCCACAGTGCATTCATGCACGGTATAGATATGAATGTGTATGTGGTGTGGGAGGTGTGAACTGGTTTGACACAGTACCCTCTGACGTTTACTTCAGTGTCACAGGTTCCAGGCAGGTTCAAGGTCAGTAGAGGTCAAAGGGCAGTGTCAACTGGCAGCAGTCCAGAGACCATAAAATATGCTTAGTCATTTCGGCGGAACCTATCTCTGGATGGAAACAGTCCCCTCAAACAGCAGACAATGTGTCTCAGATTCTATCTCTAACTGACTAATTCAGAAGCAGTATCTGCTGAGAGGTCAAAGACGACATAAATTTGATCTTTGAAAGATCATCTCAGTGGCTTCGGATTGCTAGTGGCCCCGATAGATCACGTGCTGAGGGAAGAAATGCGAGGAGACAAGGGTGACAGAGCACACCCTCTAGTGATCACTTTGTGTTACTGTTTTGTGGATTATGTACATACACTCTACGAGTGCATAAATACACCCCATGACCTACACCAAGATTTAAAATGGCTGTCAGGAATCTGGCAATTAACATGTAAGCAGATGTAAATGTAAATGTAAATGTGTTTCGATTTATATAGCGCAACACTTTAACCCAGGGGTCTCAAGGCGCTTGCTTAGGGAACCCGTCCTGGTATTCCCCTGTGAGATACCCCGGCCGGGTATCCACAAGGTAAAAGCCAGGCATCCCGCCGCGAGGGGCCGTAGTGGAGATTAAGCAAGCTATTGCCCAGAGTCGCAGAGTGTGACCCCGTGAGTCGAGTAGGCACCGGAGCGAGAATTGTCGACTCCGTGGAATTTTGAGCCCGAGACCCACCGAGGGGGGAATCGAACCCTGGTCCACGGCCGATCTCAGCTTCCGGGTCTGCCGCCTCTAACCACTGAGCCACGCTTCTCCAGATGAGGTTGGTCGGTGAGTTAATGGGAGCAATGTCAAAATTCACTGTAGGTGCACATCTGAGGTTTGAAGCCCTATAGGTCCATTCATATGTTTATGCTTCTTAGATTGATAAAACTAGTAGATGCCAGTTCAGTAAAACTAACAACTAATTCACATGTAAGGGAACTCGTTGTTATGCAAAGGGGCCAGGTGCAGAAAAATACAAATAGTATTCACAGTATTGGCTGGAATTTAGAACATCACCAAGGAGGTTAGGATTAAAGAAGATATCATAAACAAGCACTTCAAAATGGCCGATCAGCATAATGAGGCCAAAAAAAGGACACATTTCATCATGAAGGAGCCCAGTCATGCCTTTTATTGGAGTTGTCTACCAAAACTGTGCTTCTGTTTGTGCTACTAGTCTAATAATGCGGATGGGATTTCACTATTAATTTAAATTGCTCTAATGGGTTCCCACAATGTAAAAGGGACAATTCCATTGCAGGCATCGCTTATCTATGAGTCTGGTATGCACTAGTTTGGGGTACAGTCCTCACACTGTGGTGACTCCCTTGAAATTTCTTTAGGGATTCTTCAACCTGGGGGATTTTCCCTGTTGGTTTGGTGCTGGTATATGTCAATCTAATGTACTTGAAAGAAACTTTTTGGATTGCCCCAGCAAGTTTCAATCAAGAACAAACTCTCATTTCTGAGGACAGTTATGGAAAAAAATTATTGTGATTTAGCTAGATAAATAATTGGCAGAGCAAAAGGATTTCACTCCAGTTATGTTAGATATCATACCTGTTTTAGCAGGTCTGACCACAAAATGCTTATTGACTTTTAAAACACTTCTTGAGCATGGCTCACAACTCTTCTCTTTCCTGATTTGTCATTTCCACTTTGTCACGTTTAGATTGGTCATACCTATTCCATTTTCTGTTCAGAAGTGGCCCATCCACTCTTACTTCTTTTGTAATCTTAATATCTTAATTTAAACCCACATTGAGATCTTATCAAGAAACTGAGCAAATAAGTGGGCTGCTATCCTGGGTAAATGGGAAAGTCCACCTTTCAGTATCTTCAATTAGAAATATGAGACAAAAAAAGCATTCTGTAGGGCAAACAGAAATAGATAGTATGTCATGTTTCATTTGATGGACACCCACACTCGTTTTGGCGACCAGGGCTTAATTTTCATCATCAGACGGACTGAGGACAAGAGAGAGAAAGGAAGAAAAGGGAGAAAGAAAGAGAAAGTTAGATAGAGAATTACATATGGATTGAGCTGGATAAAAAAATATGCAAGATTGTGATAAACAGTCAGAAAGTATAAAGCAGTCAGAGAAAGATACATGAGGAGGAATTAAAACCAGACAGCCATGGCATTCAGCAACCACAGCATTATTTTCAAATCTGGGGCCCTCAACTTTTTTTTTTTAATTGTACACTGTTTCAAAGATATTGTCTTCGCTACAAAACACGTAGCCCTGTTGAGAAAATGTAGAGCGAAGTTTTTCCATATCACGTACATGAAAAAAAGGTTTTTCCACAACAGGAAATCAAATCCAGAGGTGTTACTGATTAGAACCTGCCGACCACCACCCCCTTTTTTTAAAACAAACTTTATTATTTATCATCACATATCAACGTTGATTCGGAAATGAACTGACAGCCTATGAAAGGTGCTTGGCTACGCAATTCAGGTAAAAACTGTCATTAAGGTAAGCAACGTTTTTTGACATTTGACCAGTTCCATCTTGCATGAGTAAATGTGGATCGGAAATCTACATTTGTTGCAGCCTAATTCAATTCTGCAACACAGTTTACAACGGTCTCAATATTCATATCTGGCATTTTAAAAGAAGGTAACAGAAGGCAAACAGATTGACTAGTTACCTGACGTGTTGTTTGTGCCGGTCGGCAGTGAGAATTGCTGAAGACGGTATTTCCCCTCCAGCAGAACAAAGTCAATGCTCTCTGCCTATGTAACTTCCGTTTTCCATTAAGGGCTTTGTAGTGACTCTACTGTTCACACATGTAAGGCATCTTAGGGCTCCTTATGGTTGCGATAAAGAGAAGGAAAACGGGTGTGGCTCAAACTCGATATTTCACCTAGAGGTGCAATCAGGATAGGGTGTCCTGTATCAGGATAGGGCGTCCTGTATCAGGATAGGGTGTCCTGTATCGGGATAGGGTGTCCTGTATCGGGATAGGGTGTCTTGTGAGGTCGTATATAGTATCAGACGATAGAAACAAAGTCTGCTTACCACATTGTGAAGGCATGGTGTCATGGTGGAACCTTTGCTTGGTGAGTTTGGGCGTTTGCAAGCGGTACCTGTGGAAGGAATTTTAATGCCCTGTGTGGGCCCTCACAGCAGGGCCGCACACACACATGCGCCGAGAGACACGCACTTCAGGTAGGCGCTGACAAGGCCGGCAGAGCAGCCAGTCACAGAGCAGGCATGCACAGGTTTGGCAGACAGGAGAGTGTCATGGTCAGGAGGGAGGAGGGTATTCTTGTGAAAGGACAGTGGAAATTATGTGTACTGGGTTCAATAAAAGGTTAGTGGGTTCATGCCTCAAAAGCAGAGTCTAGTTTGTGTTGTGGTGGGAGGATGAATAAAAAGCACCTTTCTTGTACCACCCACCGAGCCCTCCCCCCCCCCCGTCCTCCCAGGTGACACTATAAGGCACGTGGATAGAATTTCCTTTATTGGTGCTGTGTTAGATCTGGAAGCATATTTTTCAAGTGCGCCTCTAGCGAACTTCTCGCTAAATAGTGGCGTTCTATTTTTTTAAAATTATGCATAGGACCTGGAAGGCAATGCGTACCTGGTAGGCCAATGACGCACACCAGCACGCATTGAAATGCTATTGCATGGTACAGTATTGAGACGCCTATATAGCACTTCACATTCAGCTGATGCTGTTCCAACGCCGTGTTGCTGATCTTACGGTTGTGTTGTGACTGTATAAACCAGTGTTTCCTCTACGCGTGGCTTTTTGAGACAAGGATATGCACAGAGTTAAACTGTGCAACAATCATTTTTGGCGCCCCCACACCCATGACCGCATCCATGGATTCTCTCTCTACCACCATCTACCACCCTCATCTCTTTAATCATAACTTTAAGTTATTGCTAAACACGGCGCCCTCCCTCTAAGTTAGCGCTCCCTCCACAGTTCAGCGCCCAGTGCGGCCGCACCAGTGGCACTGCCCTAAAGCCGACCCTGGCTCTGCATAGCGGATAATGCTCTATTACTTACCGGTAATCTTCATTACTCCTGGTCCCGTTGTCCTCGGCCCATTCAGAACTTATGGAGATAACCATCTCCCGACAGAAAATAAAACAAGAGGAATGCTGGGATATCCCTACTGCCCCTCCCCCCGGGAGTACAAAGGTAGGATCTACCCAGCAGCCCTCCTGTACAAACAAGCCCAGACAGGAAGGCCGGCCGCCCGGGAGGGAGGGAGGGGCATATGAATGGGCCGAGGACAACGGGACCAGGAGTAATGAAGATTACCGGTAAGTAATAGAGCATTACCCCCAGGTCCCTTATGTCCTCGGCCCATTCAGAACTTATGGAGAAATACCAAAGCAGAAAAAGCCGGCCTTCCCAACCCAACAGAAGCCAACCCAGGAAACCACACCAAGGCAGCAACCGCAGAAGGAAAAAGGAAGAACCGGGGAAACCCCAGGCAGAGCCCCCGACAAGAGGAACCCCACCAGACCAGCACACACCCAACAAGAGCAAGGGCGCACAGCCAGAAGACCAGACCGGCCACCAGAGAGGCCAACCAGTCCACCGCAGGAACACCCCACAGCCAACCAGCGACAGGGGGAGCACAGACACCCAAGCCACCACAGGCAAGAGGACAAACAGCAGAAGAAAGGCCAAACAAAGAGAAAGGCCAAGATCCACCAGGCCAACAAGCCAGAAGCGGGCAGAAGAAGACAACCCAGGCAAGAACAGGCAGGAGACAAGCGGACCAGAGGAACCAAAGGCCCAACAAAGAAGAACAGCGGAAGCCCACCAGAAACCAGACACCAGGGAACGAAGAGCAAACCCCAGGAAGCCAAGCCACCAGGTCCCGCAAGACGAGGACACAAGGCAAAGGGAACCAGCACCTCCAGGAAACCCGAGCAGGAACAACCAACAAGGGCAACCAACCAGGACAAAGTGACCCGGAAAAAGAGGAAAAAGGGAACCGAAGGAACCCCAGGAACCCGGAAACAGAACACCAGCCAAAGCGGAGGAAACAGGAGCAGGAAGCCACAGCCCGTAGAAGGCAAACCCGAACACCAAAGCAGGAGAGCAACCGGACGGGCCAAGCACCCGGAGGACCCAAGACGACAGCAAGGGAACCGCGAAGGACACAACAACCACAGCCAAGCCAAACCAGAGACAGGCCAGGCACAAAGACCCCAAACAGCCCAAGCAAAGGACCGGGGCAGAAACCCAGAGGCCAGAGAGACCGAGGCAAAACCATCCCAGAGGACCTCACAGAACCAACCGCAGCCAGGGAGGAAAGCACAAGCAAACCACACCCCACAGCCCGGCAAGACCCAAGGCAGGGCACGCACAGGGGACGAACCCCGCACGGCGAAAGCCGCAACCGAGGACACAGACAGGAAGCCAAAGCCGAAGCCAAAGGCAACCCGCAGAACCAACCCAAAACAAGGGAAGGACAAAGAAGGAAAGACCCCAACAGAGCACAGGCCCGAGAGCCAACAGCCCCGCCGACGCCCCAACGAACCCCAGAAGAGGCAAGAAGGGAAAACAAGAAGGCAACAGTGTGACAGCGAGAAACAAGAAGAAGACCGGAACACACCACACCCACAAGAAACCGGAACCCCACGACACAGGGACCAGCCACCCCAAAGGCAGACAGGGCACCCGCAAAGAAGCTACAAAAAGGGGGTGGGGTCGCACACTACTCACACACCGGCGGAAGTTGCCCCTAAGGACTCTGGTCATTGTAGTAGAGTGTTCGCGATGCATCATCTTTCGATCTTGCTATCTTCGCTGTCTTCGCCATCCCTGGACACGTGTTTCGGGTTTTCAACCCTCGTCAGCAGGGATAGGCAGTGTTCTGGGGTCGCCGATGGCTGCCAATATCTGCCAAGTATAGTACCACTCCGGCGCGTAGGTGCGGGATCCCAGGCTCGTCAGCCCGCTGCTCAAGGGAGCTTTAAGTTACAAAAAGGGGGTGGGGTCGCACACTACTCACACACCGGCGGAAGTTGCCCCTAAGGACTCTGGTCATTGTAGTAGAGTGTTCGCGATGCATCATCTTTCGATCTTGCTATCTTCACTGTCTTCGCCATCCCTGGACACGTGTTTCGGGTTTTCAACCCTCGTCAGCAGGGATAGGCAGTGTTCTGGGGTCGCCGATGGCTGCCAATATCTGCCAAGTATAGTACCACTCCGGCACGTAGGTGCGGGATCCCAGGCTCGTCAGCCCGCTGCTCAAGGGAGCTTTAAGTTACAAAAAGGGGGTGGGGTCGCACACTACTCACACACCGGCGGAAGTTGCCCCTAAGGACTCTGGTCATTGTAGTAGAGTGTTCGCGATGCATCATCTTTCGATCTTGCTATCTTCGCTGTCTTCGCCATCCCTGGACACGTGTTTCGGGTTTTCAACCCTCGTCAGCAGGGATAGGCAGTGTTCTGGGGTCGCCGATGGCTGCCAATATCTGCCAAGTATAGTACCACTCCGGCGCGTAGGTGCGGGATCCCAGGCTCGTCAGCCCGCTGCTCAAGGGAGCTTTAAGTTACAAAAAGGGGGTGGGGTCGCACACTACTCACACACCGGCGGAAGTTGCCCCTAAGGACTCTGGTCATTGTAGTAGAGTGTTCGCGATGCATCATCTTTCGATCTTGCTATCTTCGCTGTCTTCGCCATCCCTGGACATGTGTTTCGGGTTTTCAACCCTCGTCAGCAGGGATAGGCAGTGTTCTGGGGTCGCCGATGGCTGCCAATATCTGCCAAGTATAGTACCACTCCGGCGCGTAGGTGCGGGATCCCAGGCTCGTCAGCCCGCTGCTCAAGGGAGCTTTAAGTTACAAAAAGGGGGTGGGGTCGCACACTACTCACACACCGGCGGAAGTTGCCCCTAAGGACTCTGGTCATTGTAGTAGAGTGTTCGCGATGCATCATCTTTCGATCTTGCTATCTTCGCTGTCTTCGCCATCCCTGGACACGTGTTTCGGGTTTTCAACCCTCGTCAGCAAGGATAGGCAGTGTTCTGGGGTCGCCGATGGCTGCCAATATCTGCCAAGTATAGTACCACTCCGGCGCGTAGGTGCGGGATCCCAGGCTCGTCAGCCCGCTGCTCAAGGGAGCTTTAAGTTACAAAAAGGGGGTGGGGTCGCACACTACTCACACACCGGCGGAAGTTGCCCCTAAGGACTCTGGTCATTGTAGTAGAGTGTTCGCGATGCATCATCTTTCGATCTTGCTATCTTCGCTGTCTTCGCCATCCCTGGACACGTGTTTCGGGTTTTCAACCCTCGTCAGCAGGGATAGGCAGTGTTCTGGGGTCGCCGATGGCTGCCAATATCTGCAAAGTATAGTACCACTCCGGCGCGTAGGTGCGGGATCCCAGGCTCGTCAGCCCGCTGCTCAAGGGAGCTTTAAGTTACAAAAAGGGGGTGGGGTCGCACACTACTCACACACCGGCGGAAGTTGCCCCTAAGGACTCTGGTCATTGTAGTAGAGTGTTCGCGATGCATCATCTTTCGATCTTGCTATCTTCGCTGTCTTCGCCATCCCTGGACACGTGTTTCGGGTTTTTAACCCTCGTCAGCAGGGATAGGCAGTGTTCTGGGGTCGCCGATGGCTGCCAATATCTGCCAAGTATAGTACCACTCCGGCGCGTAGGTGCGGGATCCCAGGCTCGTCAGCCCGCTGCTCAAGGGAGCTTTAAGTTACAAAAAGGGGGTGGGGTCGCACACTACTCACACACCGGCCCAAGTTGCCCCTAAGGACTCTGGTCATTGTAGTAGAGTGTTCGCGATGCATCATCTTTCGATCTTGCTATCTTCGCTGTCTTCGCCATCCCTGGACACGTGTTTCGGGTTTTCAACCCTCGTCAGCAGGGATAGGCAGTGTTCTGGGGTCGCCGATGGCTGCCAATATCTGCCAAGTATAGTACCACTCCGGCGCGTAGGTGCGGGATCCCAGGCTCGTCAGCCCGCTGCTCAAGGGAGCTTTAAGTTACAAAAAGGGGGTGGGGTCGCACACTACTCACACACCGGCGGAAGTTGCCCCTAAGGACTCTGGTCATTGTAGTAGAGTGTTCGCGATGCATCATCTTTCGATCTTGCTATCTTCGCTGTCTTCGCCATCCCTGGACACGTGTTTCGGGTTTTCAACCCTCGTCAGCAGGGATAGGCAGTGTTCTGGGGTCGCCGATGGCTGCCAATATCTGCCAAGTATAGTACCACTCCGGCGCGTAGGTGCGGGATCCCAGGCTCGTCAGCCCGCTGCTCAAGGGAGCTTTAAGTTACAAAAAGGGGGTGGGGTCGCACACTACTCACACACCGGCGGAAGTTGCCCCTAAGGACTCTGGTCATTGTAGTAGAGTGTTCGTGATGCATCATCTTTCGATCTTGCTATCTTCGCTGTCTTCGCCATCCCTGGACACGTGTTTCGGGTTTTCAACCCTCGTCAGCAGGGATAGGCAGTGTTCTGGGGTCGCCGATGGCTGCCAATATCTGCCAAGTATAGTACCACTCCGGCGCGTAGGTGCGGGATCCCAGGCTCATCAGCCCGCTGCTCAAGGGAGCTTTAAGTTACAAAAAGGGGGTGGGGTCGCACACTACTCACACACCGGCGGAAGTTGCCCCTAAGGACTCTGGTCATTGTAGTAGAGTGTTCGCGATGCATCATCTTTCGATCTTGCTATCTTCGCTGTCTTCGCCATCCCTGGACACGTGTTTCGGGTTTTCAACCCTCGTCAGCAGGGATAGGCAGTGTTCTGGGGTCGCCGATGGCTGCCAATATCTGCCAAGTATAGTACCACTCCGGCGCGTAGGTGCGGGATCCCAGGCTCGTCAGCCCGCTGCTCAAGGGAGCTTTAAGTTACAAAAAGGGGGTGGGGTCGCACACTACTCACACACCGGCGGAAGTTGCCCCAAAGGACTCTGGTCATTGTAGTAGAGTGTTCGCGATGCATCATCTTTCGATCTTGCTATCTTCGCTGTCTTCGCCATCCCTGGACACGTGTTTCGGGTTTTCAACCCTCGTCAGCAGGGATAGGCAGTGTTCTGGGGTCGCCGATGGCTGCCAATATCTGCCAAGTATAGTACCACTCCGGCGCGTAGGTGCGGGATCCCAGGCTCGTCAGCCCGCTGCTCAAGGGAGCTTTAAGTTACAAAAAGGGGGTGGGGTCGCACACTACTCACACACCGGCGGAAGTTGCCCCTAAGGACTCTGGTCATTGTAGTAGAGTGTTCGCGATGCATCATCTTTCGATCTTGCTATCTTCGCTGTCTTCGCCATCCCTGGACACGTGTTTCGGGTTTTCAACCCTCGTCAGCAGGGATAGGCAGTGTTCTGGGGTCGCCGATGGCTGCCAATATCTGCCAAGTATAGTACCACTCCGGCGCGTAGGTGCGGGATCTCAGGCTCGTCAGCCCGCTGCTCAAGGGAGCTTTAAGTTACAAAAAGGGGGTGGGGTCGCACACTACTCACACACCGGCGGAAGTTGCCCCTAAGGACTCTGGTCATTGTAGTAGAGTGTTCGCGATGCATCATCTTTCGATCTTGCTATCTTCGCTGTCTTCGCCATCCCTGGACACGTGTTTCGGGTTTTCAACCCTCGTCAGCAGGGATAGGCAGTGTTCTGGGGTCGCCGATGGCTGCCAATATCTGCCAAGTATAGTACCACTCCGGCGCGTAGGTGCGGGATCCCAGGCTCGTCAGCCCGCTGCTCAAGGGAGCTTTAAGTTACAAAAAGGGGGTGGGGTCGCACACTACTCACACACCGGCGGAAGTTGCCCCTAAGGACTCTGGTCATTGTAGTAGAGTGTTCGCGATGCATCATCTTTCGATCTTGCTATCTTCGCTGTCTTCGCCATCCCTGGACACGTGTTTCGGGTTTTCAACCCTCGTCAGCAGGGATAGGCAGTGTTCTGGGGTCGCCGATGGCTGCCAATATCTGCCAAGTATAGTACCACTCCGGCGCGTAGGTGCGGGATCCCAGGCTCGTCAGCCCGCTGCTCAAGGGAGCTTTAAGTTACAAAAAGGGGGTGGGGTCGCACACTACTCACACACCGGCGGAAGTTGCCCCTAAGGACTCTGGTCATTGTAGTAGAGTGTTCGCGATGCATCATCTTTCGATCTTGCTATCTTCGCTGTCTTCGCCATCCCTGGACACGTGTTTCGGGTTTTCAACCCTCGTCAGCAGGGATAGGCAGTGTTCTGGGGTCGCCGATGGCTGCCAATATCTGCCAAGTATAGTACCACTCCGGCGCGTAGGTGCGGGATCCCAGGCTCGTCAGCCCGCTGCTCAAGGGAGCTTTAAGTTACAAAAAGGGGGTGGGGTCGCACACTACTCACACACCGGCGGAAGTTGCCCCTAAGGACTCTTTTTTGTAACTTTAAGCTCCCTTGAGCAGCGGGCTGACGAGCCTGGGATCCCGCACCTACGCGCCGGAGTGGTACTATACCTGGCAGATATTGGCAGCCATCGGCGACCCCAGAACACTGCCTATCCCTGCTGACGAGGGTTGAAAACCCGAAACACGTGTCCAGGGATGGCGAAGACAGCGAAGATAGCAAGATCGAAAGATGATGCATCGCGAACACTCTACTACAATGACCAGAGTCCTTAGGGGCAACTTCCGCCGGTGTGTGAGTAGTGTGCGACCCCACCCCCCTTTTTGTAACTTTAAGCTCCCTTGAGCAGCGGGCTGACGAGCCTGGGATCCCGCACCTACGCGCCGGAGTGGTACTATACCTGGCAGATATTGGCAGCCATCGGCGACCCCAGAACACTGCCTATCCCTGCTGACGAGGGTTGAAAACCCGAAACACGTGTCCAGGGATGGCGAAGACAGCGAAGATAGCAAGATCGAAAGATGATGCATCGCGAACACTCTACTACAATGACCAGAGTCCTTAGGGGCAACTTCCGCCGGTGTGTGAGTAGTGTGCGACCCCACCCCCCTTTTTGTAACTTTAAGCTCCCTTGAGCAGCGGGCTGACGAGCCTGGGATCCCGCACCTACGCGCCGGAGTGGTACTATACCTGGCAGATATTGGCAGCCATCGGCGACCCCAGAACACTGCCTATCCCTGCTGACGAGGGTTGAAAACCCGAAACACGTGTCCAGGGATGGCGAAGACAGCGAAGATAGCAAGATCGAAAGATGATGCATCGCGAACACTCTACTACAATGACCAGAGTCCTTAGGGGCAACTTCCGCCGGTGTGTGAGTAGTGTGCGACCCCACCCCCCTTTTTGTAACTTTAAGCTCCCTTGAGCAGCGGGCTGACGAGCCTGGGATCCCGCACCTACGCGCCGGAGTGGTACTATACCTGGCAGATATTGGCAGCCATCGGCGACCCCAGAACACTGCCTATCCCTGCTGACGAGGGTTGAAAACCCGAAACACGTGTCCAGGGATGGCGAAGACAGCGAAGATAGCAAGATCGAAAGATGATGCATCGCGAACACTCTACTACAATGACCAGAGTCCTTAGGGGCAACTTCCGCCGGTGTGTGAGTAGTGTGCGACCCCACCCCCCTTTTTGTAACTTTAAGCTCCCTTGAGCAGCGGGCTGACGAGCCTGGGATCCCGCACCTACGCGCCGGAGTGGTACTATACCTGGCAGATATTGGCAGCCATCGGCGACCCCAGAACACTGCCTATCCCTGCTGACGAGGGTTGAAAACCCGAAACACGTGTCCAGGGATGGCGAAGACAGCGAAGATAGCAAGATCGAAAGATGATGCATCGCGAACACTCTACTACAATGACCAGAGTCCTTAGGGGCAACTTCCGCCGGTGTGTGAGTAGTGTGCGACCCCACCCCCCTTTTTGTAACTTTAAGCTCCCTTGAGCAGCGGGCTGACGAGCCTGGGATCCCGCACCTACGCGCCGGAGTGGTACTATACCTGGCAGATATTGGCAGCCATCGGCGACCCCAGAACACTGCCTATCCCTGCTGACGAGGGTTGAAAACCCGAAACACGTGTCCAGGGATGGCGAAGACAGCGAAGATAGCAAGATCGAAAGATGATGCATCGCGAACACTCTACTACAATGACCAGAGTCCTTAGGGGCAACTTCCGCCGGTGTGTGAGTAGTGTGCGACCCCACCCCCCTTTTTGTAACTTTAAGCTCCCTTGAGCAGCGGGCTGACGAGCCTGGGATCCCGCACCTACGCGCCGGAGTGGTACTATACCTGGCAGATATTGGCAGCCATCGGCGACCCCAGAACACTGCCTATCCCTGCTGACGAGGGTTGAAAACCCGAAACACGTGTCCAGGGATGGCGAAGACAGCGAAGATAGCAAGATCGAAAGATGATGCATCGCGAACACTCTACTACAATGACCAGAGTCCTTAGGGGCAACTTCCGCCGGTGTGTGAGTAGTGTGCGACCCCACCCCCCTTTTTGCACCCGCAAAGAAGCGCCAAGCCACCCAAGAAACTCCCAGAAGAGACTCAACCAGGCAGCCCAGGACCGCAGCAAGAGCACAACCAGGCAACCCAGAGCAGGACGCACAAACAGAAGGCAGACCAGCCCAGAACAGGAGCCAACAGGGAGGAAGCCCAAGGCAACAGGCCACCACAGAAAGCCACGGCCGAAAGCCAAACAGAAGCAAACGCAGGCCACAGCAACCAGCGCAGCGCGCCTCCCACACGGCCAAGCAACGGGGAGACGCGCAGAGCGACCCGGAAGAAACGGGGAGGCGGCGCCCCCGCCCCAAAGGGCCGAGAAACCGGAACACCGGCCAGGAGGAAGCCACGCCGCCCAGCAAGCCCGGCAGGCCGGGAGGCAGACCCAGCAGACATCCAAGGAGATAAAAACCCACAGGCCCAGGAGAGGCAACAACAACGGCCACCCCGCACCACCACCAAAACCAGAAGAGGCAGGGAAGAAAACCAAAGGAAGAAGCCAATCGCACCCCGCAGCTCCAGGCGGCCAGGCAGAAACCAACCAGGCCAGACCAAGCTACCGAGCAGAAAGCGGGGCGTGGGAACAACACACCAACCCCGAGAATAGGAGGCATGACAGGCCCCGGCAGCCGCCAGGAGGCCCCAGGCAGACAACACAGCAGACACAGGAGGGGATGCCAGGAAACAGCAGAACCCAGCAAAGGGAAGGCCACAGCACCAGAAGGACTCAAGCAGGCCCCCACCACGCACCACGCCCGACAACAGGCGCAGGCCGGGAGGAACAGAACAGCCGGACCCAAGGCAGCATAAGCCACCCAAGCAGAGGCAGAGGGGAGAGAGCACCCCAAAGAAACATCGGCAAATACGAGAGGAACCAGGCGCAGCCAAGGCAAAGGAGGGATAGGACCAGGAACCCGGAAGGGAAGAACCAGGATCCCAAGCAGGGCAGAGGCCACAACAGCCAGCCCGCAGAGGAGGCAAGACCACCGAGGAAGAACAGGACGGCAGGCCAACCTGAACGAGGGGAGCCCACAGGACCCACCGCGCAGTGGCCCAAGAAGCAGGAATAACGACCCACCACCAGACGGGGCAGAGAGCCGGAAGCAGAAGGCAACCCAAACAGGCCGCCGAAGCAGAAAAAGAAGCGACACCGACACCAGAGCACCAGAGGGCAAGGCACAAACCAGCAGGCAGGGAAACCCCAACCACACAGGGAACCCACGAGCAAGCAAAGGCAGGAGCAGCAAAAAGAACCAGCCACCACAGAGGCGACCGGAACCCAATCCAGAAACAGAAAGGGCAAACACCCCCAGAGGCGCCAAGAGCAGGGGAACCCCCGAAGAAGAGAACCAAGGGAACAGACCCACGGAACGTCCACCACCGGAGAACCGGGGCCAGCCGAAGGTAGCGCGGACCCCTGAAACAGCAGCAGCAGGAAACCCCCAAAAGGGAAGGCAGCACAGAGCCCACAAGCAAGCCCCGACACCAAACAGAGGCGCAAAACCGCAGAGCGGAGGCCAACCAAACGCCGCACAGGGGACCGGAGGACCGACAGAGGGCAAAGCGCCAACCAACACAGCAAAAGGAAGTGCCAGCCAAGGCAACCCGGGAGGCGGACGAGCAGCAGCACGGCAGCGAGGAGCCCACATCAAGGAGAAAGGCACCCACACCCAGCCGCAGCGAAACAGGCAGGCAACGAGAACAAGGAAAGCACCCCGCACAGCTGCTCACACAGACCCCCGCACAACAAGCGCACAGGAAGGCCAAAGGAAACCGCACACCCAGAAGGGAAGAGGTCCACAGAGCCACCAGACCCAGAACAAAACAGAGGCCAAAGCACAGCCCAACCAGCCACCACGGCAGGCAGCAGCGCACACACCCATCCAGACCTGGGCCCAGGAAAGCACCCCAGAAACCGAGACCCAAAGCCCAGCGCCGCACTCAGAAGCGTGGCGAGTCGATAGGAGGCACGAACCAAGGGTGGCAGCACCAAAGACGGCAGAGGTAGCCTACAGAACACAACCACTCCCAGACTCCGAGGAACCCTGCCAAGTCGGAAGGAACCGCGAGAAAAGGAGATCCGCCGAGAAACACCGGAGGAAGAGCGCCCCCGCCGAGACTAGAACCTGGACCACCCACCGCTAAGTCGTCCGTCCAAGTCGAAAGGGCATGACAGGCTCAGGGACAGAGCAGCCCCACCACAGAGGCAGGTAGCACACCCCCCCCCCCCCCCAGACCCGGGCCCATGAGAGTAAGGGACAGAGCAGCGGCCCAACTGTCACGCAACTTTAGCAGCAAACACGCACCCAACAGTTTATAGCCACTTAAGTTTGTCAGTGCAAAGCATTACATATGTACAGTGCGCACCCTTGTCAGAAAGCCACAGGCCCCTTCACACTGATGTCGGGAGCAGAGAGTGGCATCAAACAGTTAACCCTGTCAAAATGCCAAAACGCATGACGGAGGCTAAATTCATCACATTGCAAACAGTAAATCACAGGATGATGAACCAATGCCGAGGACCGAACTTGGGTCACCAGCTCCAAGCAGGCAGCACCTGCTGTAACGCCACCTGCACTGGCACCACAAGGAACACACCGGAACAAGCCATGCCGCATCCGAGCACCCTCCGGGGGAAGCCAGGGGACTGGAGTTCTGGACTTTTTGGTTCCGTCCAGAGGTGTCAGGGAACAACACCCGAAGACCCCGGAGTTCCACCTGTCTTGGTGCACAAATAAACAGAAACACGGGCTTCTCGATGGTGGCGTCAAAGACCAAAGGTTTATTACTGCAGGGACACAGAAGTCACAGAAACTACGCATGGGCAGTATCTAGGAGCCTGTTCGATTTGTACAAAGAGGGCTGCTCCTTATATACTGAAAATTGGGCTTCGGGCAAATTCTTCACATGTTACTACATTCCCAAACCTTTGTGTCCTAAACAATAAATATTTGGTGTTGTACAGGAATCGTCGACAATATCTGATGACAAAACATTACGAATGAGAGGTTCCCACTTTTCCATCATAATCTCATGTCAACTTTTCATTCAGGACCCGGACCGCCTCATCGTAAATTTCGTTACCTCCCCCTAATAAAGGCCCAGAAGGAAAGGAGCAGAGCCAGGTGCAGAAGATAGAAAAGCAGGATAAGAGATGTTTGTGGGTCGTAAATGGGCAAGGCTACCAGCTTCGGCCGCCTAATCGTGATCAGGCCAACGGACACGAGAACCAGTAGTAGGACTGGCCTCGGGCAGAGGAGGCAGCCTTTGTCGAGTCATGCAGCTACAGCGTGTTCTGTACTAAGGTGCACGTGTCATTAGAGAGGTGAATCTCCGGCTAAGGCTACGTGTCCTTAATCGAAATGAAGTGATCAGAGGTTATTGCGTATGTGAGGGCAAGAAACACAAAATGGCTGCCATGATCTAAGATGGATGCCATGGGTAGATCAGAAATGTGTTTGTTACAAGAGTACTCTTGCTCGTAGCGTAGCGAAAACACCAGGGTATGCTAAATGGATCATTTGCGGTTCGCTGATACCAATATTATGTATTTCCGACCATATTGAAAACACGGGTTCAAATCGTCACGGAACCTCAGACCCTCCTTTTGCCCTTACATAGGCAATTACTCAGTCTATGTCAGAGTCTAATTCTATGCTCATCAGGTCAGTGACATGCTGTTGTATCATCATCCTTTCTCGCGCCTTTTCTCCAAAAGCAGGTGGTCTCCTAAAACAAGTTGCAGCACAGAGTCTACACAGAGCTGGACCACACTGGATAATCAGGCAACATGAGAATAGGAATACTAAGATGACACTAATGACCATCAGAACCTTCCATCCCCACGCTGAGATCAGAGTCCAAAACCACTCCATGAAGGACCAGTTTCCCTTGTCTACGTGTATAGAGTCGGAAATCTTGTGTAGCTTAGAGATCGCCTCATAGACTGTTGGAGCATTATTGGGAATAAAGACACAGCAGCTCGATTGGATCATTCTGCATACCCCACCTCGATCTGCAAGTATTACGTCTAGAACCATACGGTTCTGCAACGTCATGAGTCTATCCGCCTGAAGCTCAGCTGTCAAGTTGCTAAGGGCACCAGCAGTTTCGGTAATAGTAGATTCAACTACCCGTGTTAGCTGACGTATGTTTCTACTATTGGCCATAGGCCCCCAGAACGGAAGGAAACCTTTGAAGAAGTCTCCAGCTTCCTGACCAGCGGTATCTTCCTTGCTGAAGACACCTCTTGCTACTCTGGTCTTGTGATAATCAGATGAAGCAGTGTACGTTGGAGGCAACAATCGAGCAATATAACATGAACCTGAAAAGTCAGCAGGCAACCATGTATACGCTCTATCTTGACAGATGAAGTAGGTACCCCTAGCAGTAAGGAAAGCAGGGGAAGAGTTAGACGGAAACACGTAAGTCTCTACGCACTCACTCCTCCCTAGCTGAGCTCTCGAATTTCTCCCATTACCTTGCAAACAGACCTGACCTCGGTGAGGTACGACCCAGACTGGAGTTGAGCTTTTACGCTTGCTTTCTCCCAAACTAAGGCGATACTCTGAAGAATTCCAACTCAAATATACTCGCAATTCGTCTCTAGGGTAAGATGGAGTATTATTGACGTCCTTGATCATGTCAATAATTCCCTGGACTAAAGCTTTGTTGGCAGAGTTATATTTAGTGGAACGTGGTGGACGTGGAGGATAGGTTTCAAGGGCATAAGCAAAGATGGTTTGAAGGGCCTGAAATGATCCATTATAGCTAAAAGGCAAAACCAGGTAGGGGATGCCTTTATCCATAGTGTGGGGTATCAAGCCACACACCCAGCAGTCTGTAGTGTTAACTACCAGTTGGTGTTGGTGCAAGAGCTGTACAAAAGTGTTATTGATAAATTCTGAGCGCCGAGCTTGCTCATGTTCAGGAAATGAGTGAAAAGAGTGTATAGAAGAGACAGTAGAAGTTGCAGGATCAGGGGAAGGTACTGTAGTTACTGGCATAAAAATCAAACTCATACCAAAGACGATTCCACCCACCAACGTTATCAAAACAATCAAAAATGTAATGGCACATTGTATCAAAAAGCATTTGCTGTGAAGAATTCTGTAAAGTCTGTTTCTGCGAACATAAATCACATTTTCTCGTTGCAGCTCAGGAAGCTCCATCTTCTACAATCCGCTCGCGACCACTGATGATGTGTACTTAGATGAAAATGCCTCTATCAGCCCTGGGAGTTCCTGGAACCAACAGAAGGATCGACCTTGTGTCAGACCCCCGCAGATTCAACTAGGCACACAGCCACGACCCTACGGCTACCCAGACGGCAAGGCAATTTTTAAAACAATAAAACAATAGCAAACTTCCTGGCTGAAGGCAAAAGTTCAAAATTTCAAAATATCACAATAGGCAGTTTCCTGCTTTATTTGTCCATATTACGAGGTCGTAAGTTGTATCTGAGTTTTGCAGGAACTGTTTGATCGGCAAATAACGTATCACTGGCAGCTGTTGCAGTGTTCAGGTTCGCAGATGACAGAGTTTTTTCTGATGCAGAGGACAAATGTTCAGAGTTCAAAGGAGTCTTTTCAGGAGGAGAGTCAGATTTCGGAGTGTCAGTAATCAATTCGGCATCGCTTAAAAGGGATGAACTTTGGCGTGTGTTCAAATTCGGAGGCACCAATTCCCTTCTTCATCCAGTCGTCGTAAGGAAGTGGCAAAGGTACACGTTTGACATGAGTTGCGTGTATCCAGTGCTTACGTCCAGCCACACGAACGGCAGTTCTTGTTGCAAGTAGCACTTGGAAAGGTCCGACAAACTTGGGCTGAAGATTCTTTGTCCTCGCGAAATTTCGGACCACAACGTGGTCACCGGGTTTCAGCTGATGCCCTGGACTCTCCGGAGGCTTTGGCAATGCATCGAAAACCTGTTGGTGAATAAGACTCAATTTAGCAGTCAAGTCGTAAAGGTAATCGATCAACATAGGATATTCTAGAGAACAAAACTCTTTAGGCCTAGGCACACCCCACACATTTGCCGGGCGGCCAAAGACAATCTCATAGGGGCTAAGCCCCACTCTAGAATGTACAGTTGCTCTCGTTGATAACAAAGCCAAAGGAAGTGCGTCTGGCCAGGATAAACCTGTGGATGCTTGTATTTTAGCAAGTTTTAGTTTGAGGGTGCCATTGTAACCCTCAACTAAACCAGCAGACTGAGGATGGTTTGCACTATGAAATTTTTGTTTAATGCCCAAACCGGCACACACACTCTGCATAACTTTCCCTATAAACTCACTTCCGTTATCTGACCATACAATCCGTGGCATTCCATACCTAGGGAAATATTCTTTGAGAAGAATTTTGGCAGTTGACAGGGCAGTATTGTCCTTTAGTGGATATGCTTCGATCCATCTGGAAAAAGCACAAACTACCACCAGGACGTATTTCAGATTATTACAGCGATCCATGTGTATGAAATCTAGCTGAATCACTTCAAAGGGGCAGGAAGGAGGAGCGAAGTGACCAGCAGGAGTTGGGGTTCCCTTGCCAGGATTATGCATCAGGCATACCATACAATTTTTCACCACTCTCTCTGCACATTTACTAATCCCATCATTCTTCCAGACCGGAGCCAACATCTTACAGATTCCTTTAGAACTTATATGCGCTACTCCATGCGCCATTGTCACCACTGCAAGCACATACGCATCAGGCAACATCCACCGCTGTTGTTCTGACAAATCAATCCAACACCCACTCGAATCCAACTTGCCCGTACTTTCTTTCCATGCACGTTTTTCCTTCTCAGTTGCCTCTTTCTGAATCTCTTTCACACTTTCCACTGTATCCTCACACATCCCAGACTCAGAAATCCATCTTGCAGACGTAGCAACATACATTCTACTCATCATATCTCTAGCTGTCTGTTTAGCGGTTTCATCAGCAAAAGCATTCCCACGACCAACATCATCCGTGATTGCTTTATGAGCACTGCACTTCACAATCGCAACTTCAGTCGGCAAGGTTAGAGATTCCAACAAGTCGTTAACTAACTGACCATGTTAAATCTTAGTCCCATGGGACGTAATGAAACCTCTTTCTCTCCACAACCGGCCAAAACTATGGGCCACGCCAAATGCGTACTGACTATCTGTAAACACATTCACTCTCTTTCCCTTAGCTAAAACACACGCTCTTGTTAGAGCTATTAATTCTGCAGCTTGGGCAGAATTCTGACTCACTCTTGCAGTCTCCACAATCGTACTCAAAGTCGTTACTGCATAGGCAGCAGTCACATCACCATTCTCCAATTTAAAGCATGACCCATCAACATACAACGTGCCATCGGGATCTGACAATGGGGTGTCCTTTAAATCAATACGTCCTTTTGTCTCTTCCTCAGTTCTAAAACAGCAATCATGGGGCTCGGAATCACTCGACTCTTGATTAGCCGGCAACAATGTTGCTGGATTCAATACATTGCATCTTTTAATCTGAATATGACTTGCTAGCAGTGTCAGCTCGTAGCCAGATAATCTCGCACTGGTAAGGTGTTGCGTCTTGGTTCGATTCATAAGTGTATCCACAGCATGAGGAACCATGACCACTAGCATATTGTTCATCACCAAACCAGCAGATTGTCGAATGGAAGCCGCAGCTGCCGCTGTAGCTCTCAAACAACTCGGTAACGCTCTAGCTACCGGATCTAATGTTGATGAAAAATACGCACAAGGGCGTTGTTTATCACCAAATTTCTGTGTCAGAACACTCAACGTGCAACCTTCTCTCTCGTGAACATAGATCGTGAATGGCTTGCTGTAATCAGGTGTGCCCAATACAGGAGCTGAACACAATGCTTTTTGTAACTCAGAAAAACTCTCCTGACATTCATCAGACCATGGCACTGGACTTGGAACATTTTTCCCAGTCAAAGCTACCAACGGTTTTGCTAAAAGAGAAAAATTTGGGATCCACTGCCTACAGTAAGAGGTAATACCTAAAAAGGCACGCACTTCTCTCTGCGTGCGGGGAATACTCATTTGTGTAATTGCTTTTATTCTCTCTGGGGTCAACTTCCTTCCCTCCTTTGACAAGAGATGGCCTAGGTAGGTCACTTCTTGGCAGCAGTATTGCATTTTCGAAGGTGACACCTTGTGATTCAATTTGGACAAATGATGCAATAACGAAATCGTAGCTGCTTTGCAAGTTTCCTTGTCATCGGCAGCCACTAGAAGATCATCTACATACTGTACTAGAGCAGAACCTTGAGGAAGTACAAAAGAATCTAACTGACTTTTTAATGCCTGACTGTAAATGGATGGGCTCTCACAATAGCCTTGTGGAGCGCGTTTAAATCTGAAGCTTCGGCCTCCTAGACAGAAGCCGAAAATATCTCTGCTTTCCTCGGCTATCGGAATGCTGAAAAAGGCATTTTTCAAGTCGATGACTGAAAACCATGTGGCTGTAGCAGGAATTAATGTTAACAAGGCAGTAATATCTGGAACTACAGGAAACTGCGGGACCACAATCTTATTAACTTCTCTGAGGTCAATGACAAACCTGTACACTGGAGGCTTTGTAGGATCAGTTCGTTTCAAAATCGGTAATACAGGACTGTTACAGATATTTCCTCTAGTTTCTTCAACCACACCTTTCTTAATCAAATCTTGTACAATCAGTAAAAGTGCACGTTCACCTTCACTAGATATTTTGTATTGAGGGATTCGTGGAAATTTTACATTTGCTTTCAAAGTGACTACATATGGTGGTATTTCTAAAAGGCCTACATCGTTAGGACCAGTCGCCCAAAGAGTATCAGGGAGTGAACGCAGCTCTGGCGGGAGTGCATCCATTGACAAATACATCGGAGAGGTGATTCTTTTACCCAATGTAAGCTGTACTCCTTCCGGAGAACAGTACAATGTCGCATATAGTCGTTTTAATAAGTCTAAACCAAGCAGATTCTCATTACAACCTGTCGTCAAAATCAGGGGTGCTTTCAATTGACATGGTCCAACAGAAATAGACAAAGGACTAGATATGGGGTTGTAAACAGGGGCGCCTGAAAAACCTACAGAAACATTTGTTGAGCCGGACAAAGGTGCGCCAGGGAGTTTCGCATGAATGATAGAACTTTTTGCTGCACCAGTATCCAACAGAAACGATTCGACTACACCTGATGTTGCTACTGCGACATAAGGCCCACTCTGATCCACTGGAACTGATACTACTCCCTCTCTCTGTCCATGGCTGTCCTAGTACCCATTTTGCTGAAATCCGTCATCATTTTCACAATAGTCTTCAACATGATACTGTTGAGATCTATTTTGCTGAGCAGACTGTCCATTTCGTTGATCAAAGTGATTAGAAGGGCGATCATTTGTTTGTGGAGGCATAGCGCCTCGTCCTCGACCTCTAGAATTCTGCACAAAACCACCACGACCTCTCTGAGCTGCTGCTGCATTATTTTGCGCTAGGACTGGACATTCATTTTTATAATGACCTTCTTTCTTACAATACGCACACTGGTTCCACTGATATTGAGGTCTCGGTGAACTATAATCTGTTCTTTGATATGACCCTTGTTGCGTATTAGTCTGATTCATACGAGGCGGATACGCCTGTTGCAAAAGAACTTTAGTCTTTAAGTCTTTCGTTTTCTTATCTGATTTCTCTTTCTCTTCTTTATCCCTATTTTCATAATACTGTGCAGTTGCAAGTATTTGCGCAGTTGTAGAAACAGCCCACGCACTCTCGGAATCTTTTAATTTATTGCATAGTTCAGGTAACAAATTATGTACGAATTTATCGACAAATAATCTCTGTCCTCCTTCAGTGCTCATATCCTGACCACTATGATCTACAAAAGTCTCTTCGAACCTCGTGAAAAAGTCGGAGACACTTTCGTCTTTCTTTTGCCTGCATGCGGACAACTTGTCCCAATTAACACGCAATGCGGGCATCAGAGTCTTCATTAAGTCTATTATTCTACCTGGAAGATTAGCAATTAGAGGTTCGGGTTTGGAACCACCTACTTGCTGACCATCCGCTGCACTGATAGCTGCCCAATCACCACCTAGGGCAACTGGATGATTCTCTTTACGTATCTTAGCCCAAATTGGTTGCGGAACTACATTGCCAAATAACATGTCAATGTCCGCTAGATTCATCACACAAGCCTCAACTGTCTGTGCTAACTCCTTATAGTATCCAGCAGGATTCTTTCGCGGGTCCGGCAAGGCCTGCTTTACTGCTAACACTTCGGCTCGCTTCCACGGAATGTGTATCCACACTCTCTGGAATTGCGCTGGAGCGGCTACAATACCATTGATAGCATCAGCTTGTACAGCGTTGCGCCAAATTGGAGGAACCTCCCTCATTGGATATTGGCGAGTCTGCTTCGTACTACCTTTCTCTAAATCCCTCGGTGAACGAAGTGATGGATCATTTCTATAACTCAAAATCAGTTCCATTGCTTCTTTTATATTTTGACCTACTATCATTCCTGCAGCAAACTCTTTCTGAACCTTAATCAAGTCTTCTAAATTCGATTCAGAGTCATCTTCTTCTAATTCCTCACGTAAAAGAGAACACATCTCGTCAAAAACATATCGTTGCGTTGGTTCCTTCCACTGCATAAATGTATCTAGTACATCTCTCGTGCTATATCTTCTACTCTTCGAAATCCACCTGAGAGCCGTGGAATCTAATATTCCCCGTTCCTCAGTACTTGGAAGCTGACTACGTCTTTGTACAGAGTCAGAAGTAGGAGTCTTAATTAGAGTTTTATAGAGGGGAGACAAAATGCTAGAGACAGAATCAGTGATTCTTCGACGAACAGAGAGCGGAGTCAACATACTGGCAGATGCAGAGAACACAGTAGCAGTTGGAATAGATAGCGGGACAGTAGGAGTATCGAGGAAGACAGCTTGTGGAACAGTAGGTGTAAGAGACACAGGTATAGGTAAAGAAGTCGGCAACCCAGGAAGAGGAGGAGCCGTAGGAACATTCACATTGACTACAGGAGGTACAGGAGCTTGATTCTGAGGGGCAGGAGCAGGAATACCAGGTTGTCCAGCAACCGGTAACTGAACATTCGGTACAGGTGGAGCCGTAGCACCTTGTGTATACGGTGGAGGTGACCGTAACAAGTAAGACAACAGAGGATCGTTTTCGGGGTCCTCTAGTATCTTAGTTGTTTTCGATGGCAAGGCAGGATAGCACTTGTCAATCGCTAAGTTATGCTCTCTAATGGCCACCTCTATGGCCTTCTCAGACTCGTTAACTTGCAGCTGTTTAGCCGCTTGTTCTAAAGTCAACTCTTCTTGCTTTTTCTGTTCTTTCTTCAACCTTTTAATTTCTCTTTGTTTAGATTCTTTTCGCCAGTAACGGAAAGAATCAAACATTGCCGGCCGGGCTTTCTTCCTAAACAATTTCACTTCTAAATTATCAAGGATCTCGGGTTCAAAACTACCATGCAGTGGCCAACTAAGGACACCGTCCTTTTCCGTGTAGCGGACCCACACCTCATTATAAGATATGGGACCCACACCATGCTTACAGTACAGATCATATAAGGGAGTCCCAATCGGAGGAACCAGACATGAGTCCTCCAACCGTGAATCACTGTTGCAACCAAAACAAGACAACATACAATTTCTCCGACTTACCATTTTGCAATCCGGAACACAGAACGAACAAACAAGAAACAAATATGTGCACCTGAACCAAGAACTTAGGCCTACCAAAAGCGAACTGATGTATCGATACCCAAACTAAACCAAATAGATTATCGTAACCAGAACAACCAGTGATAATCTTACGAAACCAAACCAAACCAAGAACCAAAAAGGATTTTAACAACCCTTATGAAGTAACTAGCTAGCAATCACTAAATACTTAACTGAGGCACTGAAGACGTCACCAAGGAGAAACCCGTCACGTTTCGCCGTACTAAGGACTGCACCTCGGGTCCAAGACAGGGCGACGGTCAAGGCAACGGCCCACTGCAGTCGTCTTGAACGGGAACCCTCGTGGAAGAGAACTTCGGGCCACTTTTGCGATATGCCGGGATCGATGAAGTGGGGCGCCTCCCTCAGGAATCTTCACACGAAGCTTCTCGAACTCTTCAGGCTTTTGGACCGGTACCGAATGACGTCGCCCCACGTTGGGCGCCAATTGGAGTTCTGGACTTTTTGGTTCCGTCCAGAGGTGTCAGGGAACAACACCCGAAGACCCCGGAGTTCCACCTGTCTTGGTGCACAAATAAACAGAAACACGGGCTTCTCGATGGTGGCGTCAAAGACCAAAGGTTTATTACTGCAGGGACACAGAAGTCACAGAAACTACGCATGGGCAGTATCTAGGAGCCTGTTCGATTTGTACAAAGAGGGCTGCTCCTTATATACTGAAAATTGGGCTTCGGGCAAATTCTTCACATGTTACTACATTCCCAAACCTTTGTGTCCTAAACAATAAATATTTGGTGTTGTACAGGAATCGTCGACAATATCTGATGACAAAACATTACGAATGAGAGGTTCCCACTTTTCCATCATAATCTCATGTCAACTTTTCATTCAGGACCCGGACCGCCTCATCGTAAATTTCGTTACCTCCCCCTAATAAAGGCTCAGAAGGAAAGGAGCAGAGCCAGGTGCAGAAGATAGAAAAGCAGGATAAGAGATGTTTGTGGGTCGTAAATGGGCAAGGCTACCAGCTTCGGCCGCCTAATCGTGATCAGGCCAACGGACACGAGAACCAGTAGTAGGACTGGCCTCGGGCAGAGGAGGCAGCCTTTGTCGAGTCATGCAGCTACAGCGTGTTCTGTACTAAGGTGCACGTGTCATTAGAGAGGTGAATCTCCGGCTAAGGCTACGTGTCCTTAATCGAAATGAAGTGATCAGAGGTTATTGCGTATGTGAGGGCAAGAAACACAAAATGGCTGCCATGATCTAAGATGGATGCCATGGGTAGATCAGAAATGTGTTTGTTACAAGAGTACTCTTGCTCGTAGCGTAGCGAAAACACCAGGGTATGCTAAATGGATCATTTGCGGTTCGCTGATACCAATATTATGTATTTCCGACCATATTGAAAACACGGGTTCAAATCGTCACGGAACCTCAGGACTGCAGCCGGAGACCGAGCACCACGCTCTCAGGCAGGCCTCAGCAGCAGCGACAGCCTCGAGACATCCGAGGCAGGAGTGCAAACACAAGCGTCCCAGGTATTTAACGCTCCGGAACCAACAGCACAACACTGACAGAGGGAGCAAAAACACAGCAAAAGCGGGACTCACCCGGAGCGGGGGCCTGAGCAGCATCAGCAAGGCCCCCACACACCAACAGCCGGATCCGGGATCGACCATCCAGCGCAGCGCGTCTCCCACCCGGCCAGGCTCGGGGAGACGCGCTCAGCGACCCGGAAGTAACCGGGAGGCGGCGCACCAGCCGCAAAGGGCCGGAAAACCAGAACAACGGCCGCGAAGAAGTCAATCCCCCCCAGCAAGCCCGGCAGGCCGGGGGGGAGACACAACAGGAACCTCACCCCTGCCCGTGAAGCCAGGCAGCCGGGCAGGAGGAGCCAGAAGAGGACTGCACGCCACTCAAGCCCAGCAGGAGCCTGTGCAGCCCCCACCATCAACAGCATCCATCAGCCATTCTGTCGAAGACAGAAAAAAAGAACAGGAGGGCTGCTGGGTAGATCCTACCTTTGTACTCCCGGGGGGAGGGGCAGTAGGGATATCCCAGCATTCCTCTTGTTTTATTTTCTGTCGGGAGATGGTTATCTCCATAAGTTCTGAATGGGCCGAGGACATAAGGGACCTGGGGGTAATGAGACATAATCACAGCAACCTCTGGAGGAAAACACAGCAACGGCGATCCTTAGCGGCAACTTCAGCAGTCTGCTAATTGATAAGCAGCCTGAAGGCCAGGGGAACCTCGACACCTATGAGATTGCGCTCTACTGTTCCGTCTCTCTCTTCCAGCGGGGGTCGCTGCAGGCTCGGCTCTTTCCGCCGAGCAGCACTGCTCTGGAACACACCCAAACGATGCAAAAAGGAGTCTCCCATACGACAAACTATTCCATTATTTAGATTTGCATTGTTACCAATGGATATGTTATTGTTATTTTATACGTATTCGTATGCTGAGATATTATTGAGAAATACATTACTGGAGTAGTGAACAAAAAGGGTCACTTTTAGTTGCCTTATTTTAGCACGCGACGTAACGGTTTCGGTAAGGGCACTGATAGCTAAATTTAAGGTGGGGCTCAGACTTTGGATATGCGCATATTTTCGATGAGAAAACCTTTTTAAAAGTAAATATCAAGTTTAAATTAAAGATGCATAATTTGGTGACACTTGCAAATTTAAGTGCAGCTAAGGGCACTGCCATTACAAGAATTCGAGGTGAAGCCTGGCCCTGGCTCAGCTCGGGGTCCTGTTGGTAATTCGAGCTAAGAATGAGCTGAGCTTTCATGTGGCTTCTGTCTGCCTTCCTCCTTGTACCTTGGATGTGGTGCTACCGCCATAGCTGTCATATATGGTGTTGGGGAACCAAGGGGCATATTACCAACAAGTAGCGATATTTATCGCTAAATAGGCTTAGCGATGATGTTTTTATCGCTGAACATCGCCGGAATTTATCGCTGAGATAGATGCTATTAGCAACGTTTATCTCCAAAGCGATACATTTTCCGGCGATAGCGGCGAAATCCGTGAATATCGCTGAGAATACAGCGATATTCACGCATTATCGAGAAAATGCTCTTAGCCATGTTATCCACCTCCCATTGGATAACATGGCTAAGAACTGGTCTGGGCAGGTGTTAGTATTTGGAGATATTCGCGCTTAGCGCAAATATTTCCATCGCTACGCCTGCCTTGCTAATAGGCGATAGCGATGTTAGCGATTGTTTTCAGTCGCTAACAGTTTGGGTACGCCCACTTTGCATGTCATTAGCGATAAATATCGCTAACATGCAAAGTGGGCCCCAAAACGCTCGCTATCACCTAAAAGCTGTCGCTAACTGCTGTTAGCGACAGCTTGCTAATAGGGTGATAGAATTATCGCCGCTTAGTGACTGAAAACGGCCGCTAAAGCGGCGAAAATTCCCTATTGACACACTTGATAATATGCCCCCTGGTTTGAGTCTCAGTGATTGTTCACCATCTTGCAATTCTCGGCGAACCACTAAATCCCCCTCTCCCTCAAGTTTACGAATGAGGATCTTGTGTAATTTAAGTGGTGCTCATATAAAGCGCACCAATACCTTCGGGTTGAGGTTGCAGCTATATAAAAATTGCTGAAAAATGCACCAAGAGGTAGAAACAAATCATTAAGGAAAGACAAATTGAGGACCGTTTCCTGGCAGATTTGTTCAACATCGAACCTGGAAAAATTGCAGCCCCCCCCTTAACTTGTGTGACTTCAAGCAGACATTTTATCTCACCAAAACTCTTTTTCTTCCTTTTAGCATATGAAAGCACTTTCAAACATGAGTTCAGAATACCAGTTATACATAATACCTGATGTTTAAGAGACTATAATGTTGCTCTATAATAATCTGGGTCAGATACAGGGTTTACATGACAATTAACTTGCCTCTTAGTTCACTAATGGTTCATGTTAAAAAACTATCCATTTAAATAAAGTACTATGCACTATCTACAGTGCTGTAATGTGATGAAAGAAGTACACTTTTTTTTTTAATTTTGAAGAGACTTTATTACAATTCATGTAATGTTTGTTGTATGATTTACATATGTTTAGGGCTTGGCTCGGGCACAGGCACCCCCTGTTAATTCATGGACTCACCCACCTCTAATAAACAGCACCCCATACACGGTTCATTCTGCGCTACAAACCTGTCAAATCACTTGGTGCCACAACGTGACACACAATATAGGCTTCCTTCACAGGGACTCCCAGGGAAGAGACAATAACACACGGTGGCACGAGAAGAAAGAGGGAAAGCCATTCACACAGTAGGTTTCTAGCTCGTTTTTGGAGGGCGGCTGATGTCCATTACAGGGCGTGAAACCTTCCTAAGACAACAGCAGCAGGCTTAGAACTTTTAAGTTTATTTTATTTTATCTATTTAGTGGAGGAGGTTAGAGGCATGTAGAAGTGCCTGAATTTGTGCTCACACCTACAACTGCCTCCAAGGCCCTACACCCTACTAACAAAAACAGATTTATTTAAATCAATTGGCAATCTGGTAGTAATTTACTACAATTGAGTTGTGCCGTCACAATTTCTTTACCAGGTCTAGCAGACGGTTTAAAAGGCATCATGGAGCTGAATTACAACTGCTGTTTAAACAATGAAATCAGAGCTAGCAGTTCTTATTTGCATTATTAGTATGATTTATTATAATGATTAAATTATTTGTATGAAATAACAACAACAGCAATAATATAATAATAATATATAATTATGCATGGGTAACAGAATGTAGTTCTGAATAGGATCAGCTAGACAGCGAAAGAGAAGCTCAAGTTGTCTAGGAAGTCATTTAGAACCCGAGGTGAAAAGCATGCCCATTATTCACTTTTTACTCATCTATATTTTATGTTACATGTAATGGGGGAGCCACACATAACAAGGCCTCTCCTTTTTGTCCCACATTTAAAACAAGCATTGTCAAAGACAATTGGTCTGACATTTGCTGTCAGCCTGTTGGCTTTGTCAATGCTTGTTTTGTTTTTTGGAATTTTAAAATAAAAATAAAGCATTGTTGTTGGTGCTGCCGGGTGCTCACCAATATTAAACAAAAAATGGAAAAAAGAAAACATGTTTTTGGTGTGAGAAAGCTTACATTGCCATTGTAGTCCCTGGCATGGAAGAGAGCTACTTTGGGTGTGGATGTGCTTCTTGTGAAATGGAAAAATGCCATCCATCACAGTGAACTTAGACAATGGCGCTAAAGTCATATGGCCCATTGTCCCAAGCTATATGCTGTAATAGGGAGAAGAAAAATGTGAATGACTCAACACCAATACAACAAACAATACATATCACTAAAGTTGACAACATCTCCATAAAAAATTGTGAAGCTCTTCTAACAAAATGCAATCCTACACTGTCTTCCACCTGTAACTTCCTGCTCCTTTACAGACCTCCACCTAGCAAGGCAACATTCCCAGACGCACTGCTAGACACAGTTTCAAACCTGATAACAATACACTCCAACCTATGCGTTCTGGGTGACCTTAAAATTTGGTTTGATAAAACCAATATGACCCATCCAAAAACAATAATTTAGAAGCATTTAGACGCATTGAACCTGCATCAGATTTTCCCAAATCCGACACACACGGCTGGACATATCCTAGATGTCATTTTTGCTAATACTGAACTAGTTACCTTTCAAACTATAACTCCAGTCACATGGTCAGACCACCAGTTGCTTGCTTTCCAACATAAAACAACACTAAGCGACTCACCTAAAACTACCTTACATCCATCCACCTATCGGCTGTGGAACAAACTCAGTTTGAAACACTTGGAAACACAACTAACATCCAGTATAAATCTGGAAACCATAAATTCTGTTCAGAATCTATATGAGTGGCTACAGGAAGCTTTTGACATCCTGATACCACTCAAAATCACACAACAGAACAAAAGAAAAAAGCGCCTTGGAGAAACATAGAAATAAAAGACATAAAACAACAAATTAGAAAGCTGCAACGTACCTGGCTCAAAACAAATGCCAAACAAGACAAACTTCACCTACAAAAAATTAACAGATTATATAAGTCGGCTATCAAAAAAGCTAAGAAAAGGTACTATTCAGACAGAACTCAAAACGCTAAATGTGCAAATAAAGAATTCTATAAAATACTCAATGAATTTCGAAAACCAAATTGCCTAGAAGGAACTCATCCTGTTACTCAAGATTTCACAGACAAACTGGCAAATCATTACACGGACAAAGCAGACACGTTGGACTCGTACTTACAACAGAAACAAAGCACCAGCACTAACCCTTGTACAAAACAACTATCCAAGAATGCTCTAATCAAGCCTCTCGGTTCCTTCCAACACATCTCACACGATGAATTTATGGACCTGGTCAAAGCAAGCAGGCCTGCTGGCAGCCCTTCTGACCCCTGTCCGCCACAAACTTTCAAGACAATTCTTTTAACAACCTCTGCTGCCATTCCAAAAAGAAGAATCATCAACGATTCCTTAACTACTGTAATATTTCCAGAAAAACTCAAAAAGTCATACATACGCCCTTTACTGAAGAAAACAAACTTGGACCCGCTGAACCCTGACAACTACAGACCCATTACAAATGGACCTTTCCTGGGCAAACTGATAGAAAGAGCAGCATTCGCCCAGATGTCACAATTCATTGAAGAGAATGACATACTTTCAGATTTCCAAACACGATTCCGTCCGGGAAGAGGCACTGAATCTGCCCTCCTTGCCATCTGGGATGACCTAAAGAATACAGTTGACCGCAACTGTGTTTCTGCGCTACTCCTCTTGGACCTCTCAGCTGCCGTTGACACGGTTGACCATGACACTCTGAAACAAAGACTTTATGAAGCCAGCATAGAGGGAACTGCTCTAGACTGGATAGCGCCCTACCTTCGAAACAGAACTAATGTCATCCACACCCCACCTTTCTCTTCCAAACCGTACTCCACAAAAGCAGGGGTCCCTCAAGGTTCTATCATCTGGCCCATGCTTTTCAACATCTACATGAAGTCTATACCAGTACTGATCAATAAATTTCACCTCACGTGTTACAACTATGCAGATGACCCGCAAATACTCCTTCAACTGGAATGCCCCAAAGACATTGGAAAATCACCAATTTTCAGCTGTCTCAGAGCCGTGGATCAGTGGATGTCTTGGAGCCATCTCAAATTGAATGCTTCAAAAACTGAAATACTCACGTGTGGCGATTGGAAAAATTACAACCTGCTTGCGGCATGGCCTGATGAACTGGGATCACTTCCTAAAGTATCGAAGGAAGTAAGAAACCTCGGAATTACCATGGTCTCCAAGCTGTCGATGAATGTCCAAGTGGATAAACTAGCAAGATCAAGCTTTGCTATTATAAAAACACTGCGACGAATTTTCCCTCATTTGGGATTTCCACACAAGGTCCAAGCTACCGTCTCCCTTGTTCTATCCAAACTCGATTACGCCAATAGCCTCTACCACGGATCACCTTTAACGACCATGAAAAGACTACAACGGATTCAGAACTCGGCTGACAGAAACTCTTGTATATCAAACCACGAGACCACATCTCCCCTGCCTTGAAAGCCCTGCATTGGTTACCGGTTGATCCACGTTCAAGCTGCTTTGTATTACCCACAAAGCAATACATGGAATAGGACTACTCTTCATCAGGAATAAAATCACCAAACACATTCAACAAAGGAACCTTCGCTCTAGAGGAGCATCTCGTCTCAAAATCCCACCATACAAGAAAAAAACATGGGTGGCACATCCTTCTCTGTTCAAGCAGCCAAACTATGGAACTCTTTACCCCCCAACATAAGATCCACCGACAACCACCTTATCTTCAGAAAACTACTCAAGATCTGGCTCTTCCCCACATAAGCACCATACGGAAACAGAAACAACATATCCCTCTGTATATAAGCATTTGTTTTCACTATAGATTTGTACCTATCTTTGTGTATTACTTTATAAAACATGTAAAATAATTATGTTGTTAAGAGAAAATAAAAAAATAAAAATAAAATAATAATAATAATAATAATAATAATAATCATCAATAAAAAAATATCATCTTTGGTCTACATGTACATACTTCCATTGTGCATCTATGTACCTTCCATGTACTTGGATCTGTGTGTCTGTTACTTTTCTCCTGAAAAAGCACATCCAATGCACTACCCTATTTTTCATCCTCTGCCTCTATCAAAATATGTAATCTAAATATACTTACTTCCTTTATGTATCTATATACTTTCAATGTACTTATGGATCTATATATTTATCACTTTCTTCTAATTTAGCATTTCCAATGCACTATCCTATTTCTCAGCCTATACTTTGCTCAATATATCTTCTAGCCCAACCTTCTGACTCATCTCAAACTTCTTTCTACTACTCCTTCTAATGCACTACCCTATCTCTCATGCTATACATCTATCAATATATCATCTACATCCACTCTCTCATTTATCCCAAACCCCATACCACTACTATGATCGCCAAAATAACCCTTTCTACACTCTCTCCTGCTCTACCCCTCCTTGCATCATCTGACACCTCTTTTTACTACACCGATACCCTAAAACAAACCTTTCTAAACTCTCCCCTCTGACTCCTTTCCTCCAAAACTCCTTTTTACTCATCCAAAAGCCTCTTCCTACTGCTAAGACCTTAAAAAAAAATTTATAAATCCTTCACTCCTTTATCCCTCCACTATCCTTTTCAATCACAATTAACAGACTAACATGTTCACTTCTCAAATTCCATATTCCATATTCAACTATACTAATATACTGCCCAAATAACTGAATAACATATATACTACTCAAATTATTTATATTTATACTATACTAATTTTCAACACTAATACTTTATGGGTTCTGGAGTGGTGTGCTACTTGCCAGAAAAGCGCTTCAACACCCATCAGGGGTAACAAGTGCTATATGAATGCAAATCTTTCTTCCCCTTTTATCCATCTGCTATCCTTCTCACTCCAAGTAACAGACTAATATCCACCACTGAAATTACCTCATATTTCACTATATTAATTCACCACTAATCCTTTATAGGCTTCCTGAATAGCATGCGTCAACAAGCGAGCGATAAATAAATACAAACCTTTGTCCTCCTCTATCCTTCTGCTATCATTCCAAATCCAAATAACTGACTAACCTATCCACCACTTAAAATGTACTTGCATTTTTCACTATACTAATTCAACACTAATCCTCTATGGGTCCCGGAGTAGCGTGCTACCCGCCGAAAAAGCGCTTCGACACCTCGTCAGGGGTAGTAAGCGCTATATAAATGCAATTACAATACAATACAATGGATTAAAGGGGCTGGATGACAGCCTCTAGGAGTAAGTATATTATATAATCATTTTACTAAAATCAAAGAGTCTTGGATAATGCCATACCTAAAAAACCTGGTCTCCTTCCACCCAGTCGTATCACCCTATGCACCCTATGGGAAACAATGTTTCCAACTGTTGCTACGTCGTTGCAACAAATAATGAAATTTAAAATCTAATAGATAATTATAATAATAAATATAATTTGTATTTATATTATTAGCATATAATACATTGAAGCCTACAGTACCTATATAACATCATTCTATAATTTCCTTATTACAGGTGAATTGTCATGTCTGTAGTCACCTGTAGTAACTAAATGACCTAGCTGTTCACCTGTAATAATTTACTGAAGTTGAGTTGTGACATAAAGTTAGAGCCAGCAGCCCTGGTCAAAGGCAACAACCTTATAATTTATGGTGGGCAGAACTTCAATCGTAAAAAATGAACGCCGGTGCTCAAAGCTATGCTCAGAAGTCTGCTGACGGTACAATTGAATGGTCAAACGGCAAGGCTGCATACTCTTTATTCTACCTCACACTTCTTTAATCCGCTCTTTGCCCATTTAGCTCACTATTGTAGGTTCCTGCTTTCTCCCTTTATAATGTTTTTTTGCTTCTTTCTCTTCCTTCGTTTTTACGGTTTGTATGTTTTTCTCTCTCTTACTGTCTGTAAATATCTGAAGCTGAAAAATAAGTGCTGGTCCCCAAAAATAAGTACAGATTCCCCCTACTGCCAACCACTAGCTCAAATTAAGCACTGATGGTGGGTGTCTTTTATCCCACATAAATGGCATAAAGACCCTTCCCCTAGTGCACTTTAAAAACATGCTGGAAGCCAACAGAAAAGAGGAACTATGCAGAAGGCCAACTTCTTTAATCACTGTAATAATAATACTAATAATAATAACAATAGTAAGACTACTACTACTACTACTACTACTACTACTACTACTACTACTACTTCTAATGATGATGATGATAATACTAACAATAATTATATTAATAGCAGAGCTGCTACTAAAAGTGCTACTACTAATAATATTATATCCATTTTTACTAGTAATGCCACTACTACTACTGCTTTATAATTACCATGATAATATCATATCTATATGTGCTACTACTACCACTGCTACTAATGATAATATCATATCCAATCCAATCCAAAAATTCTTTATTTCGGCCATATAGACCATAAAAGATGCAATAAAATACAGTACATACATTAAAATACAATGTTATTACATATAGAGAGTCTCTTCTCGACCAGCGAGGAATAGAGGACAAGACAGTACCATGGTTCAGATGGCTATTTTCTTTCTGATTATCCATGCTGCCATTAGAAATTTGGATATGGCAAACACAACATGGCCCAGAGTACTAGTTTTCATAACTCTGTATGCCTGTAAGCACTTCCTGAACCCCAGGTTTCTACAGAGCGGTGCTATCCAATATTTCCTGGGTCTATGATAGGCAGGACATACAAACATGATATGTATTTCATCTTCCTCATGGGTGTTGCAGCATGGGCACAATTTATCACCCCCTTTAGTCCATTTACAAGTAAAGGTTTTAGTAGGGAGTGTGCCAAACCTCCATTGCACAAACAATTTCCTCGCCAGTACAGGAAAAATAAAATCCATAAAAGGTTCAAAAACATAGGAATTTTTGGATTCCATAAAACGCGCAGTGAGGGTGCCGCTATTGTGAGCATTAACCATAAGTGCCAGGCTCTTGTCCTTATACAATTGGGTCAAGGCTTTGCGTGAAATCCTTTGGCAACCTCGAGATGGATCGTCCCAAAGTTCTGACAAGTTCATACTGAGCAGTTCGTTCTTTACGAAAGCGAGCCAGGGGATTTTGCTGTTGCGATTCAGGCTCATGACATGGATTAGGTCCTGTCTGTAGTGGTGTAGTTCGTCAGTGGACCAAAGCCGGTGCCAGAACTTCACTGGCTTTGACACAAGCTCTTCAGCAATGGAGGGAAGACCCATGTCTAGTCTTAATGGCAAAAGTGGCGTGCCTTGCGGGAGACCAAGTAGGCGCCTTAAAAAGCTGTTTTCTACTCCTGCCAAATCTTTCCCTGCTTTGTACCCCCATAGCTCACTGCCGTACATGGCTGCTGCCTTAGCTTGAATCCTATATGTTTCAAGGGCCGGGCTTAACGACTTAAAAGTGGAAGTATTTGCCACCTTCAAGATAGCACCCGATAGCTGGGATAATTTAACCCTTGATCTGGCTATCTGGCAGTCCCATGATAGGTTTTCCTGGAGTGTTACCCCCAAATATGTGAAGGTAGAAACCCTCTCGAGGCTAGCGGTTCCCAAGGTGGGGTTGGGTCTGGCTTTGTTAGGAGGATTGAAAATCATGAACTTGGTCTTCTCTGTGTTCACCTCCAACCCGTGTTGGCGACAGAAAAGACCAAATCCGTTCACGATCCTCTGGATCCCCATAGGGGATTTGGAAAGCAGGAGGGTATCATCAGCAAACATGATTGCTGGAACCCTCCTGCCTGCCAAAAGTGGGGCATCATTGTCCTTAACGTTATCTAGGTGTAATATAACGCTATTAATGAAAAGGCAAAACAGGGTCGGTGCCAGGACACAGCCCTGCCTGACTCCTCGGCGGACTGGAAACCTGGACGAAAGCTTACCATCCCTCCCACACCTCACCTGTGCATAGTTGTTCTCATGCAACCTGGTTATGATGCTAAGTAGTTGAGGGGGTACTCCTAACTTTTCTAAAACCTCCCACAGTTTCCCACGCGGGACTAGGTCAAAGGCTGACCTCAGATCCACGAAGACCATGTACAGCCTTCCCCCCTCTAACGTCACCGTCTTCCAATAGAGGAGGACGAGGCGGAAAATCTGATCCATGGTCGACGTGTTCTTCCTGAAGCCAGCCTGCAGGGGGCTCATAATGTCGTTGTCCTCCACCCAATCCAGCAAATGGTTGAGAATGAGGCACGCAAAGAGCTTTTGGGGTACATCTATCAGGCTAATCGGCCTGTAATTCGCCGGGAGCAGAGGAGACCCCTTCTTATAAATCGGTACAATCTCTGCCCCCAGCCAAGAGCCGGGGACTGCCATACCTCCTAAGATGGCATTAAAGAGAATAAGGAGGTACGGACCCAAGATGTCTGGGTGATGCCTAAAGAGATCCCCCGGTAGCTTGTCCAGCCCCGGCGCCTTCCCCAGCGCTAAGCGCTCCAGAGCAGTCACCACTTCCCCTAGAGAGAATTCCAGGGCCGTGTCCGAGGTGCTTGTGGGCACTACCACCACTCCGTCTGGCCATAGAGAAGTGTCTTGATAAAGTGCCCCGAAGTGGGCCTCCCACAGCGAGGGGGCGATGTTAGGTTCGATTGCTGTTTTAAGTTCCCCCATCCCATTATTGACCAAGGCCCAGAATTTCCTAGAATCTCTAGCTTTTAGGGCTTCAGACAGGTCATGCCAGTGATTCCAGTCCCACTCTGCCCTTGCGTTTGCCATTGCTGCTTTGTACTGCCTACTAAGGTCTCGGACCTTACCCTAATTAGACCCCTCCTTGATTGTGGCAATTAGCTCAGATTTGATTGCCCTGCAGGAGGAGGTGTACCAAGTGGGGGCACGAGTCTTTTTCCTTCGGATTGGTACCACCGGATGGAACACCTCTCCAAGAACCCTTACTAATTCCTGGTGAATGCTGGATAATTTCTCGTTATAGTCCAGAGATCTTGGTTCATTTATAAGCGCATCCACCTCCTTAAATCTGGGAAGTGCCAGGCCGTAAAGCTTATTAATGGCATCTTCTGAGCTCAGAACCCTTGCCCATTTAACCCGGCGCCTGTTTGTGGTGAGGAGCATATCCCCCTGGTCCTCTCCGCCGGGATTAGTGGGCGAGCCTGCTGGGGGCACAGGATGCTGGATCTCTAAACAGAGAGCATTGTGGTCGCTATCCGACCTTGGTAACACCCTAAAGTCAAGGACTTTTGGCCACAATGTGATATCTAACATTAAGTAATCCAGCCTCGACTCATGGCCTTTTCTATTGAAAGTACACACTGAGGGGGTATCGGAGGGGGTACGACCATTACATGCCCTCAGTGCAAAGTTCAAGGTAAGGGACATGAGTTGTACTGCTAGTGGGGACCAGGCTTTAGGGTGGGGCGAAGACGAGGGTGGGACCCCCCAGTAATCATCCTCGGCAGTGAGGGCACCCTCCTTTAGTCCTTCTAGGGGTTCGAAGTGACAATTAAGGTCCCCTCCCAGCACTATCTTATGGTCACCTGCCAATTGGCCTAGGAAGGAGGACAGCTCGTTTAAGGTAGGGGATTCGTTTGGCGCGGCTACTGGACGCGAGTAAACGTTAACAATGGCCCAAGATGTTTTGCCAGGCCATGTAAGCGACACGCACTGGATGTCCTGCGAAGACGTGTACATCTTTTCCGCCTGGCACCCAATGTGACTCGCTATCCAGATTGCCAGGCCTCCCGACGGCCTCCCCCTCCCGCTCCATTTTGCTGGGATTTCAAAAATTTCGAACCCTGTTCTAGTTTGTGGTTCCCTTGCCCATGTCTCCTGAAAAAGGAGGATATCGCTAACGCTTAACAGGAGATCCCACTCCGGTGTGCCTTCCTTATTTGCGATCCCTGCCACATTCCAGGAGAGAATTCTCAACCCTGGACCTTGTGGTAGTGATCCTGGCCCTCCAGTGGGAAATGGTGCGGTGGCTATGGGGGGGGTCAGGGTCTTGCGGGCCATTAATAGTAGCCGGAGTGATAGGTGATGCAGCCACCTCCGGTGCTTGCAAACTGCAGCCAATCCGAGTACTAACTAATGGCCCTTCTTGAGCCGGAATGCCTTCCGGGGTACCCCTTCGTTCTCTGCCACTATCCTGTGGCCCATAATCAGTTGCAGGCACAGCACTCACTCCCCCCCTGCTTAAGACCCCACAAACTGGCTTCCCAGGACTCGGAGGAGTATTCCCCTTTTGTGGTCAGTCCACCTGATCAAGGCAGGAAAATCTATTGTGGTGGATGAAATTACCAGGAACGGGAGGTATAAAATGCTTGGGCCTGTAGCGTGAGCCATCTACGGCAAAGCCTACTCTAGTCCACCCCTGCTCCCTCCCCACCTCCGTGTTGCAATCATTTGGGTAGAAGTGTGAGAGAGGCACTAGTTCAATGGTGGACTTATCAGGCCTAACAAGCCAGTTACAAATATAGGTGGCGACCTGTGGGCTTTTGAAACTAACAATGATACAGTCCCCCGCCCTGTTCTTTGGGGTAAAACCAATCCATGGAATCCTCCTAACCATCAGCACCTCGCCTTTCAAGTTCGGAGGGAGGGGCCTGTTGATATTGAGCCAGCTTATTACCTTGTTACGTAAAGAGTCCTGCGGCTCCCTTGTATCATCGGTAAGCTCAGGCACTCCCACCATGATCGCCGTATAAGGTACTGCTTTGGGGGGCAGATTGACCACCCTGCGCCTAGCATGGGGGCTAGTAGTATGGCCAATAGGGCCGTTGGCAGAGTTCTCATCTCTCATCGGTTGTGACGATGCAAGTTGCTTGGATCTCCTGGGAGCAGGAACAGGAGGCCTTGGCGTTTGGGATGGCAGTGGGTGCGTTTGTAGGGCTGAAGCACCGTTTTTGCTATGCAAGGCCCCTGACTGGACTGGCACCACATTGGAAGCCTGGGCGGTCATTGCAGAAGTCAAAGGTCTATTCCCAGTCGACTCCCGGGGAGCTCTTGGAGCATTTGGAGCATTTGGGCCCGACCCAGGACTGTTCCTTTTATGGATGCTTTCTATGGCCAGCAGTCTAGCCTCTATGACATCCAGTTTAGCAGACAGGGGGTTCAGCAAGTTCTTAAAAATGTCTGTAAGTGAACTAATAAGCGTGTCTGTGTTACTGAGGGGTGCCCTGCCAAATATAAATGGGCCTGAGTGCACTGGTAAGGCCGTAGCTAAAGGAGGACCTGAATGATCTGACCTAGACCCTGGGGAAATGACCTCAGGGGAGGCTGAGATGTCTGTGCTGACATCCAGATTTTGCTAGATTGTGTCGACTTTGGCCCTCTTTGCCCTTTTTGATTTCCTCGACCTTTTCCTTTTCGGTGGTTGTTCCACTCCACTACTTGCAGGATCTGTGAGAAGTACAGCCTGGCCCACTTCCTGCGACTCAGTTCACGTACAATCCACATTAAAAGATGGAACAGCGATCCCAGATGGCCGTGGTGAGTCTCTGTCCCTCTGAGGGTTTGATGGGGTTCTTAGTTGCTGCAGGACTGACTCGATAGTCTGGTCGATACTGTCCATGAGTGACAGATGGGTGGCGTCCACAAGTAATGGGGTACTAACATCAATTGAAGAGTCCGTGGAGTCCAATGACACATTTTCTGGGCCCATCTCGAGATGATTGTCCAGCACTGGCGGGCGTTTATTGGCTAGAGCACTGGCCTTGGGGAAATTTTTTTCCAATGTACTAGAACACTGTTGTACAGCTTTACTCCTGGAGACCCTGGTTGCCATATTACAGTTCGACACGAAGGGGCCGTGGAAGCAAGACGTCAGAGGGGTGGCCCGGTCCGGTCTCTGCCGGCCTCTAACGGCCTAGAACGGCCCGCCCTTTGCCCGGGCTTAGCCCGGCGACCGCCCGCGCGCGTCCCGGGTGCCGCTCGAGGCTTGCATTACCGGATGAATCATCTGACCCAGGAGGCTGCAGTGGGGCTGCCACGTGGAGTAGGAAGAGGGCAGTAACTCCATCACCGGCGCAGCGGGACTGCGAGTCCCAGGCTACCCAGCGGCTGCTGACACGCCGCACCTGGGACTCTTCCCGGCTGGCCGCGCCTCCCTCTTGTGCCTGCTCATAACCATATCATATCAATAATTACTGCTGCTACTTATGATAGTAATAATAATAATAATATCATAACAGCATTTAAGCACTTGGTGAAGGCCGGTATATTACCCTCTGAATGCCTTTCAGTGCTCAGGAATTTATTTATGAAGTGCAGGTGGGTGTACGTCGAGTCAGTGATGCTGTAAGTGTTTACATCAAAGCCCTGGCACGTCAGCTTTCAAGTACTGCAGTTGCCTTTAATGCTTTCCTAAAGGCCAGGGGATTGGGTAGATCTGTGTGCATGCTTCTAATCTAATTTGTTCTGTAGTTGAGGACCTACCCTCCTTGCTTTTCTCGTCCATCCCATTTTGGATCCCTGCAATGTAGCCATTGTCACTTTTGCCAATCAAAGCACCCTAAGTTGTGCTATGTGTGCTCCATTCACCAAATGTTTAAACTTTAGGCATTTCCTGTTTAGTGACTTCATAAGCAGACTTCTTCATTTGTACAAATCGTATTTAGGTCAAATCTGCTGTCATGGTTTTTCCTTTTTTTTTTTCTCAACCATGGGCCACCCATTGTCTAAATACTTTGGTTCACATAATAGTTCCCTGCCTGACATAGGCAATGGAACCTTTACATATATCAATAATTGGTCCTTTTTATTGTACCCATGTGCAGGCCATTGGTAGTTCATGAGGCAAATTTTAAATATGTCTGGTGCCCCCTCGTTTTTTATTTAAAACTCATTTGTATTGGGTTTTAAAGTTTTAACAAATTTCACAGATGATCTAGGAAAATCCAAATAGTAGATTTGCATTAGGATTAAACAACGACATGACCTGTAAAGGTTCCGTAAGGAGCCCTAGCTTTGTCTACAGATATGTGTAAGTTGTTTCTGAAGAAACATCAGGTTTAAATCAAGCAATACAGGAAACTATTCGCCATTCAAATGGAAGTTCAAATGTATAATAGTTTTCAAATAGTTAGTGATGGTAGGACCCAAAAAAGTAAAAGAAAGCAAACAAAATAAACTATACAACATTTTCCGCTAGAGAACTATAACTGAATTGAATACGGGTATTCAAAGATGAGGAAGTGAGGCATAAGGGAAGAGAGATTAATAGCCATCGTCTGTTTGGCAACTCTATGGGGCATGTGTGCAAGAACTTAACGCCACCAGAACATCACTTTTTAAGACATTCTGGTGGCGTTAAGTCCATTGCCTTATTTATAGGGCGGTGTTAAGCCACTTAACGTGGCTCAACAGCACCCTGTAAATAAGGCCCCCTTTCACTTTACACTCAGCATGAAAGGGGCGTGCAATGGGTGTTGCGTTGGTCGTTCTGCTGCAACACCCATTGATTTTGACGTTGTTCCCTATTTACAAGGGTGGTGTAAGTATGGGGCAATGCCAAAATTAAGATCCAAAAAAACCTGGTATTAACATGGCGAGATGAGAAGAAATGCTTAATTTCTCCTTGTTTTTGCTGTTTGTATGTATTCTGCATTGTGGAACACACATAGAAACAGCAAATCGCCATCAATGATTGTTTATGTGCAGGAAGGTATGCAATCGTGCACATAAACAATCATTAAAACAATTACGATTTGAAACTTCTATGTGTGCTGCACAATGCAGCACACATATAAGTTACAAATTGCCTTTCTGAATTGTTTATGTGCAGGAAGGGACATCTTCCTGCACATAAACACCCATTTCGCCCAATGCAGGCACCCTTACACTATGGTGCAAGGGTGCCTGCATTGGCGCAAGCCAGCTTAATTTAGCTCCAGCGGAAACGCAGGGGTGCGCCGTATCATTGTAAATACAGGTCATCCCTGCATTTTTCAACTGTGGGAGCTTGGCATTAGCAATTTTGGAGCTAAACCACGCTCTGCGAGTTCATTGTACATATGCCCCTATGGGAGATTGGGAGGTGGTGTGGAGCACAAAAGAAAGCCAGTCTGGGAATTACAAGCCATCCATATTGGGAAGTATAGAGGACAGGTCATGTCCAACTGCCCGATCCAGTGAGGGTCAGTGTTATGTTTTTCCCTTTAAGACAGGTATAAAAAGCAATCTAGGAGGTATGGATGAGCAACTGTAAATTGAGTCGAGGGATGGTCTCAAAATAAGTAACATTGAGTAAGATAGGGAGTACTCACCAGGTGTGCTATCTTACCTGAATCAAGGGGGCAAAGATTCATCTCTAGGTTCCTACCACAGGGCCACCCAGAGCCCATCCCAGGCCCTGGCTATTGGGTATCTGCAGAGGCCCCTGTGTTTCTCTCTATGAAGAGCTCTACTCACAGCTTAGGCCAGCGCAGAATTGTCGAGTGCCACTATCCGTAGGGAGATGCTGAGGGTGCCTGTCATTAGCAACTTATTGCTCTGTTAGCTCAAAGGAAGCCCAAGTCCAAAAAACGGGTCATGACCCTGCATTTCTTCAGACATTAAAATACTTCCAATGCACAAGTGTGTAGCATGAATACATCTGTACATGTGGCCAAGGCTTGGAAAGATTGTTCGTCGTAAAAAGATAAAGATGTCAGCTCCACATGTAGCGCATAGTAGCTGCAGCATGAGCGCTGTGTAGAAAAGAGGTAGAGGATCCTGGAAAGATTATATTAATCTTTGGGGAGGAATGGTATGCCTGCTATAGTACGAAAAAAGGGAATACGTTTAAACCTGGCATTATGAGAGACTGTATGTGGGCACGCAAGTGCCCCATTCACTCCTTTTTTGTAGACCACTCTCCCAAACTCAGTCTCCCTCGCATCCCTCAGGCGATGTCTTGTGCCCCCTCATAGACACTAAAGAGCCATGGCCCATTGCACTACAGCCCCAGAGGGACCAACATATTGTTTGCAGCACTTAGATTTCCATGTAGTATTCTTCATAGGACTTCTTCACGTATTACTGAAGCGGCCATCTTTGAGGCTAAGCCAACCCAAAAGTCCCAAATCCCTCATACAAACTACTGCTTTTATGAAAGGTTGTGAGCAGCAGGAGACTGGCTGTCCTCGGTGGGGTTGGGCGCAGGCCTGGCTGGAAGCGAGGCCCTGTGGCCAAAGCCACACTGTGCATGGCCAAAGCATGTGAGCAGTGTGGGCATTGGCTGTGGGTTGCTCAAGCATGTTGAGTGTATGCTCATGTTTGAATATAACTTTAAAAAAACTTACTGAAAAATCAAAGGTTAAAGTGATGTTATAGTTAGATATGGAAATAAGATCTTAGCTAAAGTTTAAAAAGAAACAAATTTAACTATTTAACTGAAAAAGGGTTAAAGTGTGGTTAGGCATTGAAATGAGATAAAAACTAATATTTAAAACCCCAAACCACTAAAATTCACAAGGTACATTTACTGAGCTAACCATTATTTGTCCAAAACTTTACATACCAATAGAAAACTAAATGAGAATACTTCATAGCTTCTGCCAACTTGTCTGCAGATTCATCAAACAGTGACAAACTTATTGCAAATACACATTTTTTTGCCCCACCTTTTTAACTGCCTCCCCTTTATGAATATGCACACATTCAAAAATACCAATAGTAATCTGAACACAATTTGTATCTTCCAGGTTTAAGCCATATTCATCAAATGATGGCAGAGTTATAAGCAAATTACAAAACAGCTTTTCAACTGTCTAGATATGTAAAAGTGTTAACTCTTTAAAGTCTGTACGGAACCTTTTTGAATGAGAACATCTAAAAATAAAATGCTGAACGGATGTACAACAAATAAAAAAAGTAAAGTTTAACTTTCATGCTAAGTGTGGTGTAAACAATTCAGTGATATTGGGCAAAATTTTCAAAGGCAGGTAAAATGAGAAATGATACACTTTTTCTCCCTTTTCTCGCTGGACTGGTCTGCAAGAAATATGCCAAGCCGAAACATAGCAGACTGAGGTAATAGATTAGCAAGCTTCATGCAAATCTGCACTGGGGTCAAAATCAAAAAATGCATCCTCAATGGAAAGTGTGGCTGAACCTTTACACGGTGATGACCGCCACTGAGTAATCAATAAGCTCAAACACATACATACATTAACATATATACATGTATATCATTAAAATTAGGTGACTTTAAACTTTAAATTAATTAACTTTCCTGCTCAGAAGAAACATATCTATTAAATGTTGTAAAATGTACCTGCAATGTAAGGGCTTTCAATGTAGACTCTGTGAACTAACAAATACGGTTGAAAATGAGTCTCATCTTTAGCATGGTGGTCTGGAGTCTTTGTAAGAGTTGATTTGTGATACCGGCATAGAGTGCATTCCCATTGTCCAGTCTGCTGGTGATGAGGTCCTTGGTTACTCTGCGTCTGGTGTCTGAGGGGAGCCAGTGGAATATTCTACAGAGCATGCGTAGGATGAAGAAACAGGAGGAGGTGACGGCATTCACTTGTTTGGCCATTGTGAGTCTGTTATCCATGATGATACCTAGGTTTTTGGCATGGTCAGTGGAGGTGGGCCCCAGGTCTTTTGGTCACCAGGAGAAGTCTCATGGAGAGCTCTTGTTGCAGAAGATCAGGACTTCAGTTTGATCTGTGTTGAACGTTAGGCAGTTCTGTTTCATCCAGTTAGCTATGTTGGGCATCCATGTGTTAAAGATGGTCCTGGGGGTGAGGTTGTCTGTGAGAGAGAGGACGGATTTCTCTGTATATTAATCGGTTAACTGCGGTGTAAATTCCGCAGCGGTGCGGGTGATTTCTTGCGCGTGCGGGCCGTGTCGCCCAACGGACATGCACAGCACTACGGATGTAGTGCTCGTGACAGCTGTTGGCCAACGGGCGCAGCAAACAGGATAAAGAGAGCAGGATAGGTGTGTGAGGCTGCAGTGCCACAAACAGTGAGGAGAGGCATTGGCTAAAATCGAAATGAGATGGATATGCTGGGCTCCAGCCAGGAACTGTCAGCATGTAATGTGTTTGGGAAGGGCAACCAAATGAAGAGTCATCTTCAAGGTGGAATGTGTGGTAGTGGTAGGCATCTTAACAAGCATTGGCAAAGGTAATAGGTCTCACCTTGACAATCTGATCTGGTGGAATAGTTACTTTTTTTGTTTTATTGCAGGCATATGCCATACAAATTAAATAAACAAATAAAACATCTCATCACCTAAATGTGGCCAGCTAAGACTTGTAATATGTTATGTTATGTTATGTTATGTTAGTGCTATTTGTATTGCGCACGGCTGCTCCAGCGAAGGAGCGTCCCGGCGCACCGACAAGGTGGCGAACACAACACAACAGGAAAACAGAAAATATTATTAAAAATGGGGGAGTTGAGGTTTTAACATAGCTCAGAAAATAGATGAGTTTTAGCGGCCTTGCAGAAAGAAAGCAAGTCGCCAAGGGTCCGGAGTTTCAAGGGGAGAGCGTTTCAAAGTGCGGCTGCCCGCACCCTAAAAGAGCGACCCCCCGCCCGACTGAGTTTGAACCGAGGGGCTACCGCTAATTCTTGGTCCAGCGAGCGCAAAGTGCGGCCCGGGATATAAGGGCACAGAAGTTGGCGCAGTAAGGGAGGCGATAAGCCCTTCAGAATCTTGAAAGAAATGCACAGTATTTTAAAGTGGACCCGCTGCCTAACGGGTAACCAATGCAAGGCTCGCAAAGTTGGACCGGCCGAGCAGAACCTAGGAAGACCTACGATTGCTCTGGCCGCTGCGTTCTGCACTCTTTGAAGTCGGGTTAGCTCGGCCTGGTTTAACCCTATAAAAAGGGAGCTGGCATAGTCCAGCCGAGCCAAAACCGCTGCTTGTACCACCAGTTGACGAGTTGCGGCATCAAAATATTTAAGGGCAGGACGCAGATTGCGCAAGATGCCAAAGCAGCACGCCGCTGATTACAGTAAAAAAAACTCACAGATTGAACTCTAACAGAGATATTTTGTTCTAAACACTTTACTTTTGCATTTTCAAGAAAAATAAGAAGAAGGGGGAGAGGGGTACCAAAAGAGAGGGGGTTAGGAAGAATTAAAAAGAAACATTGTAATACAAAGCTCATCACATCCTAATATTCTCAGTTTGATTACACTGTCCTTCAGTAGTGCATGCTGTGGAACAGGTCCAGGGAGCCACGGCGGGGGGTGGAGGGGTGAATGGGGGTGCCTCTATGAGTGATGAGTCACTTTCACCGGGATCCATATTGTGAAAGCCAGCTGTTCGAACCAACCCCAGTACCCATCCAGGATCTGGCACCATGTGGCTGTCAAGTTTCATGAACGTTGGGAAGGAAAGTTATGTAGTGTCCAATTTGTCCATTCTGTCACGCATCAGCATGATTATCCTACACCTTCTCCCAACAAATGGATAGAAAGGGTGTATTGGGCTGTTTACAGAATTGTGTGAGTCCCACTGGAGCCGCTACTTGTAGATGAGTGATAAGTTTTCTCCAAGGGGGTATATGTTATCATCCCCAAGGTCGCCCAACAGGGGCAGCAAGGGGTGAAAAGGCAGCATGATCACTAAAACGTCTCTTATTTGGGGAATAATAACCTTCCAGTAATCCTGTAAGTGTGTGCATGACAACTGCATGTCAAAGGCCTTCTCCGCTTCGAGCAAGAGGAAGACCATTGGGGTTTATATCTTGAGGGCGCTCTCTATCAGGGAGACCCGTAGTCTGATATTGTTCCTTATGTGGATATTCCTTACAAATCCCACTGCTGCAGAGAAATTAAGCTGGCCTAGATAGTGTGGAGATGCACCAGCAGCACTTAGAATAACATTTTCACATCAGTGTTTAGTAAAGCGATTGGGTCGTAGGCCAAGCAGGTTGTAGAATATTTCCCAGGTTTATCCAATAACGTTAAACTGGATTTTGTCATGGAGTCAGTAACCACCCTCTGTATTAGGACATCATTAACCACCGCACCCAGAGGGCCCGATATGGTGTGCACAAACACCGTATAGAAAGAAGCTGGGAAACCATTGGGCCCGGGGCCTCTCCTTAGGGTATGTTGGTATAGCCTCTTGGACTTCCTCCTCCATGATTGCGTCCTCCAGTGGGAAGCAATCTGTCTCTGTCAAGGAGATGTGGTAGTCTGACAATTAGGCATCCTGCCCATCTGGGGATAAATAATACGCAGTGAAGAAGGTCCGATAGTATATGATGAAGCAGCCAGGATGTTGTTAGTGTCCAACTGGGGGCTGGCAGTGGCGTCTACAATGTTACATATGTGATTCCTCACCCTTGCCTATTTGAGTTTATATGGTAAAAGGCTTTCTGCCTTACCCCCCTTTACGAAATAAGTTTGCTTTATATATAATAGTTTCTTGGTGACTTCAAACATCATCAGTTGTCCTAATCTCCCTCTTGATTTTCCCAGGGCCGTGTGAGTGCAGCTGGAATTGTCCCATTTGTGCTGGGTTTCCAAAGCTCATAGTTAGTCTTCCAGCTATTGTTTTTCCAGTTTTACCCTCTAATTATGGCTTTTGAGCATCCTATAGGCTGCTGCAGTGTACTTCCCTGTTATCATTCTCTCAGAAGTAGGCAGTCAGGGCCTCAAGGATACGATCTTTTACTACTGGATCCTTCAATGCTATTGTACTCATAATCCATGGGCTACAAGGTGGGATGAGGGGGAGTGATGCTTCTAAGAGCAACCAGGCGAGTGCATGGTTGAAGAGGACTTTGGGGGAATGTCTGTTGATTATGTGCTGCCTTATCGTACTCGAGGTGAGTAAATAGTTGATTCATGTATATGACCTATGGACGCTAGAGAAAGAGGTGTAATCTGTCACAACCCCAACTGTAATCTGGCCAGGGCTGGACTGGCCGTAGTGGGCATCAGGCGTTTTCCAGGGAAGCTGGAAGGGTGTAGGGCCAGTTGATTGGAGGCTGTTTTTGGTTACTGGGAGCTGGTTTTGCAGCAGGTGCTGCCATATTGGCCCCCAGTAACAAAAGAAGCAGTGCTTTACACTTGTCCCCACCCCCAGCCCTCCTCTGCCCCCGAAGGAGGGGGGGCTGGTCCTACAAATTCACCAGGACTGCTTTGGGTTCCCAGTCCGGTCCTGAATTTGGCCTCTGGCTGAGTGTGCCAGCTGAGGTAGGGATGCAGCATAAAACTATTCCTTTCCCTCATTTGGGCCGTAGAGGGAGTATAGAGCTTTTGTAAGGTTTCCTAGCCTGCCCTGAATGCCACCCCATCTCCCACCTTCGTTTATGTGTCTGCATTCTAATGTGAAATATTGCTCTCTCCTCAGGACGATCACTACTCCTTAGGTTTTCATAGTTGCTAGTAGCATGCAGCTTTGATAGCAACCAATAGGAGTGTAGCCTGGGGGTATAATTGGCTATTAGATGGGTTTCTTGGAGCAAAGGCACTATCTACCTCCTTTGCTTTTAACCATTGCGACATGTCTCTTTATTTGATGGGGAAATTGAGCCCTTGGGTGTTCAGTTTGTCTATTGAATCAGGGTCATGTTATGTGTGGTGTGACCTTTGAGGGACCATGACCTGATTTAGAGGTTGGGCTGCTGTGTCACATTCCTCCTCCCCAGCAAAGGTTTGAACCCCGCAGGCCATGTCCGGCGAGGCATAAACTGAGGCTGAGTGTAGTGCGGGTACATAATGATGGAAACAGTCAAGTTGAACAGAGTTAAGACCAACAATGACCCATAGGTAAGGTAACATGGCTGGCTACTTATGGTCACTGGTGAGAGCTGCACAAGGGTGCGGGGCTCAAAATTTTTTGTTAGGGCTTGCTCTGAACCATAAGTAGTCAAGTCCCTGCCCCGTCCATTGCTAACCACAAGGTTAGACCTATCTTCCGAGAAATGGAATTCCAAGTACACCCAATCGAGCTAAGTCATAGATGGACCAGATCGTGGTCACCACAGAGTTAGGGCCCTGACTCTACTTCGGAGTCCTGGCTAACCATGGGTGTGGATGGCACTCCCCTAGGGCTGTGGAGTGGGTGCCTGTTGTGCTACAAACACAGGTCTAGCATCTCTGAACTCACAGTGCTGCATGCCGTGGGCTAGGACACAGCTATTCACACCCCTCCTCTCCATACTTCAGAGCAGTGGCGGCCGCCACTGACTAAGTGTGGTGAGGCGGGAGGGAGGAGCGCAGGGGAGAGCAAGCGCAAGGGGAAAGAGGGAATGATAGGTTTATAATAATTTAAAAAACTTACCTGATGCCACCGGCCGCCTCCTGCGTCGTGTCACTCCTGCTGGCCTATTCCTAGGTCTCAGCAGCAACTGGGACAGATGTCCAGGCAATACCTGTGCTTCAGAGGAGTGCAGAGTTTGGTCTGAGTGGGCTGAAATATGCACTGCTCGGATGCACTGTGGGGGATTCGCCAGCCTGGCTGCTGAAGCAGCCGTGCTGGCGAAACCTAAGTGCACTAGTGTGTTTTGGTCGGCCTGAGAACACACATGAGCACGTCGGGAGTGCACAAGCACTCCTTCTCCGCCCTCCCATGCCCCACCTCTCCAGTCACAAACTGGCAAACAAAAACAAAAAAACTATGCTAAAGCATTATTTTATTTTTCATTTGCTGGCTCTGCGCCAGACATTGGGGCAATGCTCCTCCACCATTGCGGAGGAGCCGCCACTGCTTCAGAGCCTTATATACCCATGGCCGACAGGGACAAGACTTGATAAACCAAGGCCTCTCTCCTGGGTGCTATCTCCCACCTAGCCAGCACTACATAAGGTGCCAAATAACTAGATGAGAAATTTACTGAAATAGCTGCACCTTGGTATGGGTCACTAACAAATTAGAATAAATCAGTCTTCTTGTTTCTTAAAACACGCTCAGTACTACAGTATCTTGCACTTTTTTGTCTTTACAAGAAGTCAGAAGGTAAATGGAAAAATAAATATAATTCAGAAATGCCCATTGATAGTGAAATTGTCTGAATGGGCCATGCAATAACGAGAAATGATTTCAACCACACAAAGAGGAAAGGAGAGCGCGGAGGGGTGGACAGTGGCGGGTAGGGGTTGCAGTGTGGAGATGCACTTATAGATGATATCAAAATGGAGCGCATGGGTGGATTTCACAGGGGTGGAAACAACACGAGGAGATGGGGTGGTGAGGGGTACAGAAGCACACAAGAGAAAAGAAGAGATAATAAGTATGTTTGCATGAGTCTTCACGTTTTAAGCAACTGTCTCACATGAAAGAGACGTATGGACAGTAACTTCTGTTTTTTTCTTTACAAGAAGTTAGAAGGGAAATGCTAATAGAAAAATTATTCAGAAATGTCTATTAATAGTAATTGGTCTTAATGGGCCATGCAGGAAAACTGGTTGTACACCTCACGAGGGGGAAAGGGGAGTAAGGAGTGGGCGGGCGGTGGCAGGTGGGGTTGGAGTGGGGAGAAGCACTTATAGATGATATTGACATGGATCGCATGGAGCAGTTGCTGGGTGGGAACAACACAAAGAGAAAGGCCCTTTTCGGGACAAATTGCGACACTTTGTTGGACATATGATTGCGTTATAAGACATATAATATCACACTTGATGTCACAGTGTTATTGTTAGGGAATGTGCGATCATCTTCTGGATATCAGAAAACATATCAATGTTATAAGATTTTATTTCTTAGAACCATATAATTGCACCTTTTGGGTGCATATAATTAAGGCTCCTTGTTTTCAGTTTTTATGGATTTTTACAGATAAATGCGGACAGAAAACAATGTGTTTTCTGCCTGCATTTACTTTTACAAATGGATAAATACAGAAAATGATGCTACTTTTAAGTGACTTGCCGTGCTGTCTTTCATGAATTCTAGCCCAACAGCTGAGCAGATGGACAGCATGGGAAAATTAAAAAACAGGATGAAATTTCTTTAAATAATGGCATATGTCAACATACATTAGTGGTAAAATGCTAATATTTTGTGGATGTATTGTTACGTAATATTTGGCAGCTTAAATAGCTAAATCATGACAAACATCCACAAATGAGTGCGTGTCTATCAGTGAAATGACTATGGAAATGTACAGTTTTACAACTTCATTTCTACACAAAACACAAAATAAATATGGATAAATACAGATAAAATGGCCCAAAAATTATTTTGGATAAATACAGACGCAAATGTTAAAGAATATAAATACCATAAAACTAGGAGCCCTACATATAATGCATCTTTAAGCTTTTGATGGGACTATTGGCTTATATGATTTCAACAGGTCCAAGATTGAAAGAGGGGTCATTTTTGGGACACATAATGGCACTTTAAGGGCATATGTAGATAATATTCAGACATATGAAGTACTTTTGTTGTGTACAAGATGTCACCTTTTTGGAAATAATTAGTGCATCCAAGACAACACAGACGTTTTAGTGCAAAAATGCTCGTTGTTCACGTAGGATTGTACTTTTGGGCATATTCTTGCATATTTTATGCCAGCACAGTTTCTGTACATGAAGCTACTTTTGTGACACACGATTGTAGAAAAAGATAACACTTTATAGAAAAAGAATAGTAATTGTATTGCATTGGATGCACTACCTTTCGAATATTGTCAAATTTGAGGACATAGGCAGGAACTTTTTGGATGAATGATGACATCTCTTGGTCAGAGGAGGGCATTTTTAGTTAGACGGGAGAATATGATGGAAGCCTTAGTTACTTGATTGCTCTTTTGGGGCTTTTGAACGGTTGATTCAAATTTCGACCAAAGGATGGCATTTAAAAACAAGCATTTACAATGCAACGGTTTCGCCTTTGACAAAGTTAGAGCTATTGGCATTGCAAATGACAAATTGTTTATTTTTGTGTTGGTTTTTAAAACAGATAAATAATGGCATTGTCATTTACAATGTCAATAGCTTAATCTTTTGCAAATGCGAGACCTAACAAAAACTAGTGCTTACAGCAATTAATGAACTGAAATTCAACATGCTTAGAGAGCCTCACCTAATACACCAACGTGGACGTCAATCCCTGACCAAGTCAATGAGAAGACCAGTGAAACAGCTCGGAAAATGGGCCAACGCAACCTGGAGAGGGGTCCTAGTACCACTATAGACCACCCTTTACTGCCTCGTGCAGACTGTGTGCTATGACCCCTGGCACAAAGATGCCTATCTGGGACACTGTTGAATTGCTTATTTTGCTTTTGTTTGCCCGATTGGCAAGGGATGTAATAATTGTATTGGCAACGCTGTTTATTGTTCAGGAAGGGATGTGGGGAGCCTCGGGTTTGTTCAGGAAACATATGCTCCATATGTCCAATAAAAGGAAACACTGAACTGAGGCATGTGGTCACGACCAAACAGACCTTATCTATCCATTGCGCAACCCCTGCCAAAGTCAATATGTAAATGGCCCCACACATAACAATACAATGAGTCAGTGTTGGTTTTATTGCCAATCATGCCTTCGTGCAAGTGCTTTGTTGACAAAACCTCAATTGGGGCAATTTAGTGTTAATGTTTGAAAAGTCACGACTGGCTCATTGCGTAATTTAGGGCACGATTAACGAGTCTTAAATAATGTGCCACTTTCAGACTATATTGATGACAATATACGGAGTTTTGCTCTCTTTACATTTGTTGTCAGATTTAATGACAGAGTTATTAGTGAGTACCGCGCAGATAGGGCGTCTCAACTGCACACAGCTCTCTCCTGCTCTCAACTCAAACAAGTGACTGCGAAGCAAGGAGATGCTTATTTTTATTTGAATGATATGCTGATATTGTATACCTTTATGGTTGTAAAAAAACAAATAACGTTTTATTGACTGAAAACGGAGATCCCATTTAAAACTATAGGGGTAGATTATTAAAATGCAGTTTTGGAATAGTGTGTTTCTAATAACTGACCTGATGACCTTGAAAAGCTATAAAAGATACAAAATAGAAGAGTGTTTGGTAGGAAAACCCCTTCACCCACCGCACCCTCCACCCCCCCCCCCCCCCCTCCCCCAAACTCGGCTTTCTTTCCGGTCGGTATTTTCCATGCGTCAGAGTTAAGATATTGAAAATCGGTCCCCCAGCAACCACATACCTTTTCTGAAGAGTTGTTCATTTGCATTGAACAAAAATATTTTCTAGTCTCTCTTGCAGGGCTGGGTCTGGTAAAGTTTTAACCCATAGGACTGGATTCTGTCAACGTTGTGAGAGAGCTCCAGGGAGCTGCAACCACCATGGCTCCCAGTCAGGCCAGGATAGAGTCAGGGTGTTGCCATGGTAACTGGTTATCCAGCCTCCTCCAGCAGCAGCAGGAAATGTCAGGCCGTGGCAGGCGGAGGAACGTAACTTACACTAGTGCACGGGTTCAGTGGCACCGGGTGCTGAAGGACCTCTCCAATCCGAGGATTGCCGTATTTTATACGTCATACAGCAGCCAGGGGGCCAATTCCTTTCCTTGCACTAGGGCCCCTGCGAGGAAACCGCGGTCTGGGCTGCTTTAGCAAACCACTGCAAATGAGAAGCCTGCACTGCAAGTCTGCAACCGAGCAAAAGGGGAAATGGAAACAAAAATGCACGAGTGAACCACAAGGTTATATGACTGAAAGGCGGCGTGCTAAACAAAATTAATAAAATACGAATTGAACTGCACAAAACGATTATATACTGTGACAGGACTCGAGATGGGCGCCTCGAGTCCAGCGGTTTTCATCTCAAACTAGAGTGTGATGACTTGCACTCTGGGGTGGCACTTATAAGAGAGGGCTGGACTAGACTATATCTGGAAATCCCCTTGAAGACACAACACGCTGCTCCACTGGTACGGCTACTGCGCTACAGATTCTTGGGAAAAAATAAGTTTTCTGTTTAATGGCCACACCCTTGCTGCTCCCACCCGTTCCCTTCAAATCAGACCCAAGATGTGCTAAGAAAGGGGAGAAAAACAAACAATAATAAAAACGCACTCCAGCCCTTTTTTTTCTCCCAGTGATATGAAATACAGTAGGGGGCGCTCGACAGCCTACCTGTACAGTGCGGATCGGCTACATCCCAAGGCGGAGAGAGCCGGGTTCGATGCAGGGCTAGCGCCTCGCCGCCGCCTCCAGCTGGTTGAAGCTATAAGGATTGCCTGCCGGGAGCCCCCACGGGACCTCCGGCAACTCGTACACGGGGCTCCTCAGAGCATGCCTGCAAAATGCAACATGGCTTGTGTATGGCAGCTCCTCCTGGAGACGGGTCACATCACTCCTCGGAAAAGCCCTCCTCACGTCGGCCAAAGTAGACAGCACCCGCTGCTGGCCCCACAGCTGCCCTGCCGTGACCACAGCGGGGTACCAGCCAGAATCGCTGTCCTTGCTGTCTGCAGGCAGCTTCTGGGCACGGGTTCTTCTTGCGAACGCTTCACGGACCCTGCTCAGAGCTTCCAGGGCTGCACGCTGCTCGTCGAGCCCTCCCTCCTCAATCACTTTCCTCTTTCGTCAAGTCAGCCGTGCGGTAGCTCAGCCTCCGCCAGGATGTCCCCCGTCTGCCAGTAAAGGGCCCGCCCACCATGGGACGGCCAAGCCAACTCACAGACGTCAATGCATTTCGCAAGCTCATTTTCTGCTCGTCGGTTACGTCGGTTACAAAGCATGTATTACTCGCACTGAACCGATTCTTAACTGCTCACATTAAGCGCTGGGAGATAGTGATCTGCCCAGAATCACGCAATTCCCTGAAATGCGGAAGCCACTATCAGAATGCAGAGCTTCCAGATCCTTCAGCGAACAGATTTAACCACATGACCACACCTCCGCCATTCATGAGTGGGTAGCATTCTGGATCAGTAGATGGTTGGCTAATCCTTGCCCAACTAATAGTTCGTGTTTTATACCGCATTGTCACATTTGTATACAGGGCACAAGTCCTAAAAAAAGTCAGGTCCTGGGCCGTGCTGTGATTGGCTGACGTCACGGGGGTGTCCCGGGCCGGCAGCCAATCACAGCGCGGCCCGGGAAATGACGTCAAGGGGGTGTCCCGGGCCTGCAGCCAATCACAGCGCGGCCCGGGACACACGGCAGCAAGGGGCGGGGCTTAAAAAAAGACCCAGAAACGCCCCGAATCGCGTTTTCCCGGGAAAGCATGATTGACAGCCTCTGTCTCCCAATGGCTAGCCTCCATTTATGGAGCTAGCCAATGGGAAACAGAGGCGGTCCGAACATCCCTACTGAAGACAAAAGTTTTCGATCTGGGAGGGGCACTGCGTGCCCCTCGCCAGGTCGAAACCTAAAAAAGAATGACCTGCCATGTACATGTGTTTTTAATCTTGTGGAATTTACAGGCATTGTTCAGACAAATGAAAGCACAGGATGTCAATTTTAATAAATATAATGTCAGTTTTGGAGTGTAATATTTAACCTCAGAAGCATAAATGACCCATTTAAAGGAATAATCCGATTCCTTATTTACAAAACTTCGCACTTTTGGGGAATATATTGGCAAGCTTAAGACACGCAGGCACTACTGGAGTGTCTGCAGGCTCCTTTGTGGCACAGGACGGCTCTGTTGCCGAATTGGATCACACTCTTTCTGAGGATGATTTCACTTTAATTAGACAAGATGCATTTCTCTATCAATGTTTCTGCATCCTGCTCATTTGAGAATAAGGCAACTTTCGAGCACTTTTGGTGGGAAAAAGTGATGGGTGTGTCCAATAGCTGTCAAAAAATGGTCAGTACAATATGTTTGTTTCAAGGCTGAATTTCATATAGAAGAGCCTACCTTGTCCAAATTGTCCATTCAAAAGGCTTTGCCCATTGTAAAAACTGATTACACGTTATAGGTGTAAAAGAAAATGTGTGCCTTTAAACCTTTTTTGAACTCTAGAAAGTGTGTTTTGTAGGATGTTGTAGGGTTAGGAATTTTGAAAGAATTAATATTTTTGCAGCAGAGTGCGTCCCCTAAAATAATCGTGCCATGACGGGGTAATTCTTTATTTATTTGTTTATTTAATCGTTAACTAACCCTTGGTATTTCTTCAGTACCGTAATGGTGGTAGTTGTCAATTTAAAGGTGCATCACGTCACATTACGCATTGAAAATATATTGATTCATATAAGGCCACTTTTCTGGTGCCTGGGCATCCTTTGGGAGCATCTTGGGCCATATAATTCCACTTTTGGGGCATATCCAGCACATTGAGTCATGTGTTTTTTTTGGGGTCATATTATAATATTTCCTCTTGAAAATATGGTGGGAACCTGGGCTATAAGAATTCCTGGGGGAACTTTTATGTGATGTTCCTGATATAAAATGGCACTTTATGGGAACGTGGTGGCTGTAGGGTCTCACAAAATAACCTGTTATTGCACTTTTCATATGAACAAACCATTTCAATGACCGCTACAGGGCTACAATGCTGACAGTGTAACGTGTGTGTGTTTTGTTTATATGTGTATATTTGGGGCAAAACAGAACAGCCATAAATTACCAATTGTCTGGGAATGCACATAGCCATCTAGTTTGTGTTGTGCTTGCTACCTCTCTTGGCAAAGAGAAAATTGGACAAAATAATTGTTTTAAATTCAAGTTCAAAAATCTATCACTCATGTGCCATTGAATCAGAGCTATACTAATTTAATATCATGTGCACATTTGGTTTGTTTTATCAATTTTTTTTGCACTGAAAAAGGTCAGTTTATGTTATCTGCTAGCTGAAACACTCGCAACTATTTTTATTTAGTCTATGTCAGTAATACAGTAATTCCTTATCTATACGTTGTACTTTGTGATCACTAGAACATTCTGTGAAGCCAGAATTCTGTTTGTAAATTTAAATATTTATATGTGCATTTTTGTATTATGCTTGAAGTATATTGATATCATATTTTTAAATACAAACACAAACGTACTAAAAGTACAGTTGCTGTATATAAAACTTTCACTTTTACCTATGAAGTGAGAAACACTGACAGCATAAAGAGAATTTAAGATATGTCCTTGCCAGGTTTAGGTGTGCTACTCATGTACTTGCCGGAGTAGGGCATGCTTTACCTACGGATTTTTTTTTTTGTGATGTGCGTCTTACTACTGGAAATACATGAGTAAATCAGACACAGTCCTTGAGAAAGACAGAGCAAATCACAGAAAATACTTCACTATCAGCCGCGAATATCTATTAGTAATATAGGGGCATATTACCAAGCAATAGCGATAATTATCGCTATTGCTTCGTTAGAGACAAACATTTACCGCTAAGCTGCGGCGATTTTTATCGCAAATAAACCTTGGTATTACCAAGGTTTATCGCAAATGCGATAAAAATCGGCCGCAATGCATGAATATCGCTGAAAAGTCAGCGATATTCATGCTTTACCGAGCTAATGCTCTTAGCCATGTTATCCACCTCCCATTGGATAACATGGCATGTTATCCACCTCCCATTGGATAACATGGCTAAGAACTGCTCAGGGCAGGTGTTAGCTTTTGGAGATATTTGCGCTTAGCGCGACTATCTCCAAAAGTTGGTAATAGGAGATAGCGATGTTAGCGACTGTTTCCAGTCGCTAACATCTTGGCACGCCCACTTTGCATATCATTAGTGATAAATATCACTGACATGCAAAGTGGGGCCCAAGATGGTCGCTATCTCCTACTAGCTGTCGCTAACTGGTGTTAGCGACAGCTAGGTAATAGGGAGATAATTTTATCTCCGCTTTCTCTGCTTTTAAAGCCAAAAAAGCTGAGATAAACCCCCTTGATAATATGCCCCTCAATCCTGGGTTTAAAGGAAGACACAGCTATTTGTAAAAGAAGCTGTGTGAATGGGACCCAGTGCTTTTCTGGGACTCCTGCCCTTACCTTGTCTGTCTCCTTTTAGGCAGCACCTCTAATAGACCAATCTCTCTAGCATTGGAAATATCTGATTGATGTACTTTGTTCATTCCCTGGACTTAAAATGCCCTGGCTATGATCTTAAAGTTGAACTGATTTCTCTAAGGCCACTGTTTGACCCTTCACCTCCATGGTGTTACTAGTGGGGTGCTTCCATTCAATTCCCAGTGAGTGTCCTAGCATTGAGAGAGGCAGGTCTCCAGGTAGCCTGCTGAAGGCATGCTGCCATGCGATGCTGCGGATGGGCACAACTCAGTGCAAAGCTTTCACAACAGCTTAGCATCAAGAGCTGTGACCGCGTTAGCAGTCAAATATTTTTTATTGCATGCATATCAACGCTGCAGAAAGTGAAATCTTATTTTTTGACCCACACCAATGCCTCCCTGATTGTCATGTCCTAAAGGATTTAAGTAGTGTTTTGAAACGTTGGAATCTATTGCACAAAATCCAATTTTCAAAACATAAAATGTGTATTCGCCCACTAGATAAAAAGATTACAGTTGTGTTCCAAGATACTGGGAATCATTTCAATTCCCTCTTTAAGAGAACGCCACATAATGGAAAACTATCAAACAATGAAAATAATTGATTAAAAGGATTTGAATAGTATTGATATAGATGAAAAAGCCTAGACATCAATTCCCTTCTATTATTTCACTGCCTCACAGAGTGATGTTACAGTGCAACTGAATGCTTCGATTACATGTACATGTCACTGCAGGTATCATAGGACATACCAGACAAATGGTAAATGGCATGTGTGACATAGATTTTCCACCATATGCCGAGTTTTTTAAATATTGAACTGCAAAATATTGTGACTTGAATATCGACTCCACATTTATGTACCTTCAGAAAATCTATCTATCTATCTATCTATCTATCTATCTATCTATCTATCTATCTATCTATCTATCTATCTATCTATCTATCTATCTATCTATCTATCTATCTATCTATCTATCTATCTATCTATCTATCTATCTATCTATCTATCTATCTATCTATCTATCTATCTATCTATCTATCTATCCATCCATCCATCCATCCATCCATCCATCCATCCATCTATCTATCTATCTATCTATCTATCTATCTATCTATCTATCTATCTATCTATCTATCTATCTATCTATCTATCTATCTATCTATCTATCTATCTATCTATCTATCTATCTATCTATCTATCTATCTATCTATCTATCTATCTATCTACCTATCCGTCTGTATACCTAGCTCTATCGGAACTTGGGCAGGCAAGGCGTGCCTGCTCTCTCTCGGCAGGAGTTTAAAAAATATCCTGCCAGGTGGGAGCAGACTTTTCAGGGAACAGATAATGCTCCCGTCTGGAGGGAGAAAACAACACTTGCCCCCGCTGGACTGGAGCAAGGCTAGCTTCCGCAGCACCCAGGATGGGTGCATGCAGGGAGCCGGCTAGAGCTGGGGGGGCCCTGGGCTCCCCCCATGGTCCCCAATCTATTGTTTAGTGGGTGCTCCAGATGAGCGCTGGGGATCCACCCAAAAGGACAATAGGCCCTGGGTGTGGAGTCCATGGGGCCACTGTAGACTTGGGCTCATGCGCCTCCCTCCCCTTCAAATTAAGATCGTCCCCAGGGCCTGGGGTTCCCTGGAACTATTAATCCTCGAGAGGGGTTCCGTGCAGCCACCTCCCCTTTTGTAGACAATTTAGCCCCAGGAGTTGGTCGTCTCAGGGGTCCATAGTGATTCGGGGAAGGGAGATGCATGCCCGTCTCCTTAAAGGATATGCTTTGGCCCCAAGTTATGGGGTTCCTGGGCCCAATATTGGCTTGGGGACATGGGGCTGTGTGTCCCCCTCATTTTAAAGGCCTTGATGCAGTCATCACTGCCTTATACTAGAAGAACATCAGTGTATAATGTGGTATATACGAGGCTAACATCATATTTCCATTCCGAAACATTATAGGAACTCTGAATTTTATTTTTGCATTCGTATTACAAAATGTCACAAAGATTTTTTATGTTCCTCTAACAAGAAAACACTCCTTATGCAGGGAAAAGTCAATGTGCCAAGAGGACATGTCTTCTCTTCGGATCGGCAGTGCGTAGTGATGTCCGAGATGTATGTAGATGCTTAGAGGTGAGGGTTCCCACACATCTTGAATAAGCTAGAAGACATCAGTGTTTCCATTGAGTGATCTGATGTGTTCTCAGTGTAGCGCATTGAAACTGTTCATTTAGCTTTCAAAGTGCCCGCCTAGCAAGAACCTTGATGGAGGAGTAACTCCCTAGTCCGATCTTTAGAGAGTTGGGGCATATTTGTCAGGCAGTTTCTTCACCCTTGTGCCACACATGAGGGCACAAGGGCAACACAACTACTAAGTAAGATTTATCAAGCCATGCAAGGCCACCTTGCATGGCCCTGCATGGCTTGATACATCAAGAGTAACACAACGCAGTGCAAATTGCTGCGTTGTACTACTCTGCCCCGGAAGGCTTTCCATGGGTGGAGCATGAGTGTTCCCATGCATCCTCCCATGGATTTTAGTTCATTTCCTGATTTACCATTATTGGTAGACCTGGAAATGCATTCTGCAGCACACATAGAAAGAGGAAATGCCTCAGAGAATTTTTTTTTGTGCAGGAAAGTGCCCCTTACTGCACAAAAACAATGCTGCTTACATCACTGGTACCCTTGCTCCATGGTGCAAGGGTGTGCCAGAGCAAGGATAAGAAAGGAATGTTCAGTATAGTGTTCATCATCATCATCATCATCATCATCAAAAAAACGTTATTTTGACTATTACAGCCATAAAAGCACATTTAAATTTAAAACATGTTAAAATCCATGTCAAAAAGAGAAGGTACGAGATCATAGAGAACACTGGAATGTAAACATGTGAAAATAAGCAAGCCACTCTGAAAAATGGAAAGTACAAAATCATCATTTTTGGTAAATTCATAGAATTAAAACATACATTAAGAATATAATTTAGGCTAAAAATATATATTAAAAAAAGTAATTAAATACATCCAATATCTTTAAAAAAAGCTCAGGATTGATATACCAGCCAGCAAGCAGGGAGTTCTATCTCTCACATAGATTTAGCTCCCAATACATGCCTACAGGCTTAATTATTGCAAAATGAGTGATCCGAACAGGTGAAAGAGAAGGAGCTAGGTGTTACTTATAATCAGATCAGGTTTTAGTAGATATCTTCGTTTAGATCGCATAGCAAAGAGAAATTTTGAGATTACAACATAAACCGGGTCAGTATCAGATTTTAGGATCCTAAAGAATTCACAATAGTTCCTAATGCCCAAGTTTCTACATAGTTGTATAACCCATTTAGACCTAGCCTGTTTATATGCAGAGCAGAAGAACATTACATGGATTACTGTTTCCTCCTGCACTAGGCATCCAGGACATAGGCGATGAGTTACGCCCACCCACTTATTAGTTATAGCATGAAGCGGGAGCGTCCCATATTTAAATTGCAAAAACAACTTCTTAGCTAATGGTGGTTGTATTGAATCTAACACCTGCTCAAATTTATATTGTAACTTAATATCCAAAAACCTGTATGTTAAGCTTGTGGGTTTAACTACCTGCAAAATACTAGTCAATTTGTACTCTTTCACTGCATTTGCCAAGGTTTTTTTTAGAAGTAGCTAAACAGGATTCTTCAGGAGTAGTCCATAGATTCTCCCTTCCCATTGCACAAAAAGAATCCCTAACATAGGACAGCCAGGGTATACTACCCCCAGGCCCCAGTGATGACATTACCACTTTTAGTTCCTCCCTGTAGTAGCTCAACTCTGGAGTACTCCACAGCCATCGCCAATAGAGCAACGGACGTGAGGAGATTAAATCCATAATTGGGAGGATATCAAAATCTATCCTTAGAGGTACTAGGGGTGTATTTTTTGGCAGAGCCAGAATTTGTCTAATGAAATTGTTTTCACTTAGAGCGAGGGCGTTAGATGGACTGTGCCCCCACAATTCTGCCCCATATAAAGAAGCCAACCTTTCTTGTACTTTTTTTATTTATAGCGGTGGGCTTATGACCTTTAAAACGCAACTCTTCTAGACTTTTAAAATTCCCCCAATTGCCTGGGTTAACTTCAGGTTGGCCTTATTGATTTGAGAACCCCACCCCATTTTATCGTTTAAAGAGAGGCCCAAATAATCAAAAATATGGACCCTCTCCAAAGGTCTATCATCCATCATTGGGTGTGGGCAGTTTGTGGAATTGGCATTAAAGACCATGTATTTTGTTTTGTTAATGTTTACCACAAGGTTCCTCTTTTTGCAAAACTGGCTACATTCCTTTAATACTCCATTGGTGATTTCGAGAGTAGTAGGGTGTCATCAGCAAACATTAGTGTGGGGAATTTGCGGAGTGCTAGTTTAGGGAAGTCTATATCCTTAACAGCAAGTAGGTCTTCGATTAACCCGTTGAGGAAGAGGGAAAAGAGGGTCAGCGCAAGCACACAGCCCTGCCTCACCCCTTTACCAATGGGGAAAGGAGCTGTTAGTTGCCCTTTGTTGACATACCTTACTCTAGCAAATGTGCCCTTGTGAAGCCGTTTGAGCTGAAAGCAAAGATATGGTGGAACTCCCATGTCCAGCAAGATACCCCACAGCTGGTCAAGGTCTGTGGAAAAAGGTAGGGCTATGACCTTTTTCAAGATTGCCCGGCGCTAACCGCCCTTGTACCATTCAAATTACCAAGCAATGAGGCAGGCGCCGGAGACCAGAAGGCAGGAAACAGAAGTTTTATTCCGACGGAGCAGAACACATCAGATCAGACAACAAGGTATCGTCTCGAGGTGCTCTAACAGCCTCTCTGAGGCCTGGCCTCTTATACACCGGTTTATGGCATGTGACCTTTCTTTATTACAATCATAACATTGTGAAGTAAGGAAAAAGACATCCCCATAATCCTCGTGTCAATCCCACCCCCGTATACCTTCACAATAGAGGTCCTCAACCTGCTGATAAGAGGAGGGGGTCATCACGCAGCTGAGTGTTTCGCCAAGTCTTAGGATGTGTGCGCCTGATCATATTCCAGGGGGTGGGGAGGCCCTGATCAACAGTGTGTCCTTTGAAGAGGGGCGATTCCATACAATGAGGGGCAGTAAATGGTATCTCCCGGCTTAGGCAATGGCCTCGGACCTGTGTGGACAGTCGGACATGGGGTAAGGGGTCATCAAAGGAGTGGTATTCATGCCGTGTGGACAATCCAGCGCGGAGGGAAGGTTTATCAACAGAGGGGCATTCATGGGAGGAGAGGAGGTGCTGGTCAGGCGCTGGCGTGACTCCCAAGGACAGGGTCATGCAGAAGGGTTGTGCTCATGAGAGGGAGGGAGGGGGAGCCAGGGTGCGCGGAGGTTGCTTGCTGGGTCAGAGGGGCGCGCTGGCGATTGATCGCGGACAGGGAGACCATGATACCTAAAATGGCTGCCGTGTACGTCGTACGTGGGTGACAAGCTGGCGCAGATGATGTTTAGCTCGCAAACTAAAATTCCACAGTCCTCCCTTTTAACATGTCTCGCCAACTTGTCAGTTTGGATTTATCCCCATAAGGCCACGTATCTCTACTTCATAGAGGGGACTCATGTGCTCATTTCGGAAGTCCAAAGTCTTTGGGCACATACAGTTAGAAACAAGGCCGCACAAAGATAGCAGACATTGGATACCTAAGCAACACCCACATAATATCACAACAGGTATCAGCATGAAGGAAAACAACCTCCAACCCCAGTTCCTCAAAGTGTCCCAAAACCAGCTCTCAAGCGACCATCCTTCCTGCTCTTGGTGAACCTCCGAGGAAAGTCTGTGGAGGTGTTCAATGGCTTTGTAGACTGAAGGCGAGTTATCTGGCACGTATGTGCAGCAGCTGGATCCGATGATGCGGCATGCTCCTCCTCGGTCGGCTAGGACCACGTCTAGGACAAGGCAGTTTTGAAGGGTCACAAGACGGACCGCCTGAAGCTCTGCCGTGTTGTTAGCGAGGATGCCAGCCGTGATGTTGATCGTTGTTTCTACTGCCTGGGTCAGGTGTCGGATAGCGCGGCTGTTTGCCATTGGGCCCCACAGAGGAACAAGTCCCTTAGCTGCATCTAGGAACTGTGCTCCGGTGGAGTCGGCTTGTCCAATGTCATCTGCACGCCTCTGCCGGTGATGGTTGGCAGGGGCTATATATGTGGGTGGAAGAACGAAGGCAATATAACAGATACCCTTCCAACCTCTCGGGAGCCAGGTGTAAGCTTTGGTGCCGCACACAAAGTACATATTTGGAGAAGCAACAAAGGAAGGGGAATCAACTGAGTTCAGTGTTCTGGTGATTCGGCAGGAACTGCGACCCACCAGCTGTGTTCCCTGGCCTTCGAGACACACAAGACCTGTGACATTAATAACAGACAGAGCCACAGTCAGAGTGGCGGTGGTTTGTTTTTGCAGATGAGAGAAGGTGGATCTAGCTGGATTGTGGAGTACCTGTACTTCGACACGTTCTTTGGCTGGAATGTCTTTAAGGAAGGTGGCGCCTGTGAGCGCAGGACACAAGGCAGCAGAGGTCTTTTCGGTTTTGTTCAGCCAGAAACCAGAGTAGAAGTGCGACACTGTCTGGCTGGAGGTGGCGTTGTCCTTGTGGCTCTCTTGCATGAGGATCAACCAGGCGAGGCAAGAGCCGTGAACTGAGAAAGGAGAAGGGATGAAGGGGATGGAGTGTCCAGTGGCATGCGGGAGCAACCCGCAGATCCAGCAGTTCGTGGCATTTGCAGCAAGGTTGTGTTGGTGCAACAGTTGCACGAAGGAATTGTTCCAGAATTCCCTGCGCCTTTCTCGCAGCTGAGGCGACAGAGGGATTAGGTGATGCTCTTTCAGGGGTGTTGGTTGTGCAGTAGGTAGCAATGCCTCATGAGCCGGTGTGCTTTCCTCCAGAATCCAGAAGGAGGTCATGAGGAGGAGGCAGAAGAGGAAGACAATAAAGAGGGCGATTGTCTTTGATTTGTGCAAATTGTCAGTCTTTGGGTTTCTATAGTGGGTATTTCCTGTTGCTTCCATCATCTTCTTATCTGGCGCTTCCATCATCTTCTTATCTGGCACTTCCATCACCTTCAAGGGGCTCGGTAGCGGGCAGAACCACAGACTTCGTTTAGCTTCTCTCCCGGCAACCCTTGGTTGTGCTTAGGTCACCGTTCTGAGATTCAACTTAGTCCGAGGTCTACTTAGCCGAAGCTCCCTCCTTTCGACGCAGGAAATACCCTTCTCTGGATGGCACAGTGGGATCAGAGAATTTTGCAAGTTCAAGTGCCCCAGTATCGGGATAACAGTTCAATGTTGGTCGGTCCTTGTTCAGGAGCTCTTCTTGGGTGTTGACATTTTCTGTCGTGGCCAAGTTCGCAGAGACCTTCCGGCAATGATGTGCGTGCAGCCAGTGCTTCTTCCCCTCCACTCGAAGCGCCGTTCGTGTGGTGATCAGCACTTGCCAGGGGCCCGTCCACCGGGGTTCCAGACTCTTGGTCCGCTGGAAATTCCGTATTAGCACGAAATCTCCCGGTTGGATGTCGTGGCCGGGGCCCCTGGAAGCATCGGGGATGGCCTGCTGCACCTGTTGATGAATGACAGACAACGTCTTAGTTAATTTGCACAAATAATCAGACAGTAGGACGTCCGGGACGTCATGAATGGAGGTCGGCTTGGGAGCGGTCCAGAGGTTCATCGTCGCCCGAATACAACCTCGTAGGGGGTCAAATGATGCTTGGTGGGAGTGGAGCGCATCGATAACAATGCCAGTGGGAGGGCATCCGGCCATTTAAGTCCAGTGGTGGCCACTATTTTTGACAATTTCAGCTTCAGTGTGGCATTATGGCGTTCCACCAGGCCGGCGGATTGGGGGTGGAAGACCGCATGAAACCTTTGCTTCACCCCCAACCCTTTTAAGATTAATTGGATAACCTCAGCTATGAAGTGGGGGCCATTGTCGCTCCATAAAATTCGGCAAAGGCCATAGCGAGGGAAGAATTCTTTCAGTAGTACTTTGGCAGTAGTCATGGCAGTGTTGTCACGGGTTGGATAGGCCTCTACCCATTTGCTGAAGGCACATACGATGACTAGTACATACTTCAAGCTTTGGCATCTTTCTAGTTGGATGTAGTCCATCTGAAGGACCTCAAAGGGGTGATTGGGGGTCCCAAACCCTCCCCGGGGTACCACAGTTCCTTTCCCGGGGTTGTGTTGCAGACAGATAAGGCACTGTTGGACTAGGCGTCTGGCTGAGTCGGGGATTTTGTCGTTGTGCCAGACTTTGGAAATGAGTTCGATCATGGGTGCAGATCCTATGTGTGCGGGGGAATGAGCCATCGTCAGTATGGGGATCAGGTATGAGTCAGGCAGCAACCATTTGTTTGCATCTTTTGTTCGCCAGCAGCCCTCATCGTCCTTCAAACCCACCCCGGCCCATTTAGTTAGTTCGTGCGGGGTGCTGGTCGACTGGATGTCTCTGATCATTTCCCTTGCGTCAGTCCATTTCTCTGCTTGTGACCTGGTCACATACATGCGTGTCACCGCCCTATTCTCAGCTGTTGTTCGCGCAGTGATGTCGGCTAGTGCATTCCCTTGTCCGACTAAGTCTGTCACCCTCTTGTGTGCCTGACATTTGATCACCGCTAATCGTTTGGGGAGGAGAACTGCACCAATCAGGGCGGAGACTAGATCTCCGTGGAGGATAGGGGTGCCGTGGGACGTCAGGAATCCCCTCTCCCTCCACAGGAGTCCAAAATGGTGGACCACCCCAAAGGCATACTGGCTGTCTGTATATACGTTCGCGGTGGTCCCTGTGGCTATGATGCATGCTCGTGTGAGGGCTATCAGCTCTGCTGCCTGGGCAGATCGTTGTGTGATGCAGGCTGTCTCAACTACTGTTCGGGCTGTCGTAACTGCATAGGCAGCTGAAGTGGTGCCATCTGGGAGTTTGATGCATGAGCCGTCTACCCATAGCTCTCCATCGGGGTCAGTGAAAGCGGTGTCTCGGAGGTCAATTCTGCTCCTAGTTTGTTCGTCCGTGAGGGTCACACAGTCGTGTATGGGAGGAACGTCGGGGTCATTCTCAGGCAGGGGCAGTAATGTGGCAGGATTCAAAGTCGTGCATCTCTTTAGTGTGATGTGGGGTGCAAGTAGCGTCAGTTCATACCCTGTCAGTCGTGCGCTAGTCAAATGTTGAGTCTTGGTTTGGTTCAGAAGGGTGTCGACTGCATGGGGTACTAACACGGTGAGGGAGTTTGAAAGTACGATTCCCTCACTCTGACGGATAGAGACAGCAGCGGCAGCTACTGCTCGAAGGCAGGCAGGCAAAGCTCTGGCTACAGGATCAAGAGTGGTGGAGAAGTAGGCACAAGGGCGCTGCTTAGGACCAATTGATTGAGTCAGGACAGACAATGCACACCCCTCCCTTTCGTGGGTGAAGAGGGAGAAGGGTTTGGAGTAATCCGGGGTTCCTAGAACGGGTGCTGAACAGAGTGCGTTTCGTAATTCACAAAAGGATGCTTGACACTCAGGGGTCCAAGGGAGCGGGAAGGAGGCATCTTTGGTTAATAGGGCAAGTAGGGGTCTTACAATGAGGCTGAAATTAGGTAACCACTGTCTGCAAAAAGAGGTTAGGCCAACCAAAGAGCGGACTTGCTTTTGTGTTTTTGGGATGGGGGTGTCTAGGATGGTTTGGATTCGGTCGGGTGTAAGTTTCCTTCCTTCTTTGGACAGGAGATGGCCTAGGTAAGTCACTTGCGGCTGGCAGAACTGCAACTTCTTTTTGGAGACCTTATGGCCATTTTCTGCAAGAAAGTGTAGGAGTTGGACAGTGGCTGTCGTGGCAAGTGGGGTGGTGTCGGCCGCCAAAAGGATATCATCAACATATTGGATCAACACCACTCCATCTGGTAGCTGGAAGGCATCCAGCTGTCTTTTGAGGGCCTGGCTGTAAATGCTCGGGCTTTCAGTGTACCCCTGGGGAGCTCTACAAAATCGGTACGAGCGGGATTTTAAAGTGAAGCCGAAGAGATAACGGCTGTCTGGATGGATCGGGATAGAGAAAAACGCATTTTTAAGGTCGATGACAGTGAAGGTGGTGGCAGTGGACGGGATGAGGGTCAGAATGGTGGTGATGTCTGAGACCACGGGGTATTGGGGTACAACCACTTTGTTAATCTCTCGCAGGTCGATGATGAAGCGGTACGCTTTCTCATCTCCTTCACCTTGTTTCTTAACAATAGGTAGGATTGGGCTGTTGCAGACGTTGCTAACCACTTCTTCAACCACTCCTACATCTACCAGAGACTGAATGATCGCTACCAGTGCCTTCTCGCCCTCGGGGGATATCCGATATTGTGGGAGTTTCGGGAGCATAGCGTCCTGTCTTACAGTTATATGAATAGGGTCAATCATCATTCGTCCCACATCAGAGTCATTTTTGGCCCACAGGTACGGAGGCAGGGTGTCAAGCAAAGACAGGTCAGCGTCAGTTATGGGGCACATGTGTCGTAAGGGGCAGGGTCTGGGCATGCCTGGGTTGTCGTATAGGATGACTCGGATTCCATCTGGGGAACACCTAATGGTAGCTCGAAAATGTTTCAGTAAGTCAATGCCCATAATGGCGTCAGGGGAGTTGGAGGAGAGCAGAAATGTCGCGTCAGTGGCGTTGTTTTCTAGGTCAAAGGTAATAGGTATGGACAGGGGGTTAGTGGAGGGCGTCCCATCGAAACCTATCGATGTAATGTGTGAGCCAGACAAGGGTGCCCTTGGAATCAGTCGTTTTGATAACATACTACGTGTCACCCCAGTGTCTATCAAGAATGGAGACTCTGTACCCAGGACCTTAGCGGTGACATAAGGACCTTGCTGGTCAACACAGAGCTCGACTGGATCCCTCCCTTGCCCCTGGCAGTCCTATGCAAAATCAGGGGCATTCTCACCATCAGATAGTTGATATTGGTTCTGTCGGGGGCGGTCAAATGTGTTCAATCTCCCTGATCTGTCATTGTTGGTGTCGTTTGTGTGCCCTCGTCCTTGTCCTCTGTTTCTTTGTCCACCCGCCACATCCCTGGGGTCCCTATTTCTATTCATCTCTAGCAGAACCGGACACTCGGATTTCCAGTGGCCGAACCCTTTGCAGAAGGCGCATTGGTCATTGCTGATGTCTCTACGTCCAGTGTGGGGTGTTGGGGTGTGATCTTTAGGAGATAGATCTCTGGGGGGGGGTTGATTGGTAGTTCCCCCTTTTTCGTTCCCGTCCCACCGCTATACCTTGTATCTGAGCTATCATTACCCTTTCTTTTAAATCTTTCTTCTTTTTCTCAGACGCCCTGTCATTCTCATTCTTTTGGTGCTCGTAGTACTGAGCCATCTGAAGGATAGCTGCGGGTTTGGCGGCCCCCCAACTACTCTCACTTGTCTGCAATTTTTGGGAGACCTCTTGTGTTAGGCCCTTTACATAATTTTGTACAAACAGGTGCTGTCCGGTTGCAGTGGTCATATCTTGGCCACTGTAGTCGGAGAACACTGTCTCGAATCGGGAGAAGTATTCTGACACATCTTCCTGGGGTTTCTGTCGACAGGCCGTGACTATCGACCAGTCTACCTTTCTTTCTGGGATCAGTGTCTTTAACTTCTGAACTAGTTTGTCTGGGAGCTCCAGTATGTCCTTCACTGGTTTCCTTCCTGGCTCTCGCTGTCTATCTAGTTTACCGAGTTGGTCCCAGGTATGTCCAAACAGATCCGTGTGGTCAGCCTTCCGGATTTGCTTCCACACGTCATCTGGCAGGCATAACCCGAAGAACAAGTCAATGTCCGCTAAAGTCATTATCGTCGAACCCAAAGCTGTGCCTAATTCGGTATAGAATGCTGTCGGGTTCTTTCTCAAATCGGGCAGGGTTTGTTTAAAGGTTAGGATATCTTGTCGGTCCCATGGTTGGTAAACCCAATTATACACAACTCTCCCTTTTGCATCTGCATGATTAATATCATCGCTTGTTCCCAGGCCACGTGGCGGGATCCAATAAGGGGCCGCCTCTCTGATGGGCATCATAGTATTGGCTACTTCTACTGAGGTCGTTTCAGGGACTGTAACCTTGGTTTCTGGTTTTTGTTCCGTGAGGTGGCGGAGGACCTCAAGCATTTGCATGAAGAGCTCCGTCGCCTCACATTCAGTTCCATCTCCAACGTCAATCTTCCTATACAGCGTTGTTAGTTTAGCGGGACCCTTACTTTGATACCTATCTTCATATGCGTTCAGGGTGTGGTAGCTGAATCGCAAAACGAAATGCCGTCTGTGGCTGTCGGCATGTGAATTATATATGCTCATTGTGTACTCTTCGCTTTCCCTTCGTTCTACTAATGTCTTTGCTATTTTGTCGATCCCATCCCGCTCATCTTTGCTCAACCTATTCGGTCTGGCTGGTGGTCGTTTGCTAGCCTCAGGGTCGTCTGACGATGTTGTTAAAGTGGCTGGTGCAGAGGCCGTGACGGCTGGTGCACTAGCACTAAGGTCACTTTCGCTCGCACTCGGGGCTTGCAAGCTTTGTTGGCAGGGGGCATATGGAGGGGGCATGTAGATGATTGGGAGACCTAGCAGTAACTCATCGTTCGCCCGTTGTTTGGAGGGCACTTCAGGGTAGAGCGCAGAGGGGGTCCTAACAGGACATTGACCTGTCGACCCTGATTCTTGGTTTTGTGTAGCTTCCTTTCTTTCTTTTATTTCTTCTTCTAGTTGCTTTGCGGCTAGGTGGGCTGCCTTTCGTAATTCTTTCCCTATTTTTGCTTCTTCTCTTTTCTTTCGTTGTTCCGTTTCTTTGCGCCACATGCCTATACTATCGAGCATAGTGGGCGTGGTCTTATTCTTCTGGAGCGCTATTTCCAATGTTTTTATTTTGTTTTCATCGAAGGAACCTATCAGTGGCCACTGACTTTCAGGGTTCTTCTTTGTATATTTATGCCATAACTTAATATAAGCTATAGTGACTAGTCCATGCTTAGTGAACATGTCCTTATTAGGGGTGCCCTCCAGTGGAGCCGGATGGTTCATCTCTAATAAGCGGTCCGGGCTGTACAGGCTACCAATCAGTGGGGAGAAGATAGGCATGACGGGTTACAACGGGGACAAAGGTCTGCACTACCTATCTTATCACGGCGGGCAAAGCCTAGACAGAATATTTCTATTCTCCGTTGTTTGCCGGCGGTGAATACCTCAAAAGAACCAATACCGAACAATCAGTGTTCGGTCAATCAAACAATCAGTGGGGAGAATAAGTGGGTACGAAAAGTTTGCGTTACCCACCCTTTTTCTACCTGCAAAGAGAGACCTTGTTCTTCCCTGTTTGCAGACAAAGAATCTCCAGACAATAATCCCCGAACGATAGTTCGGGAAAACAGTGGGGGAGGAAGATAGGCACGACGGATTACAACGGGGACAAAAGTCTGCGTTACCTATCCTTCACTGCTTGCAAAGAGAGAGCCTGTTATTTTCTCCGTTTGCAGATGGTGAATCTCCAGAGGGTTCAACAAAGCGTAATACTAGTATTATCCAAACCAAACAATCTTTTCTCAGTTCGTCGTGTCTACACGACCTTACCCGGACCGCATGGACGGTTTCCTGTCTTCTGAATCCAGCGCCCGATCGTCCTCTCTTCTTCGTGATGTTCGTGGCACTCCTGATGGTTCCCAGTCAGGACCGTAGATCACTCGAGAGAGGTCTGTTCGGAACTAGTGAAGGTCGGATGATCGGCTGTCAGACGAGGGTCTATCGGACACGAGCTCTCCCGATCGTTGCAGTCGTTCACTCTGTCGTCGGGACCTCTCCCACTGGATCCACGTGTCGCTGATGGGCCCCACGCTTTGGGACGCCAATTGTGGAAAAAGGTAGGGCTATGACCTTTTTCAAGATTGCCCGGCGCTAACCGCCCTTGTACCATTCAAATTACCAAGCAATGAGGCAGGCGCCGGAGACCAGAAGGCAGGAAACAGAAGTTTTATTCCGACGGAGCAGAACACATCAGATCAGACAACAAGGTATCGTCTCGAGGTGCTCTAACAGCCTCTCTGAGGCCTGGCCTCTTATACACCGGTTTATGGCATGTGACCTTTCTTTATTACAATCATAACATTGTGAAGTAAGGAAAAAGACATCCCCATAATCCTCGTGTCAATCCCACCCCTGTATACCTTCACAATAGAGGTCCTCAACCTGCTGATAAGAGGAGGGGGTCATCACGCAGCTGAGTGTTTCGCCAAGTCTTAGGATGTGTGCGCCTGATCATATTCCAGGGGGTGGGGAGGCCCTGATCAACAGTGTGTCCTTTGAAGAGGGGCGATTCCATACAATGAGGGGCAGTAAATGGTATCTCCCGGCTTAGGCAATGGCCTCGGACCTGTGTGGACAGTCGGACATGGGGTAAGGGGTCATCAAAGGAGTGGTATTCATGCCGTGTGGACAATCCAGCGCGGAGGGAAGGTTTATCAACAGAGGGGCATTCATGGGAGGAGAGGAGGTGCTGGTCAGGCGCTGGCGTGACTCCCAAGGACAGGGTCATGCAGAAGGGTTGTGCTCATGAGAGGGAGGGAGGGGGAGCCAGGGTGCGCGGAGGTTGCTTGCTGGGTCAGAGGGGCGCGCTGGCGATTGATCGCGGACAGGGAGACCATGATACCTAAAATGGCTGCCGTGTACGTCGTACGTGGGTGACAAGCTGGCGCAGATGATGTTTAGCTCGCAAACTAAAATTCCACAGGTCCACCATGTCAAACGCTGATTTCAAGTCCACAAAGGTAAGGTACAGGCTCCCACCTTCCAGCACTACATGCTTCCAGTAGAGTAGATCAACTGGAGCCTAAGCAGCTGGTCTATGGTTGAAGTTTTAACTCTAAAGCCTGCTTGCAACGGGGTTAAAACATCATGGTCTTCCATCCAATCCTGTAGTCTTCCCAGTAACACCCTTGCAAACATTTTTTGTGTTACATCAATAAGGCTAAATGGCCTATAGTTAGCAGGTTCAATGGGGGACCCTTTTTTGTAGATAGGGATGATCTCTGCACCAGTCCACGTCGGTGGGGCTGGGAGGCCATGAAGAATTGCATTAAAAAGTAATTGAAGATATGTAGCCCACACTACCTGTTCGTTTTTATATAGGTCCCCAGGGATTCTATCTAATCCTGGTGCTTTATTAGGTAGTAACTTGGCTAGGGCAGATAGTACCTCAGCCATAGTACAAGGGGGTATAATAATAATAATAATAATAATAATAGAGCATTTATAAAGCGCATGGCTGCACAACTGTGTATCCCCGCGCTGACTGCCAACAAAACTCACAGAGGATAGAGAAGGAGCGGTCAGAGATCAGAACAGAATTATTGGGGGAAGAGGTGGGTTTTTAGTTTGGCTCTGAAAAGAGTCTCTGAGGGTTCCATTCTTAAGTGAACAGGTAGGGCATTCCAATGTTTTACTCCAAGGTAGCGAAAAGAGCGGCCGCCTATTTTCGCTCTGTGGACACGGGGGAGTTTGAATTGTGACATTCCTGAGGATCTAAGGTCTCTGGTTGGGCGGTGGATAGTCAGGAGATCTCTTAGATAGGTGGGACCTTTGTTATGGGCAATCTTGTGGGCGTAGCAGAGGCTCTTGAATTTGATTCTCTCCCTAACAGGGAGCCAGTGCAATTTGGACAAGGCCGCCTTGGAAGATGTTCTTCTGGGAAGGCCCAGTACCATGCGAGCGGCCGCATTTTGTAAGCATTGAAGCTGGTGAAGATGTTTTTGGTTCAGTCCTAATAGGAGGACGTTACCATAGTCCAAATGAGGTGTTATAAGCGCATGTACGATGGTTTTTCTAGCTTCAGTAGGGATGAGATCGATGATTTTTCTTAGAATTCTTAGCGTTCCGATGCATTTGCCTATTATTTTATTGACTTGGGATTTTCCTGACAGATCAGAGTCGATCATAATCCCTAGATTTTTTACCTTTTCCACGGGGCGAGGAAAATCGCCCAGTGTTGTGGGCCCCCACGCCTGGGACCATAATGAGGTTTTATTCCCTACCACCAACACCTCTGTTTTATCTCCATTTAGCCGGAGGCAGTTGTTGTCCATCCACATGGCGACAGCCGCCATGCATTCCGAGAAATTGGAGGCATAATTCTCGGTATCTGGAGTAAGCTTAAACATAAGCTGGGTGTCATCGGCGTAGCTAACAATGCCCACCCCAAAGCTCTCTACGACCTGAGCCAGGGGCTCCATATAGATATTGAACAATGTGGGGCTCAAACTAGAGCCCTGAGGAACCCCATAGCTCACGTCTCGAGAAGATGATTTAAAGGGTGGGCAGTGTATCTGGAAAGATCTTTTGGTGAGAAAAGATTTAATCCACGCCAGAGCATGGTCTTTCACTCCGATGCCTGAAAGTCGGGACAGCAGCGTGGCATGGAGCACAGTATCAAAAGCTGCGCTGTCTAGCATGACCAACGCTGCTGTCTCACCCTCGTCCACCATCTTGCGGATGCATTCCGTGGAATACAAAACAGCTGATTCCGTGGAATAGTTAGATCTAAAGCCGGATTGAGTAGGGTGGAGTATGTTTTCTGATTCTAAAAAAGCCATAAGTTGTTTGTTGACTACTTTTTCAATTATCTTGGCACATTGAGGCAAGAGGGAGATCGGCCTAAGATTTTGAAATTGGGTAACCGGGATGTTGGGTTTTTTTTTGAGAGGGATGACTTGAGCTGTTTTCCAAGCCTCCGGAACATAGCATTCTTTAAAAGAGAGGGTTATCATCTGACTTATTTGATCCATAAGAGTATGGTCCATGATGTCTTTGCTTTTTTCTAGAGGGCACACATCATTTGGGGAACCAGAATGGATACTATTAATTATGCTGGTCAGGTTTTCTTTGTTGGGTGTGTTAAATTGGGTGAGGATGGTTTTTTGAATGGGGGCGTTTCCTTTCCAGGTGTAGAGGGAATGGGAAAAGTAGCGTGAATTTTCTCAACTTTTTTGACAAAGAAATCCGCTATTTGTTCGCATAAGTCGTTTGAATATGTGTCCTGGGTATCCAAACTAGAGGTATCTGTAAGTTCCTTATAGATCCGGAATAGTTCTTTCGTTGGATTGGTGGCTTCTTCGATTCTGCTCTGATAGAAGAGACTTTTTTCCTCTCTTATTAATCTCTGGTATGATTTTAGTTCCAGTTTATAGGTTTCCTTAAGTTCAGTAGAATAGTTTTTTCTCCATTTTCTTTCGATCGCTTTGCAACGGGTTTTAGCTATTTTTAATTTTTCTGAGAACCAAGGTTCAGATTTTGTTCTCCTGACTGGGGGCTTGGAAGTCCATGGGGCAATTTTGTCTAGTGCCTTACTCAACCATAGTTCATAATTGTTCCAGGTGTCTTGTAGGGACTGTCCTGTGGGCGGGGGTGTATTTTTAATTCGCTGATCAGGCGTTCAGGGGTGTAATTTTTCCCGTTACGACGCTTAGTGTACAGAGGTTTGTTCACACTATTCTTAGTCTTATTAGTAGGTATGTTGAAAGTAATTATGTGGTGGTCAGACCAGATTATTGGGACCGGGGGATGCATTTCGATACCTTCCCAGGTGGCAAAAACAGGGTCAAGAAGGTGACCATGTTGATGTGTGGGAGAGGTTGAGAGCAGTGTTATTCCCAGTGCGTGAAGAGCTGTCTTGAGTAATTGGGCTTCTTTGGCATTAATGTCTTCGAAGTGAAGATTCAGGTCACCTAAAATCATAAAGTTGTTATATTTTATGGCTAGTTGCGTGGCTGTTTCTATGAGCTGGTTCCAGAAAGGGGTAGCATTGCCAGGGGGGCGATAAATGAGAAGACCAGTAATGGTCATTGACGGATTCACTTTTATAGAGAATGTGCCGCTTTCACTATTGATGATGCCTTTATTAGTGAGGGTGCATTCAAATTCCTTTTTGAAAATCAGTGCAAGTCCTCCACCCCGTTGTTTGGGTCTGTCGATTCTCAGTAGGCTGTAATTCAAAGGAACTGTCTCTAGTATATCGGGGGATGAGGATTCCTCTAACCAAGTTTCAGTAAGAAACAGAACATCGAAGTCCCGTTTCTGCAGTAGGTCACGTAGTTCCAATTTATGTTTTACCATGGATCTACAGTTTAATAACATCAATTTTAGGTTAGGCACATGGGAATTGCAGTTCGGAACAGTAGGAAATAGATGATTACATATAGTACATTGTGGCGGTAGCGCATTAGGGTCCGCGGAGTGCCAACATGATTTAATCGGGGTCTTACCTATTTCTAGTAGGGTTGCGCGTGTATATTGGATTCGCTGTTGAGAGTGCGCCCTGTTAGTTACCAGAGCTATGTCAATAGGTCCAGGATGTCCTGCCCCGCGCCCGGGTCGATCGCGGACGGGCGCAGACGGGCAGGACTCTGGCTTGACTCCGGCGCGCGATCGGCGCGCCCGCAATGCGCGTCCGCTGCGCGGGGCCATGAACGTATGGTTTTAAGCGCTCGGTAGCGCGACGTGCAGCGCGAGCCCTCAGAAAGATGGCCGCTGCCTGACTCTCAAACTATCTTAGTCCCGCCTGAAACCGGTCATAGAATCGACCGCGTCCCCAGGGCAGGCAAGTATGCTGTTTTTAGGTAGAATTAAGCAATTGTTCTTATCAGAGTTCGGCGCTAGTGTGTCAATCAACAAAACACTATTAATTCAGTGCAGGGGGGAGGGAGAGGACACACGGGAACATCGTGACATAAAACGGAGTACAATTTTTAAAACAACCTCCCGGCTCAAGCCTCAGGAGTCGAGTAAAAGCAATCTGAGATCTCCACGAACCTTTCCTGGTTTTAAGCGCTCGGTAGCGCGACGTGCAGCGCGAGCCCTCAGAAAGATGGCCGCTGCCTGACTCTCGAACTATCTTAGTCCCGCCTGAAACCGGTCATAGAATCGACCGCGTCCCCAGGGCAGGCAAGTATGCTGTTTTTAGGTAGAATTAAGCAATTGTTTTTATCCGAGTTCGGCGCTAGTGTGTCAATCAACAAAACACTATTAATTCACCGTAATCTCACTCGCACTCGATCCAATAGACGGACTTGAATATAACTCCTTAAAATATAGATGCCAGGTTTCCTCATCGATATTTGGCTCAATAATAGACCTACCCTCGATTTTTCCAGTGTGGACCAACGGCCACATGCATCGACCTATTTAGGAAGTACAAACGGTGCGAATCGGTAAATTCGGCCGTTTGCGATTCCTAAATAGGTTTTTGGGATGCATCAAACATTTTTGGAAAAATCGCTATTTTTAGCGAATTCCAAAAATGCGATTGCTTTTCAGGAATCGCAAATTTGCGATTCCCTAAAAGCAATGCATGATTACTTATAAAATTGCCAATTCGCAATTAGGGGGTGCAAATTACCACGAGGGTGAACCTCGTGGTAATTTGCGAAAATGTGTAAAATGCTCAAATTTGCATTTTAAAACACTGTCATGTTACAGACACACATGTCATTAGGACATGTGTGTGTCAAACATGCACTTCAAAATACATTTGAGGGGTGCAGGGGGGGGTCCTTTGGACCCCCCCCTGCACCCATGAAATGCATTAACATTTTGCAAATCGCTAATTGAAATTCGCAAAATGTCAATGCCTTCCCATTGATTCCTATGGGCCTTTTGGCCCATAGGAATCAATGGGAATTGCGAAATCGCTATTTAGAATTCGCATAATATTTGCGATTCGGTAAAAATTGCGATTTTTACCGAATCGCAAATATTATGCGATTTAAATCATGCATCCCATTTTGCGATTCCTTATTTGCGATTCCCTAAAAATCGCAAATAAGGAATTGCAAAACCGGACTTTGATGCATGTGGCCGGAAATTCCAAAAACCTCTGGTATCTTTTGAATCCAAGGCAAACTTAATAGCCTGCCATCTATCTGTTTCCCATTCAGATTTTGCATTTAGGAGAGTTTTCTTAAAAACAGCCCTAGCTTCCCTAATGCGCAAGCTGTCACCCCCCTTGAGAGATGATAGCAGGGCTTCGCTTTGCTTTCCTACAAATCCTGCTGTACCAGGGTTTTTTTTATCACTACAGTGATTACTCTTAGCAGCTTTGCTGCTATAAAAAAAATCCACCAGGATTGAAACCATATCCTGATGAATTTTCCCCAAGCCATTATCGGGTCCTATATTGGTAACATTTCCAGATATAAGGTTTGCCTTCTCTAAAAGAGGGATAATACTATTATACATGTTTGACATTGTTTCCGGAGATTGATATATTGTAGCCCAACTAATACGTCTCCCACCTTCAGCAACAACTATGTTATTTTTGAGTGGGTTTTCAGGGCCATGATCTATTACTCCCATGTGGAAGTCTAGCGATGCGAGCAGAAGATTATGGTCACTTTCAATGCCCGCATCAACGTTAAACTCTGCCACTTTATGCCAAATCTCTACACTAGCTAGAAGGTAATCAATAACTGATGCCTGGCCAGGTCTCTCAAAAGTAGGACGCCCTGGATTGTCACTCGGAAACCGTCCATCACAAGCCCTCAAAGAAAAAGTAAGGGCAAGAGAAGTTAATTGAAGGACAAGTGGGGTCCACCCCCTGAACTAGTGATAGGTTTCAAAAGACCATTGAGAGGTTCAAAATGGCAATTAAAATCCCAACCGATTAAAAAGTACACATTCCCTGAAAATGAATTAAGGAGGCTTACCAAACAGTCTAGCGTCCGGGAAATCCCACCATGCTGGACTGGCCAGGAATAAACATTAATGATGGCTAGTTGCGGTAGGTTTCTATGGGTCAATAGAATGCATATAATATCAGGAGAATGGTTTCTACTCTCTTTACCTTGCATCCTAAGTGCCATCCCACCCATATACATAGACCCCCCGATGTTCTACCCCTAGGACCCTTCACTGCCGCCTCGCAATACGCCACAAACCCTACTCTATATAGAGGGCTTAGAGCCTAAGTTTCTTGAAATAGGCAGATCTTGTGGGAGTCAATATAATCACCCCAATCGGGCAGGTCTAACTTATCAGCGAGGCCTGCAATATTCAAAGACAAAATTCTTGGACCATCCGCTCGCACTTGCAAACCACTCCCAACAGTTGCCTCCAAATCGCGGATATCTGGCATTCCAGGAGATTCACAGCTAATGGGGGGTGGAGCTGGATCTAGGGGTATGGTCCAGCATCACAGATTACACGATTTGTTCCAGTTGGAACAATAGGATTCCCCATCTCCTCCACTACATTAGCTATACATGTTTTACCACTTTCAATGGGTCCTAATGCATCACTAAACAAAGAGTGTTGGTTTATTATTGCTGCCCCCAACCCCCTTGTCTTATCACACGGTTGCTTAATCGCTATCAGAGAGCAGGAATCAGTAGGTGACAGTCAATCTACCAGATCTAGTACACTGAATCTATTGCTGAGTGGAACGCTTGGTGATAACACTGTGTTATCCAGTCCTTCTACATAGCTCTGCATAACAGGCTGTCCGCACTTGCCCCTGCTCTTTCCGGGGTATCCAAGATTAACCATATGGTTTGGGGGAGTGTAAAATTAACTTAAATCCCGGGTATGAATGGTAGTGCTCACATTTTTAGAGAAACCCGCACAAACATATTTCACCACCTTACTATCCTTAAAGTTAATAACAATGCAATCCCCTACTATATTTTTGGGTCTACATCCTACCCAGCTCACTCTTCGGGCAAACAAGATTTGACAATGTACATTTGGCGGAAGAGGTCTATTATTATTCAGCCAATGGATTGTTTTGTTCTTTAGTTCAACGTAAGGATCAGCTCTACCAATTTCCAGTTCTGGGACCCCAGCCAAAACAGCAACATAGGGTGGACAGTCATGAGGTAGGTCTAGGTGGGGGAGGATATTCTTCGGATCTTTGCCAATATAATTCCCCTTGAAGGCTAAGTTTGCTTTTTGTGTCTGACCCTCTCCGGTAGTTGTTGGACTTCTCTTTCTCCATGGTTGCAGGCCAAATTTCGATGTACCTCTGGGCCAGCTATGGTGCTCTTACTAGCAACTTCATTCCTACACGTTGTAGGGTCCATTGATTTTGGGGCGGAACTGTGGGTCAATAGGGAGTTAGTAACAGAAAGACCCAGTTATCCATTTTTCACAGGTTCGTGGGCTTGGCCGCAGTTCGCCATTTTGTTCCTAATGCATCCCAGACTAGACATTGTAAGTTCTTCAACTTTTTCTAGCCTATTCTCAATTGACAATAATCTTTGTAATAGGGGCTGCAGAGACGGTGTTATAAGGCCACCTACTTTTAGCCAAAAACCATCTTCCAACTGAGGCAATTCGTCTGCAATAGCAGCCGCATTCATACTGTTTGTAGCAGGCAACATCTCCTGGGGGCCTTCAGTGATTAAGGACTCTGCATTTTTGCTAAATCACTGATCTTATTGAGTTTTGGAATCTTTGGCTTTTTCCCCCTCTGAGGAGCTCCTCCTCGCTTCCTCCTAGGGGCCGCCCCCTGTGTATGCTCCAAGGGTTGTGAAAGATCTTTAGGGGCTTCCATGCTGCGTGTAGCTATGCCACTATTTGGGTTGAGCAATAGGTTATGAATAGTTGGCATAGAAAGGGAAGACTCTCCAACCAGAGAAATAATACCTGGATCTTGAGATGATTGACTATTGCTCTGACTCAAGGACCCAGAAACGAGAGCAGTTTGTGGATATCGTTCAGGTGTACGTGCATTCGTCAGGCCCCCTAGTGACGATCGTTTAGCAAAAACTGGATCCAGTGAGAGATGACGCTCTGTGATGGCTATCTCGTGTGCCAAAACAGATGTAGCCCTCGTTATGAATTGGTCAAGAGTCCCGGCTACATAGCCACCCCCTGTAGCTTTCATCCCCTTTCCTTCACGCCCGGACATTGCTTAGTCAATATGACAAAATATAAACTAATGATGCTTAATGAATACTTACAAGGCAAGGGCCAACCTTTTGAAGGTGAGACGTTAGAGGGGAGGCCCGGCCCCGTCTCTTCCGGTTTCCAACGGGCTCAAACGGGCCCACCCTTGGCCCGGACTTCGCCTGGCGCACGCGTGCCGCGTTCCACGCAGAGGGTGCCGCGAGGCATTAAATAGAGGCTGGCGGGAGGGGCTGATGCGCCTCAGGTGGCGTGGAGAAGAGGCTCCTGGACCCTGCAGTCCATTGGTTAATGCGGTGAGTATTCCCCAAAACAACACCTCCAGCGACGCGGCACCGCGCAGCGGGTGCCATAAGGCGTTAAATAAAGGCTGAAGGGAGGGGCTGATGCGTCTCAGGTGGCGTGGAGAAGAGGCTCCTGGAACCTGCAGTCCGTTGGTTAATGCGGCGAGTATTCCCCCAACAACACCTCCAGCGATGCGGCACCTAAGCAGCGGGTGCCACGAGGCATCAAATAGAGGCTGGCGGGAGGGGCTGATGCACCTCAGGTGGCGTGGAGAAGAGGCTCCTGGACCCTGCAGTCCGTTGGTTAATGCGGTGAGTATTCCCCCAAACAACACCTCCAGCGATGCGGCACCGGAGGAGCTAAATAGTGGCTGTCGGGAGGGGCTGATGCGCCTCAGGTGGCATAGAGAAGAGGCTCCTGGACCCTGCAGTCCGTTGGTTAATGCGGTGAATTTTCCCCCAAACAGCCCCTCCAGCGATGCAGCACCTGTTAAATATATCACATTACTGCCCTTTCCCTATTCCGCAGCGCAGCAAGGTGGCTTGCTGTGCTGTGCAATGTTTTGATTAATGTGCCCCTTGGTGTCAGTGATATTGTATTCTCAGTGACCATATGTAGAAATTCTTTCATCTGCATATACATGCCACTGAAACTCAACTAAACCTTTGTCCCGAGATGACCAGTCCCACTACAAACCCAAAATGTGGTATGGAACCACTCTAGAGTTGTATGCATGATTTAGAAAACACTCATTATCTGGGTCTGAGTCAGGTACTTTGGAAAAAATACGACAACACAACATCATCAATTCTGACATGCTCGTTTAGTATGTTCATTGTCAAAGACGCGGACATTGTCATATTGCCCAGAGTGACACAGGGACTTTGATCAAAATAAAAGGGACTTTGAATCAGGTAGCTGACAGCTTATTTGTATAAAAGACCTACCTTTGCAGGAGAATGTTCCATTTAAAACATGAAGTTAAAAAGGCCAGTAGGAAATATCAATTGGAACAAGCGGGCATTGTCATATTGCCTAAAGTGACAGCAGCGCTTTGTTCAAAACGAAAGGGGATTTGAACCAGGTAATTGCCATCTCTTTTGTATCAACATACCTAGCTCTGCAGGGGAGGTTTCCACTAAAAACATGAAGGTAAAGAGGCATATACGTAATATAACTGAGAAATTAGGCTCTCTCTGCCTGTGTGAAAAGTTGGATTTGGTTGATCAGTAAAGGCTTACGCCACTAAGGAGATGGTTTGAAGGCTGAGACTCAATATAGTGTTACAAAGTCAACATAGATGCAGTGAATATGGAACGTCTAGCTAGAGCTGCCATTCGATCAATATAAAAAGGTTATCCCATTGATAACCATATATATATATATATTCACTGAAAAAACCATAGGTTTCAGGCCTTATATAGTTAGGAATTAGCTTTAAAAAAAACTTTGAAATTCACTCAAAAAAAGTTTTAGGGGTGTTATAGTTAGCTGGACATTTCACACATACAAAACCATTGAAATTGCTCCTATATAGTTAGTTGAACTAACTATATTTTGCGCACTGCACTGCTGATGATGTCACATATTAGATCATTCATGACATGGTCAGTGACATCACTGATGACATCTCAAATGACATCACTGATGACATCACAGACGACATCATCCAGTGAATGTAGTTTGCTTCTTTATTTAAATATGCATTATATAGATAGCAATTTGCATTGAAGAATGAGTGGATATATATAAATAAATATTTGGATGGAGGGTTTAGTAGCAGTGTAATTGACTGTTTACTTGACCAATTTATAGTGTCTCACTTAATATAGTGGATAGGGACTAAAATGTGTGAATATCTGTATCACTTTGTCAGTTGTTGTGTAAACGTGTTCTCCAGTTGGTTACTAGCTATGTGAAAGTCTATATTAGTTATTGATTAGATAACTGAGTATTTGTATGGGAGAGTGAAAGTGTGTGTGGTTCGGTGGGGGGTGTGTGACTGTCCAAAGATGTTTTAATAGTTGATTCAGTAGATATATGAAGGTAAAATTACATGTTCTAACAGTTTGGGTGAGTGAGACTCTTTATGGGTGTGGTGATGAGCAAATATATTTCTCAATGGTACATGTCCAACAAACTAGAAAAATAAAAGGCAGTGTATGTGTCAGTTGTTGTATATAAATAAGTATCCATAAGACTCAATGATTGTGTGAGTGACTGTATGGATAACTATATACTTGTAATAATGATTTTATAATCACTAAGTATGACTTACTATCTAAATGAATCTATGAAGTGGTGTTTGTATAAGTGTGTAGTTAAGTAAGTATGTAAGTATGATCCATTGTTTGCATAAGTGAGTAGGATGACTTCATATGTGAATAAGATGTGTGATGCTGTGTAATGTCGATATAGGTGTATAAGTATTTTTGATGGTGTTCTATTGTTCATTGACAGCATGTATGAGTGAATCTACAGGTAAGTGATTAGATGTGTGTATACATCTATGAATCACTGAGTGGGTTTTTAGATACTTGTATTGCTGTGACAATGGATTCAAAAATGATACTCTGTATTTTACAAAGAGTGATGAAAGATTTTACTTGTGTATGAAAAGGTGTATGTGATTGTCACGTGGATGATGTCATCAGTGATGTCATCAGTGATGTCATTTGAGATGTCATCAGTGATGTCACTGACCATGTCATGAATGATGTAATATGTGACATGATCAGCAGTGCATTGCGGGTGCGCGAAATATAGTTAGTACAACTAACTATATAGGAGCAATTTCAATGGTTTTGTATGAGTGAAATGTTGAGCTAACTATAACACCCCTAAAACTTTTTGGGAGTGAATTTCAAAGGTTCTTTTAAAGCTAATTCCTAACTATATAAGGCCTGAAACCTATGGTTTTTTCAGTGAATTTCAAAGGATTTTTAAATACTAATTCCTAACTATATAAGGCCTGAAACCCATGGTTTTTTAAGTGAATTTGCAAGGTTTTTTAAATGTTAATTCCTAACTATATAAGGCCTGAAACCTATGGTTTTTTAAGTGAATTTGCAAGGTTTTTTAAATGCTAATTCCTAACTATATAAGGCCTGAATCCTATGGTTTTTTCAGTGAATTTGCAAGGTTTTTTAAATGCTAATTCCTAACTATATCAGGCGTGAAACCTATATTTTTTTTCAACAAATTTCAAAGGTTTTGTAAATGCTAATTCTATTAGCGGACAACATTTTTATATGTTAATATCCTTCTGGTACCACCTGAGCAGCCATCTTGTTTCTCAGTAGAACTGAGGCACAAGAGAGCACAAAACAAGGGTGGAAAACGAACGCGAAAAGGGGGCATGGTAGAGACCCCCTGACCCCCTAGTTCTTCTCAGCTTGTCCCAGAAGGACCCCCAAGGGCAAAATTATGCTAATTGTTTTTTTTATAAAATCGCGGGGTACGCGCACGGTACGCGTACGTACGCGCGCATGGTACATGTACCGTACGCGTACCTTGCGCGTACCCCGCGATTTTTTCTTTTTTTTTTTTTTTTGCCCTTGGGGGTCCTTCTGGGACCCCCTGAGAAGGGCTAGGGGGTTGGGTAGTCTCTACCCTGCCCTCTTTTCGTGTTTTCTACTCTTGTTTGGGGCTCTCTTGTGCCTCAGTTCTCCTGAGAAACAAGATGGTGGCCAACTCTTCCTGGTTTGGACAGTTTGGAATGTTGACAGTCGACTGCCAGCCAATCAGGATCGCACTCGCGCACGTAAGGGTACGCGTACGGTACGCGTACCGTACGCGTACGGTGCGCGGACCCGTAAGCTCATATAGATATATATGTGTTTTTGAAGTTAATTTAAAAAAAAAAACACCAGAGCAAATTTCACCAAATATAGCAAAGGCAAATCTGCGTACCAGTCCCTACAATTTTGCAAAGTTTGGCGTAATTCCGTTCGGCGGTTCGGCCTGTAGCCGTGTCAGAACGTCCTATGGAAAATTGCATGGGGAAAACACGTTTTGGGATCCCCCTTTTTTCTCAGCCCCCACTTCACGAATCCCCCCAAAACTTTCAGGGAAGGAGCGGAGCGGGCCAAAGTTTTGGAAAATTACACGCAAATTCCTCAACCGTCGCCAAAGTTATTCCCAATAGAATGTTGCAGATTTCCTATGGTAGCTAGGTCCTAACTATATATACCTACTGGCTATCGCCAGTAGGTAATATATATATAAATAGAATGATCCTTGAAATTATGGAATGGTTTCTAACTAAAAATATCTTTCTCTTCAGCAGTGACCTTTATATCCAGTTGGGGGACCGCGATGGGCACCTGCTTTGCCCCCAGTTATGCCAATCTACATCTTGGCTACTGGGAGGAGCAGGTGCTCAGGGGGGGTCCCCTTGATCACTGGGCGGAACATGTCCTGTTATGGGTCAGGTATATCAACGATGTCTTCGTGCTGTGGCAGGGCACGGAGACATCAATCGATCTTTTTATTGAGGAGGTGAACCTCTCTAAACCTGGAATTTGTGGGGAATTCAAGTAAAATATCTATAGATTTCCTTGATATTAGGATTACTCCTGTAAATAATAAATTGGAAACTACTGTGTTCCGTAAGACCACTGCTGGGAACTCAATCCTGCATGCCGAAAGTGCTCATCCAACAGCTCTTATAAGAAGTATTCCGTTTGGGGAATATTATAGAGCAAGACGCACTTGCAGCAGTGATGAGCAATACAACATAATAGAGACTGAGATGACTCAAAGGTTTATTCAAAGAGGATACGAGGAAACGGTCCTGAAAGGTGCTTCTAATAAGGCTAGAAGGTTGATTAGACAAAATATACTTTTTGAACCATCCAGAACTCAGAAACTAAAAAATTTAAATAAGATGCAGAAAGACCAAGTTACCTCTAGGTTTATAACTACATTTAACACCAAGCATAAAGAAATAGGAGCAATCCTTAGAAAACACTGGTATTTAATAAGTAATGATCCAGTGTTAGGTTCAAAGGTGAAAAAGAATCCTAAAATAACGTACAGAAAGTCTAAATCTCTGAAAGATCTAGTGGTGAAAAGTGAGTTCGTAGACGAAAAGAGAAGTAATTAAGCATGGGCGAATTTTGCAAATTCGCGATCCTCGAATTTGCGGATTTGCGAATTTGCGATCCGCAAAATTCGCGAATTTGTGCGAATTTGCGGATTTTTGTTTTTTTGCATGTTCGCGGGGTTTTTTGCGTGTTCGCTGGGTTTTTTGCGAGTTCACGGGGATTTTTGCGTCTTCGCGGCCGCTTGCATAGCGAAGTTACCCATGTAGTCGTTTATGGGAGAGGGAGAGAGAGATAGATAGATAGATAGATAGATAGATAGATAGATAGATAGAAAGAGAGAGAAAGAGAGGGAAAGAGAGAGGGAGAGAGAGAACGAGAGAAAGAAAGAGAGGCCGGATCTCTGAAGGGCCAGATTCCTGAGTTGCCCCTACAGAACATACAGCTTTTTATTTTTAGCAAAATGCATATGAAAATTGTGCTGTAAAGGTCTCTTTTAGTTTAACCCCTCCTGACAACTCAAAATGGGTGTATTTGCCATCCTCTCCCTTCTTCCTGTTTTTTTATATCTGTAAGTGCTTCCTGATGAGGTTTAATTCCTTGGACAGGTGCCTCGTTGCCTACTTGTAACTATTCTCTGACCCTGCTTCAAGGGTCAGAGCAGGGTCAGAGAATAGTTGCAAGTAGGAAACGAGGCGCCAGGAAGCAATTAGCAGCAGGTGTCCAAGTTGAAGTTAATTTGTTTGTAACCCTTTTGTTAGGTTCAACTTTTGCACCTGCTGCTGTAACCCTTGCTTGGCTGAAAATTCGTCCCCGCTGATTCGCGGATTTTACCGCGATTTCGCGAGATTCGCGGATCGCAAAATCCCGGAAAATCCGCAAATTCGCCCGCGAAACGGATTTTACGCCCACCCTTAGAAGTAATACCGACTGGCTGAAACATAAACCTGATTTTAAGAGATGTTTTTAGTACAAAGCGTGCCAACATGGAATGAATCGCACAGATTTTAAAACCTCTTTTAATAAGACCATTAAAATTAGGAGTGCCATTACTTGTAAGAGTGAATTTGTAGTGTATTTACTACAATGCCCATGTCTTAAGATCTACATCGGTAGCACCATTCTACCAGTGCACCGGCGAATCCTTCAGCACAGACGCACAATAGTTAATCAGGACGGATCCTACCCTGTAGCGCGACACTTTGAATTACACCATCAAAGCAACCCCGTAGGCCTGCAATATTCATGTATTGCAGAGGTCCCAAAGAAAAGGAGAGGGGGTGACAGAAAAGGTGAGCTCAGAAAATTGGAGACCTATTTTATACTAGAGTTCAATTGCAAGGTACCACAGGGTTTGAACGTAGATGAGGATCTTTACACATGTTTAAACTGATTACTTGTTTATATAATGAATTGATTTGACAGCCTCGAGTATACCCAAGCTGCATTTTTTGAAATTTTGATCTGTTAAGATTTTTAATTGACAAAGAGTTTCAATTTTAATCATTTGCTTCCCTTCTTTTAAATGCATAGGAGGTGGTATGTTGTATATATTTGAAGTGACATTGTAAGAAATGAAATGGAATGAGTAATGCGTTTTTAACTATTTTATGCACTGACACTTTATATAATTATTTTTTTAAGTGCAATAAGAGTGGATTGTTTACATATTGAGTACAAAGTACTATTGTTGGAATTTAAGCATTAGCACTTTTTTGTAACATATTTAGGCATTAGCACTTTATTACCCCTTTTAGAATTATGTGCATTCTATAGAGTAGTTGTTTACAGTAAAAGAGTATTATTGTTTACAAAAGCACTTGCACTTTATGATGAAACAATAAGGTTAATTTGATTAAAATAGCACTACTAAATAATTGACTTCCATTTTAAAATAGTATGGTAAAGCCACGTGATGACCCAAGTTGAGTTATTGAATCAGTTGTTTAAAGGTCAAAATGTAGGCAATGAATTGGGAACTAGGACGGTACAGCATAATACAGGATATTGAGAATAATCCTAAAAAGTCTAGAAGATTTCATTTGTTTAAAAAAGGCACTTGCCCAAATAATTGAGAAACCTTTGATCATGTATATGATCCAAAAGTGCACTTGCATATAATTGAAATAAAGTTTCTTATCAGTTTTTTTAAATTGTGTAAAACGTACCATTGGGATTTTAAGATTTTTTCACTTTTGTACTGGCTTTTATGCTAAACAAGACGTATCTTAGAACTGTTGCTGTACTGGAGTCCCATTCAATTTAAAATGGCTGCTATATTTGTAAATGACTGAATTGGGTTGTGTATGTCCTTTCACAATGTTTACTACCCTGCCTTTGTACTAATAGAAGGGTTGAATGGCGACGCAAACATCGTGATCAAAGGAGCTTGACTCCCGAAACGCGTTGATGTAACTTAAATAAAGTAATATATGCAAAATAACACTCCCAGGCACACAAACAAGGTACTGGCACAATATAGTTGGCAAACAATAATAAACAACTAGTTCAAATTTAGAAAATACATTTTAATTCAATACGATAAAGAGAAATGATAAAATTCATCAGTCCATTGATAAGACTTAATAAAATAACATTGTATTAATACATATGTTTTCACAGTTAAAAAAGAGAAGAAATATATCTAAAAAGCGGATGGTTTCCTGTCGACGCGTTTCGACACAAAGACTGTGTCTTCATCAGGACTTTACCATCATGATGCTGTGAAAGAGATTATAAAAATATTTTACTAATAGGTCTTTTCATATTTTCACAGTTCAGAAAAAACTAGTTAACGTTTGCCACAACTTTCTTTTGCCAGTTGATTATCCAAAAAACATGATATACCGCTTCATATTTAATTATAAAACCTAACATCAAAACCTATGTACTCTTATTTTCCTTTGACTGATATGAATAAATCACAAATGCCTTCATCTCACAGTTGTAGAAATTACAATAACAGTTATATGATACGTCTTTTGTCGATATAGAATGAGGTTAACATTTCCTGCATAATATTTGGCACAAAGTCTAACATCTACCTGTCCTTTGTCATTACATAAGTCTTAACATTCACTATCTCAATTTCAGTTTCTGATGAAAAAAGACTTTAACTCTAGGTATTTCATTAGGAGTAGAAAGGTTCTAAGAACATGCAAGGAAACCTACAGAAAAACGATTAAAAGGAAGATATATTTCTTCTCTTTTTTAACTGTGAAAACATATGTATTAATACAATGTTATTTTATTAAGTCTTATCAATGGACTGATGTATTTTATCATTTCTCTTTATCGTATTGAATTAAAATGTATTTTCTAAATTTGAACTAGTTGTTTATTATTGTTTGCCAACTATATTGTGCCAGTACCTTGTTTGTGTGCCTGGGAGTGTTATTTTGCATATATTGTTTACCCTGTCCCAGGATCTTTATCCATATCAGGGGGTCCTTGTTTCTAACACAGACTTAAATAAAGTAAGCCTGAAACCTACGATACCTGTGTGAGAGTGCCGGATGACTTCTTCCCGTAATTGGAGCAGATATCCTATTTTGAATATATATATATATATATCAACACAGTCTCTCTCTCACCGAGAAAATGAGACGCACCATTCCGTGATTTAAAAGGCTTTTATTAGCGCAATTGCAGCAAAAGCACCTCCTGATGCATTGAGGTCTCTACTAGACCTTTCTCAAAGGACGAGGGTGCTCCGGCGTTGTGGGATGTCGCAGCATTAACAGGTGGGCTGAATGTTATAGAGAGGTCTGGCCCTCTAGTGGATGCCTCGGGAGGCTGACAGTCTCTCAAAGCCTCCTGGTTTTCGTAGTTTAATGCTGTTGCTCCTATGTTGATTACAAGTGCCGGTTTCTTCATGCTGCAGTGTTTCACGGAATCCCAACAACCACTTTTAGGCTGTAAGGACACACCCAAGGTCCAGTCCTTGGAGGGCGCTCGCTTCCCCGGTATGCTTGCGGAGTTTCACAAAACAGCGGTCCAGGTTCGGGCAATGCGGCGCTCGTTAGTGGAGGTGCAGTCTCGAGGCAGGACCAAGCCTCTGAAATACCAACACAGTCTCTCTCTCACCGAGAAATTGAGACGCACCATTCCGTGATTTAAAAGGCTTTTATTAGCGCAATTGCAGCAAAGCACCTCCTGATGCATTTCGGTCTCTACTATACCTTTCTCAAAGGACGAGGGTGCTCCGGCGTTGTGGGATGTCGCAGCATTAACAGGTGGGCTGAATGTTATAGAGAGGTCTGGCCCTCTAGTGGATGCCTCGGGAGGCTGACAGTCTCTCAAAGCCTCCTGGTTTTGGTAGTTTAATGCTGTTGCTCCTATGTTGATTACAAGTGCCGGTTTCTTCATGCTGCAGTGTTTCACGGAATCCCACAACCACTTTTAGGCTGTAAGGACACATCCAAGGACATGTCCTTGGAGGGCGCTCGCTTCCCAGGTATTCTTGCACAGTTTCACAAACAGCGGTCCAGTTTCGGGCAATGCAGCGCTCGTTAGTGGAGGTGCAGTCTCGGGGCAGGACCAAGCCTCTGAAATACCAACACAGTCTCTCTCTCACCTAGAAATTGAGACGCACCATTCCGTGATTTAAAAGGCTTTTATTAGCGCAATTGCAGCAAAAGCACCTCCTGATGCATTTCGGTCTCTACTAGACCTTTCTCAAAGGACGAGGGTGCTCCGGCGTTGTGGGATGTCGCAGCATTAACAGGTGGGCTGAATGTTATAGAGATGTCTGGCCCTCTAGTGGATGACTCGGGAGGCTGACAGTCTCTCAAAGCCTCCTGGTTTTCATAGTTTAATGCTGTTGCTCCTATGTTGATTACAAGTGCCGGTTTCTTCATGCTGCAGTGTTTCATGGAATACCAACAACCACTTTTAGGCTGTAAGGACACATCTGTGAGAAGTTGGCCTGATATATGATGTTTCCAATTCTGGAACCACCTTGTATCAGTCCAAACAACCCTTATGGTGTCTGGTTGTAAGTCAACCTTATTAGACAAGCTATCTTAATGGTAGCATAGACTAAGCAGCTTTAAAGGCTAAACTCAAGAGGTCGTGTTAAGCGAGCTGTTTTACCAATCACAGTCCTGTAATATCAAATGAAAAGACACCACACAAGTATATATTATAAAAATATATGTATTTATTTCTAAATTAATCCCCAGTACTCTTTATGAGCAAAGGGGCACAAGCGTTAAATCAAAAGCACAGTATAACATATAAAGTTGCACAATTATGGATGAGGGCGGGCGGCCACTCAAACCATATATTAAAAAAATGGTATAAGAGATACCAATCAAAAAGTGGTTAGGCCTAGGGCCTAGGGAATCGCTGGGAGCAGTCGGGACAAGCAATGCTGGAGTCGGGAAAAGCCCAGCACATGCATGCATCAATGTTTAGTCAATGGTGCGTAAAAGTTACACAGATAAAGTTTTAGGATACTTCCTCTGAACCTAGATGGACAAAACTTTAGACACAGACCCTAAAGGTGTGTACCAGTGTGGGAACACCGGCGTTGCAATGTTACCTCACCCACAGGAAGCGGGTGCATAGGGTCGAAGTGGCGTCGGGTTTCGTCACGTAGGTTGTTGGTGCTTGGAGCTGAAGATGCTGCAGGCGATGTGAAGGAGAGGTGTCCGGTGTGATCCAAGGGTGGATCAGTGTAGAAAAGTACCTGAAAGCAGAGGGGACAGAGTCTGGGTCACTCAGCAGTGACCAGGGTGGAACAGGACAGAACCAGGCAATGTCGGGCGCAATCAGGTGGTTGTCGAGGAGCTTCTCTCCGCTGCCACGTGGGCTCTGGGGCATCTGCGACATCCAGGAGCGGGTCACGAGCTGTCCTACGCAGGCTCTCACCGTCGGCGCTGTCGGCTTCAAGATCACTTGGCAAGAGCAATCCATGCAGAACTAGAAGATTGCTTCTCACTCGGACTAGGAGGGTCAGAGCGGGTGCTCCTTTTCTGAGGAGCTGGTGCAAGTCTGGAGCAACCAGAATCGCAAGTCGTATTTAGGTTTTCGCCAGCACAGGGGCCACAAGCCAGCTGACAAGTGACCGGGCCAACGTGTTGAGCCAAAGAAAGCAGAAGGGCCCCACACAGCACTCGTCGAGTGTAGAGGGGTGAGCTTCGGTGCAAGAGTGGCTCAGGGTTAGGGCTTCTCAAATCCCGGTGTACAGCTTTGAGGGTCACTCGTGGGCTGCACGGTCATCGTCTCGTGGTCTTTTCAAGATGGCGTGCCCCACGCTTCCGGTCGCCTCCACGGGTCTCAGCTCTGCAGGGACTGTGGATCGGGCAGTAAGAAGGCAGGCAAGCTTGATCTCGTTGATCTCTGTCGCTCGAGTTCCAGCGGGAAATGCAACAAAGCAGACATTGGGGTGCTGGATGGTGCCTGTTTGCACAGGGTGGTCACTCCTTGACCACAAAGGAGATTCTTCAGTCTTCTACATTGAGTAGGATGTCGAAGGGTCCAGAGATTCGTTTCAAATGTTTCATTAGGATAATCTGAGTGCGTTGGCACTGCTCCCATTCTTATATCAATCTAGGGGGCTGGATTACCTGCTAGGTCCCCTCCTATGGGTGGGACCCAGGAAGGGGGTGGATACACCCCTTTCCTTTGATCCAGGCCGCGCTGGGACAGGGGCTGGTGTTCCCCAGAACCGGTTTGGCCGGATTATGCAAAAGGCAGCCTTGTGCTCCCCAGGCAGTGTCTGGTTTCTTTCAAACCTCCCTGCTACAATCCACTATCTCCTGTCTGGGGTGGTGTGACACCTCCCTGTGACAGAAAACCCTTTGTCCAGGCCTCCTTGGCTGAGTTTCGGTCAGCTGCAGGAGGTCAGACTCGTGTCTGTGGCAGAAGCATCCATTTTGTGGTGCTGAGGCTCCTTTTAAAATCAACCGCGTTTTAGCAAAGTAACATGTCGTCTCCCTCTAGAGGGGTGGAATGCTACCCCCGTTGCCAGGACTGGTGAGGGGGTAGTATTCCGAATCGTATGACACCTTACACGACATGTTTTGATAAAGCCAAACCAAAGTTAACATATAACCGCAAGGATTATAATGCACTTAAGAGTATATGGTGTGGCATTATCCCGGAACAGCTTAGGGAATTGGTCCCGACAGCTGCAGACAGGCTCAGCTCATGCTAGAGCACCATCTCACATAAAACCAAGCACTCTGCCTCAAGGATTGTTAAGGCCTGCCATAGGAGTGACTGATAGGTATATATGTGTCAGGTTAGGTTTAGATATAGGCATACTATATCTAAGCAAGGGGTGATTACACCACCTTGCCCCAGCTGAGTGATCAGCCAGTCGTGTCAATTTTAGAAAGCCAGCCAGGGTTGGCAAAAGATATGCTGCAGCCCCTGGTAGGCCTTGGATGCACCTATGCCCTGGGCACCTATAGTGCTCTGTACAGGGGGTGATAAGGTGAGCCAAGCCAATCCTAGTTATGCACCTAGGGTACATGGAATCCATTTTACAGAGAGAGCAGATAGGCTGGGGCCCTTATTAGCAGGGAACCAGGCCAACTAAGTCGAAAACCAGCTAAACACAAGGCAAAAAAATCTGGGTTAACCATAGTCAGGTAGCCACCTTCCTACATAACCCCCCAAACGAAAGGAGATAAGGCTATCCTTGGCCAGGTAAGCCTATATTGCCTGAGTGGCCATATAAGGAAGTACCTGTACTAGCATGGGTACCCCCTGTCTCATGGTCCACTAAGCAGTCCCTCACCCTAGGGGTATTAGAGGGTCTCCACCATAGGGAATCACTACCTTGGGCGTGTTTATGCAAGGAAAAAGGCTGGTTTTGATATGGAGTATTGAAGTGGGGCTCCACTAACATAGGGCTCAGCTTCCTCCAATTATCTTCCACCATGTGTGCCTTTCTTTCTTCAACTGAGTTGCACTGTGCTCTCAGGGTCAACCTCTGGCTACCTAAAGCTGGAGGCTGGGTCCCTCTGTTTGGCTTGCCGGAGGGACAGTTCAGGTTTGGGCCCTTTGGGTCCCAGGTTTGGCTGTGCCCAACAGAATCCATCTGTGGGAGGTCCCTAACTACTTTTAAGGGGGCTCCCTCAGGAGTTTTTTAAAGTTTTCACCTTACTAGGGCTACTAGTTTTGGTGCCCCTAATCTGTTGATGGGGTGCTTTATTTGACAGGGGGCCCTCTGGGTCTCACTGTCCTTCTTGTTCTCTGCAGCCCTGGGCTGACTAAGGCAAGGTAGAGAGGGGCAGGTTACCTGCTCCAGACTGGGTCCCACCTGAGAAGGGTCCACTGCCATCAGAGTCTCTGTCAGGCCAGGCCTAAAAACCTCTGGGGCAGTTCCTTCATCAGGGGTAAGATCAGTTCCCTGAGGAGGCTGATCCTGTCCTAATGTCTGGTGAGGGGAAGATTTTTCTTCCTCCTTCATGCTCTCAGTTTGGGTGGAGTGATCCATCATTTCAGGCTTCACAACACACATATCTGTTTGAGTTTGGGCTGTGGCCATCACAGCCCCACCAACCTTTTCAGGAGGAGACTCAGTTTGGGTTCCTGCTGTTATCATAACAGCTTTGCTATTCTGTTTTGGAAGAGCTTCTGTTAAAGATGGGGCAGAGAGTTGCTCAGCCCTACCAACCTTTTCAGGAAGGACATCTTGGGTTGGGGCTGTAGCTATTACAGCCCACTAACCTTTCCATTGGAGTTTACCATTCTAGAATGGATTTCCTGTTCAACCTCAGCCCAGGCTGAGATTTCTAAATTATTACCAGGCAGGCAGTCTACAGGCAAGTTTGGTGACACTGCCACTCTCTTTGGGCCAGTGACACCTCCCCAGCTGAGACTTACTACTGCCATGGGATGATTTGTCTGGATTCCATCAATGTTTGTTACCTGGTATGTGGCACCTGGTAAAAGTTGCTTAGAGGGGACTATACAGTCAGCCACCATGGTGATGCTAGCCCCTGTGTCTCTAAAGGCTTCAACTTTCAAACCATTGATGATGGGTTCTTGTCTATATTTGCTCAAGGTATTTGGGCAATCAGAGAAGTTGGAAAACCCCATGCTAGTCTCATAAACAAGATCATTTGGGGATGGGGACCTGGATAGGCCAGGGTCCACCTGGGCTCCAAAAGTAAACCCACCCAGATTCCTGGGTGTGCTCCCACTTCCTGGGGGATTACTGCTGACAGTAACAGGAGGTGTTGGAGCTGGCTTTGGAGGTATATTCTCTTTATTGCCATTCTTGGGAAAACAGCTGTCTGTTTTGTAATGCTCAACCTGTTTACAGGCATGACAATAAGGCTTTTTCTGAGTTGAAGAAGTGTCTTGGGACCCACCCCCATCCTTGGAGTTTTGGGCCCTGGGGAAGTCTTTTCTTTATTTTTATCCCCACCCTTATCTTGAGGCTTGGTAGAGTCCTTCTTCCGGTTCTGGTTCTGGACCTGATTCTTAGGCCTAATCCTGGTTCTGACCCATTTATCTTCCCTCTTTCCCAATTCTTGGGGAGAGGTCAAATCTGAGTCCACCAGGTACTGGTGTAAGAGCTGGTTCTGACAATTACTTAGGATCTGCTCCCTCATAATCAAATTATACAATCCTGTGAAGTCATGTACTTTGCTGCCATGTAGCCAACCCTCCAGAGCCTTAGTAGCACAATCTACAAAATCAGTCCAGTCCTGTGTCTGTGTCTTCTGGGTGTCTCTGAACTTCAACCTGTACTGTTCAGTGGTTAAGCCAAACCCATCTATTAGAGAACTCTTCAGGACTTTGTAGTTTTTAGCATCCTCATGTCTGACAGTGAGGAGCTTATCTCTCCCTTTCTCTGAAAAGGAGTACCATAAGATTGCTGCCCACTGTTCCTCAGGAACCTGCTGTACCATGTAGGCTCTCTCAAAAGCAGTTATCCACTTGTGTATGTCATCCACTTCTGTGTAGGGGGGCACAATCTTTGTCAGGTTTCTAGTATTATAGGACCTGTCTTTCTCTCTAGGATTATTGTTGCTGCCACCAGTGGCATCTAAGCTACACATTTTCTGCTCCCTTGCTAAAGCAAGTTTAGCTTGGGCCAGGGCTAACTCTTCCCTCTCTATCTGGAGTTCTACAGCTCTCATCCTGGCCTTATGCTCTCTTCTCTGGGGGGAAGTCATTCCCCTTTGAGAGTTTCTGGAGACGCTAGAAATGTGAGAATCCCCTGAGGGAGATCTCACCCTTATATTGTCTGTGGGAACTAGGTTATAGGATCTGGGGAGGTGCTGGCCCTCACCTTTTCCAAAATCGATTTTGTCCACACTAAGTGTGGGAGGGTATACTCAGACGTGAGTCCCTAGCTCATTGCACCATCAGGATTCAAGCAAGCCGGGCCGACGACGGCTGAAATGCCAGAAACCGGTCCCCGGAAGCTTGTCTCCTTCCCAGTATAAGAATTGGCTTAGTAGTTTGGTTTGCCCTGTTCCCATCATGCACTGGGACAGGAACAGACTAATTTGCATGTAGCCAGGTTCTGAGCTGGGATGGTGCAGTGAGCTAAAAAACGGTGATGGATCAAGCCCTGATCTCTTGACTGGGTAGGAGCATTCTGCATCATTCAGAAACTCTGTCCATCACCTTTTCCAAAATCGATTTTGTCCACACTAAGTGTGGGAGGGTATACTCAGACGTGAGTCCCTAGCTCATTGCACCATCAGGATTCAAGCAAGCCGGGCCGACGACGGCTGAAATGCCAGAAACCGGTCCCCGGAAGCTTGTCTCCTTCCCAGTATAAGAATTGGCTTGGTAGTTTGGTTTGCCCTGTTCCCATCATGCACTGGGACAGGAACAGACTAATTTGCATGTAGCCAGGTTCTGAGCTGGGATGGTGCAGTGAGCTAAAAAATGGTGATGGATCAAGCCCTGATCTCTTGACTGGGTAGGAGTATTCTGCATCATTCAGAAACTCTGTCCATCACCTTTCCCAAAATCGATTTTGTCCACACTAAGTGTGGGAGGGTATACTCAGACGTGAGTCCCTAGCTCATTGCACCATCAGGATTCAAGCAAGCCGGGCCGACGACGGCTGAAATGCCAGAAACCGGTCCCCGGAAGCTTGTCTCCTTCCCAGTATAAGAATTGGCTTGGTAGTTTGGTTTGCCCTGTTCCCATCATGCACTGGGACAGGAACAGATTAATTTGCATGTAGCCAGGTTCTGAGCTGGGATGGTGCAGTGAGCTAAAAAACGGTGATGAATCAAGCCCTGATCTCTTGACTGGGTAGGAGTATTCTGCATCATTCAGAAACTCTGTCCATCACCTTTTCCAAAATCGTTGGCCACTCAAACCATATATTAAAAAAATGGTATAAGAGATACCAATCGAACAGTGGTTAGGCCTAGGGCCTAGGGAATCGCTGGGAGCAGTCGGGACAAGCAATGCTGAAGTGGGGAAAAGCCAGCGGGATTCGGGTGCAGCGCTTAAAGCACACGCATGCACCAATTTTAAGTCAATGGTGCGTAAAAGTTACACAGATAGAGTTTTAGGATACTTCCGCTGAACCTAGATGGACAAAACTTTAGACACAGACCCTAGAGGTGTGTACCAGTGTGGGAACACCAGAGTTGCAATGTTACCACACCCACAGGAAGCGGGTGCATAGGGTCGAAGTGGCGTCGGGTTTCGTCATGCAGGTTGTTGGTGCTTGGAGCTGAAGATGCTGCAGGCGATGTGAAGGAGAAGTGTCCGGTGTGATCCAAGGGTGGATCAGTGTAGAAAAGTACCTGAAAGCAGAGGGGACAGAGTCTGGGTCACTCAGCAGTGACCAGGGTGGAACCAGGACGGAACCAGGCAATGTCGGGCGCAATCAGGTGGGTGTAAAGGAGCTTCTCTCTGCTGGCACGTGGGCTCTGGGGCATCTGCGACGTCCAGGAGCGGGTCACGAGCTGTCTCACGCAGGCTCTCACAGTCGGCACTGTCGGCTTCAAGATCGGAGCAAACAACACTTGGCAAGAGAAATCCACACAGGACTGGAAGATTGCTTCTCACTCGGACCAGGAGGGTCAGAGCGGGTGCTCCTTTTCAGAGGAGCTGGTGCAAGTCTAGAGCAACCAGAATCGCAAGTCATATTTAGGTTTTCGCCAGCACAAGGGCCACAAGCCAGCTGGCAAGTGACCGGGCCAACGCGTTGAGCCAAAGAAAGCAGAAGGGCCCAGCGCAGCACTCGTCGAGTGTAGAGGGGTGAGCTTCGGTGCAACAGTGGCTCAGGGTTAGGGCTTCTCAAACCCCGTTGTACAGCTTTGAGGGTCACTCGTGGGCTACACGGTCAGCGTCTCATGGTCTTTTCAAGATGGCGTGCCCCACGCTTCCGGTCACCTCCATGGGTCTCAGCTCTGCAGGGACTGTGCATCGGGCTGTAAGAAGGCAGGCAAGCTTGATCTCGTCGATCTCTGTTGCTCGAATTCCGGCGGGAACTGCAACAAAGCAGACGTTGAGGTGCTGGATGGTGCCTGTTTGCACAGGGTGGTCACTCCTTGACCACAAAGGAGATTCTTCAGTCTTCTACGTTGAGTATGATGTCGAAGGGTCCAGAGTTTTGTTTCACATGTTTCATCAGGATAATCTGAGTGCGTTGGCACTGCTCCCATTCTTATACCAATCTAGGGGGCTGGATTACCTGCTAGGTCCCCTCCTATGGGTGGGACCCAGGAAGGGGGTGGATACACCCCTTTCCTTTGATCCAGGCCATGCTGGGACAGGGGCTGGTGTGCCCCAGAACCGGTTTGGCCGGATTATGCAAGAGGCAGCCTTTTGCTCCCCAGGCAGTGTCTGGTTTCTTTCAAACCTCCCTGCTACAATCCACTATCTCCTGTCTGGGGTGGTGTGACACCTCCCTGTGACAGGAAACCCTTTGTCCAGGCCTGCTTGGCTGAGTTTCGGTCAGCTGCAGGAGGTCAGACTCGTGTCTGTGGCAGAAGTATCCATTTTGTGGTGCTGAGGCTCCTTTTAAAATCAACCGCGTTTTAGCAAAGTAACATGTTGTCTCCCTCTAGAGGGGTGGAATGCTACCCCCGTCGCAAGGAATGGCGAGTGGGTAGTATTCCAAATCGTATGACACCTTACACAACATGTTTTGATAAAGCCAAACCAAAGTTAACATATAACCGCAAGGATTATAATGCACTTAAGAGTATATGGTATGGCATTATCCCGGAACAGCTTAGGGAATTGGTCCCGACAGCTGCAGATAGGCTCAGCTCATGCTAGAGCACCATCTCACATAAAACCAAGCACTCTGCCTCCAGGATTGTTAAGGCCTGCCATAGGAGTGACTGATAGGTATATATGTGTCCGGTTAGGTTTAGATATAGGCATAGTATATCTAAGCAAGGGGTGATTACACCACCTTGCCCCAGCTGAGTGATCAGCCAGTTGTGTCAATTTTAGAAAGCCAGCCAGGGGTGGCAAAAGATATGCTGCAGCCCCTGGTAGGCCTTGGATGCACCTATGCCCTGGGCACCTATAGTGCTCTGTACAGGGGCTGATAAGGTGACCCAAGCCAATCTAGTTATACACCTAGGGTACATGGAATCCATTTTACAGAGAGAGCAGATAGCCTGGGGCCCTGATTAGCAGGGAATCAGGCCAACTAAGTCGAAAACCAGCTAAACACAAGGCAAAAAAATCTGGGGTAACCATAGTCAGGTAGCCACCTTCCTACATAACCCCCCCAAACGAAAGGAGATAAGGCTATCCTTGGCCAGGTAAGCCTATATTGCCTGAGTGGCCATATAAGGAAGTACCTGCACTAGCATGGGTACCCCCTGCCTCATGGTCCACTAAGCAGTCCCTCACCCTAGGGGTATTAGAGGGTCTCCACCATAGGGAATCAATACCTTGGGTGTGTTTATGCAAGGAAAAAGGCTGGTTTTGATATGGAGTATTGAAGTGAGGCTCCACTAACTTAGGGCTCAGCTTCCTCCAATTATCTTCCACCATGTGTGCCTTTCTTTCTTCAACTGAGTTGCACTGTGCTCTCGGGTTCAACCTCTGGCTACCTAAAGCTGAAGGCTGGGTCCCTCTGTTTGGCTTGCTGGAGGGACAGTTCAGGTTTGGGCCCTTTGGGTCCCAGGTTTGGCTGTGCCCAACAGAATTCATCTGTGGGAGGTCCCTAACTACTTTTAAGGGGGCTCCCTCAGGAGTTTTTAAAGTTTTCACCTTACTAGGGCTACTAGTTTTGGTGCCCCTAATCTGTTGATGCGGGTGCTTTATTTGACAGGGGGCCCTCTGGGTCTCACTGTCCTTCTTGTCCTCTGCAGCCCTGGGCTGACTAAGACAAGGTAGAGACGGGCAGGTTACCTGCTCCAGACTGGGTCCCACCTGAGAAGGATCCACTGCCATCAGAGGCTCTGTCAGGCCAGGCCTAACAACCTCTGGGACAGTTCCTTCATCAGGGATAAGATCAGTTCCCTGAGGAGGCTGATCCTGTCCTAATGTCTGGTGAGGGGAAGATTTTTCTTCCTCCTCCATGCTCTCAGTTTGGGTGGAGTGATCCATCGTTTCAGGCTTCACAACACACATATCTGTTTGAGATTGGGCTGTGGCCATCACAGCCCAACCAACCTTTTCAGGAGGAGACTCAGTTTGGGTTCCTGCTGTTATCATAACAGCTTTGCTATTCTGTTTTGGAAGAGCTTCTGTTAAAGATGGGGCAGAGAGTTGCTCAGCCCTACCAACCTTTTCAGGAAGGACATCTTGGGTTGGGGCTGTAGCTATTACAGCCCCACTAACCTTTCCATTGGAGTTTACCATTCTAGAATGGATTTCCTGTTCAACCTCAGCCCAGGCTGAGATTTCTAAATCATTACCAAGTAGCAGTCTACAGGCAAGTTTGGTGACACTGCCACTCTCTTTGGGCCAGTGACACCTCCCCAGCTGAGACTTACTACTGCCATGGGATGATTTGTCTGGATTCCATCAATGTTTGTTACCTGGTATGTGGCACCTGGTAAAAGTTGCTTAGAGGGGACTATACAGACAGCCACCATGGTGATGCTAGCCCCTGTGTAAAGGCTTCAACTTTCAAACCATTGATGATGGGTTCTTGTCTATATTTGCTCAAGGTATTTGGGCAATCAGAGAAGTTGGCAAACCCCATGCCAGTCTCATAAACAAGATCATTTGGGGATGGGGACCTGGATAGGCCAGGGTCCACCTGGGCTCCAAAAGTAAACCCACCCAGATTCCTGGGTGTGCTCCCACTTCCTGGGGGTTTACTGCTGACAGTATCAGGAGGTGTTGGAGCTGGCTTTGGAGGTATATTCTCTTTATTGCCATTCTTGGGACAACCGCTGTCTGTTTTGTAATGCCCAACCTGTTTACAGGCATGACAATAAGGCTTTTTCTGAGTTGAAGAAGTGTCTTGGGACCCACCCCCATCCTTGGAGTTTTAGGGCCCTGGGGAAGTCTTTTCTTTTTTTTTATCCCCACCCTTATCTTGAGGCTTGGTAGACTCCTTCTTCCGGTTCTGGTTCTGGACCTGATTCTTAGGCCTAATCCTGGTTCTGACCCATTTATCTTCCCTCTTTCCCAATTCTTGGGGAGATGTCAAATCTGAGTCCACCAGGTGCTATTGTAAGAGCTGGTTCTGACAATTACTTAGTATCTGCTCCCTCATAATCAAATTATACAATCCTGTGAAGTCATGTACATTGCTGCCATGTAGCCAACCCTCCAGAGCCTTAGTAGCACAATCTACAAAATCAGTCCAGTCCTGTGTCTGTGTCTTCTGGGTGTCTCTGAACTTCAACCTGTACTGTTCAGTGGTTAAGCCAAACCCATCCATTAGAGAACTCTTCAGGACTTTGTAGTTTTTAGCATCCTCATGTCTGACAGTGAGGAGCTTATCTCTCACTTTCTCTGAAAAGGAGTACCATAAGATTGCTGCCCACTGTTCCTCAGGAACCTGCTGTACCATGCAGGCTCTCTCAAGAGCAGTTATCCACTTGTGGATGCCATCCCCTTCTGTGTAGGGGGGCAAAATCTTTGTCAGGTTTCTAGTATTATAGGACATGTCTTTCTCTCTAGGATTATTGTTGCTGCCACCAGTGGCATCTAAGCCACACATTTTCTGTTCCCTTGCTAAAGCAAGTTTAGCTTGGGCCAGGGCTAACTCTTCCCTCTCTATCTGGAGTTCTACAGCTCTCATCCTGGCCTTATGCACTCTTCTCTGGGGGGAAGTCATTCCCCTTTGAGAGTTTCTGGAGACACTAGAAATGTGAGAATCCCCTGAGGGAGATCTCACCCTTATATTGTCTGTGGGAACTAGGTTATAGGATCTGGGGAGGTGCTGGCCCTCTCCATTCCCATGTAGGTCCAAGTTGGCTCGACTAAGCCTCCCCACTGGTACCTGGTTATCCCTCTGATCCTGATCATCAGGCCCATCTACTACTGAGCCATCTTCCTCCTCTTCTTCCTCTTCTGGAGTTGTCTCATTCTCAGGGTGGGTCACTCCATCTCCTAAATCTAAGGGAGCTACACTCGCCTTATCTAAGTCATCCTTTTCCAGGATGGCTATCAGGGTAGGAATGGTGGGGTGTCTGCCCCTTTTTAGCCCTCTTGCAAAGCACAAGGCACTCAAGTCTTTGTGGCTAAGTTTGTCATAGCTGGAAGTTGCCTTGGTAAGGTCAACTGTCGCAGGGACAGAGCCTGAGGCTCCACCTGCATCAGACATGACTGCTAGTGAGGTGCAAGTGGTGCACTTACCTACACTAAGTGTTTTCCTACTGTACCTTGCTAGTGAGTTGTAGTCAGGGTGTGCTAATCCCTTTAATCTACAACTACTAAGTTCAGTAGAACTTAAATATGCTAAGCTTTTGATTTATATGTACCTAAGGTACTTGATGTGATCTTTCAATTTGATAAAAAGATTGCAATGGTAAAACAGCAGCAAGCTCAAATCCGCACCGCTGCTCACCAATGTGAGAAGTTGGCCTGATATATGATGTTTCCAATTCTGGAACCACCTTGTATCAGTCCAAACAACCCTTATGGTGTCTGGTTGTAAGTCAACCTTATTAGACAAGCTATCTTAATGGTAGCATAGACTAAGCAGCCTTAAAGGCTAAACTCAAGAGGTCGTGTTAAGCGAGCTGTATTACCAATCACAGTCCTGTAATATCAAATGAAAGGACACCACACAAGTATATATTATAAAAATATATGTATTTATTTCTAAAATAATCCCCAGTACTCTTTATGAGCAAAGGGGCACAAGTGTTAAATCAAAAGCACAGTATAACATACAAAGTTGCACAATTATGGATGAGTGCGGGTGGCCACTCAAACCATATATTAAAAAAATGGTATAAGAGATACCAATCGAACAGTGGTTAGGCCTAGGGCCTAGGGAATCGCTGGGAGCAGTCGGGACAAGCAATGCTGAAGTGGGGAAAAGCCAGCGGGATTCGGGTGCAGCGCTTAAAGCACACGCATGCACCAATGTTAAGTCAATGGTGCGTAAAAGTTACACAGATAGAGTTTTAGGATACTTCCGCTGAACCTAGATGGACAAAACTTTAGACACAGACCCTAGAGGTGTGTACCAGTGTGGGAACACCGGCATTGCAATGTTACCTCACCCACAGGAAGCGGGTGCATAGGGTCGAAGTGGCGTCGGGTTTCGTCACGCAGGTTGTTGGTGCTTGGAGCTGAAGATGCTGCAGGCGATGTGAAGGAGAAGTGTCCGGTGTGATCCAAGGGTGGATCAGTGTAGAAAAGTACCTGAAAGCAGAGGGGACAGAGTCTGGGTCACTCAGCAGTGACCAGGGTGGAACCAGGACGGAACCAGGCAATGTCGGGCGCAATCAGGTGGTTGTCGAGGAGATTCTCTCCACTGCCACGTGGGCTCTGGGGCATCTGCGACGTCCAGGAGCGGGTCACCAGCTGTCCCACGCAGGCTCTCACCGTCGGCGCTGTTGGCTTCAAGATTAGAGCAAACAACAATTGGCAAGAGCTATCCACGCAGGACTGGAAGATTGCTTCTCACTCGGACCAGGAGGGTCGGAGCGGGTGCTCCTTTTCAGAGGAACTGGTGCAAGTCTGGAGCAACCAGAATCGCAAGTCGTATTTAGGTTTTCGCCGGGACAGGGGCCATAAGCCAGCTGGCAAGTGACCGGGCCAACGCGTTGAGCCAAAGAAAGCAGAAGGGCCCCACGCAGCACTCGTCGAGTGTAGAGGGGTGAGCTTGGGTGCAAGAGTGGCTCAGGGTTGGGGCTTCTCAAACCCCAGTGTACAGCTTCGAGGGTCACTCGTGGGCTGCACGGTCAGCGTCTCGTGGTCTTTTCAAGATGGCGTGCCCCACGCTTCCGGTCGCCTCCACGGGTCTCAGCTCTGCAGGCAAGCTTGATCTTGTCGATCTCTGTCGCTCGAGTTCTGGCGGGAACTGCAACAAAGCAGACATCGAGGTGCTAGATGGTGCCTGTTTGCACAGGGTGGTCACTCCTTGACCACAAGGGAGATTCTTCAGTCTTCTACGTTGAGTAGGATGTCAAAGGGTCCAGAGTTTCGTTTCAAATGTTTCATCAGGATAATCTGAGTGCGTTGGCACTGCTCCCATTCTTATACCAATTTAGGGGGCTGGATTACCTGCTAGGTCCCCTCCTATGGGTGGGACCCAGGAAGGGGGTGGATACACCCCTTTACTTTGATCCAGGCAACGCTGGGACAGGGGCTGGTGTGCCCCAGAACCGGTTTGGCCGGATTATGCAAGGGGCAGCCTTGTGCTCCCCAGGCAGGGTCTGGTGTCTTTCAAACCTCCCTGCTACAATCCACAATCTCCTGTCTGGGGTGGTGTGACACCTCCCTGTGACAGGAAACCCTTTGTCCAGGCCTCCTTGGCTGAGTTTCGGTCAGCTGCAGGAGGTCAGACTCGTGTCTGTGGCAGAAGCATCCATTTTGTGGTGCTGTGGCTCCTTTTAAAATCAACCGCGTTTTAGCAAAGTAACATGTCGTCTCCCTCTAGAGGGGTGGAATGCTACCCCCGTCGCCAGGACTGGCGAGGGGGTAGTATTCCAAATCGTATGACACCTCACACAACATGTTTTGATAAAGCCAAACCAAAGTTAACATATAACCGCGAGGATTATAATGCACTTAAGAGTATATGGTATGGCATTATCCCGGAACAGCTTAGGGAATTGGTCCTGACAGCTGCAGACAGGCTCAGCTCATGCTAGAGCACCATCTCACATAAAACCAAGCACTCTGCCTCCAGGATTGTTAAGGCCTGCCATAGGAGTGACTGATAGGTATATATGTGTCCGGTTAAGTTTAGATATAGGCATACTATATCTTAGCAAGGGGTGATTACACCACCTTGCCCCAGATGAGTGATCAGCCAGTTGTGTCAATTTTAGATAGCCAGCCAGGGGTGGCAAAAGATATGCTGCAGCCCCTGGTAGGCCTTGGATGCACCTATGCCCTGGGCACCTATAGTGCTCTATACAGGGGCTGATAAGGTGACCCAAGCCAATCTAGTTATGCACCTAGGGTACATGGAATCCATTTTACAGAGAGAGCAGATAGCCTGGGGCCCTGATTAGCAGGGAACCAGGCCAACTAAGTCGAAAACCAGCTGAACACAAGGCAAAAAAATCTGGGGTAACCATAGTCAGGTAGCCACCTTCCTACATAACCCCCCCAAACGAAAGGAGATAAGGCTATCCTTGGCCAGGTAAGCCTATATTGCCTGAGTGGCCATATAAGGAAGTACCTGCACTAGCATGGGTACCCCCTGCCTCATGGTCCACTAAGCAGTCCCTCACCCTAGGGGTATTAGAGGGTCTCCACCATAGGGAATCAATACCTTGGGTGTGTTTATGCAAGGAAAAAGGCTGGTTTTGATATGGAGTATTGAAGTGAGGCTCCACTAACTTAGGGCTCAGCTTCCTCCAATTATCTTCCACCATGTGCGCCTTTCTTTCTTCAACTGAGTTGCACTGTGCTCTCGGGTTCAACCTCTGGCTACCTAAAGCTGGAGGCTGGGTCCCTCTGTTTGGCTTGCTGGAGGGACAGTTCAGGTTTGGGCCCTTTGGGTCCCAGGTTTGGCTGTGCCCAACAGAATCCATCTGTGGGAGGCCCCTAACTACTTTTAAGGGGGCTCCCTCAGGAGTTTTTAAAGTTTTCACCTTACCAGGGCTACTAGTTTTGGTGCCCCTAATCTGTTGATGGGGGTGCTTTATTTGACAGGGGGCCCTCTGGGTCTCACTGTCCTTCTTGTCCTCTGCAGCCCTGGGCTGACTAAGGCAAGGTAGAGAGGGGCAGGTTACCTGCTCCAGACTGGGTCCCACCTGAGAAGGATCCACTGCCATCAGAGGCTCTGCCAGGCCAGGCCTAACAACCTCTGGGGCAGTTCCTTCATCAGGGGTAAGATCAGTTCCCTGAGGAGGCTGATCCTGTCCTAATGTCTGGTGAGGGGAAGATTTTTCTTCCTCCTCCATGCTCTCAGTTTGGGTGGAGTGATCCATCGTTTCAGGCTTCACAACACACATATCTGTTTGAGATTGGGCTGTGGCCATCACAGCCCAACCAACCTTTTCAGGAGGAGACTCAGTTTGGGTTCCTGCTGTTATCATAACAGCTTTGCTATTCTGTTTTCGAAGAGCTTCTGTTAAAGATGGGGCAGAGAGTTGCTCAGCCCTACCAACCTTTTCAGGAAGGACATCTTTGGTTGGGGCTGTAGCTATTACAGCCCCACTAACCTTTCCATTGGAGTTTACCATTCTAGAATGGATTTCCTGTTCAACCTCAGCCCAGGCTGAGATTTCTAAATCATTACCAAGTAGCAGTCTACAGGCGAGTTTGGTGACACTGCCACTCTCTTTGGGCCAGTGACACCTCCCCAGCTGAGACTTACTACTGCCATGGGATGATTTGTCTGGATTCCATCAATGTTTGTTACCTGGTATGTGGCACCTGGTAAAAGTTGCTTAGAGGGGACTATACAGCCAGCCACCATGGTGATGCTAGCCCCTGTGTAAAGGCTTCAACTTTCAAACCATTGATGATGGGTTCTTGTCTATATTTGCTCAAGGTATTTATTTATTTATTTGAAAGTTTTATATAGCGCGAACAAGATCTTTGCAGATATCAGAGCGCTTTACAATAATAGCATGTAGCATGTAGCAGTTGAGGTAGTTAGGTACAATATGCATAATTACATAGGTAGGTCAAAGAACAACCGGAGGTAGATCATAGGTGAGGTAGTGTCAGTACACGGTACATAGTCAAGCCGTTGCGCCAATAATATAAAAGTACAAAAGTATGCATATACTTATTTAAACGTGCTGCAAGTGTTTTTGGGGATAACATAAAGGTGGGCATAGTTGAGGTAGGTGCGTGCAGGATGTAAAGTCACACAGGTGCATCAGTAGTACAAAAGTAAGGATGGTTGAGGTGGTGTAGGTACAGTGTGCAAGTCAGACAGGTGCGTCAATAGTACATCAAAATACAAAGAGGGAACATATACAATCAAATAAGTCATAATACCAGTGGTACAAGTAGTACAAAGAGGGAACATATACACTCAAGTAAGTCATAATACAAATAGTACTAGTAGACCAAGGGGTCAGGCCGGTATTATGGAGCGGATTCATGAGAGATACAGGTTAATAGATCATGTGTATTTAACCATGAGGATCGCTTTTACTTCTTTCTTAAACAGTTTGTTGGAGGAGATGAGCCTGGTTTCAGGAGGAAGTGAGTTCCAGATCCTGGGCGCCATACCTGAAAAGGAGCGTTTATAGGTTTTTTCCTTTCTGAACCTTCGAGGTTTCAGCAGAAGATTGTTTGTGCTTCTAGTAGTTCTAGAGCCACCCGAGATTGTCAGCTTTTGAGTGAGGTAGCTGGGCGAGTTATGGTGTACAGCCCTGTGAGTCATGCAGGCGATTTTCAGATGTATTCTGGCTTCAAAAGGCAGCCAGTTCAGGGATTTAAAGTCAGGGGAAATATGCGAGTGTTTTTTTGAGCCAGTGATGAGTCTCGCTGCAACGTTAAGGGACGCTCTAAGGGGTGCCGTAGTTGTTAGTGGGAGCCCGCAGAGGGCGGTGCTTCCGTATTCTATGTGCGGGATGACTATAGATTGTACTGCAGTTTGGAAGTCTTTGGCTGGAAGGAAGGCTTTAAGTTTCCTCAAGGTATTGATTTGGAAGTTCGCTCCTTTGGTTGCCTTGCTGATGTGCTGCTGCATGTTGAGATTGGCATCAAGTGTTATGCCTAAGGATTTTGCTGAGTCTACGACGGTAGGTTGTACTTATAAAGCTGTTAACTGCTTAAGCCATGATTGAGCCGTGGAGATTTTTGCGGGAGGAGAGATCAGGAGGAACTCAGTCTTCAGGGCATTGAGTTTGAGGTGATTCTCTGCAAGCCAGGACTGGGTGTTTCTGATCGTGGTGTTCAGAAGCATGATGTCCTTGGGGGATTGTATTTTGAGATAGAGTTGGGTGTCGTCGGCATACATGTGGAAGTGAACATTGGATGTCTGTAGCAAAGTAGTGAGAGGTTCCATAACTAGGTTGAACAGAGTAGGGGAGAGGGAGGATCCTTGTGGGACGCCTAGTGATACAGGTACCGGAGAGGACATCAGGTTGTTGCTTTTGAATCTTTGTGAGCGGTTGTGTAGAAAGGAGGTGAACCACTTGAGAACAGTCCCTGAGATGCCCATTCTTGTGTTTAACAGTTCGAGTAAATTCTCATGTTTAACTGTGTCGAATGCTGAGGAGAGATTCAGAAGGATGAGGAGGCAGGTATCGTTTTGGTCTAGGATTTGGAGGGCGTCGTCCACTATGTGCGTCATGGCTGTTTCGGTACTGTGCCCTGCATGGAAGCCTGATTGATGAGCGTTGAGGAGATCAAACTTGTCTATGTGTTTAGTCAGTTGTAGCTGTACGCATTTTTCCAACAGTTTGGCGAGGGTGGGAATATTTGTAATAGGGCGGTAGTTGTTTAGATCAGTGGGGTCTGCTGTTGGTTTTTTTAATAGAGGTGTGACTTGTCCGACTTTAAGGGCATCAGGGATGGATCCTTGTTGAAGAGAGCTATTGATGATTTTAGTCCAGAGTGGGAGGAGCAAAGGGGTAAAGTCTTTTACAGCGTTAGCAGGAAGAGGGTCAGTGAGGTGATTGGATGGTTTCAGAGTGCTGAGCAGTCTGCCAATTTCTTCTTCGGAGTAGGTGCTAAAGGATGACCATGTAGCGTTGTTCTTTGGTACAGGCGCTGCTGTGAGTTGGGGGTTGGAATAAAGGATTGCGTCATTGAGGAGATCGCTTCTTATGTTGTCGCTTTTTTGGTTAAAGAAAGCAGAGAATTCTTCACAGGAAGGTGTAATGCCCATGGTGCTGATTGTCTGGGGTTGTTCTTTGGATTGTGTTCTGATTAACTCAAACAATTTCCTTGGGCGGTTTTTCGCTTGGGCGAGCTGGAGGCTGAAGAAGTCTCTTTTTGAGCGTTTTATTTTCCTGAAGTAGGCATTTCTCTGCTTCTTCAGGCTTTCTAGGTGCAGTGTAGAGGGGTCTGACCTCCAAGTGCGCTCTGCCATTCGCATGGCCCGTCTATCCTCATTGAGGCTCCCGTCATACCAAGGGTTGGAGATCTTGGACGAGACTCTTTTCAGTTGCATGGGTGCAGCATCATTGATTATTGTGGACATAGCATTTAGATAGTGGTCAGTCAGGAGTTGGACGTCCGTAGCGCCGGACGGGGGAAGTAGTAGATTGCAGCTGTTAGGCGGTAATGAGTTTGGGTTGAGTTTTTTCATGTCCCTTTTCCAGACTTTGGGCTTAGAGGGTTGCAGTGGGTTAAATTTAATTTTTTCATTGATAAGGAAGGAGACAATATGATGATCTGACCAGTCACAAGGTTGAATTGACTCCAGTTGAATAGCGTTCTCTTTGGCGATGATAAGGTCGAGGATAGCACCTTTCACATGAGTCGGGCTATTGCATATTTGGGAGTAATCAAGGGCGTTGAGGAATCTTTTGAGGCTATTAACCACTGTGTCACTGCTGTCGTTCCAATGGAGATTGTAGTCGCCAAGGAAAACTTGGGTATTTTGTCGTCCTGAATTGGTTGTTATTGTGTCCATGAGTTGTTGGCAGAAGGAGAGCTTGTCTCCAGGTGGGTGGTATATGATGTGAAGTGAGCAGACCGGTTTGCTTTCGCTTATGACATCAAGGCAGAGGTATTCACAGGAAGTAAGAGAAGGGGCGGACGCTTTAGTAACAGAGAGATTGCTTCTGTAGATACAGGCAATTCCACCGCCTGTCTTTATGGGCCTGTCAAGTCTAATTATACAGTAGTTGGGGGGGACTAGTATATCCAAGATAGGTGTAGAGGTATCTGACAACCATGTTTCAGTCAGAATGGCCAGATCTGGTTCCTGAGACATGATGAGCTCGGCGACCCCCGCTGAATGCTTTTGGGCCGATCTGCAGTTGAGAAGTATGCATTTGAGGCTAGGGGCGCAGAGGGTGGAGGCAGGTTCTGTAGTGATGGGCACATTAGTGAGGTTGTTAGGGACGGCGCCTCTGTTATCCTTTTGGTGCCTGAGGGGGTTAGAGATGATCGTTGGGATGGGCAGGTGGTTGGTGGCTAAGCGATTTTGGGGAGCTGGGACGTAAGATTGGAGAAGGACGTGTGTCTCATGGTCTGTTAACGTATTGGCAGTGCGTCTAGGGCGGTTGGTGGTATTGCGAGAGGGGATAGAGGTCCAGTGTGGGGGGAGTTGTGTGATAGGGCGAGTAGGCGGTGCGGAGGAAGTGTTGTTAGGTGTAAAGGGGGTATTGCGATTGGTGGTAATGCGATTGTGATTGGTATTGTGATTGTTGGAGTTGCGAGAGGGGATAGAAGTCCGGTGTGGGGCGTGTTGTGTGGTAAGGCGTGTAGGAGGCGCGGGGAGAGTGTTATTAGGTGTAGAGGTGGTGGTGGTAGAAGGGTGTCTGGAGTGTGTGATGAGCAACTCTTTGATGGAGTGTAGTTCTTCTTTCAATTGGAGGAGGGAGGACATGATCATGTCGAGCATGGTGTTCGGCGTGGAGTTGGGGAGGGGTACAGGCGATGAACGGGCGAATAGGTTGTTGGAGACGGGTGAGGATCGGGATGGGGAAGTGGAGCTGGTGAAGAGGTTGGGAGTGTTAGAGAGAGGATAGATGTTAGGGATGGGAGTGTTAGAGAGAGGATAGATGTTAGGGATGGTGTTGGCGTTGTCGGGAGGGGCATCAGTGCTAGGAGGGGAAGGGTGAATGAGGGCGGTGTGGAGGCTGGAAGTAATGGGGGAGGAGGAGGGATAGTGGGGAGTGAGAGTGGGGGGTGAAAGGTTGATGGAGAGGTGAAGGCTAGGCGGGACGGGAGTGCTAAGAATGTGGGGCGAGATAGGCGGAGAGAGAGCCAAGTTATGTGGGGGACAGTTGGGGGAGGAGGGGTGTTCTGAGAAGATTGGTGTGGAGGACGGGACAGGCGTGCAAAGTGTGGGGGGGTATGGGAGGATGAGCGGAGGGGTGAGGGTAGGTAGGGGGGATGGTGGAGCGGGTGGAGTAAGGAGGAGCGAGGTCTCTGTCTGAGATTGAGGGGTGGTGAGGGTTAGCTGCCGCAGGTAGGTCAGTGACTATGGTGCTGGGTGTGAAGGTGAGAGGAGTGTCGTTCCGGTGCTGAACTTGGTTGGGGGTGTTAAGGGTGGGTGCTGTGTCGTCAGGGGTGGAAGGACAGGAGGTGATATGAGTGAAAGTCCGAGGATTGGATAGGTGCTCTTTGAAAGTGGGAAACAGATTGTCAAGAAGTTCTAGGTTCCTGTCTTTCGCTTGAATTAGGACAATCCCGTTATTGTAAATAGTGATAGTGGTTCTGCCTGGGAAGAGTTGGGATGGTGAGATGGAAAGTGTTAGGCCATGGGTGGATTTCCTGGTGGAGGAGACGTTGAGTAGGGTGAGAAACGCTTTTTTCCACTGAGCTCTGCGTGTAGTGTGGAAGATGATATCGGTGTTCAAGGGTCCATTGACCGACGAGAAGTAGGTGTCGGCAAAGGGTGTTTCTGGGTGGGACTTAAGGAAGCCGTGTTTGAAGCGTTTGGCGGCTTTTTTGGTGAGCACGGGTGGGTAGTTGATTTTATATGTGTGCTTGCCGAATAAATCCATGTTGCAGGTTAGATAAATAAATGTGCTGAATGCACGCTACAAATGCCTCCCCAGTTTACAAGGCTCCAGAGTGCCCCTAGGGCGCCAACGTGTCACTAGTGCGCCTACGTGACTCTAGTGATTTTAGCGAGCGACCAAAATACTTGAGGTAGCAGTTGGTAAATTACAGGAGAGGAAAGCGAGAAATGGGTGCAGAGATTTACAGAGTAGTGCAGAATACAATTGGAGGAGTAATTCTGAAAGAATAAGAGCAGAATACAGATGCAACGCAATCAGTTACACGCGACAGGTAGGTCCCCTGGGGCGCCAATGTGACACTAGTGCGCCTAGGGCTCCAACGTGACACTAGTGCGCCTACGTGACACTAGTGAGCGACCAGAGTACTTGAGGTAGCAGTCGGTAAATTATAGGAGAGGAAAGCGAGAAATGAGTGGAGCAAGATTGACACTAATGACCAGCCAAAGTGAATGAGGTAGTAATCAGTGCAAGGTATATGAGGTAGTAATCAGTGCATATAGGAATGAAAAGTGTAATGGGTGCAGGTTACAAAAATGCGACACATCTATATGCAGTCGTGAACGAAATACAGATGCAATCTGAAAATACATGAATCAAAAGTGACAGTAGTGCGCAACCAAAATACATGAGGTAGCGATCAAAACATACCAAGTGAAAAAATAACAATACTAATAATAAAAAGTGCAAGATACATGAGTCAACAGTGACAATACACGATATATGAATTAGAAGTGATGATAGTGAGCAGCCAAAATATGAGGTAGCCATCAAAACATACCAAGTGAAAAATAATAATAATAATAAAAGTGCAATGAATAAGAATGTACAAAAAAAAACGCCTAGAAGTGTAATACAGCAATAGAAGGCAGACACTCTATCACAGGAAAGTGGGTGGATGATTAGTCCATGATGGCAGCCAGGGAGAGAGAGACCAATCTAAAATGGCCTCCAAGTAAGGGCGATAGAGACAGTAGTCCTCTGTCTGTGTTTGTTCCTTTGAGAGCAGGGCCTGGCAGTTTAAGTTTCTATTTGAGCAATCCCTGGGAGTCTTATCTCTATGTTGGGGGTCCTATGCGGAGGAGTTACGAAGAGGAGCCTCGTGGGCATCTGGCTCGAGGTACAGGAGGGGATTTATTGCTTCTGTTAGTGAACTCAGCCATTTTGAACAAAGGAGAATTTAAAAAAAAAAAAAAAATGTGATGCAGTAGATGCCTTTAGATTGTGATGCAGTAAATGCCTTTAGAGAAGTCTGTTTGGTAGGTAAACCGATGTCGACAGCAAAGTTTTGCACAAGTCGAGCTTTGTAACACTCACGGTTCTAACAGAAATGCGAGATGCAGAAATCATGCTCCATCAAACCTCCATGTACGCCTGGAGAGCCTCGACCCCTGCCAGCGTCTGTAGGTCACCCGGTCCGCTGCCTTGATCCACGGCCCTTCCCGCCTCGACAGGCGAAGACGCTTGCTTCCAGCTTGGTTTCCTCGCTCCCACCGGCAGCTTCCCTGGGCAGCGAGGCACTCCCATGTGTACACTTAAGCCTGAAAGGTGTAGCCTAACTACTGGTCACGCAAATGGGATTGCTGAAGGGCTACCATTTAAGTGCATTTGATATCAGTTGTGATGATAATTGCATATAGTTATGAAATTGTCGAGGCACTCGGCTCCCGCTCCCTCAGCCAGACCGCAGATGGGGGCGACGACACCCGTTTCCCGCTTACCTCGCTCCACCACGGCAGCTCCCAGGACAGCGGGGCAGAACTCCTACTCGTCTCGTCTCCTGCTCCCGCTGCCAGCTGCAGGTGGGGGCAGGCTCTTTGATCAGTCCACCGGAGCCCGGTAGCCCCCTCCGATGAGTGCTGCAGCTAACCCTCCAGGGTCCGCAGGTCCTCTCTTCAGGTCCCGGCAGCAGCAGGGGGACTGCCTGGATTCACAGCCGCAGGGGGATTCCTGCTGCTGTCCGCAGGACAGACAAACTCCCGAGCCGCGGCCCCTCCCGCCTCAGTAGGTGATACTGCTTGCCTCGCTGCTTGCCTCGCCGTGTTCCACGGGGCTCCACTCCGGCCGCCCACGTTCCCCCTCAGCTCCACTCCCACTGGCTCCAGAATCCGTCCCAGGCACCGCCGATGGCAAGGGCAGCCCTGGGTCCGTACACACAGAGGGGAGGGGGGGGTGTCTCGACTCTCTCCAGCGGACGTCCCCGGGGGGCGACCAGGTGTCTCCAGCGACGGTCCGGGGGGGGGTGGGGTGGGTGGGGGAGAGACCAGGGCCCCCAGCAGGCTTCAGACCGTGCCACAGTAGTGTCCAGGCAGCCAGACGGTCGATCCAGGCACCGCCGATGGTCCGGTGAGGCGGGGGCGAATCGGTCCTCTCCCTCGACAATCCCAGCCTCCGAGGGCGGACAATAAAGGTCCAATTATCCTGTTGTCGTTACTTGCTTGCGATGTCCAAGGGTGCTGGGCGCTAACAGGGATTAAGTCCAAAATTGGAATCCCAAGCACTCGGAGCTCGAGCGGAGAGCTCCTACCCGGTGTCCATCTTGACTGAATTTTAGTTTGGGCAATCAGAGAAGTTGGCAAACCCCATGCCAGTCTCATAAACAAGATCATTTGGGGATGGGGACCTGGATAGGCCAGGGTCCACCTGGGCTCCAAAAGTAAACCCACCCAGATTCCTGGGTGTGCTCCCACTTCCTGGGGGTTTACTGCTGACAGTAACAGGAGGTGTTGGAGCTGGCTTTGGAGGTATATTCTCTTTATTGCCATTCTTGGGACAACAGCTGTCTGTTTTGTAATGCCCAACCTGTTTACAGGCATGACAATAAGGCTTTTTCTGAGTTGAAGAAGTGTCTTGGGACCCACCCCCATCCTTGGAGTTTTAGGGCCCTGGGGAAGTCTTTTCTTTATTTTTATCCCCACCCTTATCTTGAGGCTTGGTAGACTCCTTCTTCTGGTTCTGGTTCTGGTCCTGATTCTTAGGCCTAATCCTGGTTCTGACCCATTTATCTTCCCTCTTTCCCAATTCTTGGGGAGAGGTCAAATCTGAGTCCACCAGGTGCTATTGTAAGAGCTGGTTCTGAAAATTACTTAGGATCTGCTCCCTCATAATCAAATTATACAATCCTGTGAAGTCATGTACTTTGCTGCCATGTAGCCAACCCTCCAGAGCCTTAGTAGCACAATCTACAAAATCAGTCCAGTCCTGTGTCTGTGTCTTCTGGGTGTCTCTGAACTTCAACCTGTACTGTTCAGTGGTTAAGCCAAACCCATCTATTAGAAAACTCTTCAGGACTTTGTAGTTTTTAGCATCCTCATGTCTGACAGTGAGGAGCTTATCTCTCCCTTTCTCTGAAAAGGAGTACCATAAGATTGCTGCCCACTGTTCCTCAGGAACCTGCTGTACCATGCAGGCTCTCTCAAGAGCAGTTATCCACTTGTGGATGCCATCCCCTTCTGTGTAGGGGGCAGAATCTTTGTCAGGTTTCTAGTATTATAGGACATGTCTTTCTCTCTAGGATTATTGTTGCTGCCACCAGTGGCATTTAAGCCACACATTTTCTGTTCCCTTGCTAAAGCAAGTTTAGCTTGGGCCAGGGCTAACTCTTCCCACTCTATCTGGAGTTCTACAGCTCTCATCCTGGCCTTATGCTCTCTTCTCTGGGGGGAAGTCAATCCCCTTTGAGAGTTTCTGGAGACACTAGAAATGTGAGAATCCCCTGAGGGAGATCTCACCCTTATATTGTCTGTGGGAACTAGGTTATAGGATCTGGGGAGGTGCTGGCCCTCTCCATTCCCATGTAGGTCCAAGTTGACTCGACTAAGCCTCCCCACTGGTACCTGGTTATCCCTCTGATCCTGATCATCAGGCCCATCTACTACTGAGCCATCTTCCTCCTCTTCTTCCTCTTCTGGAGTTGTCTCATTCTCAGGGTGGGTCACTCCATCTCCTAAATCTAAGGAAGCTACACTCGCCTTATCTAAGTCATCCTTTTCCAGGGTGGCTATCAGGGTAGGAATGGTGGGGTGTCTGCCCCTTTTTAGCCCTCTTGCAAAGCACAAGGCACTCAAGTCTTTGTGGCTAAGTTTGTCATAGCTGAAGGTTGCCTTGGTAAGGTCAACTGTCACAGGGACAGAGCCTGAGGCTCCACCTGCATCAGACATGACTGCTAGTGAGGTGCAAGTGGTGCACTTACCTACACTAAGTGTTTTCCTACTGTACCTTGCTAGTGAGTTGTAGTCAGGATGTGCTAATCCCTTTAATCTACAACTACTAAGTTCAGTAGAACTTAAATATGCTAAGCTTTTGATTTATATGTACCTAAGGTACTTGATGTGATCTTTCAATTTGATAAAAAGATTGCAATGGTAAAACAACAGCAAGCTCAAATCCGCACCGATGCTCACCAATGTGAGAAGTTGGCCTGATATATGATGTTTCCAATTCTGGAACCACCTTGTATCAGTCCAAACAACCCGTATGGTGTCTGGTTGTAAGTCAACCTTATTAGACAAGCTATCTTAATGGTAGCATAGACTAAGCAGCCTTAAAGGCTAAACTCAAGAGGTCGTGTTAAGCGAGCTGTTTTATCAATCACAGTCCTGTAATATCAAATGAAAGGACACCACACAAGTATATATTATAAAAATACATGTATTTATTTCTAAAATAATCCCCAGTACTCTTTATGAGCAAAGGGGCACAAGTGTTAAATCAAAAGCACAGTATAACATACAAAGTTGCACAATTATGGATGAGTGCGGGTGGCCACTCAAACCATATATTAAAAAAATGGTATAAGAGGTACCAATCGAACAGTGGTTAGGCCTAGGGCCTAGGGAATCGCTGGGAGCAGTCGGGACAAGCAATGCTGAAGTGGGGAAAAGCCCGCGGGATTCGGGTGCAGCGCTTAAAGCACACGCATGCACCAATGTTAAGTCAATGGTGCGTAAAAGTTACACAGATAGAGTTTTAGGATACTTCTGCTGAACCTAGATGGACAAAACTTTAGACACAGACCCTAGAAGTGTGTACCAGTGTGGGAACACCGGCATTGCAATGTTACCTCACCCACAGGAAGCGGGTGCATAGGGTCGAAGTGTCGTCGGGTTTCGTCACGCAGGTTGTTGGTGCTTGGAGCTGAAGATGCTGCAGGCGATGTGAAGGAGAAGTGTCCGGTGTGATCCAAGGGTGGATCAGTGTAGAAAAGTACCTGAAAGCAGAGGGGACAGAGTCTGGGTCACTCAGCAGTGACCAGGGTAGAACCAGGACAGAACCAGGCAATGTCGGGCGCAATCAGGTGGTTGTCGAGGAGATTCTCTCCACTGCCACGTGGGCTCTGGGGCATCTGCGACGTCCAGGAGCGGGTCACGAGCTGTCCCACGCAGGCTCTCACCGTCGGCGCTGTCGGCTTCAAGATTAGAGCAAACAACAATTGGCAAGAGCAATCCACGCAGGACTGGATGATTGCTTCTCACTCGGACCAGGAGGGTCGGAGCGGGTGCTCCTTTTCAGAGGAACTGGTGCAAGTCTGGAGCAACCAGAATCGAAAGTCGTATTTAGGTTTTCGCCGGGACAGGGGCCATAAGCCAGCTGGCAAGTGACCGGGCCAACGCGTTGAGCCAAAGAAAGCAGAAGGGCCCCACGCAGCACTCGTCGAGTGTAGAGGGGTGAGCTTGGGTGCAAGGGTGGCTCAGGGTTGGGGCTTCTTAAACCCCAGTGTACAGCTTCGAGGGTCACTCGTGGGCTGCACGGTCAGCGTCTCGTGGTCTTTTCAAGATGGCGTGCCCCATGCTTCCGGTCGCCTCCACGGGTCTCAGCTCTGCCTGCAACCTTGATCTTGTCGATCTCTGTCGCTCGAGTTCCGGCGGGAACTGCAACAAAGCAGACATCGAGGTGCTAGATGGTGCCTGTTTGCACGGAGATTCTTCAGTCTTCTACGTTGAGTAGGATGTCGAAGGGTCCAGAGTTTCGTTTCAAATGTTTCATCAGGATAATCTGAGTGCGTTGGCACTGCTCCCATTCTTATACCAATTTAGGGGGCTGGATTACCTGCTAGGTCCCCTCCTATGGGTGGGACCCAGGAAGGGGGTGGATACACCCCTTTCCTTTGATCCAGGCAACGCTGGGACAGGGGCTGATGTGCCCCAGAACCGGTTTGGCCGGATTATGCAAGGGGCAGCCTTGTGCTCCCCAGGCAGGGTCTGGTTTCTTTCAAACCTCCCTGCTACAATCCACTATCTCCTGTCTGGGGTGGTGTCACACCTCCCTGTGACAGGAAACCCTTTGTCCAGGCCTCCTTGGCTGAGTTTCGGTCAGCTACAGGAGGTCAGACTCGTGTCTGTGGCAGAAGCATCCATTTTGTGGTGCTGTGGCTCCTTTTAAAATCAACCGCGTTTTAGCAAAGTAACATGTCGTCTCCCTCTAGAGGGGTGGAATGCTACCCCCGTCGCCAGGACTGGCGAGGTGAGGTTCAGTGACAATTGTAAGTGATGTTTTCGACTCGCACGAATATGGTCGAGTCTGGTATCTACGAACCGCAAATAACGAGTTTAGTGGGTGTGCGCAGTTTCGCTGTGCTAACCTAAACCGTTCATTTGTTTCGTGGGTTTATACATCTGTACCCACGGGTTCCATCTTAGATATGGCATCCATTTTGTCTCTTGCCCTCAAGTAGCCAGCGAACGGACTCTGTCCGCTTCGTGACCCTGGGATTCCCAAGACTCTTGCGGAAGACACGTTTCTTTTGAAAGTGTCTTTATGATGAGGGGGATGATGTTGTAAGGCAGATGGCCCCGCTTGAGGCTCATCTTGCCGTGCCGGACTGTTGTCTCAGCCGTGCATCTCATTAGGCACGTCTCTTTGATGCCTGTAGCTCGTGTTTCCCGATACCACCCCTTTTTACACCCTTTCCGATCTCCCCACTGTTTCTGCCTTCCTCTGCACCTGTCTTTGTTCCTTCTTCGATCTGTTTACTACCGATTGGAATGTACTAATGGTGGGAAGATGGGTTTTTACAGTTGGGAACCACCAAATGTTTCTGTACTTATGTTCCGGACCTTGAATGCATCAAAGCAACCCCTCTCGGGGATAATTATGGGAACCAAGTTGTAAACCTTTGTGTACCATGTTAATCTATGGGAGAAACGGGTATAAAAAGGAGCGATCCACAGTAGCAACTTGAAGCAGTCTCCTCGAACTTACACTCGTTGTACTTCCTGTGACTTCTGTGTTCCCTGCAGTAAATAAACCTCGAATCTTTGACGCCGAAGGAAGTGTCCCGTGTCTCTGTCATTTGTACGCCGGAACAGGTTACCCACGAAGGTTTCAGGTGTTGTCCCCTGGCACCGCTGGGTCCTAAATAACCCAGTCCTTCAGTTGGCGCCCAATGTGGGGCTGCATCAGTGGTACCGGTCCAAGCCCGACGATCGTGAGGAACTTCGTGTGAAATCTCCGAGGGAAGGTGCACTCCGCTTCATCGATCCTGTTGTCGAAATAAGTGGCCCGAAGACTTTTCCCGCGAAGATTCCCGCCTCCTGACGGCTGCGACGGACTGCTGCCCTGACTGTAGACCTGTTTTGGCGCCTGGCGTAGACCTTGGTATAGCGAGACGATTGACGGGCCTTCCTGGTGACGCCATCGATCTTTGAGTTAAGTATTTGTGGGTCGCTCCCATAGTCCTTGTTTGTGGTTGCTTAGTTGTTGCATGGTTCCATTGCATTTGTGGTTCTTAGTACTTGGTTCTTTGTTGTGTTGTTTGACGCCTGCAGTCGCCAAAAACCGAGGGTTTTTGCTCTTTGCTGGGACTTGGTAAATCCCGTAACCCTCGAAGTTTGTGAAACTCGGCTAGTGTGCAAGATGCCTGGTCGTAGTACTTTGTTCAGTTGTTTCAGGCGTTGTGGTACGGATTCCCGGCTGGAGGACTCGTGTCCGATACCTCCGGTTGGAACTCCCACTTATGAGCTCTATAGTAAGCACGGGCTAGGCCCGATTACCTTTAATGAATATTGGATTCGCTGTACTAAAAAAGACGGTGTCCTTAGTTGGCCACCTCATGGTAGTTTTGAGACCCCAATTTTAGATAACCTCGAGGCAAAATTGTTTAAGAAAAAGTCAAGGCCGGCCATGTTTGATGCTTTTCGGTTGTGGCGTAAAGAAGCCCGACAGAAAGAGATCAGACAGACTAAACGTAATCAGAGAGATGGTGTTGCTACTATTGTAAAGAAAGCAGAGCAGTTTCAGCGTGATAAGGAGGATAAGGAAAAGGAAGTTTTTGACAGGCTTCAGCGTATGACTATAGATAAATGTTATCCCGCTCTGCCAACGGAGTCGGATAAGAAGGAGGAATTAGTTGAGGATCCTTTAATGTCCTATCTTATGAAGTCACCACCTCCGTACGCACAGGGTACCGCAGCTCCTGTGGTTCCCCCTGTACCTGTTCCTGTACCTGCTCCTCAACCTGTTCTTCCGACTGTTCCTGCTCCCTTGCCTATTGTTGTTCCTACTGCTCCTCTGCCTGTACTTCCACATACTCCTGCTCCCGCTACTGCTCCGATTCTACTTACTCCTACTGTTTCTTCTGTTCCTACTCCTTCTCTCATTCCTACTCTATCGTATACTTCTCCAACTACTCGACGTCGTACCCCTGCAATGGCTGCTAACTTTTTCAATTCTCTTGGACCTATTCTTGAGTCCGCTGATTCGGACGGTCCGCAAAGACGTAGTCAGCTTCCTGGTAATAGGGAACGTGCCGCGTTGTACAATATGGCGATGTCGTGGATGTTGCATCCTCATAGAAATCCTCCACGTTCGGTGTTGGATACGTTCAGTCAATTCAATATACCGACACAGAGGTATGTATTTGAAGAAATGTGCAAGGTTTTGCGCGATCAAATATCGGCAGATGCATCGGAAGATGTACTAACTGCTTTGACTAACTTGCAGCTTCAGTTTTCGAGCGGTATGGTGGTGGGTACCAACGTACGACGTGCTATCGAGAAATTATTAGCTCTTCGTCCCTCTCCGATACCTCAAGCATTGTTCGTTGAGGATGTTGAGAGACAGTTAGATCCGTCTGGTCAGTTTCCCATGCGTGAAGTTCCACCTGTATGGATGCCAGCTAATCCTCAGGCTCAACCTCCGGTAGTGGCACATTTCCAGAGAGTATGGATACATCTCCCATGGAAACGATCAGAAGTTTTACAGGTGAAGCAATCTTTGCCTGACCCTCGCAAAAATCCTGCAGGGTATTACAAGGAGTTATCGCAGCTCGTAGATGCTACGATAATGAATCTCGCCGATATGTTGTTTGGCAATGTTGTACCGCAACCGGTATGGGCTAAGATTCGGCACGAAGACCATGCAAACGAATTAGGTGGCGATTGGGCTGCTCTTACTGCAGCCGATGCACAACAAGTTGGCGGGGCTAAGCCTGAACAGCTCATTACTGATCTCCCTCAAAGAATTATTACCTTAATGAAAACCCTTATGCCAGCTATGAGGGTGAACTGGGACAAGTTGTCAGCTTGCAGACAGAAGAAAGACGAGAGTGTCTCCGATTTCTTTACGAGATTTGAGGAGGCATTCATTGACCATAGTGGTCAGGATATGAGTACTGAGGGTGGTCAGCGGTTGTTTGTAGATAAATTTGTTTCAAACTTATTGCCCGACTTGAGCAATAAATTAAAAAATTCTGAGAGTGCGTGGGCTGTTTCTACGTCTGCTCAAATATTGCCTACGGCACAATATTATGAGAATAGGGAGAAAGAAGAGAATGATCGTGCCGCTAAAAAGACGAAAGAACTTAAAACTAAGGTGTTGCTGCAGCAAGCGTACCCTCCGCGCTCGAATCAGAATGATTCGCAGCAACGTAATCGATCACAGACGCAATCTAATAGGTCGCAATCTCGAAATGACTCCTCTTCGCAAAGATCTTCATTAGGGTACAACCAGTGTGCCTATTGTAGACAGGAGGGTCACTTAAAATTCAATTGTCCTGTTCTAAATGAGCGTAATAGCGGTAACACGTCTAGAGGAGGTCGTGGTGGTGCTCAGCAGACATCACGTGGTAGGGGTCGAGGTGCTCCCAACGATCGTTCAGACAATTCGTCAAATTCTAATAATTGTTTTGATCAACGTGGATCATCGCAAGGACGATCTGCGCAGTACAACGTAGATGATTATTACGTCGATCAGGATGCTGACGACGGTAATTACTAGGACAGCCGTAGACAAGGAGAGGGAGTGTTATCAGTTCCGGTTGATCAGAGAGGGCCTTACGTCGCAGTTGCCACCTCGGGCGTCGTTGAGCCTTTTCTGTTGGACACTGGTGCAGCGAAAAGTTCCATCATGCATTCGAAACTCCCTGGCGCACCTTTGTCTGGCTTAACAAATGTTTCCGTTGGATTCTCTGGCGCCCCTGTTAGCAATCCGGTTTCGTGCCCATTGCCACTTACAATTGGGCCACGTGAGCTTGAAGCTCCGTTGATTTTGACCACTGGTTGTGGTGAAAATCTCTTGGGCCTGGATTTGCTAAAACGTTTGTATGCGACTTTGTATTGTTCTCCTGCGGGAGTGAAGCTTACTTTGGGTGAAAGAGTTATCTCTCCAATGTATTTGTCTCTCGATAAGCTTCCACCGGAATTGAGTTCACTTCCTGCATCTTTGTGGGCTACAGGTCCCAATGATGTGGACCTGCTTGACATTTCCCCTTATGTTGTTCAGCTGAAATCTAATGTACGGTTGCCACGTATTCCCCAGTATCGAATCTCTCTTGATGGTGAACGAGCACTGTTAGCGATCATTTATGATCTGATCGAGAAAGATGTGATTGAAGAAACGCGGGGAAACGTGTGCAACAGCCCCGTACTGCCCATTCTAAAACGTACTGACCCTTCAAAACCGCACGTTTATCGTTTTGTTATCGATTTACGGGAGGTGAATAAAATTGTGATTCCTCAGTTCCCTGTTGTGCCTGACATCACGGCGCTACTGACTCTGATTCCAGCTTCTGCATCTTGGTTTTCGGTGATCGATTTAAAGAATGCTTTCTTTAGCATTCCGATTGCCGAAGAAAGCAGAGACCTTTTCGGTTTCTCTCTTGGTGGTCGCAGCTTCCGGTTTAAACGCGCTCCTCAGGGCTACTGTGAGAGTCCATCGATTTACAGTCAAGCCTTGAAGGGTCAACTGGATGCGTTTTCGTTGCCGGCTGGTGCGGCCTTAATCCAATATGTCGATGACTTATTGGTGGCTGCAGATACCCAGGACATTTGCAAAATCGCTACGGTGTCGTTGCTGCAACATCTCTGTGACTTACATCACAAGGTGTCACCTTCTAAACTCCAATATTGTTGTCAAGAAGTCACCTATCTCGGTCACTTATTGTCAAAGGAGGGGAGGCGATTGACCCCAGAGAGAATTGCAGCAATTGCGCGAATGACTGTGCCAACAAATCCAAAGGGATGTGCGTGCCTTTCTAGGTATCACGTCATACTGCAGACAGTGGATTCCGAATTTTTCATTGTTAGCGAAACCATTGGTGGCTCTTACGTGCAAGGATGTTTCGACTCCTTTACCATGGACGGAAGAATGTCAGAACAGTTTTTCTGAACTGCGTGACGCATTGTGTTCGGCTCCAGTGTTAGGTACTCCTGACTATAGCAAGCCGTTTACACTATACGTTCACGAGAGGGAAGGTTGTGCGTTGAGTGTTTTAACGCAACCTTTCGGTGATAAGCAACGTCCATGTGCATATTTTTCTTCGACCTTGGACCCGGTAGCTAGAGCATTGCCGAGTTGTTTGAGAGCAACAGCGGCAGCCGCGGTCTCCATCCGACAATCAGCAGGATTGGTCATGGATAATATGCTTACGGTGATGGTTCCGCATGCAGTTGACACTCTTTTGAATCGTACGAAAACTCAGCACTTGACGAGTGCGAGGTTGTCAGGGTACGAGTTGACGTTGTTGGCAAGCCATATCCAGATAAAACGATGTGATGTCCTAAACCCGGCGACTTTGTTGCCAATTAGTACAGAGTCAGATGAAATAGCAGCTCATGACTGCTATCTGAGGACTGAGGAGGAAACAAAAGGTCGACTGGACCTTAAAAACACCCCTTTGGAAGATCCTGATGGGACCTTGTATGTGGATGGTTCGTGTTTTAAATTGCCGAATGGTGATGTGACGACTGCGTATGCGGTTGTAACTTTGAGTACTGTCGTGGAAACTGCAAGATTGAATCAGAACTCTGCCCAGGCTGCAGAGCTGATCGCTCTAACTAGAGCGTGTGTGTTGGCGAAAGGGAAACGAGTGAATGTGTTTACCGACAGCCAGTATGCTTTTGGTGTCGCTCACAGCTTTGGACGATTGTGGAGAGAGAGAGGTTTTATGACGTCGCATGGTACGAAAATTCAGCATGGACAGCTTGTAAATGACCTTTTGGATGCACTTACGTTACCTAAGCAAGTGGCGATTGTTAAATGTAGTGCGCACCGTAAGGTGACGGATGATGTTGGTCGTGGTAATGCGTTTGCGGATGAGATTGCTAAGGAGACTGCCCGGAACCTTAGCACTAGAATGTATGTGACGAGTTCGGTTAGGTGGCCTACAGAGACTAGTATGTGAGAGGACACTATTGAGAGCGTGAAAGCAATTCAGAATGAGGCCACTGAGACTGAAAAGACGAAGTGGAAAGAGAGCACGGGAAAGTTGGATGCGAATGGTTGCTGGGTTGATTTGTCGGAGCATAAGAGGTGGATGTTACCAGATGCGTATGTGCTGGCTGTTGTGACAATGGCACACAGGTTAGCACATATTAGTGCGAAAGGTATTTGTAAGTTATTGTCTCCTGTGTGGAAGAATGATGGTATTACGAAGTGTGCTGAGAGATTGGTGAAGAATTGCATGATATGTATGTTATACAATCCTGGAAAGGGGACCCCCACTCCTCCTGGCCATTTTGCTCCCCCTTCATATCCCTTTGAAGTAATACAGTTAGACTTCATCCATATGGAGAGATGCAATTATCTGAAATACGTTTTAGTTGTGGTTTGCGCGTTCTCCCGATGGATTGAAGCCTACCCTCTTAAAGACAATACTGCCCTGTCTACTGCGAAAATCCTGCTGAAGGAATACTTTCCTCGTTACGGAATGCCCAGAATTGTGTGGTCTGATAACGGAAGTGAGTTTGTAGGGAGTGTGATGAAGAGTGTGTGTAAGGGCCTTGGAATTAATCAAAAATTCCATAGCGCCAATCATCCCCAGTCAGCAGGTTTGGTTGAAGGGTATAATGGCACCCTTAAACTTAAACTGGCTAAGATTCAGGCTACGACTGGTCTTTCATGGCCTGACGCTTTGCCCCTTGCCTTGTTGTCAACAAGGACGACAGTACACTCCCGAGTAGGGCTCAGTCCCTATGAAATAGTGTTCGGTCGTCCTGCGAATGTTTGGGGGGTCCCTAGACCAAGTGTATTTTCTAATCTTGAGTATCCAATGCTGATTGATTATCTTCATGATCTGACTGCTAAACTGAGTTTAATTCACCAACAGGTTTACGAAGCACTGCCGACGCAGACGGAGGGTCCAGGCCACCAGCTCCAACCCGGAGATTGGGTGGTTACCCGCAACTTTGCTCGCAAGAAGAATTTGGAACCCCGCTTCACTGGACCCTACCAGGTCTTCCTTGCCACGAGAACTGCTGTCCGTTTAGAAGGCCGGAAAAATTGGGTGCATGCCACCCACACGAAGAAAGTTCCTATACCCTTACCGGCAGACTCGTGGGTGAGGAAGGGCATTGCTTCATCTGAAACCGAAGGACCACAGACTTTTGTACCCTTTAGCGACGCACAGCCTGTCGGAGAATCCTCAGTGCAGCAGAAAGACATTGTTGAGCGTTTGCCATCAAAAGACTCAAGATTAGAACAATCAACTGATCGGCAGAACTCTGTTCCTTCATCAGATTCTTTGTTCGACGAACAGACACGTCCTGGGAAAACTCTATACTTTTTGCGTTCTAACACCAGAGACAAATAAATATCCGTTCGGTCCCTTGACAACTGCATTTTCCCATTTGCTACGATCAGTTCAAAACACCTGTATTATTGTGAATTATTTTTGTAAGAATTGAGCTTCGTTTCACTTATGTGCTTTTACTTTCACAGCTAAGAGATTGTTTGTATATACATTGTGAATAAAGATACCTTGCATCCAGGTGTACCGTAGGGCCGCGCGTGTACTTCCTTCTGGTTAGTAGGTCTTGGCGCTAGGCTAAAGACCGTCGGTTCCTGGGAATTCCTAGGGATTGACTACTGCTACACAGAACGAAGTGCGTCAAGAAACGTTGCGGACGGTAGTAGGGGATGGCGTTTTCGAAGCTGATGGACTTGGAAGAAGCTCAGGCGCAAAGATTCAAACTGCAACAAATTATTCGTACCAAATGTTTTATGTTCCAAATGTTCTTATTGTTTTTAACTGTTTCCTTGCTATTGGCGGGTGGGGTGTATTACATGATGTCGTACTTCTTGCCTTCTGCCATACCTACTCCTACTTCTGAACCTAAACTTACCTCCACTGCATCCCCTCATTCTTTCCACATCCTCCCTGAACACGAGCAGGCTAGACGTGTGGAATTCAGAAATAATTCCTTTATTCAGCTCCTTCATCAGCATCAGTTAGTGGTGAATACTACGAATTGTTGGGTGTGTGGGTTAATGCCACATACCACGGATAAGGGAATCCCATATCTGGTCCTACCTTATAGTTCCCAGGGTTCAGCTCGAGCATTCCAGACAATGTTTCGAAGTGCACTAGATTCCTCCCCCAGTCGAGAGCCACGTTCTCCCTACTCTGGTCCTGGCTCGTATCATAAACCTTTGTCTATAGCGATAGAAGATTTGGATAAAGATATCTATGAGCCATCGCTCATCCCAGAGGAAGAGGTACAAGCCTATAGGGTCCTGAGTAAGGTCGAGTATAGTGCGCTCACGAATGAAAAACAGCTTAGAAGCTCGCCTCCGATATGGGTCGTACCCCACATTGGTAATCTCTGTCTAATTGGTCGTGGGCCACGATCGAAAGCTCGTCTTGGAGAGAGTGCTTGCTCAGAGAATTATATTCTGCCGATGGTCTCGTCCCCTGTGTTTCTGGCTGCCAAGGGTACATACTTTGTCTGCCATGATCGTGCGTATACATGGTTGCCCTCCGACTTTGTGGGCTCATGTTTTATCGCAAATCTGTTGCCTCCGACATTCACTGTAGATGCAGATTATCACAAGACTAGAATGGTGAGAGGCGTGATTAGCGAAGAGGACACTGCCGGTCAAGAGGCAGGAGACTTTTTCAAGGGTTTCCTCCCGTTTTGGGGACCTATGGTTAATAGTAGGAACCTGAGACAGTTGACTCGTGTGGTGGAATCGACAGCTAATATCACTGCCAGTGCCCTTGGTAATATCACCACAGAACTTCAGGCGGAAAGGCTTATGACGTTACAAAACCGTATGGTTTTAGACGTGGTCTTAGCAGATCGAGGTGGGGTATGTAAGGTGATCCATTCGAGCTGCTGTATTTTCATTCCAGATAATGCTCCGACCGTCTATCAAGCCATCTCAAGGTTGCATAAGATCTCTGAGTCCATACACGTGGACGTAGGGGATTGGACGCTGCTTGGGTGGTTTTGGGGCCTGATGTCGACGTGGGGTTGGAAGATTCTGATGATCATCGGAGTTGTTGTAGTGTTCCTGTTCACGTGTTGCCTTTGTGTGCAGTGTGGTCCTGCCTTATGTGGCCTCTGTGCTACAACGTGTATAAGACAGCCACCTGTTACCAAGGGTACTCGGTTGGACAGAGCTATGTTGCAGCAACATCTAGATGGTCTGATGAATATTGAATATGATTCCGATTAGTGCTTGCCTACATGAGGGCAAAAGGAGCGTCTGAGGTTCCGTGACAATTGTAAGTGATGTTTTCGACTCGCACGAATATGGTCGAGTCTGGTATCTACGAACCGCAAATAACGAGTTTAGTGGGTGTGCGCAGTTTCGCTGTGCTAACCTAAACCGTTCATTTGTTTCGTGGGTTTATACATCTGTACCCACGGGTTCCATCTTAGATATGGCATCCATTTTGTCTCTTGCCCTCAAGTAGCCAGCGAACGGACTCTGTCCGCTTCACGACCCTGGGATTCCCAAGACTCTTGCGGAAGACACGTTTCTTTTGAAAGTGTCTTTATGATGAGGGGGATGATGTTGTAAGGCAGATGGCCCCGCTTGAGGCTCATCTTGCCGTGCCGGACTGTTGTCTCAGCCGTGCATCTCATTAGGCACGTCTCTTTGATGCCTGTAGCTCGTGTTTCCCGATACCACCCCTTTTTACACCCTTTCCGATCTCCCCACTGTTTCTGCCTTCCTCTGCACCTGTCTTTGTTCCTTCTTCGATCTGTTTACTACCGATTGGAATGTACTAATGGTGGGAAGATGGGTTTTTACAGTTGGGAACCACCAAATGTTTCTGTACTTATGTTCCGGACCTTGAATGCATCAAAGCAACCCCTCTCGGGGATAATTATGGGAACCAAGTTGTAAACCTTTGTGTACCATGTTAATCTATGAGAGAAACGGGTATAAAAAGGAGCGATCCACAGTAGCAACTTGAAGCAGTCTCCTCGAACTTACACTCGTTGTACTTCCTGTGACTTCTGTGTTCCCTGCAGTAAATAAACCTCGAATCTTTGACGCCGAAGGAAGTGTCCCGTGTCTCTGTCATTTGTACGCCGGAACAGGTTACCCACGAAGGTTTCAGGTGTTGTCCCCTGGCACCGCTGGGTCCTAAATAACCCAGTCCTTCAGAGGGGGTAGTATTCCAAATCGTATGACACCTCACACAACATGTTTTGATAAAGCCAAACCAAAGTTAACATATAACCGCGAGGATTATAATGCACTTAAGAGTATATGGTATGGCATTATCCCGGAACAGCTTAGGGAATTGGTCCTGACAGCTGCAGACAGGCTCAGCTCATGCTAGAGCACCATCTCACATAAAACCAAGCACTCCAGGATTGTTAAGGCCTGCCATAGGAGTGACTGATAGGTATATATGTGTCCGGTTAGGTTTAGATATAGGCATACTATATCTAAGCAAGGGGTGATTACACCACCTTGCCCCAGCTGAGTGATCAGCCAGTTGTGTCAATTTTAGATAGCCAGCCAGGGGTGGCAAAATATATGCTGCAGCCCCTGGTAGGCCTTGAATGCACCTATGCCCTGGGCACCTATAGGGCTCTGTACAGGGGCTGATAAGGTGACCCAAGCCAATCTAGTTATGCACCTAGGGTACATGGAATCCATTTTACAGAGAGAGCAGATAGCCTGGGGCCCTGATTAGCAGGGAACCAGGCCAACTAAGTTGAAAACCAGCTAAACACAAGGCAAAAAAATCTGGGGTAACGATAGTCAGGTAGCCACCTTCCTACAACATCCAAGGTCCAGTCCTTGGAGGACGCTCGCTTCCCAGGTATGCTTGCGCAGTTTCACAAACAGCGGTCCAGGTTCGGGCAATGCGGCGCTCGTTAGTGGAGGTGCAGTCTCAAGGCAGGACCAAGTCTCTGAAATATATATATTACCTACTAGGATCATCGTTTTATTGTATATATATATATATATATATATATATATATATATATATATATATATATATATATATATATATATATATATATATATATATATATATTGCCACAGCTTCTTTTCTCCACTTCTTGTAGATCAAAGGACACGGCACAGCAACAGATGGTTTTTAGCGTTTTTATTATTTACACACCAGTGCAAATATAACGTGCATCAAAAAAGGACGGTCTACGCGTTTCGGCTCCTGCCTTCCACTGGACCATAGAGTCCCTAGGTCTAGACCTTGTTTAAATAGTGTGATTTAGTGTAAGTACCCTCTACCATTTCCATGGTCAACTTGACCAACCCACCCAGCAATGTATATACAAGGCTAGTACATGTTAAAGGTATATACACAAAATTATGTACAATCAACGTAAAGTACTCTACTGTTTGCTCAGATCTATACATTCTAAAATAAAGTATTTACAATGTACATCCTTTGTACACATTTGTGTTCAAGATTAATGTGAAGTACCAATAAAGAAATTGAACCGGTGATTATAAATGAAGTATTGACAATTATTTACAGTTAGATCCATCTAGTCACATATGGTATTGATCCATACCAATCAATTAATTCAAACAATTATAGGAATAAGGAATTATTTAGAATAGGTGGTGGGTTGGGATTTCTATGACAGTTATATTACGAAGTGACGATAATTGAATTAAAAGAAGGGGTGGGAAGACTACTATAATGGATTAAATAAAGTATTATATGAACATAGGATTAATACTAGGTAATGTATATTGTAGGTCTCTAGGTGTGATATATTCTCTCATCTATAGTTACATACATTATTTCGTCAGTTCTCCCCATGCAGCTTCCCAAGAGAGTATTTATGGTAAAGTACCATTTCTTATAATTCCTCATCTCCTTCTAATGATGTCATACATTTCCTAATTTGCTATATCCCACAATTTCTCCCTCAGAGTCTGATTATAGGATCTTCAAAATAAACCGGTTCTAATTCTATGTAATTCACAACATGTACACATTCCAGCTTCAAATAGGTGAAAACATGATCCCCTTGGAAAACTACACAATCAAATGACAGCATCGTTATTATATTATCTGATCAAGTCACAAATGTACATATAGTTCGGCATCCAAGTTATGACCAAACGGTGCCTCAGTTCCCATACTTAGTATCATTCGTGATTCTAAGCGTCTCAACAGTTGTAGTTGATCTCCACCCCGTTCCGGGAGTTTGCACAGTTTGATTCCCGAGTATTTTAAAAGGGAGGTGTCACTTTGATGGTACTGAGTAAAGTTTGTGGCCATTGGGTAGCACGGGTCCTTGTTTTTTATCGCCCTTAGATGTTGTAATATCCTTAACTTAAGTTTGTTTATGGTGCTCCCAATGTAGTGTTTGCCACATGGACATTTGAGTCGATAAACCACACATTTAGATTCGCATGTAATATGGTCATAGATGGTTTCTTTTCTACCATTCTGAAGTACATAGTGTTTGATATTTTCCCCATGCTCACAGGCTTTACATTTGTGGCATTTCCAGAAGCCAGGTGTTGTCAGCCATTTCTGTTTTCTCTCCTTGCATGGTTCTAGATGACTTTGTGTCAATATGTCTCTTAAGGAGGAGGTCTTCCTGTATGTTATGCTCGGGTTGGCTGTCAGGCTTTCATTCAAGGTTTTATCCAAACGAAGGATTGGCCAATGCTTTTTGTAGGCTTTCTTCATTTGTGTGCTTTGATTGTCATACTCCACAATGATTCTAGTCATATATATATTTCCGCACTTGCACCCTTGCTGCGACAGACCTTCAATCCTCGGCCATCGACCAGAAAGAACACGGAAGACCCAGAGTGCAGGTGAGTTTTTTATTTCTCAGCACACCACGCCAGCATAACGTTTCGGCCTGCACAGAGGCCTTGGTCACATGACGCACTGAGAGAGTTGCGTGAAATTTAAAGTGCTCATGCATCAACAGCGGAAACATCTTATTGGTTACAGCTTAATCAGTGGGAGTGTTAAACATGATAATACACATTTCCTTGCTATTGCAAAACGGGGAAAACGAATATATTTACAAGGTGCCTTTTGTAAAAATAACTGTCTAAATACATTTACATTGTCCGATAATTCGCAAAAATTATTGTTGCTATCCTGAGGGTAGACGGGGTATTCACAATGTATAACAAACATTTCATATATTTACAGAGTGTGCAAAAGAACAACCTCAACAAGCAAGTAAATTGAGAGTTGCTATCTAAAAGCTGACGGCATAAATGCCTCAAATGCAATAGATGCTAATGCACAGAATACCTGAAGGTCCCCCAAACTTATTATAAAATATATACACAGAATTTCATATATATACACCTATATACAGTATAAATACTCCAAACTACTACCGTCAAACTAAATCACTGTTTTGTAGTAGTGCGATAGTCGGATAAAGATGGCACAAGCATATATGTATTTTAAAGAATCCCCTGCATGGCCCACTTTTCGATGTTTTCAAAAAATCTAAACCAAAACATCGCCGTTGAAAGTGCTAATATGAACAAGTGCAATTAAAACCAAACTTTTCTGAAGTTCTAAGATTGTGTATAGTTACACAACTATACTGAGGATACATAGCAACTACATTTGTCAACGTTGATTATATAACCTGGTATCTCTTATCTTACATAGTCATATCTAATCAACTTTAAACACCTTTGGTGGTTATGACAGGTTACATCTATTACAGCCAGTAGTAATTCATCTGGGAGGGTGGCGAGAGGGTTCTGGGAGGCCCTTAGATGTTATTGGCCCTACAAACAAGTGTAAAAGTCCTCCGTGGAGTTCAGACCATTCGGACTTTTACTGTCCATCTCCAGGATGTATCTGGTCTCAAGTGCCCTTAAGATCCCATCCCGGTTACCACCTCTCCTTAGCGGGCCCACGGAGTCAATAGCATAGTATTTAAGGAGACCACTGTTGTTATCATGGAACTCCTTAAAATGTCGAGCTACAGGGTAAGTGGCGTCATTTGTGTTAATTGCCCTGATATGCTGGAGCACCCTTTTGTGGACCTGCAGTTTGGTGCTACCAATATACTGCAGGCCACAGGGGCACTCCAGCACATACACCACATACTCTGACTTGCACGTGAGTTGCTTATTGACCTTACGAGGCACTGTAGAAAATGCTGTCAAGAACTCGGTCTTGTTGAGCCCTTGAGAGCAAGCTTTGCAGCTGGAACACTTCCTAAACCCTCGACTGGCAGCTAGCCAGTTTTTGGGGGGTATTACCTCAGGACTAGATTTGACTAGTGCATCCTGTAGTGAGAACGCCTTCCTGTAGGTAATCGCTGGTCTATTAGGCATGTGTTCACCAATAACTGGATCTAATTTAATCAGATTCCAGTGTTGGTTAATGATCTTCCTAAGTGCCCCGTGCTGACAACTATAGGTCCAAATAAGTCTGACAGGTTGTTCAATACTGGCTGTGATATTTTTCTGTACTTTCTTGTGGATCAGTGCCTCATTACGGGACAGGTCATTAGCTTTTCTGATGGCTGTATCAATCAGATTTTCACTATAGCCCCTAGCTAGAAACCTTTATTTGCTAGCGGCTTGTGCAGTTGTGCAGTGGGAGTCCGTACTACACACCCGCCGGATTCTAAGCATCTCCCCGTAGGGGATGCTCCGAATCAAATGTGGGGGGTGATGACTTCCCGCATGCAAAATAGTGTTGCCCGCTGTAGGCTTCCTGTAAAGCCTGGTTTCTAGCCTGCCTTGACTGACCTCCAATGTGACATCAAGAAAGTGTGCTAACTGCTGACTTATATGAGATGTGAAGGACAAATTGAATGAGTTGGTATTCAAAACATCAATGAAACTAACAGCCTCTTCATAGGTTCCACGCCAAATCATCAGAATATCATCGATGTATCTGTACCATCGGATGATATGACGAGTACAGATGTCATGGTGAATACCATTAAGGACCTGTCTCTCCCAGTACCCCATGTGGAGACAGGCGTAACTGGGAGAGAAACAGGCCCCCATGGCAACCCCCCTGACTTGTTGGTAATATCGATTCAGGAACATGAAGTAATTATGGTGCAAACAGAAACCAATCATGGCGAGCAACATTTTGTTGTGCTCGACTAATTCTATAGGTCGCCTGCCCAAAAAGAACTCAACAGCCCTTAACCCATCTGCATGTACTATGCTTGTGTACAAGGATGACACATCTAGGGTAATCAACCAAAAATCATTTTTCCACTCAAGTTCATACAATTTCCTCATCAGGTCACTTGAATCTTGAATGTACGAATCAAGTGCCAATACATGCTCTTGGAGGAACAAGTCAATGTAAGTGGTGGTTTTTTCCAGCAGACCCCCGCACGCCGATATGATGGGTCTACCTGGCGGCTTAATCGCATTCTTGTGCACCTTCGGAATCAGGTACAGCACAGGGGTTACAGGATGATCATTCTTTAAGCACTTTAGCTCATCCATGCTGATAAGTCCACTGGATCGCCATCCCATCAGGAGAGAGTGGAAATCTGATTGTGCTTTCCTGAGTGCATTAATGTCACAGTGTCTATAGCAGTTCAGGTCATTGAGCTGGAGGTAAGCTTCCTCCAGATATAATGATCTGGGCCAGAGGACGATGTTGCCCCCCTTGTCAGATTGTCTGACAATCATGTTTCCATCTGATTTTTTTTTGCTGATTAGTTTCTGGTACTCGATGTTACCATGATGTTTACCATAGTTGGATTTCAATGTTTTCACATGCAAAGCCTTCACTTGTTTAACTACAGCATCCTGAAAGATATCAATATTGTCGTATGGAGTTACAGGGGTAAAGGTGGATCGTGGCTTGAGGTTGCTTAGGCCACCGGTTTGCGTGTTCACCTCCCCCTGAGTGTTCTGAGTGTTCGGAGCTTCCGCTCGCAAAACCGCCAGGTCCTGCATCAGAGGAATATCATTCACTACCAGACCCTGAATAGCGGACTCAGTCCCAGGTCTTTTACCAGTCCCCCGAGATTTACTGTTGGCAAAATGCTTTCTGAGTTTCAATTTACGTGTGAATTTAAAAAGCTCTATTCTTGTGTCTACGTAATTGAAACTGCTGGGTGGGCTATACGACAATCCTTTAGACAAGATGCTGATTTCTAAGTCAGAGAAAGTAGTACTAGTTAGATTAATGACAGATAAACCATTGTCCAGTGTTTGTGACAAATTGCTTACTTGTTTCGTGTTGGCTACTTCTTCTTGGTGTTGTTCCAACGTTTGTAATTCCGTTTCTTGGGCTTTTCGCTTGGCGCGGCTTTTTCTTCGCTCCCGCCGTTTTTCATTAGGGGTTTTTCTGTTACTGGAATTCGTGGGCGCAGAGTTTCGCGCCTGTCCTGCCTGACACATTCCAATTCCTGCTCCACAGTCAATCGTGTAAACCCCAATCGGTCTGAAAATCTACCAGCTTCCGTTTCAGACCCACTATCAATGTTGGAACTGAGGTCCGTGAGACTTGAACCCCCAGGAGAGTTGGATCGCACCTGGGCTGTGTTTTGAGCTGTACTTTGCGCTGCTCGTGAGTCTTTCATCTTGGAGGCTTTAATTGCGTTGTACTTGCGCGCAAATGTGAAGATTCTGCCTTCATTGTAGTCCGTTTTGTCACGCTGGAACTTGAATGCTTTGCGCTTTCTAATAACGTCTTCTTCCTTCTGCACTCGTTGTTCCATTATTTCCCGATGTTTCTTACATTCCAGCGTGATATTTGAGTCATCCACACACAAGCTGGCTATTTCCGCCTCAAGCATATCAATTTCTACTTGTATTTTCGACCTGTCGCTTTCCGCGTAACGAACCAACATTGTTACTAAACGGCGAGATGAATCTAAGCTCCATTCAGCCCAATCCTTAAGCATTGCTGGGTCCATGTACTCATAGCTTGGAGCTAGCATAACCCTTAGTCCACGTGGTATTCGATTTACTTCAAGATACCGACTAAGAGAACGATGCTCCCACCATTTAGACTGTTCCCTTTTTAATAATTTTTCCAATGCTTTGAATTTATCACGGAGGTTCGAACCCCCAGTAGCACATGAATCCTCAGAGGTGGTAACTACCGACCCCCCCGCCGGGGAGTCGTCAAAAGCTTCTAGGGCGGCAACTTCTCTCCCCTTGCGTGTGCCGGCCGCCATGGTGTATACTGAATTTTAACTATTGTCGTACTCACTCAGTACGGGGATGCTGCCTAAATCGCTGCTCGTCCTCCGACTGCGCACAACTCCTCCACCGGAACAGTTCTTTTCTTTAGTCCGCCGTTGGAAATGCGGGCGCTGAGAGTTTGAGACAGCCGTCCCAAAGGGCACCCAGCAAAAATCAACCGCAAACAATTTTCCAGACGTCCAGGGGCCTGAGCAGTAACTCCCCAACGGGAGAAAGTAACGACTTCCGGGTTACCGGACGCCACGGTTTCCTGCTGCTCGGCCACTTACGGAGGAGGGGTCTTCCAAACACCGGAGAAACACTCAACCGGTTCGAAATGTTTCCGCACTTGCACCCTTGCTGCGACAGACCTTCAATCCTCGGCCATCGACCAGAAAGAACACGAAGACCCAGAGTGCAGGTGAGTTTTTTATTTCTCAGCACACCACGCCAGCATAACGTTTCGGCCTGCACAGAGGCCTTGGTCACATGACGCACTGAGAGAGTTGCGTGAAATTTAAAGTGCTCATGCATCAACAGCGGAAACATCTTATTGGTTACAGCTTAATCAGTGGGAGTGTTAAACATGATAATACACATTTCCTTGCAATTGCAAAACGGGGATAACGAATATATTTACAAGGTGCCTTTTGTAAAAATAACTGTCTAAATACATTTACATTGTCCGATAATTCGCAAAAATTATTGTTGCTATCCTGAGGGTAGACGGGGTATTCACAATGTATAACAAACATTTCATATATTTACAGAGTGTGCAAAAGAACAACCTCAACAAGCAAGTAAATTGAGAGTTGCTATCTAAAAGCTGACGGCATAAATGCCTCAAATGCAATAGATGCTAATGCACAGAATACCTGAAGGTCCCCCAAACTTATTATAAAATATATACACAGAATTTCATATATATACACCTAAAATTATGAACCTAGTAATAGGAATTCTACAAATGAATAAAACAATACAATATCCCAAATAATATATAAAAGCAATAATCTATAACCAATCTACATTATCATCTATATATATTTCATTCCATATATACCTAAGATTATATGTTAGTGATCAAAAGTTTATCGTGAACAACAGTGCTTTTTGCAATTAGTTCATTACACAAATGATTGTGACCCTCATGGCAAAACTCAAAACAATGCTTCGTATTTTGCTTCCTAGTTTGCAGTTTAAGATCACAAACTGATCGCAATACCAAGAAAAAGTTCACAACCATAAAATAGAAAAACACGTAACTTGTAATGAAAGAAATCAAGATTCTGCAACGAGGAGCTGCCCTATAATGAAGCATGACACCTTTCGGTGGTGTGTGAGGGCCTGTGCTCCTTATTGGTTACCAGGAACGGGCAAGGTGGGGGTCCTGCAAAGGTTAACAAGAAAAAATTACCAGGCTCTTGCCAGGCAAAGTCACCTCAAACTTGCCGCCATTTGAAAGTTGATCTTAGGCTGCGGTGTGTTTGAGACTCTAGGTTCCTCGGGCTTGGCTGTGGCTTTTCATGAAGGTAAGGGCTGCAGCAATTCATGATGATTTAGTCCTAGCCTTGAAGTAACAGGCAGTGTACAATCTCTCTTTGAACAAGCCTACTTGAAAACTGGAAGGTGTATTCTCCACAGATCAGCTATTTTTGAATATTGGCTAAAACAAGAGTGATACATTCTTCTGTCTCTCAGTACCTCCACCAAAGACCACATACAACAAGAATATAAGAGCCAACATGAGAAACGGGGAATGAGGAATGAGATGAGAGACGTCACTACTCTGATTAGTCACTCTTCTGTGTACTGACATCTGCAGGCTGAAGTACCTAATGACAATAGGAATACCTCAGTAACTTGCCCAGAAAGTTATGCATCTATCTTTAACACTGGAAAGGAAGCATCTTAATTATATCTTGGTGTAACTAGCTTGCTGTATTCTGGTATGAAGATAGATGATACTTCTGAAAACCGAAGCACAACAAGATATGATTGCTTTTTTATCTTTTCAGCAATACTTTTCCTCTATTATTAGGACACCACCACAGTTATCATAACTACACACTCTTTGGTGAAGGTAACCTTAGTTTAAACTTTACACTTGTATAACTAGAAAAGTAATTTCTTAGCACAATTTGATATACAGAATAATTGTATGTATTCACAAAACGGTTCCAAACCCCACTCATATGGAAGTAACTGTGCAGAAAACAAAATACTGAATCGGAGGGTCAAGGTCATGGCTGCAGCAAGATTGTTGACTGGGGGTGAGTGTTTGATTTGCTCAAACGCTCCGTCCATCATCCCCTTTTGTATGGCTTTGCTCGTCCTAAGTTGGTAGGGTATGCTCAGACGTGAGCCCCTTGCTCACTTTGCCACCGGATTCAAGCTAGCCTGACTGATGATGGCTGAAATGCCAGAAACCGCTCCCAGGATGCTTGTTTCCGGTCCAGGGAAGACATAGCTTTGGCAGTTCGGGCTGGACTGTTCCCATGAGGCACAGGGTCAGACTGATTTGCATATGGCCATGTCTGAACTGGGGTGGCGGAGTGAGCTAAAGAATGGTGATGGATTTAACCCAGATCAGTTGACTGGGGGTGAATGTTTGATTTGCTCAAACGCTCCGTCCATCATCCCCTTTTGTATTGCTTTGTTCGCCCTAAGTTGGCAGGGTATGCTCAGACGTGAGTCCCTTGCTCACTTTGCCACTGGATTCAAGCTAGCCTGGCTGATGATGGCTGAAATGCCATAAACCGGTCCCAGGATTCTGGTTTCCGGTCCAGGGAAGACATGGCTTTGGCAGTTCAGGCTGGACTGTTCCCATGAGGCACAGGGTCAGACTGATTTGCATATGGCCATGTCTGAACTGGGGTGGCAGAGTGAGCTAAAGAATGGTGATGGATTAAACCCAGATCAGTTGACTGGGGGTGAGTGTTTGATTTGCTCAAACGCTCCGTCCATCATCCCCTTTTGTAGCAAGATTGTAGCACACCAGCCTAACAAGACTCTGTAAAATATGAGTAAAGTTATAAGCTATGGTCCAAGATGGCTGCCACCATCTCCAAACAAGATAGAGATGAAACATCGCAATCTAAGGGTAAACCGAAATGATAGGTGCCCAGAAGGTGACTGCAATCCTTTCTTTGCCTGCATTCACTCAGATTGTCAGTAATTTCTGCAAAAACAATACAAATGTTTGCACAAATTCCCCTTCAGTACAAAACTACATTAGTATGGTGACCATACAGAACCACTGAAAAGGGATTAAGGAGAGGTACCTCCCAGTAATTAGCAGATGGGAACATAATTTAAGGGTGTCATACATGCTCATGTCTAGCAAGGGGGTTCCAAGGAAGCACGAGATTAGTCGTGAGTTCCCTTTCGAATTAAGGGTCAGTTAAAGTAAGACTAACAAGAAAACATACAGGGGAACTTTAAGAACAAAGATAAATAGCTGCAATTGGACAGCTAATCCAGTAAGTTGATGCCTTTTGTCGTGAAAGATCTGAATCACATCAATAGACAGGGAGAAAAAACAATGAGTTGTTGTTAGACCTGTTAGCCTTAGGGTAGCCTTTCCCCAAACATCTTGTCTTACTCCTTCATATTTTTCTGATCTCATTTGTATTGGCCTTAGGACTCTGCACACATTAGCACTGCTAACCAGTTCTAAAGTGCAGCTGCTCACTTCTTAACACATGATAACATTGAATTATCCCCAATCGCATATTTAATTGACTTATAAGTACCTATAAGATGTCAGCGAAATCTCCAGATTTTCAGGAAGAATTTGAAAACCTTGTTTTTTACATCTACATAGGTCACAAACCTTCTCATTGTATTCCTTCTCCTACACTTTTCAGCATCAAGACACTTCGGTATTCGTGCGCTTTACAAGAAAAATAAACATAAACATAAACATAGTAAACTGGTACTACATATACACAGAGCATGTAGATGAAATGCTACTAGTAGGCCTGAAGCACTGATAGTACCAACCACTTAAGTAGCCCTTGAAACATGTCTCAGGCCTTCCAATACAGCCTGTGTGTGCAGTTTTAACTGCCATTACGATCTGGGAAAATATGTAGTTTTTTAGGGCCCAAACTGCCTTTTTTAATACTTTTTTAATAAATCACCCCTAGGGTAGGACCTTAACAGCTTAGATGGCAGGGTCAGTGTATTTACATGTACTTTTAAGTTTTACATGTCTTGGTAGTAAAAAACACTTAAATTTGTTTTTCCCTACTGCAAGGCCTGCTCTCCCATAGAATAACATTGAAGTTACCTTATTGCATTTAATACGCTATAATTCCCAAATGACAACAGGTAAACAGTTCATGTTTAGTGTCTTTGAAATTGTAATGAAACATCCTCTTTTATGGTGAAGCAATACTTTTATTACAATTTTAAAAATTACATTGTTAAAAAGATGCCATTTTTCTGCCTGAGCCATGTAATCCCTACAGCTTCTTTCTGGGTCATTTGACAGGGTGTTGTTGACAGTTGGACTTTGTGAATTCCTTCTAGACAGCTCCACACAGGAGAGTGTGGGTGGAAGTGCCATCAGTGGCAAGTTGGGGGGTGAAATTAGGGACAGCCCCACTTACAACTGAACAGACTGTGTCCTGTTTTCACACAAAGGATTGCATACCCCCTGTAGATAGTCTGGAGCCAGAGATGGGGAGGCCGGAAACCTGAGTGCTTCTAGAAGCTTCTCCCACTTTAAAGACACCATGTATAAATATTGGACCTAAGACACAACCTCGTCAGTACACTTCTGGACCTTGGGAAATTTACAGACAAGGATTGCTTTGTTGCTTTGTTGCCAGAAGGACTGCCGCTTTGCCACCCTGCTGCCCTGCTGCTCTACTGCCTGCTGCCCTGTTTTAATGAGAAGGAAGTTTGAACCAGCTCCCTTCCTCCCAGGCTCAAGTGACTCCAAGGGTAAGTCAGCTGACCTCCTCTTATGAGCAACAGGAAACAGCAAGTTCCAGAGGCTCCCTGCCAATGCCCAGCTGACCTGCTGCATGGACCTACAACTGGACCTGCCTGAGCCCTGCTGGCCTCTGATGGAGTGAGTTCCTGACCCCAAGTGGTGCCCCTAAGTTCCTTTGAGATGCTAGTTTCACCCAAATCTTTAAAATTGCTATATCTCCAGTTCTAATGATTGGATTGATGTTGTTTCGGTGTCAAATTATTTATTTTTAATGTATTTTTCTAAATTGATGTAAGTTTGTTTGTGTTGTGTTTTCAGTTTATTACTGTTTGAAGTGTTGCATAAATACTGTACACATTGCCTCCAAGTTAAGGCTGAGTGCTCTGTGCCAAGCCACCAGAGGGTTAAGCACAAGCTAATTTGGGGTTTGCCTGTGAATTCACCCTGACAAGGATTGTAGTTGCTGCTTAAGTAGTGTTTCATCCCCTCCTCAACCAGTAACCTAATTTCTCACAGTTGTATATTGTGCCATTATCTCATCTCTTCTAGACATTGCTATCAGAACAATCCATTTGTAATCAACAATTTCAACCATGACAAACACTAAACACACTTAGGTCAGAGCAGCAGAATACATTTTTTGACGGATGCAAAGCTGCATTGTTATAGAAATCCAAAGTCGGCATGTTAAACAATATAAAAAATACACAGAAAGAACAAAATGCAAAACGTTTTTTTGAAATACCAAAAAACCCATGCATCTATGTATGCACAATTAATACCATTAATTATTGTATGTCATAATTTTTTTTAGGAAAATTATCATCAGACAGAAACACCGGGGCATATTATCAAGCAGGGCGATAATTCCATCGCCCTTTTAGCAAGCTGTCGCTAACTGATGTTAGCGACAGCTTTTAGGCGATAGCGAGCGGTTTGGGGCCCACTTTGCATGTCAGTGATGTTTATCGCTAATGTCATGCAAAGTGGGCATATCCAACCAGTTAGCGACTGAAAGCAGTCGCTAACGTCGCTATCGCCTATTAGCAAGGCAGGCGTAGCGATGGAAATATTCGCGCTAAGCGTGAATATCTCCAAATACTAACACCTGCCCAAACCAGTTCTTAGCCATGTTATCCAATGGGAGGTGGATAACATGGCTAAGAGCATTTCGTCCCTAATGCGTGAATATCGCTGTATTCTCAGCGATATTCGCGCATTTCGCCAATATTGCTGGATATTTTAGCACAATGGAGAAAAACATTGCTAATAGCATGTTTTCTCCGCTAACATATCCAGCGATAGGCAGCGATAAAAAAAAAGCGCTAAGCGCATTTTGCGATAAATATCGCTATTCCTTGGTAATATGCCCCACTGTGTCCAAAATATGGTTTACAAAAATATCTTCCCATTGAGAATCGTTTTTAATTTATTGATTCCAATGGGGGAAATGTGCTTGTAAACGATATGTAAGACCCAATATTTATGTCAGTTGATATTTTGGTACCATTCCACTTTGAAACAACCCTGGGAACCCAGCAGTGTTTAACTACTGCCTTCCCACACACACACACAAACAAACAGACTTCCTCCTCCCCACAGTCAAAGATACACTTGGCCCAATTAATACTGTTGAGATGAAAATCTTGCTACTGGAGCTGCAAAACTGTAGCTACAAATGCAGCAGGCTCAGGAACCCATGCACCAGGTGCAAAGGATAAGATGGATGTGGAGAGATCAGCTGTAGAATTTGTGTTGCCCAGGTACACACCAATAAACCTTCCACAAAGCCATTCACAAACATGAGAAAACCAGCACGTTATTTATTTAAAATAGACAAACCCTTGTTACTTTGACCAACCACAGTGACATTTTGCCACATTCATTCAGACTTCAAAGCCCTTTACAAGTAAACATAACAGTGCAGCGATCTTTATTCCCATGTGTATACCTATCAACATGGTGAAAGACAAATCATTGAATGACATTTGCATTTAGGAGGTATGCATTCTTAATGTGATATCATTTATATTTCCAACACCACAACTTGATGCCAGGCATACATAAAAAACTCTTGTGACATATCTGAGATTTGCAATCACATCATGTTTTTTCTCACTGATGTAGCCTTCAGATTTCTTGTCTGATATATGAACGCAACAACTTTAATAAAACGTATTAGACACATTATTGTGAAAAAAAATGTAGCTGTTATTTTCACATATTAAACCTCTACTCAAAAGCAATAAGTGAGCACATTTTAAAACAAACAGCAAGTTACCTTGGTGATTACATTTAAAGTATCAACTGTGAACTTTCATTGTTTTTATTTTTTTTAAAGAAATGTAAGTGCCTTGTGTTTAAAGAGTGAGGGATGACCCAGCATCCTAGTCATACATGAGTCTCAGTAGGAGAATGGGCTATTCCCTTTTACCTCTTAATTGAAAAAATGCAATATGTTGCAATACAACAATGAAGCTGTAATGAGACTGTTTCCTTGAAGAAAAACATTTTACCTCTCATCAACTCCTTTCAAGCAAGTCACATATCAGTGCCAGATTGTATGGCTGGCCTTGAGTGTAGCAAAGGAACATTGTTAAGAGAAAAGGATAGTATTCCTACATCGAACGGATATGTCTGAATATATTCTGCTGCACAAAGAGAACACGATCATATGTTAGCTACATATCTTCAAGGAGTAAATCAAGATATTGAGAAAACACATAAAGCCAGAGCTGTGACTCCCTTTCCCCGACATACCTTCTGTTATTTTAGAGAGGCGAGGCCACAGCTCATGATCACTTGATGTACATCGGTTCTAAGCCAAAAACGTTCTTTTCATTGCCAGCAACCCCGAATGCCAGCATCAGACCAAAATGGCCCAATTACATCCCTAAAATATCAAACAAAATGTGCCGAGAGTTTTGGAAAATAATGGGGTGGATGCTGTATTATCCAAAGGATATGTATCAGTTTAACTCCCTCGCAGAGGGCTTTGCCTCACAATACCCCACACCCATCCCTACACCCGCAGCACCAGATTAGGTGACTGGGCCAATAAAAGGGGCATGGAGCACATGCTCAAAATCAAGTTATACTAAGCCTCCAGTGCCCATGTTCTCTTTTCATCATTATGTGGGCCTAGGACCCAAGACATAACATTGGCGACGAGGCAGACTTGACCCTGCTTGCCAGAACACTCTTTCCCATAGGCATGCCTTTGCCAGCTCTGGTGCTGCTGTGATGATCACCACCACCTCGTGCTGTGGAAACCAGATGATCCCACATTGGACTTGGAAGGTGAGACACGTTATAGCCTTCCCCAGGAGGGGACCTAATGGGCAACATGAGACTCAACAGGAAGTGGGTAAAAAGAGATTCATCCCATGGGGATGAGAGGGATGTATATCCCTGCCTGCGTGGACATCAGAAACTCCTTTCACGTTGCCCCATGGTCCTGATGGATCAGGACAGTAGATACCTGCCCCCAGCACACACCTCCCTAGCATCGATTCGCTGAGTCATTCAATCGCAGCGCTGCCTAAAGCCTGGCCTCACTGCTTCCAAGGCCATCTGATATTGAGAGTTGCGCAGGGCACACAACAACCTGTTTTGGCTCCACTGCTTTGAGGCCCTACCATGGATGTGCACCCCGGTGGCCTCCATTGACCCCCAAATGCACTCATCGGCTACTGAGCAGAAGATGCCCACTTCCTCAATGAGGTGAGGCGAGTGACTTGGGGGAGCTTAGATGAGAAAACGAGAAGAAGGCTTAGATTCTGTTTCCATACCAATGAAGAGAGGCTGGCTGTGGTGACTGAGCTCCAGTATGCCTCTGCCTTGCCTCAGTGCGCTATAGATTGCCAGAGGATAAAAGAGTGGATCTGCACCAAACAGCTACCCTCCTTAGCCCAGTGCCAATTCAACATATCAGCTGTACCCACCATTGCTGGACATTTGCAAAGGGACCATCTCAGCTGCTGCAGGGTGAGGCACACCTAACCCTTGTCGCCTTGACACTTGGGATGCACAGCTATGATCCAGGCCATTCACACCTCCATCACTGTTCTAGCTGGAGAGAGAATGCCCATAATGGTTTAGGGCCCAAATCACACCAAATGATCAGTAGAGTGACTGACCTCCTCAATTTCTGCATCTGTGAGCCAAACAGTGCTTCACCCTGTAATTGACTCACTGGCTGCGGAGAAACCACAGTCCAGAAGTAATTACACTGCTGAAAGACCCCACCTCAACCACTGGCTTTGGTACACTAAAGAAACTTAGGGGCCAGATGTACGACCATTTTTGGATGTGCAAACAGGTTTGTGAACCCGTTTGTGCATGCAAAAATAGCATGGGGAATGTACAAACCCTATTTTGCGACTTGCAATTTTTTGCGAGTCGCAAAATAGGTTTTCGCGACTCGCTATTAGGAAGGGGCATTCTCTTCCTAATAGCGAGCGCAACCTATGAAAGAATGTTTTGCGTCTGCCATTGCAGGCACAAAACACCTGCAATTTGCACTTGCAAAAGGGAAGGGGTCCCCAAGGGACCCCTTCCCCTTTGCAAATGCAGGGGAAAATATTTTTTAACACCATCGCTGCTAGCGATATTTTGCTGCTGTGCTGTAATTTTCAAAATGCCATTGTTTATGACGAGCTGGGCTCGTCATCAGTGTTTGAGGAGGCTACACCATGACGAGCCCAGCTCGTCATCAGCCTCGAAGGGGTTAAGGGCCACTGCCTGCCCTTAAAAAATTAAACGAAAACTTTTAATTTTCTGTTTTTTTAAATGCATCCCGTTTTCCTTTAATGAAAACGGGCTGCATTAAAAAAAAATACATTATTTAAAAGCAGTCCCAGACATGGTGGTCTGCTGAGCCCAGCAGGTCACCATAACTGGGAGGGCCTGCCATTCCCAATGGGGTCGCAAATTGCGAGAGGCTTATTAATATTCATGAGCCTCTCAATGTGCGACCCAATTGGGAATCGCTAACAGTGAAAAAAACACTGTTGTACATAGTAAATTGCACCTTGTAAAAGAGTTGCAATTTGGAAGGTCGTACATCTGGTCTCCTGTCCTTACAACCTTACAATACGACTGGAATTACACATCTTTCTCACACCAAAGACCAGTAAGCATCCATGAAACTCTGAAGCAACAGTCAACCAGTGACAATTGGATCAACCACTCGGTATATTGGTCCAGTTTTCAGCATGCCTTGACCATGACCGATGTACCCCAAAGTTTTACACAATTGACTATGCAGTGGCTCTTCAGAGGCCTTGAAGCGGTCCACACATGGTGCACACTCAACCCTACCAAAGCCCACACGCAGTACAAGGTGCTTCCACACTAAAGAGATGGAATCAGTGCTGCTACAGGGAAAGATACTGGAGTTGGAGTGGGATCAGAGAAAGGCTTCAGGAGGTTGATGACACATTTTTAAGTTCCTACAAGACTTTCTTCAAAGAATCAGTGGCAGAACAAAAGCAAGCTTCACAACTGACTCCAGCAATGCTTCTGATGCAGAACTTGAATTTTGGACAGTAACCACAAACTATTTAGAGCACCAGCAGGGCGGGCCCACTGTGTACTCTTTGGACATGACCCTCCGCCATGCCATCAGAAGATCTTGGACGTCTTTGCAACAGTGTTTATGCCCTGACTCACAATAGGTTAAACAATGAACTCAGGTGATGTTCTGGTGCAGCCTAAACCGTTCGTCCAGTTGTCCACTGCTGTCCTGCTGGTTAACTCTTGAGACTGAGAAACTGACAGTGGTTTCCTGGTGGTTTAGTTTTTTCCCACGTTGGGCTCTTTAAACTTGCTTTTGTTTTTTGGGAGGAATGGAGTGTCCTGAGGACACCTCAAAATATAAACCCCTCCCAGAGGGTTGTGGCTTATCCCACCCCACACCCATTCCTACACCTGTGTCACCAGGTCAGGTGACTGGGCCAATAAAAGGGTGCTGGGTGCATGTGCCCAGACTTCAGTTACATTCAGACTCCAGTGTCCATATCTTGTTTTCCCCATTATGTGACCTTGGTTCCAAGACATACCAGCCAACTGGACTATATCTGGTATACCTATGGAGTTTCTAAAATGAAGGTACTAGTAGGGAGAAGTCCGTTTTTCAACTACTACTAACATTATTGTGATGTGCAGTTTAAGATGAAAAAACAACCCTGAAGAAATTGCTCCTTTAAAAACTTGTAGGTGCTGAATGCACCTATGCTTCCTATTAATTCCAAAACGATTCCCAGTCCTCTTTAATAGAATCCAAATGCTTATAAGGAGAGAGAACAGGGTGTCAACACACAAAGTATAAGACTGCATGTCCACAAATCCGTAATTAAGACCATACTTATGATGTATGTTAGAGGGAAAATTGAACAATAAGGGTTTGTAATTAATGGAAAGCAATGCACAAATTCACAGGTCAATTAAGCCAGTTGCAAACTTAGCTATTACAGCACGTCTCCATGTTTTTCATATTGTTTTGCTGGAGCACCATATAACTGAATTATCTGAGACTTAGACCCAGGTGCGGCCGGCATAGGTAAGAGTGGTGAGGCATGGGGTGGGGCAGGGGTGGGGCAGGGACGGGGTTGGGTGGGGGGAATAGACAGAGGACGGGATAGGTTAAATTAAATAAAAAACTAGGTAAAACCACTGACCTTGCGGTCGCCGCATCGTGACTTTTAATTAGATTTTACCTATCTCGAAGTCTGTCGACTTCCCCCACATCCGCCTTGTCCCCACCGCTCTTACCGGTGTCGGCCACGCCTCCTTAGACCCATATAAATGAAATCTTCTAATCATAACAATCCTATGTTTGGAAACGTGTACCACTTGCAATCCAATAGCACTGCTGTAAGGATTTCACATCCACGTATCAGCTGTCATACTTATTTTTTGGCCACAACCATCACCTTCCAATTTCATTACTGAATGTTGCATTTGTTCTTGTGGGTGTATCTTCTGGAGATCGTTCTGGCGACTCAATGAATTAATGCATCCACTTCGGGATTCGCGGGTGATCTCACTGTCACAGGACTGAATCCCAATGGGTCCACTAAGCCTTTCATCCTTCTGAGGTTAATAAAAAAGAGAGGCATTGAGTTGGGAAACAGTTAGCATCTGCGTTTTAGTACCAAGATGCCCCAACTTGCGAATGTGTGCTTTACAAATGCACACATTGTGGGGCATATTATCAAGGGGATTTATCTCTGCTTTTTTGGCTTTAAAAGTCAAGAAAGCAGAGATAAAATTATCTCCCTATTACCTAGCTGTTGCTAACACCAGTTAGCGGCAGCTAGTAGGAGATAGCGACCATTTTGGGCCCCACTTTGCATGTCAGTGATATTTATCACTAATGATATGCAAAGTGGGCGTGCCAAGATGTTAGCGACTGGAAACAGTCGCTAACATCGCTATCTCCTATTACCAACTTTTGGAGATATTCGCGCTAAGCGCGAATATCTCCAAAAGCTAACACCTGCCCTGAGCAGTTCTTACCCATGTTATCCAATGGGAGGTGGATAACATGGCTAAGAGCATTAGCTCGGTAATGCATGAATATCGCTGACTTTTCAGCGATATTCATGCATTGCGGCCGATTTTTATCGCATTTGCGATAAACCTTGGTAATACCAAGGTTTATTTGCGATAAAAATCGCCGCAGCGTAGCTGTAATTTTTTGTCTCTAACCAAGCAATAGCGATAATTATCGCTATTGCTTGGTAATATGCCCCTGTGTTATTTGCTTAGCAGTTTTAAAAAGTTGGGGGCATATTATCAAGGGGGTTTATCTCCGCTTTTTTGGCTTTAAAAGCCAAGAAAGCGGAGATAAAATTATGTCCCTATTACCTAGCTGTCGCTAACACCAGTTAGCGACAGCTAGTAGGAGATAGCGACCATCTAGGGCCCCACTTTGCATGTCAGTGATATTTATCACTAATGACATGCAAAGTGGGCGTGCCAAGATGTTAGGGACTGAAAACAGTCGCTAACATCGCTATCTCCTATTACCAACTTTTGGAGATATTCGCGCTAAGCGCGAATATCTCCAAAAGCTAACACCTCTGAGCAGTTCTTAGCCATGTTATCCAATGGGAGGTGGATAACATGGCTAAGAGCATTAGCTCGGTAATGCATGAATATCGCTGACATTTCAGCGATATTCATGCATTGCAGCGATTTTTATCGCATTTGCGATAAACCTTGGTAATACCAAGGTTTATTTGCGGTAAAAATCGCCGCAGCTCAGCGGTAAATTTTTCCCGCTAACCAAGCAATAGCGATAACATTGCTTGGTAATATGCCCCTAGGTTTCTTTGCAGACTTAGGATACAATTTTCTTTATACAAGTTGCAATTTGATTGTTAATCACTTCTGCCGGTAACAGAAGTTAAGTTGTTTAACAATACTTGCATGTGGTTATTGACAATATAAATCTTTATATATTTGGTCTTACATTGCCCTCTGTGATACTTTATTACTATCGAACATGATTTGATGCGTCTTTGTCCGGCACCTCACCGATGTGACCCTGGTAACTTTCAAAATCAGGCATCTTAAAGACTCATCTACAAGTAACTTTAGCTGTCTGTTATCAAAAAGCTTATTAAGTACAATTCCAGTACTTAGAGTGCTTTGGGTCAGCCCCTTGTTTATCATTGGTTGGCACTCTTGTCAATCTCATTATTTTGCTTCTTATTCAAGTCCTTTCCTTCTTCATCTTACCTTTGACACATACCTGGAGCACAGCTTATGTACTATTCTTACAACTGGATGTCTTGCATCCTCCCACTGATTAGGTTCAAGGAGTTTTCACTTTCACATTTTCCCTAGACTTGCCATGTTGCTCGCCCAGCCCCCAGCTCTCCTGGTCCTTTCCCCACCGCTTCCCATGCCACTGAGCTTATCTTTTTTACTCACCACTTGTTTCATCAGTTGTGTTGACTTGCTCTCCCAACTTCACCGTTGCTCTTCTGTCTGTCTTCTTCCAGTTTTATTTTTTAATTTCAATAATGTTCACTCTTTAAGAAGGCTACCAGTTTCCTCCCTTCTCTAAACGTGCTTTTACAACACCATTTATTGTATTTTTATTTTTCTGCAGTAAATAGTTAAAAAAAATTGCCACCACATCACGAAATATGCACGTACAGGCTTTGTGACAAATATATGCCATCACACTGGGGCCGGATTTTTGCCTTTTTTTCTTTGCTGGTCTTTTCTTAGCACCAATTACTAGCACTTTTTGTCGATGGTGTTCAGCACTGGCAACAACAGCTGGAAAGGTCAAAATGCCGGCTTATGTCTTTCAAAGAGTGACATATTGACTTAGACAATGCGGGTCTATTGTTATCTCTATGTCACTGGAGACAGTCATCGTGAGTTCAGACTTTTGTGACGCTGTTAGTCTTCTGGAGTAGCTGGAGTGTTGTGTTTGATCCTTCTTACCGGCACGGAAGTGATTTTTTTTGTAGTGTCTGAAATCATGCCTCCTCACAGGCTATTTTGTACTCAACTTTCTGGGATGCTTGGTCTTCATACAATAGTTCCCTGGCATGTCATTTGGTGGCTCCAGGACAGGACTACATACAGGAGAGTAGGCAGGATGTAATCATTTCTTGACTGTACATTGCAACATATGTGTGGATTTGGACATTTGCAGAAGCAGGCATTTTTGACCCAATAGGATGAATTGACTTGATTTTTATTTTTATACTTGCCTATTGTAATAACGCTACATGGACTATGAAGAAAGTCTAAGAGAGATTTTATTAATACAACCCCAACCATCAGACGGCTGGGCAAACTGCCTCCACTAGAATCCCCCGATACTATGGTTCCACGCTAGAACATGGAGCGTGGAACCAGAACATGTCACACTTCTTCCTTCTTACACTTGAAATATATTTTCAAAGAAAATAAAGATATACAAACACAAGTAAACCAAGAAAGAAATACAAACAAGAGTAAACCATATAGCTTCTTCCCACTGGATATCCAAAACAATAAACAGTAAAAAACAACAAACAATAAATGCAGAAACAATACCTCACAAAATCATTAAAATGACTTGGGATTTTGCTGACTCTAACACTCTTGCGAGTGGATTCACTTTCCAAACAAGGAGAGACTCTGTCAAGAGACCTCGATACTTCCATGTTTTTGTAATTAGGCCTAACATGAATGACTCGACTGTTTGCACGCGTGGGTTCAGATCCCACCCTCGTCGCCAGTTTAATAACGCTACAGGGACTATCAAGAAAGTCTAAGAGAGACTTTATTAATACAACCCCAACCATCAGACGGCTGGGCAAACTGCCTCCACTAGAATCCCCCAATACTATGGTTCCACACTGCAACATGGAGTGTGGAACCAGACCATGTCACACCTATATTTCTACTTTATGAGGTGGGCAAATGGCAGGCTACTCTTTGAATTCCGAAGCTTATTCTCTGGATCGAGTTGTTGAAGAAAGAACTTTTCAGTTAGGTGCTGAATAACCAAAATCCCACTAACATATAGAAAGCTTATAAGAACCACAAGGCTCAGGTACAAAGGTACCTTGCGATTGCAGGGTCTGCAAATCACAAAAACACAGGATTTGTGATTCCAAAACTCCTTCCTAAACAGTAACAGCTCTTTTACAAGTCAGATAGTCTTTCTAACTAGTAAAAAGGGCTTTGGCGATCTATTACAAATTGCAATCATGAGTGGGAGTGAAAGAGGTACCCTCTTATTTGAGATCTTCAATGGAATGTTGCAATTGTGACCACAATTGTTGTCAATACCATTGATAAGTTACTGACCCCAGAGTTGGGGTGATAACTAATTTGCACAGGGGAAGCTGTCCTCTTGAGACAGATTTCTCTTTGGGAATCATGTTTATGGCTATGAGTGGAGCATGCAGCAGTCCAAAGACCAGTACTAGCTCACCTGAAATATTCCCAAAGGGTAAAACATTTTTTGTTTAAAAAAGGCACCTGTCCTTTTACTGGACAAACACTGCTTTTGAAATAAATGTTTCCCATTTTGGAATCCCACCTCTGCATTTGTCACCAGTCACAGGGAGACACACAAATTTCAACTGGCCTCAGGAAAATTCATAAGGTAGGTGTTATACTATCTCTTACAAATGTATATTTTGCGATGTTACTATATATATATAAGTATATTGATGACATTGCAAATTGCGTTCCCATTTGTGAACCAGTCAGTCTACAAATGTTACTTTTGTGGTTTGTGAATGGGAATAGAACATCAGGCCCACTGAATAAAGACTGCTTGCCATGCTGGCAAACTAAAGAGAAACCCTAGAATTGAAGAATGCTGCTGTGTGTTCCTACCTCCCATTAAGAAACAATTCCTGGTGCATAGCGGGTATTTGAAGATTCCGCTGAAATGCTTTCACTGTGTTCTTGATCAAAACTGTCATTGTCAGGGAAACTGTGTTTTTAAGCCACTAGCTCCTGCACGTGACATGATGGCCATTTAGATTGTTTTGACTTGAATTCTCACAATGCATCCTTTCCCTTAGTTACCTGTTCCCTGCTGATCAGCCAGTATGGATGTGATGTTGTGGAATGATGGAGTGTTTGATGAGGTATTGGAATGGTGGAGTGTCTGGGGTAGTTGAGAGAGTGTCGGTTGGCGTGTGTGGATGAGCAACAAAGACGCTGCTACTGGTGAGGCTGAACTTCCTATCTACTACTCACCATCTGAGTATCCTGTAACTAAGACTTAATAAACCTACTCATGTAACCTACTCTTTGACTACATTTGAACCTCATTTGTATTGCAACAGAGACCCCAAAGTCCTTCCTAGTAATTTGTAACTATTATTCTGAATTCCTTTCAAAGTATATCAATCAGTTGAGAAAGGACTTTGGCTTACAGCAATATAGGGCTACAATTTACAAAGCTACAGTTCCTCTGGTATAACTTTACCACTGGTTTTCAAGTACAGGTCCCAGAGGTATTAAGGGGAATATTTTTAATTGTTGTTGGGTCGCCCTTGCACCATGTAAGGGAGTGAAAGGGCGACACAACAAGAAAGTCAGTTTTATCAAGCCACGCAAGGCCACTTTGCATGGCCCTGCAGGGCTTGATAAATCTGGAGTAATGCAAGGAAGCGCAAATCGCTGCCTTCCATTACTCTACCCCAAGAAGACGTTCCATGGGTGAAGTGTGGATGGTCCCGCACATCCATCCATGGATTTTGGTGCATTCCCATATGTACCGAAACAGGTAAACTTTGGAATGCGTCATAATGCTACGCCTTCCCAAGGGAGGCAGAAATATGTTTATTGCTCCTTGTTTTCTTCTCCTATGTGCACAGCATTCAGCAGCACAGAAAAAGGGAAATACGACTCAGGGTTGTTTTTGAGCGGGAAGGCGTCCTTTTCTGCACAAAGCAATACTGCTTACAATGCAGGTACCTGTGCAAGGGTGCCTGCGTTGGCGCTAGACTGCTAAAAGTGTGCCTGCTCATAGAAAGGACAGGAATGCGCTGTATAATGTTAAATACGATGCATTCCTGCCCTTTCCCTTTTACAAAGCGCAGCGCAGCAGGGTGGCTTGCTGTGCTGCATTGCATGAGAGTTTGATAAATCTGCCACTAAGTACCTAACCTTCTTTCATTTGAAAAGGAAAGTACCAGTTCTCTCTTTGCCATAATTTTAATTGGAGAGAAATGGTACTTCTCAGAAGTAAACAAGTACTCTGAGATATATTTTCATTTCAAACTATGGGATCTACTATGTAAGCAGTGGCTCAAGCAAGACTTGCCCCACTGAGAAATTAATCAACAGTGTCAGGATAAAATGAAATGTTATCTGATTACTTTTAATTACATGCATTAGAGGTTGTTGGAGAAGGCTATGCAAGCTGTTAAATGCCCTCTTGTAATACGGGCCTATAACAAAGGTGAGCAACTTTAACGACCTGTACAGGCTGAGGCAGAAGGCTACAAAGCTGTTACAACATACCACCCACTGATTGTAGAATGTTCAACATTAAACACACAGAAACAACATGAAAACATGTGCATGATGGAGCAGAAGGGCCATACTAGCCATTAGGGGTCCCCAGCCACTCTATTGCGTTGCTACATCGAATATAACACTTTACAACGCACGAATTACAATGCGTGTCATTACAACACATTTTTTACATCGCAAAATCCATTACAACGCATGTCGATACAACGCATGTCATTAGAACGCATAATCCATTACACCGCATTTACTATTCTAACTCCACTGGGGTGTTACTTTGGGGAATGCGTTGTAATGGATTATGCAATGGAAAGACATTAGTTCTAATGGATTTCGAGTTGTAAAACATTTGTTGTAATGACACGCGTTGTAACATGTGCGTTGTAATCAATGTTTCCCTGCTGCATCACTTTTCCAATTGTTGATCTGCATAAACCACTAAACACATGAAAATAATGAGAACATGTTTAAATGTGTTGACAACAGCAAATCATTGCTACTGCTATCAGGATCTTGTTTTACTTAAAAGTGACGATCAAGCTGGTGAGTGGGAAAGGGGTAGGGGTTAAAAAGAAAATTGGGTATAAAAAGCCATCACCTGATGCCAAAAGGTCATTCAGTCAAGCAAAGACACTCCAGCCCAAGAGATTCATACTGTGTCTAGAGACCAAGCCTTTCAAGCCCTAGGACCTGAATGCCTTCTCGGGATTACTGCCACACTATGAAACCAGCCTTGAAGAAAAAGCATGGGTTTATGGTCTGAGGCTCTACCCAGAAAAACACATGAATTTAAAACCATCTCTTACTAACATGTTGGAATGACACCGAAGCAAACCATTACACAATTGGTAAGATCAGTCACTGTTTAAATAGCTTCTTTTTTAAGTTTAAAGTTTATTAAGAAATATTGACGAAAACAGAGGAAAAACATCATATATGAGAAATCACAATATAAGAGAATTGTAAACTTCAACAAATAAATACCCATTAATGATAATTGAAAAAGGAGATGGAGGGGGAGAAGGACTAGGAAGGGAAAAAAGAAAACGGGATTGGGAGTACAATATTATATTAAAACATTGAGAATAAAGTTAATATCTGAAACTTAATCCCTATTGGTATAAAAAGACATTTGCAAATACAAAATAATCATAAGCTTTAAAAACAGTAAAAGGAGTAACATTAGCATTATATTTAGAATTAGAATATAAAGACAACAAGTGTTTCATGGAGCTTTTCTAACTTCATCAGGAGTATTAGCTATGATAGCCGGGGCTGAAGCCATACAAGTTAAGTAAGTGGATAGAGGGATCCATAAGAGATCTCTTTTAATGGATAAAGATATGGGAGTGACATTGCTAGTATCAAGTCTGTGATGAAAGCAAACAGCATTCCACCATGCTCTGAAAGTAACTTTGTCAGCTTGTTTCCAATTGGAAGTTATTAAATGGAGGGCTATAGCTAATAATAAATCAATTAGTGAGGGACTGGAAGATAAGTGTGTCCAGGATGGTGATAAGGAACCTAAAAAGAAAAAGAGAAAAAGAAAATTGGGTTTTAAAAATGGTATTAATTTGGGACCAGACTAGTAGTCAAAAACGGGGGATGGAGGGACAGTCAAAAAGCATGTGTTTTAAATTAGCTGAGGTATATGAGCAGGACCAGCAGGCTGAGGAAGAGTCTACAGAAAAGGAGGCTAACGTCGCGGGAGTGAATAAAAGGCGTTTGTAAATAAAATAAAGAGTCTAAGAAGTATTAGCTGCTCTCGATGTCTTATGAATCTTTATCCATAATTTATCCCAAAAGGGTGTAGACCAACATTCTGCTAAATACTTTTCCCAAGCCAATTCAACTTTCTCCTTGGCGCTGTCAGAAGAGAGAAATAGATTTTTATATAGAGAAGAAGCTGAGAGATTAGTAGACAATAAAGGAAAAAGATTGGTACATCTGGTAGGAAGGGTGGGACTAGAAGGTATGGCTAGATGATATTGTGGGAGAGAAGAATGGAGTAAATCATATTGAGCTTTACAGGAAGAGGGTAAAGAAAATTTTGATTGGAGATCTGAGAAGGATAAAGGAGTATTATTAAATACTAACTGTGAAATCCATAGGAATCCTTTGAGTCTCCAGGTTTTCCAATAAAAGGTACGGCCTTTAACACATGATTGTGCCAAATGGATTGTTAATCTAATGTGGAAAATGAGGGATAGAAGGACGGTAGAAGTGGTACTAATATTTTACGGGTATGGGAGATAACGTAAGGACGTAAAGAAGAAATATTATTAGTAAAGGTAAGAGATTCTTTAAAATGGAAAGGAACTATAAAGTGTTTTTCTATATTCATCCAGATATCCAGATAGGAGGATAAACACATTGATCAAGAGAAAGCCAACAAGAAGATTGTTTTAGAGGAAAAGCATAGTGATATGATTTAAAGTCAGGAAATTTGAGGACTCCAGAAGTCTTGTCAGCTTTTAGAGCAGTCAGAGCTATCTGAGGAGATTTGTTTTTCCAGAGGAATTTGTTTAGCAGAGAATCACTTTTCTTAAAATAGAAACCAGGAATATGTACTGGGATCATGGACAGAAGATAAAGAATTAAAGGAGAAAGCATCATCTTGATAGAGTCTAGCCGTCCCCACCAGGAGAGGAAAAGCGGGTGCCATCGGTCAATAGAATCAGATAAAGTTTTATTAATATTATCAAAGTTTTCCTTTGAAGTTTCTGGAATAGTTGGTGAGAACCACACGCCTAAATATTTTATTTTAGAGGTTTTCCAAGAGAAACCAGTAGGAATAAAATCTTGTTTTAACAGAACATATTTAGGGGAGTTGAGACGGTATCCAGATAATTGAGACAAAATATCAACTTGGGATAAAAAGGCTGGAAGAGATGTAGATGGATTTGAACAATATAATCGGATGTCATCAGCATAAACAGACATTTTAACATGAGTGGTATCAAGTTGAAATCCAGTAATCCTATCATCTAATCTCATTTTCGTTAAAAAGGGTTCTAATGCTATTATAAAGAAAAGAGGGGATAGAGGACATCCTTGACGAACTCCTCTAAAAAGAGAAAAGTAATCAGACGTTTTACCATTATCAAAAGAGAGGCTTTAGGACCAGAGTAAAGTAAAGAAATAAGAGAAATTAATTTAGTAGGGAGTCCAATCCCTTTTAGTGCCTGAAACATAAAATCCCATCTGATCCTATCAAATGCTTTTTCAGCATCTAGTGCTATTGTGGCAATAGGGTAATCAAGAGAGGAAGCTTTACTCAGAATGTAAAAAAAGACTCTGGAAATCTCTGAAGATAAACTGCCTTTAACAAATCCTGATTGTTCCGGGTCAAAAAGGCTAGGTAAAATGGGATCAATACGGAGAGCAAGAATCTTTGCGAAGATCTTATAGTCAAAATTAATTAGGGAAAGCAGACGATAATTTTTGAAGAGAGAGGGATCTTTGTTTTCTTTAGGAATTAAACAAATCATGGCTTCCTGAAAAGTTCCTGATTAAGACCCGTACTTTGCAAAAGCATTATAAAGTAATTGGAGCGGGGCGAGTATCAAAGACGCAAAGTGAGCATAAAATTCAATAGTAAATCCATCCGGACCTGGAGCTTTCTCTCTTTCAGTACCGAGACTGCATGTGTGATTTCAGAGAGAGTGATGTCGGATTCTAAAGAGGCAAAGTCGGTGTCATAAGGGGGTGGAGATTTAATCGATTGAAGGAAAGAAGGATGTGCAGCTGAGGTTGGTTGTTGCTCTGGCGTATAAAGAGTTTTGAAAAATGAAACAAATTCATTCAAAATATCATTATCTTTAAATAGCGAGTCACCTGCATTTGTACGTATCGATTCTATTTTAGTCCGCTCGTGACAGATCTTTAAATAGTTCGCAAGTAATTTCCCCATTTTATTCTGGCCTCCATAGTAACGGGCACTACTTTTTAATAGATAAGAGGAAGCAGCTTCAGTAGATAATTTATTAAAGTGAATTTTGCCTCAATGAGATTTTTTAACGAAGATTTAGAGTTGGAGTGATAATAGGAATATTCAAGTTGCTTGATCTTAGCTAGTAACTGAGGGCCAGATGTAGGTAATCCCAGATTACCGATTCTTAAATACTGAATCATACCGATTCAGTATTTAATAACAGGCAAATGGGATGTAGGTAATTTTGCTTTAAAAACTACCAAATCAGTAAGTTTCGGTAATTACCGAATCAGTATTTACCGATTCGGTAATTGCCATTCATTCCTATGGGCCTGGAGGGAATCATCGAAGGGTGGCAGGGTGTCACTTTGACACCCTGTTGCACCCCTCAATTGGGTATGGATGCACATGTTGCAGACATACATGCCCTAAGGGCATACATGCCCTGTTGGAAAAGCAAAAAAAATGCTTTTTGAAAGGTTTTCATTATTTACCACCAACTTCTAGTTGGTGGTAAATAACGAATCCTTAACTAAGGAATGGACAACGTAAGTGCTTCCTACATCCTGGATTCGGTAATTTACTGAATCAGTATGCTAATAATTCTGTATTTTACCGAATCCTTAAATTACTGATTCGGTAAAATACCAAATCCAACAAAAAATGACACCTACATCTGGAAAGCCCATTACAGGTCGGTAACGGCCAAAATCTAATAATTTCGGCCATTACCGACCGGAATTGGGTGACCTACATCTGGCCCCAGAGTATTTTTAGCTTCAAAGAACCTTTTTTTCGTGAAACAAAGTTTATGATAAAACACATGGCCGCTGCTTAAAGAGAATCGCAAATCATTACCGGAGAAGAATCTGGGGTGGAATTAAAAGAGAAAAATTCAGAAGCAAAAGAGGTGAATTGGCTTGTAAAATTAGGATCCGCTAATAATGTGTTATTAAATCGCCATCTGCCAGCATGGGGGGAAAAAGGTATCAGTTCAAAATCAACAAAAACTGGAGCATGGTTTGATATTGGAATAGAACCAATCTCGGCATGAGAGACATGTTGAGATAAAGGTTTGCTAAGGAAGAGATAATCTATTTGGAATTGTGAATGGTGAGGGGGGAATAGAAGCTATAGTCCCGGATATCAGGATTACAAAGCCTCCATATATCAACTAATGCTTTACGAAGTATGGTAGATGTAAATTGTGAATGCATCTTGGTGTTGGAAAATTTAACAGAGGAATGTCTATCTAATATAGGGTCAAGAACCTGATTACAGTCACATCCAAAAATAACATAGTCATCATCAAACATAAGAAGTTTATCAGATATCTTAGTCCAAAACGTATTATCAATAGTAACAGGTGCATAAACGTTAAAGAGTACTAAAGGTATTTGATCTATAAGTAATTTAACAATTACTCAGCGACCCTCCAGATCATTTTCCTGAGGAACTGAAATCAGATATTTTTTATGGCATAAAATGGAGACTCCATTCCTTTTCCCTAAAGCTGGGAAGAAAAAACATTTCCCACCCAGCTTCTTTTTAGTTTAGCCGCTTCAGCATCCGATAGGTGGGTTTCTTGAATTAAAGCAATGTCAATATTTAATCTATCTAAATGAGTTAACACGCACTGTCTTTTTATGGGATTATTAACTCCTTTAAGGTTCCAAGTTACAACTCTAAAAATAACCCATTAAAATGAACGTGCACTGTTATTATGTAAGCAATTGAAATAGCATACTTATTGCTCAAAGAAATAGATAAAATAGTTGAAGGGAGAATAAAAAAGAGAAGTGAGATTAAGAAAAGAAAGCAAGCAAATTTTAAGAAAATAGTACCAAGGATAAAGGAAATGAAAGAAGAAAAGTGAAGAGAGAAGGACAGTGACAGTAAAAGGTAAGAGAAAACAAAACGCAATACAGATAGAAATACAAATCAAACCATTGATAATTAGGAACAAAATCAAAAGGACATACCACACAAAAACAATGAGAGTGGGGTGGGTGGAACCACATGAAGAAGACACCACACCCGACTGAGGCCTCCACGAAAACGCAGCAGAGGGAGACAACTTCCAGGTACAAACGAAGAGGACATATTCAAAGAATCACAAAACGGCATCTGAAAGAATCAAACAGAAACATAAATTTGATTAACAAGTCTCACATCTTGAAAGAAAACAGAAAACAACTGGGATGAGGATAAGATATAAACAATAGGCAACAATGCTTGCATTACAAGACGGTTAAGATCGAGGAGTGTCCATAGACTCATCTCTACAAGAATTCAGGAATTGTTGAAGAAGCGCTGGATCTTCATAGGTCATTTTATTATTATTAGTCACTTTGAAGAGACAAAGGTAGAATAGGCCATAGCGAGCATTCACGGATCAAAGAGCAGGTCTCATCTCTAGAAACTTCTTTCGATGACCTGCGGTAACCTTGGCGTCGTCCTGCGCAAAGAAGAGATTTGAGCAATTCCGTGTGATCTTTCCGTTCTATTTTGCAGCTTGAATAACCTTAAGTAAAAATTACCCCTCTAGGTTTCATTGAAGCGAAAACTGAAGCAACTATGCTGTAACTTTGACCGAGATGATGGGCTCGTTGAATGTTCAAGGTTGGAGAAGTTGAAAGTCCAAGAAGCGTGGGCAAAAATGATTGAGAAAAGGATATGGGGTTAGATCCTTTCAGACTCTCCGCCAGTCCGTAAATGAGTAGATTGTTACATCTGTTGTGGTTTTCCAAATTTTAAACTTGTAGTTTAAGATTCTGTATTTCTTTGAGTAGGCAAGGAACTTGATCATTGACTACCTGAACTGAGGCAATCCAGTAATCCTATCATCTAATCTCATTTTCGTTAAAAAGGGTTCTAATGCTATTATAAAGAAAAGAGGGGATAGAGGACATCCTTGACGAACTCCTCTAAAAAGAGAAAAGTAATCAGACGTTTTACCATTATCAAAAGAGAGGCTTTAGGACCAGAGTAAAGTAAAGAAATAAGAGAAATTAATTTAGTAGGGAGTCCAATCCCTTTTAGTGCCTGAAACATAAAATCCCATCTGATCCTATCAAATGCTTTTTCAGCATCTAGTGCTATTGTGGCAATAGGGTAATCAAGAGAGGAAGCTTTACTCAGAATGTAAAAAAAGACTCTGGAAATCTCTGAAGATAAACTGCCTTTAACAAATCCTGATTGTTCCGGGCCAAAAAGGTTAGGTAAAATGGGATCAATACGGAGAGCAAGAATCTTTGCGAAGATCTTATAGTCAAAATTAATTAGGGAAAGCAGACGATAATTTTTGAAGAGAGAGGGATCTTTGTTTTCTTTAGGAATTAAACAAATCATGGCTTCCTGAAAAGTTCCTGATTAAGACCCGTACTTTGCAAAAGCATTATAAAGTAATTGGAGCGGGGCGAGTATCAAAGACGCAAAGTGAGCATAAAATTCAATAGTAAATCCATCCGGACCTGGAGCTTTCTCTCTTTCAGTACCGAGACTGCATGTGTGATTTCAGAGAGAGTGATGTCGGATTCTAAAGAGGCAAAGTCGGTGTCATAAGGGGGTGGAGATTTAATCGATTGAAAGAAAGAAGGATGTGCAGCTGAGGTTGGTTGTTGCTCTGGCGTATAAAGAGTTTTGAAAAATGAAACAAATTCATTCAAAATATCATTATCTTTAAATAGCAAGTCACCTGCATTTGTACGTATCGATTCTATTTTAGTCCGCTCGTGACAGATCTTTAAATAGTTCGCAAGTAATTTCCCCATTTTATTCTGGCCTCCATAGTAACGGGCACTACTTTTTAATAGATAAGAGGAAGCAGCTTCAGTAGATAATTTATTAAAGTGAATTTTGCCTCAATGAGATTTTTTAACGAAGATTTAGAGTTGGAGTGATAATAGGAATATTCAAGTTGCTTGATCTTAGCTAGTAACTGAGGGCCAGATGTAGGTAATCCCAGATTACCGATTCTTAAATACTGAATCATACCGATTCAGTATTTAATAACAGGCAAATGGGATGTAGGTAATTTTGCTTTAAAAACTACCAAATCAGTAAGTTTCGGTAATTACCGAATCAGTATTTACCGATTCGGTAATTGCCATTCATTCCTATGGGCCTGGAGGGAATCATCGAATTGTGGCAGGGTGTCACTTTGACACCCTGTTGCACCCCTCAATTGGGTATGGATGCACATGTTGCAGACATACATGCCCTAAGGGCATACATGCCCTGTTGGAAAAGCAAAAAAAATGCTTTTTGAAAGGTTTTCATTATTTACCACCAACTTCTAGTTGGTGGTAAATAACGAATCCTTAACTAAGGAATGGACAACTTAAGTGCTTCCTACATCCTGGATTCGGTAATTTACTGAATCAGTATGCTAATAATTCTGTATTTTACCGAATCCTTAAATTACTGATTCGGTAAAATACCAAATCCAACAAAAAATGACACCTACATCTGGAAAGCCCATTACAGGTCGGTAACGGCCAAAATCTAATAATTTCGGCCATTACCGACCGGAATTGGGTGACCTACATCTGGCCCCAGAGTATTTTTAGCTTCAAAGAACCTTTTTTTCGTGAAACAAAGTTTATGATAAAACACATGGCCGCTGCTTAAAGAGAATCGCAAATCATTACCGGAGAAGAATCTGGGGTGGAATTAAAAGAGAAAAATTCAGAAGCAAAAGAGGTGAATTGGCTTGTAAAATTAGGATCCGCTAATAATGTGTTATTAAATCGCCATCTGCCAGCATGGGGGGAAAAAGGTATCAGTTCAAAATCAACAAAAACTGGAGCATGGTTTGATATTGGAATAGAACCAATCTCGGCATGAGAGACATGTTGAGATAAAGGTTTACTAAGGAAGAGATAATCTATTTGGGATTGTGAATGGTGAGGGGGGAATAGAAGCTATAGTCCCGGATATCAGGATTACAAAGCCTCCAGATATCAACTAATGCTTTACGAAGTATGGTAGATGTAAATTGTGAATGCATCTTGGTGTTGGAAAATTTAACAGAGGAATGTCTATCTAATATAGGGTCAAGAACCTGATTACAGTCACATCCAAAAATAACATAGTCATCATCAAACATAAGAAGTTTATCAGATATCTTAGTCCAAAACGTATTATCAATAGTAACAGGTGCATAAACGTTAAAGAGTACTAAAGGTATTTGATCTATAAGTAATTTAACAATTACTCAGCGACCCTCCAGATCATTTTCCTGAGGAACTGAAATCAGATATTTTTTATGGCATAAAATGGAGACTCCATTCCTTTTCCCTAAAGCTGGGAAGAAAAAACATTTCCCACCCAGCTTCTTTTTAGTTTAGCCGCTTCAGCATCCGATAGGTGGGTTTCTTGAATTAAAGCAATGTCAATATTTAATCTATCTAAATGAGTTAACACGCACTGTCTTTTTATGGGATTATTAACTCCTTTAAGGTTCCAAGTTACAACTCTAAAAATAACCCATTAAAATGAACGTGCACTGTTATTATGTAAGCAATTGAAATAGCATACTTATTGCTCAAAGAAATAGATAAAATAGTTGAAGGGAGAATAAAAAAGAGAAGTGAGATTAAGAAAAGAAAGCAAGCAAATTTTAAGAAAATAGTACCAAGGATAAAGGAAATGAAAGAAGAAAAGTGAAGAGAGAAGGACAGTGACAGTAAAAGGTAAGAGAAAACAAAACGCAATACAGATAGAAATACAAATCAAACCATTGATAATTAGGAACAAAATCAAAAGGACATACCACACAAAAACAATGAGAGTGGGGTGGGTGGAACCACATGAAGAAGACACCACACCCGACTGAGGCCTCCACGAAAACGCAGCAGAGGGAGACAACTTCCAGGTACAAACGAAGAGGACATATTCAAAGAATCACAAAACGGCATCTGAAAGAATCAAACAGAAACATAAATTTGATTAACAAGTCTCACATCTTGAAAGAAAACAGAAAACAACTGGGATGAGGATAAGATATAAACAATAGGCAACAATGCTTGCATTACAAGACGGTTAAGATCGGGGAGTGTCCATAGACTCATCTCTACAAGAATTCAGGAATTGTTGAAGAAGCGCTGGATCTTCATAGGTCATTTTATTATTATTAGTCACTTTGAAGAGACAAAGGTAGAATAGGCCATAGCGAGCATTCACGGATCAAAGAGCAGGTCTCATCTCTAGAAACTTCTTTCGATGACCTGCGGTAACCTTGGCGTCGTCCTGCGCAAAGAAGAGATTTGAGCAATTCCGTGTGATCTTTCCGTTCTATTTTGCAGCTTGAATAACCTTAAGTAAAAATTACCCCTCTAGGTTTCATTGAAGCGAAAACTGAAGCAACTATGCTGTAACTTTGACCGAGATGATGGGCTCGTTGAATGTTCAAGATTGGAGAAGTTGAAAGTCCAAGAAGCGTGGGCAAAAATGATTGAGAAAAGGATATGGGGTTAGATCCTTTCAGACTCTCCGCCAGTCCGTAAATGAGTAGATTGTTACATCTGTTGTGGTTTTCCAAATTTTAAACTTGTAGTTTAAGATTCTGTATTTCTTTGAGTAGGCAAGGAACTTGATCATTGACTACCTGAACTGAGGCAACTTTTCTCTCCAACTCATCGACTTTTTGTTCAGTGTGTGACCAATTATCCTCCAAGGTTTGAAGACGAGAATTCGTTTCCGCCATATATGGTTTGGGTGAGCGAATTTCATCAAGTAGCAATTCCATAGAAATAGAGGATGAGGAATTGGTGGGCGAAGGGGGATTAATTTTCACTCTTTTACATGGAGTAGATCTTTCGTTGTAGTAGTATTCAATGTTGCTTCTTCCACATTATCTTGTAAAACACTAAATGGGTTAGTGTCCCTCAGTGACCCATTACTTGTATTAATTTGGTGAAGACCACTTTGGACGAACCAAGATATTGCCATTGAGGAAAAATTGGGAGAGATTTGAGATATAGAAGCAAAGTCTAGATCACAAAATGGCCGTCAGTAAAGTTGTTATTATTCAACACCACAGAATATAGAAGTAGCAGTCCAAAAAGCAGTTAAATAATAAAAAGGATTCCAATAAGGGGAAAAACTAGAGAAAACGAGTATTTATTTCCCAGTAAAACATGCTTTTTTAGTCCTTAAGATACAGTGAGAAAACTCTGTCAGCGAGTGTCACGGTGTTCGGTCATAAATCAAAATGGCGGCCGCATTTCACTCGCAAACCATGTTAGGAGAAAGACCAAGAAAAATGTCTAAAAATGCTCACCCTGTGCACCACCTATAGCGCATTTCAGACAGCAGGTGTTCTGACATGGTATGCAGCAGCTTTGGAATTCAGGCGGCTGAAAACGAAGCCTGGAGGGCCTCCGTTGCGGTACATCTCTGCGGAGCTCCCGATTGCTGTGGCCAGTTCCTGCGGCGCCTTAGCCACGCCCCCTGTTTAAATAGCTTCTGAGTCACAAAAGCAGAGGCGTAGCTTCCATTGATGCACCAGATGAAATGGCACCAGGGCCAAGAGGCCTCAGGGGCCCTCTGAACCATGATTATTGCTGTATTTTATAATTCAAACAGCAGGCCACCGGGCCCATTTCATGCACTACGGCCCATGACACACTGGCTACACTATTGCAACATCCATCCCCTCTCAAATGTGGCACTGGCAAGCCTGATACATAGACAAAAGTGTATGTATGCATGTGGTAGTTGTAAAGTGCAAATCTGTCCAAAAAGCAGCAGAGGAGCCCTTTATAGATTCAATGACAAAGATACAGTCAACAGTGGACCATAGAAGTAAATGGGAAAACATTTTCAAAACAAAGGCATGATAAAATAATTCAAACCGTATATCATTGTCGTGGCTGCTGATTTCCTAAATCCCTTTGACTTGAAAGCAATGATCAGGTGAGTGAGTAGTAGCATAGGCAAGTGGCAAAAGAGAAAAGAGAAAAGAGCAGGCAACAGAGGCGCTTTAAGTAACCACTCATCCCCTATAAACATCACCTGAGCCCCAAAAGAATAGAAAAACAACTTATTAGGGTTTAAAATGATGCAGAATTCAAAGTTGTGTTTGCAAATCCTTACCGTAATAATCAGGCAACCCGGGCCAGGGTCAGCTAATTTTTGCTATTTGAAAAGCAATTGGTACACTTCATTATTTTATTTTATCTGGCTTGCTTAAACATGTTTGCCCTCCTCATTAGACTTTATGAGAAAACCTTGTTGTTTATGAAGTTGTTCCTATGCAACCATTAGTACAGTTATCACACCATGTTCTGATAGAATGGCCAGTATCTTCTTGGCTAGAGTATATGTCTGGGCTTGCTAATGGAAGTCACCACTCATCTGCATTGTAGTATTCACCTTTATTTTTTAAACAACATCACAGCACACATGAAGTTGTCCTCTCTTTTCCAGCCCAGGGGTCCTTTTTTTTGTTTGGAATTTAATATAGTGCGATCTGTGCCCGAAGGTATCAGAGCGCTTTACAAGAGCATCAGTTGCGTTACAGACGGACACATTCATTTTGTTAGGCACGGGGAGATTAAGTGATTTGCCCAGAATCACAGGATGTTCGACGTCCGAGTCGAGACTCGAACCAGGTTCCCAGATTCAAGGTAGACCGCTCTAGCCGTAAGGAAACATTCTCTTTTTAAGATGTTGGCAAACATTCAAAATGGTACCATGCCTACTGTAGTCTTAGTATATCTAAAGAAATGAAAACCAAGATTCTAGAAAATGCATACCCTATAGGAAAGTCAAAATAGTCTAATGTTCTCCTGCTGGTTCGTGCGCAGAACACCGTTCTGGCATTCCTTGGCTTGCAAATGATGTTCAGTCTCTTCTAGCATGTATGTGGAAACAAAACCCATCTTTGAGACAGCAGTCCTAGGAAAACCCCTGCTTCTAATTGACACTTCCTTCTGAAGGAGCAGTCTTTTCAAATTACTTTTTAATCTGGGAATTACTTTCCTGCTTGCATCCTATATGTAATCAATCTTACTTATTTTTCCAGGGCCTACTCAGCCCTGTAGTGCTTCTATGTTTATTTTTAACTCTGAGAATTTGCTGGAAAAGATAAAGTACCTGTGTTTATGTATTTGAACCCGGCACTGGCATTACCTATGATGTAGTAGGTTGTGTTGTTAAAGCCTGTGCCATATTTTCTCTTGGCAGTAAGGATAAATCTTGCTGAAATATCACCCAGTTAAGCTACTTGTGCCATCGAAATTTTTCTTTGTTCCCTTATTTAATCGAGGTTGGGCCTCAGAAGGTTAATGTTGTATAACAGTCTTTCTAAAAGGCTCTCATTTGTTTGCTGCACGCAGACATCAGCTAGTTGCCTACCGAAAAAAGCAGAAAACTGCTTCCTATGCGTTTCTCATCGTTGGATGTTTTATAAAATGTAGTTTCTAGGAGATTTATCACCGATATGTTAGAGGAGCAGTATGCAGAGTCATGCAACAGGAAACCCAGCACTCATTCATTGCAAACAAAGGCCCCCATTTATCATAGTGTTTTGTCGCCCTGAATGGCTTGAAGTAACACAAGGCAGGGATTTACTGCCGCAGGGAGGCGCTCCATGAGTGGAGCATAGGTGTTCCACCTATGGATTTTGGTGCATTCCCAGATTTATCATTAGTGCTAGAATGCACAAAATGCTACACCTCCCCGGGTGAGGTGAAACAAGGAGAACTATCTTATTTTCTCTTTCATTCCATTTCCTCTTGCATTCTGCAGCACACATAGAAAGAGGAAAATGCTTCTGAGTCTTGTTTTTGTGCAGGAAGTTGTCCCTTTCGGCACAAAAACAATCTTGCCTACAAGCGGGCACCCTTGCACCATGACGCAAGGGTGCCTGCGTTGGCACAATGCAGCACATTATGCACCAGGACAATGAAAGGACAGGAATGTGCCTTATTCCTTCCCCTTCTCTTTAATGCAGCACAGTGCAGCAAGGTGACTTGTGACGTTGCACTGCATTAACGTATGATAAATCTGGGCCAAAGTCTTTGGCCTAAATTCCGAAATTCGCCAGAATGCTCTTTTATATTTTATGGTATTACCCTTTAAACATTATTATCCCACATTCTGAAATAAACCCATGCGATGCATTAACACATTGAGTAATATTGCCACATTTAATGATCAGCAACATCTAAAACTGGAAGATTTTGTACTAAAAAGAATAACACCATCCAAAGTAGGTAATAAACACATCCTACTCAAAATAGAATAATATAATCAAATTTGAGCATTTTTATGAATGCCTGATTTAGATGCAAACAGGTGTCTTCTAACATATTGAAATTCTGAGAATGCATAAACAATCAGGCCTTGGCAGTTTTCATCTGACACAAGTTGCCAGGAAAAGCTGACAGTATGTGTAAGACGGATTTGTTCCTGCTTATGAAAGCCTGGCAAAACCTACCATATCTGCTTAGAAAAACCTGTCCAAATATGACTGAGGTAAAAGATTCATAACACAGGTAAAGTGTGCTAATCATGTGATCAAGCTCTGATACCTTACATTATGCCAGATTACAACCTCACTCATTTAGAATGAGTATGCAGTAATATCACAGAAGGTAAATGCCGCACAGTGCAGTATTACCTTCTATAATTACACAGGACTCAGAATTTAGGCCCTAATAGTATCAGTGATGAAATATTTGTTTAGAAATCGAATGTCTGAAAGAATTACTAAATGACTGTGCATATCAAAAGCATCAACCAGTTCAAATAGCACACATCACATAATATGTGTACTCAGTATCTAAAAACATTATGGGACATGCGCTCTATCCAACAATACACATGTACAGTCAGCAATGTAACAATTTAGGTGTTGTGAGGCTTTAAATAATACAATCAGTACATTAAGAAACATAGCCTGCTTCCGTTCTAAAGGTCGTGTATGTCAGCAACAGAATTTGGACCTTCAATGAATTGATTGTGAATTCATCAAGATGGTGGATATGATGTGCTATAATGCACCAAATAGCTCTTAGGTTTAAGGAAATACCGGCAAACAAATCCCATCTCAACTTGCTGGTGAAATGCCACCAGCAGAAAACCTCAAAACAACCATCAACAGAAAAATAAGTGCAGAAAACAGACCACACCAGCAAGCAAACCCTTTGAAGAAAAAGACGACCCTCTTTACTTTAATAGACCAGCAGAGTACATATTCTATGATAATAATAATTATAAACAATTTATAATTTTCAGTACTGTGAATAACTTTCACATTAAACCAATCATCAGTCTGGAAAACAGTCTGGAAAACAGATGGTACTTTCAAGTCATGCTCTACCCCTAGGCATATCAACACACTACTCTACACACTACACTAACAATATATCAACAACGATATTCCCATAGCCAATGCCCTTTTGACAAACAAACAACCTTCAACCTACCAAGGCTTTATCTCAGTAATATATCAAAAACAGTAACTATTCACCTGGCAAATTAAAAGTGGATTTTCAATATGGAATGATAAACAGCCAAATCAAAACCTATTTTAAAATTCCTAATCAAGGCTTCTGCTTTAATTTTAATCAATAATCACAAAACAATGGGCTAACACAAATTAACCCGAAGGACCTGGGTAACTTATGATACAGACAAACAATGGTCTGATCGGAAAAAGCAACAAGTGGCGTAAGAGAACTGAATAAATCAAAAGATCTCCTCCCACTATATGAAAAAGAAGAAAAATAGTCTTGTAGATTCAATCCACAGTTACAAGGTTAGGGCAGCAGAAAAGATTTACAAACCAGAAGATCTAGGGCCATATGTATGAAGGTACCCATTTACGAATCTCAAATAGCGATTTTTTAGAAATCTCTATTTGAGATTTGCAAATTGGTATGTATGTAGAAAATCACATTTTTTTTGCGATTTCTTAAAATTCCTTAATTGCGATTAGCAAATTGCGAATCGCAATTAAGGAATACTTTCCCATTCATTTCTATGGGCCAGGAGGCCCATAGGAATGAATGGGAAGTTATTCTCAATTTGCGCTTCGCAATTTGAGAATCGCAAATTGAGAATAATTTCAAGGGTGCAGGGGTGTCCAAAGGACACCCTGTCACAACACTGAAATTAGCATGGGTGCACATGTGGTGCACATACATGCCCTAAGGGCATGTATGTGCTTCACAGTGCACTTTGAAAAATGCAAAAAAGTGAATTTTCAAGGAATTCGCAAATTACCACCAACTTGAAGTTGGTGATAATTTGCGATTCCTTAAGGCCAAAACAAATATTGCAACAGGCGTGTGAACAACTCTTTCATTGAAACCCAGGGACGCAAAACCGCCCTCTACCAATTTATTGAAACATTAAAAAAAAGAACATAGGCACCAAGAGCTGAAACAAGAGCGATCTCTAGCTCAAACTATCTTCTCTAAAGCATCCAAAGAAACTAAACACATGCATGACATGCTAGCATCTGAATCCATTATATTTTAACCAATAAAATGCACTGCACTTACCACAAGGCAGTACAACTTAATGGGACATAACCACACAGGACATTACAGCTACAACACAGGTACATTAAAAAAAAATACAATTAAGACTGTCTTTTAGAGTTTGTAACCCCCACATAGATATAGTTAATTTGTACAAAAATATGTTTTTTTAAATAAGGAATGGCGATTTGGACGTTTTACCCTCATATTAAAAATGACATAAAATGGTGTATCCATTTTACAAATTGTGGCTACCACAGACTACTATTTTACTATAATTTTAAGTTCAAATGATTGATTGGGGTGTTTATTTTCTACACACATATGTATTACACATGTATTAAAAAACATTAAAAAACTTAAATATATTGCGTATATTAATTTTTTTATTTAAAACATAACTGTTTTTTAGAAAGTAATCTCTTTGAATGATAATCAAATACAAATATTTTTTGTATGTTGTATTTTAATGGTATTCATGGCTTTAAAAAATGAAAAGAAAAATATTAGCATACATTATTATTATTGGAAAGTCCTGTAAGAAAAATTGCATTTAGTAATTTTCATGATGTATTTAGTCCTGTAAAAAAAATTACAATTAGTATTTTTCATGATGAATTTTAGTCCTGTAAAAAAAATATATATATCAATATGAATTGATAATATATTGTTGAGTCTGGTAAAAAATCATCGCTAGTAGCCCTTTATTAATACTTTGTGTTGGCAAAAAAAGAAAGTAAAGAATGGTAACTTATTTATATTTTTTACATTATTTTCATACCTGTAGCTTTTTTTTGATATCTAAGTAATTTCTAATTTTGTACTGTAAATAAAGAAGATAATTAATTATTATTCTTTCAAATTTATTTTCTAAGTTATATTTCTAATAGTTATATTTCAAACCTGTGGAAAATAAGACAATTAATACATATAAATGTAGTATTCTTTTTATTAGCAAATGTTGATAAAATGGCACTTTCTTATATGAGTTTTGAAATTGGACACATATTGGGCTGCAAGTACTATAGGGACAATTGCTATAAGCTAATATATTGGGCTTATTATGATAGGTCTGCGGTTCTGGATTTGCATTTGGATTTGGATTTATAAAGCGCGTAGCTACCCAAGGGAGCCCCAGCGCTATAGTATCAGCTTAAAGTGCTCCTGAGGTGAAATTATTGGGGGAATAGCCAGGTCTTCAGTAGCCTTCGGTATGACAGCAGGTTGGGTTCTTTACGGATGTTAAGGGGGAGGCTATTCCAGAGCTTAGGGGCGTTGTATGAGAAGCGGCGACCACCCGTGCGTGCTTTTCTTATTCTGGGGATGCTGTTCTGAGCGCAATATTTGGATGCGGGTGGTCAGAAATATCTTTTTTTCAACAGAAGCTTGTGCTGCGGGCAAAAAAGGCTTGCAGCACAAGCTTCCATTGATAAATTGATGTTTTCAAACATCCCTGCACCATGTGGCAGGCACCTCACGTTGCCTGCCACATGGCGCAGGGATGTTTAGCGGGGCACCATAGGTGCCCCAGAGCGGAGGGCCAGGAAGAAAGGGGGGCTACTAGAGGCCCCAATGTCACTTTCCAACAGCCTTTGCATGTCGGGAAGGCCAACATAGAATGGCTGTCGGAAACCGACAAGAAAACAACAAGAACTAGCTCTTAGGGTAGAGTTTGCGTACTATGTGTTTTACTATAGGAAACCATTTGGTTTGTTAGGAAGGCCCTCACCCACCAGCCTAGTTGGTGGCATGCTTCATCATCGGGCCCCAGCCGAGGCACAGAGTGCGCCTCAGGTGTGCTGTGACTCCAGGCTACTGCGGAGCGGGTTTTTGGAACGTGAGTGTGCTGTGCTGATGTGCTGATGTGCTGCGTGAGGTTTAAAAAGCTGTCCTTGGGGTCCCAAAGCAGTAAGTTTATTGGTGGGCCCCAGGCAGAAATTAAAAACAAAGACTAGGGACGTGTAGGGGTAGACTTATGGTCTCCCACGTCCAGTGTGGTCGACTAATTTCAGCCAGTCCTTCTATTTAAACTGGCTTTCATCAGGACCTTTTATGTGTGGGTGTATTTACAGGGATATATATGATTCAGTACCCTGAATGTGTGGCACACGCTAAGGTGCTCTATGTGTGAGAGCTGTTTCCTCTCAGTTTGTACCTGTGAGGAAAAAGAAGGACAGGACAAACAGAAAGAACACATATTGTTTATAACACGCAAATTGTTCAACCACATGTATCGTGGCAGGGCGCCTGGTGCCTAAAAGTGAGCAGATAAGGCACGGGTGTCCGGCGCTTGTGGCGAAACGTGGTAAATACCGGTTTTGTGAAATATGCGGTAATAGTGCCATTATCTAAATGCGGCATATTGTGGTGAAATTGCGGCAAGAGGAAGATGCACTTTTTTTGGTAATGTTGTGCTTACTCCTATCTACAGGGGACAAACTCCAAGGATCTCCTGCCGGTAGGTCGAGACTCTATGCACTCTTAAAAGTTAAAAGAGAGAAGAAAGGAAAGGGTATGAGTAGTTGTGGCTAAGTGCTACGAGCAGTTATGGCCTGCTCGCACAGTCACGACCAAAGGCAGCGTGACTGGCGGCTGTACCGCGAGCTTGACAAAGCCTTCCCACTTACTTGCTAGGGTCCCCTGACCCGCTGAAACACCTGTCGTCCGGCCGAGGAATCCATAGGAACTGAGCTCCCGCGGTCGGCATGTTAAATACCCAGTGCCGGATGCAGGTGTTGCTCGTTAGAAGCTGGTTGGGGCTTGTGTGAGTACCTTTCTTTCAGCTGCGATTGGTGCTTTCCTAGTGGGCGTGTATCAATGTGAGCAGCGTCTGTAAAGGACACATAGAAGACATACTCTCGAGCCTTACTGCGCCAGAACTATGATAGTAAAAGAGTTCGAGACAGTATCCTTACATTTTAAGAGTTTTGTTAAAAACAGCAAGGGGTCTTTACTAATATTCAGAGTGATATGCCAGAACAATATGAGTGGTGGTAACATGGATGCGACGGGGTCAAGGTATCGGTATCAATAGACTTCCCTGTCACTTGTTTAGGCTATTCCACAGAATATTGCCATTGAGGCCTTCAAGGTGAGTGGATAATCTGTAAATCAAGCGTTGTTCCTTCAGTAATAGATTTTTCTCATTGTCTGTCGGTTGGACAGGGATTTGCTCAATTACTGTCCACCGTATGTCATTAGGTGTATGCCTTGTTTGGAGGAAATGGTGCATGAGTTTACTGTTAGCTTTTTTACACCGGATAGTGCTTCGGTGTTCCGTGATACGTGTACGCACTTTCCTTGTGGTCATTCCCACGTATCTCAATTGGCATGGACATACAATTAGATATATAAGGTTTGCCGAATTGCAATGGGAATGTTTCAGTTGGTGCCATATTCTCCCTGGTTCCAGGTCTCGGGTCTTGCTGTGCTGAGTGAGATGACAGATGCTACAGTCAGCGCAGGGGTAGTGACCTGTGACTCTGGGTATCCCCCATGTGGTGTGTATTGTGGGGGTTGTGGTAGGTTCACTTTTCTTAGGTCATGTGGCCACTAGTTGATCCCTTATGCTGCTGGATTTCTTGTAGGTTGTTCCCATTTGCGGTTTCCGGTGTACAAGATCCACCAGTTCTTTCTGATTATCTTAGCAACTTTAAAGGAAATGCTGTTATAGGTTGTGACACAAGTGATTAGGTGGGTATCTTTCGGTCTATCTGGTGTCTCCAATAGGGCCTCTCGGTTTTGGTTTTTTGCACGTTTTTTGGTGTTTTCTATAATTCTTTTTGGGTAGGCACTTTGTTGATTTTTCTGGAATAGATCACTGGCCTGTTTGTTGTAGTCCTGTCTGGCGCTGCAATTACGCCTGATGCGTAAAAATTGCCCAAAAGGCAGGTTTTCCCTGAGTGGATGAGGGTGGAAGCTTCCAAACTGGAGAAATGAGTTCCTAGCTGTTGGTTTGTAGTAGGTTGTGGTGGAAAGTTTACCATCTCTGAGTTCAATCAGTAAGTCAAGGAACGGTAATTCTTTGCGGCTGCTGCTGGCTGTGAAGCGCAGGAACTGGTCTTGCTTGTTCAGCCAGGTAAGGAAGAGCTCAGTGCTTCCTCACTGTCATTCCAGATTAGTAGGACGTCGTCGATGTAGCGGCGCCAAAAGGCCATTGAGCCTTTGAACGGGTTGGCGGGTGACAGGATGTGTGTTAGTTCCAGGTTGTTGACGTACAGTCCGGCCACACTGGGGGCACAAACGCTGCCCATTGAGGCACCATTGGTTTGAAGGTTGTATGTGCCTTCGAATTCAAAATAGTTCTCCTTGAGAGCTAATCTTGCGCAATCCAGAATGAACTCTCTGGGTGTTGTGTACTCCCATTGGCATCTTGTGAGCGTTTCCTCAAGTACTTTGAGTGTGGCATCCTGGGGTAAGCTAGTGTACAGGCTCTCGACGTCCAGGCTGACTAGTAGTTGGGTAATAGGGTCAAAGTCCATTTCCGAGATTAGTGACAGTAGGTGTTTGGTGTCCTTGATGTACGTGGATGCAGCCTGTACAAGGGGATTAAGGAAAAAAATCACAGAACCTTGACAGGGTTCAAGGAGTGAGTTGATGCCTGAAACTATTGGGCGGACCGGAGGTGGTCGTGTTGGTTTATGGATTTTAGGCACCGTATAAAAGTACGGGACTTTTGGGTTCATTTTACAGAGGAAAGCTACCTCTTGCTTTGAAATTTGGTTTAGGTCTGCGGCTGTTGTCACCAAGTTGGTTATGGTGACTAGTAGGTTATTGGTAGGGTCCTCGTTGAGGCGTTTGTAGTTTCGGGTGTCGTCCAGGAGTCTTTGGTATTCTGCTCTGTATGCTTGTTTATCCTGGATAACGATTCCTCCGCCTTTATCCGGCTTTATCTATCATGGCTTGATGATGATATCATCATTATTTTGGAGAGATTTTAGGGCCTCTCGTTCGTCCTTGAAAAGGTTGTTGTAAATCTCTGGTTGGGTTATTCCTTCCACTTTGTTGTGGACGGCTTGTTCAAACGTCAAGATTTCGACCGGAATGCTTGAAGGTGGAGGTATAAATGTTGATTTGGGTCGTAGGTAAGTATGGGCGAATTTTGCGAATCTCACGTTCGCGAATTTTGCGGATTTGCGAACTCACAATCCGCGAATTCTAGCGAATTTGCGGATTTTCTTTTTTTTTTGTGTTCGCAAGGATTTCTGCCAGGTCGCGGGGTTTCGTACCAGTTCGCAATTGCGAACTTACATTTTGGCACGCAACGGTCGCGATTATGTTGTTTCTACGTCTGGTTCATCATCACAGGTTCCCAGCACCCTCTGTTTCACCACTGCAACCCTCTGTTACATCAATGCCACCCTCTGGTTCATCATCACTGTAGATTATGGGGGGGAAAAGCAAGCACACCAGCCCTGCTTCAACTGACATGAATTAATTTGGGGTTAGTTTATTAATGTGTCACTGTTTTAAAATTCCAGTCTGGCACCTGCTTCCTTATCTGTAATTTGCTTTCTGTTGCAGTGCATTTTTTTTCCCAGGACCTTTGTGGCCTACTTATAGCTATTCTATGAGCCTGCTGTGAGGGTCAGAGCAGGGTCATACAATTCTTGCAACTAGCAACTGAATTCTGGAGGGGCCCCAGTCAGGAAGTACTACAGGGAATTGTTACTAATGATGAGTTGGAACTCTTGCACCTGCCGAGTGCTTTCAGTTTTGCAAAACACGTTTTACTGCAATTTCGCGGGATTTGCGGGGAGTGAACACCCGCGAGATCGGATTCGGAAGCCGCAAATTCGTGCGAATATGCAATTTGTTTTTTTGCGGCGTGTTAGTTGGCAAGGTTTTGTGCGTTTTTGCGAGCCGCTCGTAGCGCAAGGCGCGAAGTTACCCTCGCAGTCGTTCAAGGGCGCGGCCATCTTGTTTGCCTGACGTATTTCCGTTTCCAGGCGCGAAGTGTAATCTCGCAAAGTCTGCGGCTTGCCAGTACAGTTTGGCGCGTGTTCGCAAAGAAAATCTCGCGCGAACTTACCCGCGCGGTCGTGAACGGGCGCGGCCATCTTGTTTCTCATTCATTGCTATGGTTCTGGGCATGGTCTTTGTATCCTCTCTAAATCTCTGCCATCCTTTGCTTGTTTGAAGTTTTTTTTTGATCTATTTTACTTATTATCTATCCCTCTATTTTTCTAGCCCTATATTTTTGTGTTTAATGCTACTTTTGGTTAATTTTAAACGACTTTTTTAAACTCTTTTCTTTTCTTCTCTTCCCTATTCTATTTTCTTTATTCCTTTCCGCCCAGACCATGGTGAAGGGAGCCGGGAAGCATCCCGAGAAGGGGAAGGGTCCCGCACCCCGTGTCCGGCTCCCGTGCGGGCGTATGAGGGGGAGGAGGTCGTACCCAGGGAGATCTTTACCCCGGAGGAGGTGGGCCAACCCATTTTTTATGTTCAGCGCCGCCTCCCCAGGACCATCATGGGAGGCGGCAAGATCAGTGCTGGGTACGGGGCCCGGGAGCGCCGGAAGCGGTGGGAGAAGGTGTGCCAGGCCTTTTACCACCACTCTCGGGTCTGGCGCACCTACAACCAGGCCACCCACTGCTGGACGGATGTCCTGACCCGTGAGCGAGATCTGCTCGACCTCCTTGGCCTTGAGATCCCCGGGCTTGGTGAGTAGTAGTAGCTATTTCTTTACTACTATGTTTTCTCCTGCTGTGTTATTATATTGCAAATTTTTGTTTTTTACCAAGAGCAATAATGCTGCTCATTACATTGTAGGTAAATTATATTTCAAAATCTTCTGTGCATTTCCGGTAGACTGCTCTCCTTCTTCTCAGTAGTGTTGCTAATATGCTTATTTGTTTTAGATTTTGTGTTCATTTCATTGGCCTGTGAAATTATGTATGAGTGTAGTTTAAAGAACTGCGTAATGCTACACACTAAGGTTCAGATTTTTAATTACCGGCGCATCCCTGCAAAGTAGCAGGGATGCGCCAGTAATTGTGCGTCACGCCACCATCACCCATGGTGCGCCGTATTTACAATGCGGCGCACCATGGGCCCAAAACATCACCAAAGCGTTACGCATCTGTGCCGTAAAGGCGGCGCATTGCTGGAGTTGCATGCAACGATGGTGCAGCTCCATCAATGCTCTGGGGTGCCCTATCTTCCCAATGCTGCATCAAGCCGCACATCTGCTTCAAGCAGGCGCAGGGTTTGAGTCACGCATCATTGTCCTCAAAGTGACTGATTGAAATCTTGTAGATTTCCCTCAGCCACTTTTAGGATGCGTTCCTGCGCAGGAACGCCCTCCCTTGCGCAGGAACGCCCCCTATTGGCGCAGGGCTTTACAACGTGATGCATCTCACATATGCGTCACGTTGTTAATATACGCCGCACCATTGCGCCTCTTTTGTGCTGCCGCTGCGTCACAAAAGTCACGCAACAATGGAGCAAAAGAGCCGCAAGGGGCTTCTAAATCAGCCCCTACAGACTCAAGTCCAGTCCTTCCTTTGTACACATGGCGATAAGAAGAAATAGTGGTGGTGGATTGATAGTTTGAGTATTTTAATGACTGGTTAATGTAGTAGGAAACTTTAGTGTTGTCGCTGATCTTCAATCACGATGGACTTTGGCTGTCACTTCGCGTGCTGCGGACTGCTGCCTGCCAATCCAAGGCAAACCTTTTTAGTACTTTGTTTAGTGAGTTACATAAGGTAATTTTCAATTCGACGGTCCGCAAATCAAGCAATACTAAAGTAATAATGTAGTCGACTACATGAGATTGGTCAATAATATATCCCGTGGAGTAGTTGTCTATTTGCTATTTCGCAAAAATATTTTGTTAGTTCTTTTGAAATGTTTGATTTGGTTGACAAATATCATCCATGTTTTCTGTTTTTCTTTCTTTCATGTTGTACATCAGCTTCCCCCAGGGGCAAGAGGAGGACACAGGAGGAGGAAGAGGGTGCTGTTGACGATGCAGGCCAGGACCGGGCAGGCGAGGGCTCCTTTGCTGGCCCCAGTAAGTTTTAATTTTAATATAGAGTACTTATTTTTTCCTAGCGTTCCTCATTCGATTTTTTTTCTAAATCGTCTTTGATCTTCTTGTAGACAGGATCTAAATTCTTATCCTGCCTCGACTATGACTCTGTGTGGTATTACTAGATTATTCTTATTAGTCTGTCTGTGTAGCTAACTAAGATTGCACATTTGGCATTTCCATTGGACTCCCATTCTAGTCAGCAATAGCTCTATGCACTGAGTGCAGTCCTCTGGGATTGTCCATAATGTCTTTTCAAGTATTCTAAATGTTTATGCTTTGACAATTGCCAACAATAAAAAGGTGAATGACCACCAAGAAAGAATAAGATACTACTTTACTTTTGGTTTGGATAGGAGGACAATCCATTGTACTACTGTTGCAGGGACAAATCTGCACAAACAGAACTATGGACACTAAATAATGCATTGCTTAGCTTATCAATTATAATAGGTGCTGTTAGACTTTCCACATACCTCAGTGATAACAGACTTTGTAGTTGAACCCCCAATCTCCTTACTGACTAGATAGTGTGGCAGAGTCATTTAGCTCCCAAAGTCACCGATGGCAGAGGCACGGACTCATGCTTGCAAAAATTCCAAAACCTTTAGCTCATCCACTCTAGTCTGGAGGACCAAAAACCACAGAGTCTATTTAAGTTTAAAAGCTTTATTAAAAGTAAACACATTTATTAAAATCAAGTTTGTCATAAAAGTAAACGTTTAACTGAAAATGGAAAAGTGCTTAGTGCTGAGCGATTAATTGGACACATTTCTTGCTGTCGAGCCGAGCTCTCACCTGGTTTGAACTTGATCCTGCTCGTGTTCTTAGAAGTCAAGCTTCTGTCTGTTAGGAGAAAAAGTGGTGCGTGTTAAAAATAAAAAGCAAGCATTCATCAGTTGTGCCAAAAAGTGCAGCAAGACAACAGCCTTCCCTGGAAAATGGGACATTTTTACTTTAGAGTAGACAGTCATAAATTATTACATTGTATACTGTTTTTTCACATTTCTTTCTTCCTCCTAAACCAAATATTATATAGTAGTGAGTGGTGTATTCTAACATTATTAAATGTATTTTGTAGGTGGAACATCTGGAGACGGGGCCAGCGCGGAGGTGGTGGCGGCATTGAACGAGGAGGACAACTCTGGGGAGGAGGCGGTGCAAGTGCCGGACAAGGACATGCCTGTGAGGGTTCACACGGTGGTGGCGGGCAGAGGTAAGCTATACATTCCTTACTCATTGAGATTGAAGACTGCAGAGTGTGCTTTCTGCACGGGTGTATTACAAATAAACCAGGTAGTAGCCTCCTCTAAATGTACTTCGACTTAGCTGTGAAGTTTTTGGCGAGAAGAATCCCAATCAGATCTGAGGTGAACTTGATGGATGGGATGAACGAAAAGCGAAAGAAGGGTGTAAGTAAGTGTGGAAGGACGAGAAATGTAATGATGACTGGCAAAGAAGAATGATATGTGTTTGCTTGGTCCCCGAGTTGGCTGGGAAGGAAAGAATATGGTATGGTGCATGGCTGGGTGAATGATGAAGCAAGGATGGGTGGAAGGAGAACAGCCTGGGTGGGTGAGACAGAAACTGTATGTGTGTGCATATACTTTGAATGGATGGATGCCTGGATCATTCATGGTACTATCTGACTCTTAGATAGCATATGTGTATCAAGGGAGAGTAGACGGTCACTGGATGAACTAAGTGTTACTTTGAAGAGCATGTAGCACCGCACCCGCACATCCGTTCCAGTGTAGGAAAGGCAAGGAAAAGAAGTGGTAATGTTGTCCAAATACTACCATGAATAGTAGCAGTAGTTTGTATTGCAACTGCAAGCACAGCATATATCCGGTTATTACGGTGGACACTCCCTACCTCTCTTAATAACTTTAGTTTAGTAGTAGTACATCATTCATGTGTGGGGGTATCACTGTTCACTCAATAATAAGCAAAGCACCTAAAGTCATCCCAAAAGTCATCAAATACATCCCATGTGAAGTGATAGATAGTCAGATAATTTAGCTTCTTCATTTTCCTTTTCTAATACTCATTTGCACTGTAGGGTGAAAGCTAAATTAATTAAGCAGTAGCCCTTTTAACAGAGTATTCTCAGTGCCACCCGTAATACAAAAGTAAGAGCTTCACCACCTGCATGTACTGGACCGGTACAGTAACGCAAGTCTGTCTCACTCACCATGGTGTGCGTCTGTGTTTCTCGGGTGCAAGTTCACTGCGCTGGCATTATGCCGGCTTGCATAAGATAACGTACCAATTTTCCTAAACAAGAGAGAAGAAGAAGAATAAGACAGGTGTACTGTCATAGTCGACTGTAATGGAAGTCCATAGTGCTCGTAGAATTTGTTCCTTAAACTCCCACTAATGTTAGAGCAAGGATGAAGAAGTGGGAGGTTAGATAGATACTGTCCTCAATAGTTATGTACTGTGCTTTCAATTTGCTACTTGTACTGTGACAACTTTCTGCTCAATCATTTTGTGTTAATCTTAAGGAGCATTGGTTACAGACTATGTCTTTCTTTCTTCATGTAGTTGCTCCTTCCAAATCCAAGACACCATCAAGGAGAAAGGAGCTGGCTCGAATGCCCGGCAATGGAGGCTGGATGCCACTGTCGCAGAATATCGGCGGCTGGTGGCCCTGGAGGAGGAGGAGTCGCAGTCTGGTACAACAACAACGTCCACTGGGACAGCTGCATCCTCCTCCGTGCGGGCTGCCAGCCAGCGCAGTGCTCCAGCGGTACGGAGCCGGGCTACCAAAGCCAAACGCCACCGCCGAGCAGCAAAGAAAGCAGCTGCCCCTCACAGGATTTGCAAGGCACACCGGTGCCGCTTATCCCTCAGACTGTCCTACCTGGAGCAGGAGGTCCTGAACTATAAGAACTTGGTGGAGGGCCTCTGCTTCGAACATGCCACCCTCCGCAAGGAGCATGATGCCCTGGCTGCTAAATCCAACAGCACCCTGCCATAGTGTCCCTTGCCCCTTTTTTAGAGACTTTTGGGGGGTGGGAATTGGGAGTTTGGTTTTTTGGGGACTTTTGAAGGACAATCGTTGGGGTTAGGGAGGGTCTTGCGGGAGATTATTTTGTTAGGGCTATAAAAATATACTTTTTGAAACTTTATCTGACCATACCTGTTTTTTACTGCTTTTGAGTCTGGTGGGTTGGGGTTTAACAGTAAGTTTGTTTTCCTGAATAGTCCTAGGACTTTGGAGGTACTACCGTCAATCTCTCATATCTCCTAATACTCCATTATACTACCTCCAACCAAACGCCTATCTTACCTGTAATTTCTGTTTGCAAGTAGGGCTAGGCCCAGGGCTGGCTCCACGGGAAACAGCGAATAAGGTTGGCAATCCTGGGCGGATAAAATTTCCTCATAGCGGTGGTACTAGTGGTGTGACACAGTGGCAGTTGCATGCCTATGAAAAAAAAGAAAATGAAATCTGGTTTGTCCTCCTGAGCAATACAACAGTACAATAGAGAATATAGCAGGTGACAGAAGTACACTAGAACAGTGCCACATTGTAGCCTAACAAATGGTAAAGTATAACTACTAATTCGGTTGAAGTTCTTTGACATTAGCCATGGGTCTTTGTCAAGCAGAGTAAGAATATATCCTCGGATTTCTTCACCAGCCTGTTGCTATCACCTTATCCTCCCCAGCAAGTGTGTGGATTTATTGCTGTAATTTAGTTACACATCAATCAAAACCACACAGCCAGGGGGAAGAGGGTTAGAGTTTGAAAAATGGATGGGTCGGGGGTTTTTGGGAAAGGTTTTGGGAGACAAGAAAAAATAGCACAGCATGGACAAACAATTGTGAACATAAACAAATCTTTGGGTACAAACCTATCCATCAATCTTTGAAAGTGCATGCACTACTGCATGCATGTCAGTGAAAAGTAAGTAGTACTTTCGACAACTGTGGAAGAAAGAATGCGACAGTACAGGGGGTGTGTGGAAATATTGATAACTATATTCAACATAAGGTCTCTGTAGCCAGATACCTGAGAGCCTTGCTGGTCACTATAAATCCATTCACAACACTCAATGGGGTTGGTCTGGAAGGTATAGTAGATAGAAAAGGAGAAATTGCTTTTTTTCTAGGTGTCCCCTCACTCACCAGGGTTGCCCCTTGGTGACATGCTTCATCATTGGGGCCATCCCAGTCCTCTACGGGCTGGGCGTGCTGCGACTTGCGAATTATGTAGGAGCACTTACAAATGACTATGTGTGGTGCAGATGTGATTGTGAAGTGGACTAAGTGATGTGTTAAGGGATCAATTTAGAAGCAGAGAGAGATCCAAGAAATGCAGTCACAGTCTTAGAAAAACACAATGGATACTGTATCTGTATGTTGTTGTAGTTGTCCTGTTGAAATTGGTAAGTAAGTTGCATGCAGAAAAAAAATCCTCTTATTAGCGGCACTCCTCCATTGCAGCTGACGCTTCGCCCATCGATGTTGGTCACCAGAAGACACCCTGTAAAAAAAGCACAGCATGGACAAACAATTGAACATAAACAAATCTTTGGGTACAAACCTATCCATCAATTTCTGAAAGTGCATGCACTACTGCATGCATGTCAGTGAAAAGTAAGTAGTACTTTCGACAACTGTGGAAGAAAGAATGCGACAGTACAGGGCGTGTGTGGAATTATTGATAACTATATTCAACATAAGGTCTCTGTAGCCAGATACCTGAGAGCCTTGCTGGTCACTATAAATCCCTTCACAACACTCAATGGGGTTGGTCTGGAAGGTATAGTAGATAGAAAAGGAGAAATTGCTTTTTTTCTAGGTGTCCCCTCACTCACCAGGGTTGCCCCTTGGTGACATGCTTCATCATTGGGGCCATCCCAGTCCTCTACGGGCTGGGGCGTGCTGCGACTTGCAAATTACGTAGGAGCACTTACAAATGACTATGTGTGGTGCAGATGTGATAGTGGAGTGGACTAAGTGATGTGTTAAGGGATCAATTTAGAAGCAGAGAGAGATCCAAGAAATGCAGTCACAGTCATAGAAAAAGACAAAGGATACTGTATCTGTATGTTGTTGTAGTTGTCCTGTTGAATTTGGTAAGTAAGTTGCATGCAGAAAAAAATTCCTCTCATTAGCGGCACTCCTCCATTGCAGCTGACGCTTCGTCCATCAATGTTGGTGACCAGAAGACACCCTGTCCACTGCCTGCCTGATGCTGAATTGTGGCTCACTAATGTGAAGCCTGACTCCATCCTTTTTTCCCCATTGCACAGACTGAAACCCGGCCTGTAATTATTCAACGAAAAACAGGAAGTGATATAATATTACAACACCACTGATAAATAAATATAAAGTATGTAGGCTGTGGAGTGCAAAAAGTCACACTTTGATTTTCCTAGTAGACAGTACAATATTTTTGAAAGTGCGTACTCTGTCTGAGTCACCTTTTGAAGGATAAATAAGTATGGGCAAATTAATGTAGCGGATCTTTCCCCTCAAGCTAGGTGTACTGTAAACTGTGTTTTAGAACAAAATTAGATCTTCCCAGCAGTGCTCCCACCCAGACCCTTACTAAAGCCAGTCGCAAAAATGTAGAAGACCCCCAATCAAATCTCAAAAAACGAGGCCTAGCAGAAAACTGGTGACAAAACGTACTTTGAAAGTAAAAGAAGGCCCAAGTACCCCCTTACCCACCGTGGATTGCATTCAAACCACTTGCAAGCAACCAAGCAAAAGTATCCATAGCCAGCATCGCTCCAAGACTCGAAAACCCCCCACCCAAACACATGCAATAGAAATACTGCTAACCCTAACGAACCCTAAGTTAAGAATAGTGGCAAAGGCTTTCTTTAACTATGCCAAATCCCCCCTTTCCCACCATGGATTTTCTTCAAATGACTTGCAACCAAAATGACACATTCTCACGAGTGCTCTAAGACCCCAGAACTCAGTTGCCAAAATCTAGAACACCCCGAAACACATGCAATCCTGCTGCTAGGGCAAACCCTAACGAACCCTAAGTTACAAAAAGTGCCAAAAGGCTTTTCTGCAAGGATTTTGTCCCAAATACTTCTACCCGGTATTAGACCTTCCCAGGAATGCCCCAAGACCCGCCAAAAAGCATAACACCCCCAAACAGGCCAAAAGCAACATCTCCTACTTACAATATTTCTCGGCCTTCGGTCCAAACGCGCTGCGTAGCTAGGCCATAGGTCCGGTTTGCCACCACGGATTTCCTGAAAAGCAAATGCAATCAAGATTAGAGTGTCCCAGCAGTGCTCTTAGACCCCGAAACTCACCCACAAACAGACGGAACCCCCCCTAAGAGCACCTCAAAGGCAAGCAAGTCATCAAAAACACAAAAAAAATTCCACCTGGGATTTGGTCCAAACCACTTTTATCCGGTATTAGAGCTTCCCAGCAATGGCCCCAGCGCCGTCAACCCAGGAGAAAACGAGTAGAAGACCCCCAAACAGCCAAAGAGCAAAAGTACAAAAATGGGGACTTTGTCAATTTTTCCAAATTTCCCAAATCACTCCGCGCTCGCTCTGCAGCAAGGCCCTAACTCCCCTCTGCCACCATGGATTTGCTTCAAACCTCTTGCAAAGTAAAGTACATATAGCCAGCAGTGCGCCCAGACCCCGAAACCCACCCACAAACACCAGGAAGCCCCCCAAACAGGCCCCCGAAAACGCTACATTGAGCAAAATGTCAGAAATAGCAACAAAGAAAATCGGCGTGGATTTTGTCCCAACCACTTCTACCCGGTATTAGACCTTCCCAGGAATGCCCCAAGACCCGCCAACCTACCCGCCAAAAAGCATAACACCCCCAAACAGGCCCAAAGCAACATCTCCTACTTACAAATTTCTCGGCCTTCGGTCCAAACGCGCTGCGTAGCTAGGCCATAGGTCCGGTTTGCCACCACGGATTTCCTGAAAAGCAAATGCAATCAAGATTAGAGTGTCCCAGCAGTGCTCCCAGACCCCGAACCTCACCCACAAACAGACGGAACCCCCCCTAAGAGCACCTCAAAGGCAAGCAAGTCATCAAAAACACAAAAAAAATTCCGCCTGGGATTTGGTCCAAACCACTTTTATCCGGTATTAGAGCTTCCCAGCAATGGCCCCAGCGCCGTCAACCCAGGAGAAAACGAGTAAAAGACCCCCAAACAGCCAAAGAGCAAAAGTACAAAAATGGGGACTTTGTCAATTTTTCCAAATTTCCCAAATCACTCCGCGCTCGCTCTGCAGCAAGGCCCTAACTCCCCTCTGCCACCATGGATTTGCTTCAAACCTCTTGCAAAGTAAAGTACATATAGCCAGCAGTGCGCCCAGACCCCGAAACCCACCCACAAACACCAGGAAGCCCCCCAAACAGGCCCCCGAAAACGCTACATTGAGCAAAATGTCAGAAATAGCAACAACAAAAAATCGGCGTGGATTTTGTCCCAACCACTTCTACCCGGTATTAGACCTTCCCAGGAATGCCCCAAGACCCGCCAACCTACCCGCCAAAAAGCATAACACCCCCAAACAGGCCCAAAGCAACATCTCCTACTTACAAATTTCTCGGCCTTCGGTCCAAACGCGCTGCGTAGCTAGGCCATAGGTCCGGTTTGCCACCACGGATTTCCTGAAAAGCAAATGCAATCAAGATTAGAGTGTCCCAGCAGTGCTCCCAGACCCCGAACCTCACCCACAAACAGACGGAACCCCCCCTAAGAGCACCTCAAAGGCAAGCAAGTCATCAAAAACACAAAAAAAATTCCGCCTGGGATTTGGTCCAAACCACTTTTATCCGGTATTAGAGCTTCCCAGCAATGGCCCCAGCGCCGTCAACCCAGGAGAAAACGAGTAAAAGACCCCCAAACAGCCAAAGAGCAAAAGTACAAAAATGGGGACTTAGTCATTTTTTTCCAAATTTCCCAAATCACTCCGCGCGCGCTCTGCAGCTAGGCCCTAACTCCCCTCTGCCACCATGGATTTGCTTCAAACCTCTTGCAAAGTAAAGTATATATAGCCAGCAGTGCGCCCAGACCCCGAAACCCACCCACAAACACCAGGAAGCCCCCAAACAGGCCCCCGAAAACGCTACATTGAGCAAAATGTCAGAAATAGCAACAAAAAAATCGCCGTGGATTTTGTCCCAACCACTTCTACCCGGTATTAGACCTTCCCAGGAATGCCCCAATACCCGCCAACCCACCCGCCAAAAAGCATAACACCCCCAAATAGGCCAAAAGCAACATCTCCTACTTACAATATTTCTCGGCCTTCGGTCCAAACGCGCTGCGTAGCTAGGCCATAGGTCCGGTTTGCCACCACGGATTTCCTGAAAAGCAAATGCAATCAAGATTAGAGTGTCCCAGCAGTGCTGACAGACCCCGAAACTCACCCACAAACAGATGGAATCCCCCCTAAGAGCACTTCAAAGGCAAGCAAGTCAGCAAAAACACTAAAAAATGTGCGCCTCGGATTTGGTCCAAACCACTTTTATCCGGTATTAGAGCTTCCCAACAATGGCCCCAGAGCCGTCAACCCAAGAGAAAACGAGTAGAAGACCCCCAAACAGCCAAAGAGCAAAAGTACAAAAATGGGGACTTAGTCATTTTTTCCCAAATTTCCCAAATCACTCCGCGCGCGCTCCGCAGCTAGGCCCTAACTCCCCTCTGCCACCATGGATTTGCTTCAAACCTCTTGCAAAGTAAAGTATCCATAGCCAGCAGTGCTCCCAGACCACGAAACCCACCCACAAACACCAGGAAGCCCCCCAAACCGGCCCCCGAAAACGCTACATTGAGCAAAATGTCAGATATAGCAAAAAAAAAATCGGCCTGGATTTTGTCCCAACCACTTCTACCCGGTATTAGACCTTCCCAGGAATGGCCCAAGACCCGCCAACCCACCCGCCAAAAAGCATAACACCCCCACACAGGCCAAAAGCAACATCTCCTACTTACAATATTTCTCGGCCTTCGGTCCAAACGCGCTGCGTAGCTTGGCCATAAGTCTGTTTTGCCACCACGGATTTCCTGAAAAGCAAATGCAATCAAGATTAGAGTGTCCCAGCAGTGCTGACAGACCCCGAAACTCACCCACAAACAGACTGAACCCCCCCTAAGAGCACCTCAAAGGCAAGCAAGTCAGCAAAAACACTAAAAAATTTGCGGCTCGGATTTGGTCCAAACCACTTTTAGAGCTTCCCAGCAATGGCCCCAGAGCCGTCAACTCACCTGCAAAGAGGTAGAACAACACCCCCACAAGTGCTGAGTCTTTCTTCATTGGGCGTAAACCAGCCCTCTGCTTTGATGGAAATAGGAGTCTGGAGGAGGAGAATAGAGGAGCATGTTCTTCTGAACTTGTGAGCCTGAGGAATGCAGACTGCGGCACCTTCAAATCAATTAGCAAACAAGTGAAGACAGTTCTGCTGATGGGCTTGTTTTTGTGATTATCTGATTAAAGTTTGAATTATATTAACTGTGCACAACAAAGAAAGACAGACACACTGGAATAAAAGTGAATAAGGATGAAAAAGAAAGTTATTGATTCGTTGTCTCATTTTCAGGGCTCGGTATCACGGTCCAGGAATAAGAATAAGGCTTCGTCATCATACTCTGCGAATTCAGGCAGGGTGAGCTCAGTGTCACCTGACAGAGTAGAAATTCCCTCATCTATGTTGCTGGCCACCTCGTCTTCATCCGGCGCGCTTTCTCGTACTCTGAAATCTGGTGGTATGAGGTGCTGATTCATCTTGATCATTGTTAACCGCTCCACATTTTTGGGCGAGAGGCGGGTCCGTTTGGAAGTTACAATGCCACCAGCAGCACTGAAAACACGTTCAGAAGACACGCTTGCGAGTGGGCAAGACAAGTAATTTAAAGCCAGGTTGGTGAGCTGTGGCCACAATTCTTTTTTCCCATGCCAATACGCCAATGGGTCAGCATTAACATAGACCTCTGTTGAGTCATTCAGATAGTCCTTGACCATCGAATCAAGGTTCTCCTCCAAGGTTCCTCCTCTTTGCTTAGCTGTTGCTGTGACCTTTTGAGAACCAAACCCAAGCCGAGCTAGCCAATCCTCTTCAGCCTCCAATGTTACTGTTGCGTCTGGTGGTGGTGCAGATGATCCGGTTGCCGGTCTCTTTAACGGCTGAGAGGTCACTTGTGCCGCAGCCAGAGGTGCAGAAGAGGATTGTTGTGACTGGGGATGGCCTGCTGATGCTGATGTACTGCCTTCTCCTTCAATTTTCTGCTGTTCTCTTTCAAACTTCTTGTCTGAGGAGGCTATCCACCGTTTGTAACTTGTAACATCTTCATCAGCAAAAGGAAAGAATGCTTGGCCTGCCAGCGCCTTTTTGTAGCGTGGATCCAGAATAGTAGCACAAATGTAATGCTGGTCTGAGTGGATCATTTTAAGACGTTCATCACCTTGTAGGTGTCCTAATAATTTCTCAGCCAGAACAAAAGAGTCTTGGTTTTTTTCATCTTTTTCAAACACAGAACACACCTCCTTCAGTTGGTGCTCCAGCATGTACAACAATGGGATAGCTTTTCCCAAATTACAGTCCTCCTTGCTGACTGCACGCGTGAAGAACTCAAAAGGACGAAGCATGCGTATCAGGCTTTTAACTATGTTCCATTGCGCCGCACCCATCCTCAGGTCCTCCTTCTGAGCTGTACCCTGTGTTAAGAAATAGTGATCGAGTACCGTATACTGCTCATACAGACGCTCAAGCATGTAGAAGGTTGAGTTCCAACGTGTTACCACCTCCTGGATGAGTGCTTTCACTGGCATTTGACGTTGATATAGCAGGGTCCTCAGCTGCTTCCGGGCCTTAAAACAATGGCTGAAATGGTTGCACATTTTTCGGCAGGTGTCCAATACTCTGTACGCTGCACTGTCTTTATTACCCAAGAATTTTTGGACAACCAGGTTTATACAGTGCGCCAAACACGGCACTCTGAAATAGTCACCCAGCTTCATGGCCTTAACTATATTGGCGCCATTGTCCGTGGAAACATAACCAACCTGGCATTTTTTTGGGGACAGCCAGTTAAGGACCTTTGTGTTAAAGACATCCAAAATGTTTTCTGCTGTGTGACGTTTCTCCAAACCAAACATGGCTAGTGTTGCATGTTTCCGAGCAGCTTTAAAAACAATGTCCGCGTCAACACCTGTGTTTAGCTTTGCTTTAGCCCCTGAAAAAGAGACCCAGTGTGCAGTGATGCACATGTAATCAGCGCCTGCGCCACTGGTCCACATGTCTGTTGTCAGATGTATAGTGTGAACAGCACTCTTCTGCAAAGCTGCCCCAATCACCTTCAGAACATCTTCATGTAGTGCTGGAACCGCAACTCGGGCAAAATAGAACCGGCTAGGAACCTTCCATTTAGGGCAGAGCGCTGCCACTAATTCTAGAAAACCAACCCCTTCTACAAAAGAAAAAGCGAGAAGGTACAGAGCTAGAATTTTAGCCAGCTTAGTGTTATACAGACGCGTCAGTGGGTGGTTGCGTTCATATTGCGCTTCTGTAAACAACATCTTTTTAATGTTGCCCTGGACCAAGGATTTACGGGATGATGATGATATCTTCGACCCAGTTACGCTCGCTGATGAACTTTTTCGCATTGATGTCTCACTCTCTCCCACACTCTTAGTGTGGCTCACATGGGGTGTGCTGCTGACAGGGGTACTGGGTGTAAGTGAAGTGTTTGAATCGTCTTCTTCCTCCTCGTCATCATCAGATGAAAAATCAACGTTTTCATTACGTGCAATTCGGGCTTCCTTGACCGCCTCTAGGTGCGCAAACCATTGGACAGCGTGCGTTCTCCTAAGATGACCTCTCTGGCCTCCGGTACCATAGTTGGTACCAAACTTACCACGACTAACTCGAAGCTTACAAATGCTAAGAATGGCTACGTTTTCCTTTTTTGGGCAAACACTAAAGAAGTCCCAAACTGGAGACTTGAAATGTCTTTGGGAGCCGGAGGAGGCTGCGATACTGGTGGTGGTGGTCCTGCTGCTAATGCCAGATGAAGTGGAGGATGTGGATTGCCGAACTTCAGTACGTTTTGCACTTTCACCACCACTAATTGAGGTCGAGGTGGATAGAGGTCCCTTCTTGCGAGGAAGAAATATGGAAGCGGTAGGTGCTGGTGTACTAGTTAACTCTAAATCCAATGATTGTTGTGTTTCCATTGACTCCTCGTCGACATCATCATCACGCTCAGCAGCTTCTCGGGATAGGGTCAAAATGTCTCTTTGCTGCATGCCCGCTGGGGCTGCAGTGACCTTTATGATGACTGCCTCGTCATCGTGAGAGGCTTCACCATCAGTAGTATCCGTCACTTCTTGTTGAGCCTCATCACACTCCATAGCTATGAGTTTTTCGACGACCTTCCATTTACGCTTAGGTACCTTTGTCAGATCATGGTGTGCCTCACTCTCAGACAGCCGTGGTGGCCGTGGTACCCAATTTTCATCCGTATCATCAGAAGGAGGTGGGCTTGAAGAAGATGTAGACACCCCCCTTGATATTTTCCTTGCTAGGGATGCGGAAGACAATGAATGATCATCAGGAGGAGTGGCTTCCTCAAATGATACCTCGGTCTGATTGTCAATTTCCTGATGTGCCCCTACTTCACGAGGAACAACTATTGTGGGCACTTGTGACCCTCCATGCACCTCTGCTTGCGCATCTCCTTGCGCTGCCTCTCCTTCCACATGTACTTGGGCTTGTACTACTTGCACATGTTGTTGTTGCGGCTGTGGTTGTTCAACACTTGTCAGATGAGTTACAACAACCTGTGTTGATTCAGGGACATTGCTGCTACTTTCTTGCGATGAGCCAACATCACTGGTCAATGGTGATTGGAGAAGTACACTGACTGCCTCTGAAGCACTCAAGGGCTTTGACTTAAGTTGGCGTGGTGGTGGAGGCACTGAACCCAATGGAGCGGGGGTGCTGCTCCCAGCTTGGCCCCCAGCAGATCCTGCTGCTGCTGCAGGCGTACTTTTTTTTTTGCTCCCAAAAAACGTGGCGCCCGGCACACCAGCCTCCTTGGTAACTTGCTTCTTCTGCTCCTTACTAGCAACTTTCTTGCTAGAGGAGCTACGGAGACCTTTTTTTGGGGCCATCTTCTTCAGAGCAGGTCAGACAGCAGGCCGCAGTTGCACGAATTGTAGAGTTGTCTGAGGCCAGACGTGACGTCGCGTGACGTTATGCTGCACACACACACCGCTGCAGGACTTCTTCCTGGCACTGGTTGTTCTCTTGAGTCTTGTGCACCTAAAAAAAATGGAAGACAGAGGAACATCAGTTCAGTTATACACCCCAAAAAAATCGAAAAAAAAACAGAAAAATCAGCACAATCCCATGCCCTCCATGATGCTTAAATTCAAGACACCCCACAGAAAGACTAGGCACATGCAACACTCACTAGTCACTACCCCTGGTGAAAAGGCCACTACAACAGGCCAAAACACTAAAATCACAGAAAAATCAGCACAATCCCATGCCATGATGTTTAAATTCAAGTCAACCCACAGAAAGAATAGGCACATGCACCACTCACTACCCCTGGGCCCTGGGCATAATGGATGAAAGCTAGGCAAAATGGGTGCAGGCCTGAGAACACTCCATGCATTCAAAATGGCCCCCTCCATCACAGCACATGGCCAGGGCCTGTAGCAGCACTCAAAATGGCCCCCAACCACATGGCCTGTCCATCCACAACAGGCCCAAAAAACGAAAATCGTTGAAAAATCACCACAATCCCATGCCATGATGTTTATATTTAAGACAACCCACAGAAACACTAGGCACATGCACCACTCACTACCCCTGGGGCCTGGGCATAATGGATGAAAGCTAGGCAAAATGGGTGCAGGCCTGAGAACACTCCATGCATTCAAAATGGCCCCCTCCATCACAGCACATGGCCAGGGCCTGTAGCAGCACTCAAAATGGCCCCCAACCACTTGGCCTGTCCATCCACAACAGGCCCCAAAAACGAAAATCACAGAAAAATCAGCACAATCCCATGCCATGATGTTTAAATTCAAGACAACCCACAGAAAGACTAGGCACATGCACCACTCACTACCCCTGGGCCCTGGGCATAATGGATGAAAGCTAGGCAAAATGGGTGCAGGCCTGAGAACACTCCATGCATTCAAAATGGCCCCCTCCATCACAGCACATGGCCAGGGCCTGTAGCAGCACTCAAAATGGCCCCCAACCACATGGCCTGTCCATCCACAACAGGCCCAAAAAAAGAAAATCACTGAAAAATCACCACAATCCCATGCCATGATGTTTATATTCAAGACAACCCACAGAAAGACTAGGCACATGCACCACTCACTACCCCTGGGGCCTGGGCATAATGGATGAAAGCTAGGCAAAATGGGTGCAGGCCTGAGAACACTCCATGCATTCAAAATGGCCCCCTCCATCACAGCACATGGCCAGGGCCTGTAGCAGCACTCAAAATGGCCCCCAACCACATGGCCTGTCCATCCACAACAGGCCCCAAAAACGAAAATCACAGAAAAATCAGCACAATCCCATGCCATGATGTTTAAATTCAAGACAACCCACAGAAAGACTAGGCACATGCACCACTCACTACCCCTGGGCCCTGGGCATAATGGATGAAAGCTAGGCAAAATGGGTGCAGGCCTGAGAACACTCCATGCATTCAAAATGGCCCCCTCCATCACAGCACATGGCCAGGGCCTGTAGCAGCACTCAAAATGGCCCCCAACCACATAGCCTGTCCATCCACAACAGGCCCAAAAAACGAAAATCACAGAAAAATCAGCACAATCCCATGCCATGATCCAGCCCCTCCATGATGTTTAAATTCAAGACAACCCACAGAAAGACTAGGCACATGCACCACTCACTACCCCGGGTGAAAAGGCCACAACAGGCCAAAAAAACGAAAATCACAGAAAAATCAGCACAATCCCAAGCCACCAAGCCCCTCCATGATGTTTAAATTCAAAACACCCCACAGAAAGATTCAGTGCACCCACCACTGAGTACCCCTGGGCAAAAGGCCCCAAAACAGCCCAAAAATCGAAAATTCCAAAATTGTACTTGCAGCAACTGTAATGCCCCAAACAAACTTACTTGTGACATTTCTAATCCAAAAGTGATCCAAAGAAAGTCAAAAAGGCCTCAAATCCAAATATCCAGCAGCATCCACAAAAAGTAATCCTTCCCGCTCCAGATCCAAATGAAAAGTGACCAGGAGATGGACAAAGCACTGAGAGGGGCCTGCTGGACAGGAACAGGAAGTTGAAGCCTGTGGGGCACTTCCTTCCTCCCACCCCCCCCTCCCCAAAATGCACTCCTCTCAAAAAAAGTGCAGGCAAATGTCAACCTAAGGAGTTATTCAGATAAAAATCAGCATTTCAAGAAGGTTTATGCTGCTTGCTGGTGGATTTCTTGTGCAGAATTGCAAATTTTATATTTTCGCGTGTGCGAGATTGTTGCTGCTCGCCGCATCTCAAAGCTCGCAATTGCGAAGTACCGCGATACGTGATCACGGCGTACTCGCGTCGTTGGCAAGCCGCGATTACGTAATCGCGCTTGCCAAATTCCCGCGGGATTCCGCAGCAAGATCCAAAATTGCGCAGCACTCGCAAAATATCAGGAAAAGTAACTCGGCAAACGATGATAAATGCCGCGCGCCGCAAAATTGTATCACCAAGAAAAAAAAATCCGCTGCGTGCGAATTTGCGGATTTTGCGGGAAATTCGCAAATCTCGCGGATTGCAAATTTACCGAAAATCCGCGAGCGTAACGGATTTTCCGCCCATACTTAGTCGTAGGCCTGTTTCATTTGCTTGTCCTGTTTCACTTATATCTTATGGTTTTTCAAAGAAAGCTTTTAATTTTAACTTTCGGAAGAAATCGGCAAACTCCATGTGGAGACTGAACTTGTCCACGTGTTTGGTGGGGACAAAGGAGAGGCCTTTGTTAAGTACTTGCTCTTCCATTGCCATTAGTGGGGAAGATGAAAGATTGAAGACCAATGATGGTGCTGGTGGCTCAGTGGTTGGTGGTTCCCGCTGGTTCTCGGGAGTGTTTCCTTGGTTTTGTTTCTGGTGTTGGCTCTTACTGGTCCGTCCTCTTCTGCCCAGTGTACCTGTTGTGTGTTCCTCCTGCGGCCCTCGATCATCTGCCCTGTCCTAAAAAAGGCGGTCGGTATTGTTGTCCGAAGAAGTTCTGTGGCACCTGATGATACATAGGTGATCAGCCAAAGTAGGGGTTCTAAGGGGGGTGACTGTAGGGTGGTGGTCCAAATTTCTGGTTTGTATGTTGTTGTGCATCCCATGGTTGTTGCCAGTGTCGTCCCCGGCCTCTGTTCCTTTGTTGTCTTGAGGAGCCAGAGCTAGAGTCGCTAGTTAACGAGGTGTTGTCCCCAGAGGTGTCAGAAGATCTGTCCTGTCTTTTTGGGGCCACGAAGTTTTCTACTGAGTAGGGGTAGACTTTTGCGTAGCTGAATTTTTTTAGATCTTTCTCGAATTTGGCTATTTTGATAAATCTGGAATGACAGTGAGGAAGCACTGAGCCTCTTCCTTACGTGGCTGAACAAGCAAGACCAGTTCCTGCGCTTCACCGCCAGCAGCAGCCGCAAAGAATTACCGTTCCTTGACTTACTGATTGAACCCAGACATGGCAAACTTGCCACCACAACCTACTACAAACCAACAGCTAGGAAATCATTACTTCAATTTGGAAGCTTCCGCCCTCGTCCACTCAGGGAAAACCTGCCCTTCAGGCAATTTTTAGGCATCAGGCGTAATTGCAACACCAGACAGGACTACAACAAACAGGCCATTCATCTAGCCAAGAAAGTACCACAAATTACCCAAAAATGTGCAAAAAACCAAAACCAAGAGGCCTTATTGGAGACACCAGATAGACTGAAAGATACCCCCCCACTCACTTGTGTCACAACCTATAACAGCATTTCCACCCAAGTTGCTAAGATAATCAGGAAGTACTGGAGGATCTTGAACACCGGAAACGGCAAATGGGAACAACCTCTCTTTGCCTACAAGAAATCCAGCAGCATAAGGGATCAACTAGTGGCCACACAACCTAAGAAAAGTGAACCTCCCACAACCCCCACAGTACACACCACATGGGGGCTACCCGGAGTCACAGGTCACTACCCCTGCGGTGACTGTAGCGTCTGTCATCTCACTCAGCACAGCAAGACTCTAGACCTGGAACCAGGGAGAATATGGCACCAATTGAAACATACCATTTGAAATTCGGCAAACATTATATATCTAATTGTATGTCCATGCCAATTGAGATACGTGGGAATGACCACAAGGAAAGTGCGTACACGTATCACGGAACACCAAAGCACTATCCGGTGTAAAAAAACTAACAGTAAACTTATGGACCATTGAGAAAAATCTATTACTGAAGGAACAACGCTGGATTTACAGATTATCCACTCTCCTTGATGGCCTCAATGACTATATTCTGTGGAATAGCCTAAACAAGTGACAGAAATGTCTATTGATAACAAGACCTTGACTCTGTCACAGCTGTGTTACCACCACTCATATTGTTCTGGTATATCACTCTGAATATTAGTAAAGACCCCTTGCTGTTTTTAACAAAACTCTTAAAATGCTAAGGATAATGTCTCAAACTCTTTTACCATCATAGTTCTGGCGCAGTAGGGCTCGAAAGTATGTCTTCTATGTTTCCTTTACAGATGCTGCTCACATTGAAACATGCCCACTAGGAACGCACCAATCGCAGCTGAAGGAACGCTACTCACACAAGCCCCACCCAGCTTCTAACGAGCAACACCTGCAATAGGCACTGGGTATTTAACATGCCGGCCACGGGAGCTCAGTTCCTATGGATCCCTCGGCCGGACGACAGGTGTTTCAGTGGGTCAGGAGACCCTAGCAAGTAAGTGGGAAGGCTTTGTCAAGCTAGCGGTACAGCAGCCAGTACCGCTGCCTTTGGCCGTGACTGCGCGAGCAGGCCATTAACGCTCGTAGCACTTAGCCACAACTACTCATACCTTTTCCTTTCTTCTCTCTTTTAACTTTTAAGAGTGTATAGAGTCCCGACCTACCGGCAGGAGATACTTGGAGTTTGTCCCCTGTAGGTTGGAGTAAGCACAACATTACCAATAAAAGTGCATCTTTCTCTTGCCGCAATTTCACCACAATATGCCGCATTTAGCTATTGCCACTATTACCGCATATTTCACGAAACCGGCATTTACCACATTTCGCCACAAGCGCCGGGCACCCGTGCCTTATCCGCTCACTTTTTGGCACCAGGCGCCCTGCCACGATACATGTGGTTGAACAATTTGCGTGTTTTAAACAATATGGGTTCTTTCTGTTTGTCCTGTCCTTCCTTTTCGTTACAGGTACAAACTGAGAGGAAACAGCTCTCACACATAGAGCACCTTAGTGTGTGCAACACATTCAGGGTACTGAATCATATATATCCCTGTAAATACACCCACACATAAAAGGTCCTGATGAAAGCCAGTTTAAATAGAAGGCCTGGCTGAAACTAGTCGACCACACTGGATGTGAGAGGCCATAAGACTACCCCTGCACGTCGCTTGCCTTTGTTTTTATTTTCTGCCTGGGGCCCACCAATAAACTTACTGCTTTGGGACCCCAAGGACAGCTTTTTAAACCTCACGCAGCACATCAGCACAGCACACTCACGTTCCAAAAACCCGCTACGCAGTAGCCTGTCGTCGCAGCACACCTGAGGTGCACTCGGTGCCTCAGGTGGGGCCCGATGATGAAGCATGCCACCAACTAGGCTGGTGGGTGAGGGCCTTCATAACAAACCAAATGGTTTCCCATACTAAAACACATAGTACACAAACACTACCCTAATAACTAGTTCTTGCTGTTTACTCATTTAACCCCAGGGGAAACAAACTAGCTGTTCTAGTTCCTCTCTCTCTTTTTGATTGTTGGAAACCGACATCCTAATCCCGACGGCGGAGCAGCTGTCAATAAGGGATTATAAAGGGTTTCTGGTACAATGATGGGCTCCTTTAGCCTTTCGGAAAGGGTTGGACTGTTCCTCCACACGCTGCCTCCAACCACACACATTGTAATGCATTGGTCGGACCACAGCAGTATATGGCATTCGGACTGCAACAGACGAGCCGTTGGTTGTGGTTCGACCGCCAACATAATCGGCCCCTATTGTTTTCAAATATATATAGAGAAATTTATAAAGTAACTTTAAGTATAAAAGTAATAAAATCAATGAATACATTATTTTAAATATATTTCTTAATGTAATAATATAATGTTTTAAAAGTCTTTATTTAATTCCCTTTGATTTACCATTTTTTGAAATACAGCTTGATGAGACAAAAGAGAAGACTTATATAGATTGAAAAATTATTGGCTGAAAAATTATTGGCATTGTTCATCAATAAAAAATATGAAAGATACATTCAAGCAACAGTAAATGCTCCATATGGCGTTATTTAGAATTGAGTCCCATTGGACCAATTCTTCTAAATATTATGATAAACCCGGTCCTATTGGGTTAACAGGTTATCTTGTTCTTATACTATTATACTATACTATTATCATGTATAGAAATAGGCATCCCAAGCATTTGTAACAAAGCATTAGATTAAGTCCTGACTCACTTAATGGCCTACACCCTAATATAAACTGAATATCCAAAAGCAATGTAGTAATTAGCCCAACCTAACCAAAATATAAAACCCTGTTCTTACAACTATCACTGACAGATGTTTAAACATTCTCTTACCAAGGTGCCTGCTACACGGTGCAGGGATTTACAGGGGGGCACCATTGGTGCCCCCAGGGCCACAACCTTAGGCCACGGATGCAAGGATGCCCTGCTAGGGGCCCCCAAAGTCACTTTCTGAAAAGGCTGTCGGAAACCAACATCATATTCCTGATGTTGGAAATGCCGTCCTATTGTGATTTCGGGCCACCCTCTGACTGGCCGACAGGCTCCTTGAATCCATCGGAAGCCAGCCAGAATGACTGGCCTGTTTCAATCCCGACTGCCTAGATTGTAATTAGGCGGTTGGAATTGAAACCGACGATGTTGATTCGGAAAGTCTCCAAGCTGTGGTCGGAGGCTTACCGACCGACATTGTAAGTGGCCCCATAGAGTCCATAAAATAACTATCACTATATCTGACTTCATTGCTAGCTCAAATACACATAAATTACTAAATACTCACCCTTATACATGCCCTACACAAAAACACTAAACAGTAAGTGCTAACTTACTGCTAATAAACACTACCCAATACATTTACTAATGACTAATTACACATTAAATACCATAAAATGCACCTACCCAATCTATTTAATCCGAATTCATAAAATAGTTCAAGTTTGCTTATCTGATCTGATGAAATGGGAACCAGCAGCTGATTTTCTTGATGACTACTGGGTAATGACATTAAAAAAAAGACTACAGATGACTTAAAGGGGAAAAAAATAAAGCAAAATTAAAGTGACAAAGAGACTAGTAATACATTCAATTAATGTAACATTTTTATTTTTCTTTCCTGTTTAAATTTTGTAATAAAGTATAATTACTTTTACTATATACAATTTTAATGCATTAATATACGTAGAACATTGTTTAATTTGAAGACATGTTATTTAACTTATATTAAAAAATAAATATTAAAAGTATGGTATATTATTATTATTAAATTAAATGTATAAGGCGTGCAACTACCCGGAGGATTCCCGGCGCCAAGGACAGATCGCAACAGAAAGGAATGCATTTACTGGTTATAAAGCCAGGTCTTAAGGCCTTTGCGGAAGATCTTGTGGCTGACTTCATGACGAAGTGATGAAGGTAGTGAGTTCCACAACACTGGGGTTAAAAAGGAGAAGGAACGTCCGCTCATACTGGCAGTTAAAATCTGGGGACTAAGAACTTGGCTTGGGATGAGGATCGAAGTTGACGTGTCGGGAGATATGTCTGGGCTAGGGAGCAAAGGTAGTGGGGTGCTGTGCCTAGTTTAATCTTAAGCATTTGGATAAGAGCTAACCATATGGAGTGGTGGGGTTGCAAACATACTATTCTGACTCCAAATCCCTGAACATTGGGGTAAGTGCATGCTGTGCAGGGGGCCAGATTTAGTATTCGAAATAGTAAGACTTACTATTCAAACTCCAGTCTAACAAAGACTAGGAAAGAACATAACATTTGGGGACTGATGGGCAAATATACTAGTTTGCCTCCAAACCTCTTCAGCATGGGTAAAGTGCATAATTTGGAGGGTTGAGAATTACAATTCTAACTCTGTCTAACTAACATTGGGTTAAGTGTATTAAAGAGGAAGCAAATATACTATTCCAACTTCAATTCCTCAATAATTAGTGTCAGTCCATAACTTTGAGAGTAAGATTTACTATTGTAACATTCAGCCTAATAATCATTGTGGAAAGAGTATGAAACTGAGATGGGGAAAAATGTACTATTCTAACTCCAAACACCCAATCATTGAGGAAAGTACATTATGATTTACTATTTTAACTCCATTTTGATGTTGAGTGAAGAAGAGGGGCATATATCCTCATCGCTGCGGCGGCTAAAAGGGCGGGGCGGCCGCGCGGCAGCCGCCTGCTGGTGACGGAACCGCTCCGTCACCAGCCGCGGTTGGGCTGTGCTCGTGACGGAGCGGTTCCGTCATGGCCCCGCCCGCCTTATAGAACGCACAGCGCAGGCGCGAAATCAGCGCCACGCAGGCGCGGTGGCCGGGCCATGACGGAACCGCTCCGTCATCAGCACAGCCCAACCGCAGCTGATGACGGAGTGGTTCCGTCATCAGCACCGAAGTAGTTAAGATCTTCTCATTTCAGTCACAGACACATTTGGGAATGTGTATAACTTGGAAGGGTAAGATTTACTATTCTAACTTATGCCTAACAATCATTGTGAATAGTATAAAAAATTGTTGCACCACATATACTCATCCTAAAACCCCAAACATTGGTGAAAATCATAATTTGGAGGGGTAAGATCATGTATGCTAACTCAAATCTGCATTGCATTGGGAAACATCTATTTATAGGGGTGGGGAAATATACTCTTCCACCTCCTAATCTCCGTAAATGTGGAAAATTCCATAAGTAAAGGGTAAGATTTATTCTTCTAGTTCCTGGGAAACAAACATTGATGAAAGTGATTAAAGTCGTGGAGGATCATATATGCTGTTCTAACTTCAAACCTTCAAACATTGGAGACAGCACACAATTTGAAGTGTTACTATTCTAACTCCAGTTCAAAACACATTGGTAAAAGTATTTCAATATGGGGGAAGAAAGGAGGATAAATAAACTGTTCTAACACAAAATGTATCTATTTTTTTTAATTATAAAAAAATGGGATTTAGCTATGCTACACATTTATTAGAAAGCAGAAACCCTAAATATGTTATACAGTTATATAGGTAACCCGCAAACCAGAAACACATCAAATAGAAGTAACATAGCACATAAAATATATTAAAAAGTGAAACAAATTATTTTCATAGCATACTCACCCAAAAAGTTAACTTTGTTTTACTTCAACAAGCATACAACATAAGTAAAATGGAACCCGAAAAGAAATCAATCATTAAAATTAACCTAACATTAAAACACTACCCACACCATCACACAATATCCGACATAACCTGTAACATAAACATTAATTATGAATCATACACCATAAAATAAATTAAACCCAACATTTCAATACATATCACATAATTAAATTTGACTGCTTTAATAAAAAATAAATAGATATTTAAAAGTAAACATTTTGGGCCAGATGTAGGTAAATTAGATTTACCGATTTTTAATTACCGAATTTTACCGATTTGGTAATTAAAAATAGGTAAAACTCAAGGGTGGATATGTAGGTATTTCCAGATGTGGAAATACCGAATCTGTAACAATCGGTATTTACCGATTCTGTAAATAAAGAATCGGTATTTCCCATTGATTCCTATGGGCTTTGAAGCCCATAGGAATCAATGGGAAATACCGATTCTGTATTTACAGAATCGGTAAATACCGAATTTTGCAAGGGTGCAGGGGGTGTCACTTTGACACCCTCTGGCACCCCAAAAATAGGCATGTGCGCCATGTGGCACACAGACATGCCCTAAGGGCATGTCTGTCTGTCACATGGGTAGGTGTGCATGCACACATGTGCATGCACACCTGAATTCGGTATTTTACCACACAATAGGATTGTGTGGTAAAATACCGATTTTGTAGGGCCTTTGGGACTCAGAAGAGTCCCACCTACATCAGAGATTTACCGAATCGGTAAAAATACCGATTCGGTATTTTACAGAATCGGTAAATTTACCGAATCGGTAAATTTACCGATTCTGTAAAATTGTGCCCCTACATGCCAATTCTTGAATACCGGTCGGTAACGTTACCGACCGACCTACATCTGGCCCTTTGTCTTAATATTTGTATTATTAATTCAAAACACACAAACAACCTAAATATACACTAAAACACCATGCACCCCATTTAAAAGACAATGTAAAACCGACAAACACAATAATTACAATATAACTTCCAAAAATACATTCTTAATATTAGCCTAACTTTAAGGCACTAGCAAGGTAATCTGTCAATAACCCCCATAATGTATCATAACAAATTAATTTTGAATTACATACCTAAAAATGCATGAACTTGAAAATTCATAAAATATCATACAGTAATATTATATGAATTTGAAAATGTAATCATTTAAAAATGTAAAAAAATTAAAAACTAACCAATAAACATTTCTAATAAAAATATAATAATAAAAGTTTACATTAAGACATTAATGCCATCCATATTGAAAACACAATATTTTAATGAACAATATTTTTAACAGAAATACTATCAAACACTAAAAACTGTATACTTACTTTTGTTATTATATAGCATAATATTTTTGTATTCCCATCATTTTCTCCATAATATTGCGATCCAGCGATATTTAATCTTTAATATTCAAGTAGCATACTGTTTTTGTATGACTGTCTTTTAATATGTTGGTTGTTCTCACCAAAGAAGCAGACTAAAAATCACATATACGTCTGCTTATTAAGAATACTCAAATATTTTTTCCTGTATGTATTAAGAACTTGCACATGTACTATCTAGTTGCATACCTGACGACTTTCTTTTGAAGGTGCTCTTAATGTCATTTTAAATTTGAGGCAACGTTCAGGGCTTTATTCATCCCAGGTCCAAGTTCAAAGGGTGTTGTTGTCTAAGAGATTTTTCTGTCCAATAAAAAGACACAGTTCTATCAGACTTTTTTCGCGCCCTATTAGGTGCAAGGGTTGTGGAGTTTCCTGACCTGATTTTTTGAGTTGTACACTTAATAGGATATAATAAATTAAAAAATGTCTTGCTCATCCAGGGATTTGGTAACTGCGCACCTGACTTCACAAAGTATGTGATGCTTAAAGAAACTACATGAGCAGATTCCTATGTGAACATGTGCTCTTCTTTTAAGAACACTAATCTACAATTAGAGATTTACAATGTCTAATCTTTCTAAAATTATGAGTTCTGAGAATTTCCTGAGAACCTCCCCTTAAGAACTAGTTCTTCCCACTTGGGGAGCTTATCTGAATGCTGAATGGTCAGTGGAATTGCTTCTCACAGTAAGTACAGCACACAAGAAGTCCTGCCAAACTGTCTCTATTGAGCTCTCCTTTATGCAAAGTGGTCCTGTAGGAGAGGGTTTGGTATAGTGGAATACCCAGTGGCGGTGGGTCCATTGGAGGTGTTGGGGCGTTGCCCCACTAGCCACCGTCCGTCGTCACGTCATGCATTCAATTAGATATGTGATTCAAAAATAAATTATCCTAAGCGCACTCACAGTCTGCGTCAATGAGAGCCCGACAGAATCGGACATCGCGGAAGGGTGGGGGCGGGGCTGCGGGAGTGAGTGACAGCGCAGCCAGCTGAGCAGAAATAGCGCAGCAGGCAGCACTGTGTGTGCGCATTTTGGACTAGTCATTTTTTACGACTGGCCCACGCATGCGCACACGCAGCAGTCCCTTTCCTCCTCCTCCTGTCCTGTACCTCGCAAACAGGCAGGGACCCGGGTCCCCCGGGTCTCATATGGGCAGGTTTAACGCTGCTCTTTATCCAATCCTGGCGCAGTGGCACTGTTAAGCTGCGCCAGGATTGGCTGAGTATACACTGCGCAGAGAGTTCAGCACTGGTGCCGCGCGTGGGTGGTGGCTGTGCTAAGTATGGCCAATCATGTGGCTTCGCACGTGACGTCACTACACCTGGCGTGCCACAACAACACGATGAGGCAGAGTCACGAGGAGAGTGTGTATACAGACTCTGTAGTAGACCTCGTGACTCCGTGACCTGACCACTGCTTGTCGTGAGTCGTGACTCGTGCGGCCTGCCTGCCTGCTGCAGTCAGTCAGTATAGTGAGTGTCTTCATCTTCTTGTCTGTGACTGTGTACAAGAAGTGCGTGTGGTGTGCGGTGTGCCGATCATGATGATAGATTGATGACCTGGCTGGCAGTGGCACTAAGTTGACAACTTGACACAGATTTTATTTTACGCGTGGCGCACTGAAGCCAGTTAGCTAGGCCACGGAGGAGGTGCCCCTTAGGCTGGCACTTGACAGATTGATTTTATGCACACTGAAGCAAGCCAGTTAGCTGCTAGCTAGGCCTCGGAGGGAGGCACCCCGCCCCCCGGCACCTCCCTCCCCCCCTCATTTTTACCAAGACGATATCTGCACAGTGCACGCGCATATAGCCATCCTGCTGAGATATTGCAGGCCAGGCGCAGTCTTTCACTGAATGTCAGCGCCGACAGCGCGACTGTTCTGCCTGGGCATCTCACCGGGGTCTGGCTCTCCTGGGCCTGCATTGGGGTCAGAGATTGGATCCTTCTTGCACCTACAGATATAAAAGATCTGACGTTGGCGTCCCATTCACTGCTCCCTCTCACCCGCAGTGGCAAATGCAGCAAATCCATACTTATGCAGAAAACGCAGCAGCTGCAAATTCCTGTAACCTGGTTCTGTTTGAGGGAAAGTAAGTTCATCTTCAAATTTGAATGAGAGGCCCTCGATTGCCAAGTTCATGATGAAGCTATCACTGCCCTATGTCGTGATGGTTATGCTTCAGAAGCCGAGGACAGGCTCTGTTTCATTATTTGTAACTCATCTGGTGTGAGTAGAGCACGTGGCTTTGAGGTTTTACATCTTGCGAGTCTTAAGGTCGAGTATTTCTTATTTGGCACCACTGAGGGATTTGGCGGGAGTTGGGGGTGGTGGACGTTACAAAGGGGGGGGAGCTTTAGACTGCTTCTACGTGCTAAATATGTACCCAATCCCTGGTGGACTTCACGCTTTGGACAACATATTTTTATCCCCCACTCTGTGCCCGTCCCAGGAGTATTGATGTCAGCTCGTTACTAGTGGGACACTGGCATCTCCATTTGAAAAGCTCTCTGTGCATCTCTCAGCAATCGGCCTGTTTAACCCTTGATTGCCCACAAGCATAAAGGCAAAAAGTAAAGAACATAAGTTTTATTTTTCATTTCAGAAGTTTACAAATACGAGCTACATGTAAAACGTAGGCAGTGGCAACTCTTTCTTTTGTAAAGTTTAACCCATCACCTTTCAATTGGATATTGCTATATTCAGATTCTCAGATGGTAATATTGTGCACAGCTTTGCCCAGACACTTCTAACAGTTGCTGAAATGTCAATAAGAGACTGCTACATCATACACATAAATTGCTGTGCTTAGCCTCATAATTTATCTTATAACTTGTTGCTCCGTTGCTGCATAATTTCAGTGGCCCTGCATATAAAACCATCAATCATTCCTGCCTTTGTCAGATGGCTTTTACATTTTGACAAAGGTATTGAGTCCATTTGAAAAATCTGCTAGCTTTTCTTGTTAAAACTAGGCCTACCTTTAGAATACGTATTTCAAAAGTGGACTCGGACACTTGTAACTACGTTACAATAGGTTCTCTAGATAACCCTCATAAACGCTATGTTTAGTTTTGTGCGGTTTATATTGATTTTCTGCCCCACATAGACGTTGTGGCATTTATCATTGGGTGATCTAGTGTGCTACATGCCAGCCTCAAGCCTGTGGCAACCTCTGGAGTAGCGTAGTAGTGTCCAGAGATGTGTGTAGGTACCACCACGAAAGAAGGTTATTCTTAAAAAGCAAACCTACATCCAGGCAACTACTTTAATTATAAACAGATGTAATTTGTTATTAAAAGAAACAGACGGGTATACTTTTGGATCAAGTGACTGGATCCTCGCATATCACTTTAAACAGACAGTCAACATGTTTCTGCTCCTTGTCGCCCAGCCGGGTCTATGGAGCATTCGTCAGGACAAACAGAATAACATTCATACTCACACCTTTTGTGTAGTATTCAGGGGTCTTAAATTTACCCACCGTAGTTTTATTGCAAGGCTCAGTTTACCTGTAATAAAAATCAAATATGTGACAATTTCTCAAATACTCTAGGTGTACAACTGCATGTACACAGCTTCCTATAGTGGTACTATTTGGTGGTCAATTATTCACAAATATTATTCACAAATATTATTTATCCGTGACACTTATTATTCACAGTTATTGCATTCTAAGTGGACTTATTGGCGAATCACAATAGAGAATCCCTAAGTAAGATCAAGGGGGCACGTTGTTCAAAAATCAGTAATCAGTGATGGTGTAGGACAGGAGCAATTGCTCATGTTTCAAAGCCCCTGTTCTCGTTTTATAGCAAAAAAATTGATACATCACTAGTGATCATGGTATATCTTTGTATCTTTGGGAACAGTGCGCGGACTCAATGGAGGGAGTTTATGTCAAATTTTCCTCCCTCTCACTCTCGTTATAAAAACGTTTCTCACATTCACAAAAAAGATGTTATGAGAAGAGTTCTATGCTGAGAAAGTTCTATATGAGAAGGAACAAAGATGGGTAGACAGACTTAAAACCCACCTGTGTGGTCTCAACAACATTGTTCCATGGCACCATTTTGCGTAATAATCCCTGCACAGACATGGCCCATGGCTATGTCTTGACATATAGACGTCCAGATACAGGATATTCAAATTGAGTCCTTTACATTACATTATCTACCTTCCCCGATCGTTATGATTTCTATACAGAGGGAATGTAACCATCAATACTAAGGACAACGCTCAATAATTCTGTGCAGTAGTTATGGCTTTTACGCATATATCAATAGAGAGCTGTGAACACACTGCATTTCTTGATTGAGATACTGTATGTATATCAATGTCTATATTCTGTGTTTTAAAGATCATAGTAAACTGAATCAATCAGGATATAGAAGTAGTTATTGATAGCCTAAGGTCTAGCTGCCGTCTGCAGTCCTCTATAGTTATAATCAGGGCTGTTTGTAATACTTAATCACAGCACATACAGGGATGCTGAATGCTGAATAATATTGTTGGTATATCACCATTGGAGTTACCATGAACTCCGTCTTTAAATTTTAATTTGAATTATTGGGCCAACATATCGTATTACAACAAATAATATTTGTAACTGCATAATAAAAATTAGCGATTGCACAAATGATAACCACAATCCAGCGGTTATTAATGTTGTAAGTAGCACATGGATATGGCGAATCGTTTACTAATAATATACTAACGCCACTTGTCCGTCTTCCATGATCTAAAACTTGAAATGCAGCGTGCTGACGACATTCTTACGTTACTTGTCCGCTTTCTACTTCCATGATCTAAAAACTTGAAATGCAGCATGTTGACGGCGTTTCCGCGTCCGGGGGCAGAGCCAGCACCAGACGCGGAATTCGCCTTAAACTGCGGGTGAGAAGATTAACGCGGAATGATTCAACATCACGCTGAGGGTAACAAAGGCTCTAGTAACAGTAACGTTTTTTTACCTCCTGCTTACAGCCTGGGACTCCAGAGTCCAAATCCCCCGAGGACATAGATATTTCCTACTGATAAGGTAAAAACTCTGTAAACCAAATGCATGTTGTGTATTATATTAAACGCTGTTCTCAGCAGGTCTATATCGACATAACTAGTGATTATAACATCTTTTTTGTGAATGTGAGAAACGTTTTTATAACGAAAGTGAGAGGGAGGAAAATCTGACATAAACTCCCTCCATTGAGTCCGCGCACTGTTCCCAGAGATACAAAGATATACCGTGATCACTAGTGATGTATTATTTTTTTTGCTATAAAACGAGAACAGGGGCTTTGAAACATGAGCAATTGCTCCTGTCCTACACCATCACTGATTACTGATTATTGAATAACGTGCCCCCTTGATCTTACTTAGGGATTATCTGTTTTGATTCGCCAATAAGTCCACTCAGAATGCAATAACTGTGAATAATAAGTGTCACGGATAAATAATATTTGTGAATAATATTTGTGAATAATTGACCACCAAATAGTACCACTATAGGAAGCTGTGTACATGCAGAGGTACACCTAGAGTATTTGAGAAATTGTCACATATTTGATTTTTATTACAGGTAAACTGAGCCTTGCAATAAAACTACGGTGGGTAAATTTAAGACCCCTGAATACTACACAAAAGGTGTGAGTATAAATTTTAATCTGTTTGTCCTGACGAATGCTCCATAGACCAGGCTGGGCGACAAGGAGCAGAAACAGGTTGACTGTCTGTTTAAAGTGATATGCGAGGATCCAGTCACTTGATCCAAAAGTATACCCGTCTGTTTCTTTTAATAACAAATCACATCCGTTTATAATTAAAGTAGTTGCCTGGATGTAGGTTTGATTTTTAAGAATAACCTTCTTTCGTGGTGGTACCTACACACATCTCTGGACACTACTACGCTACTCCAGAGGTTGCCTCAGGCTTAAGGCTGGCATGTAGCACACTAGATCACCCAGTGATAAATGCCACAACGTCTATGTGGGGCGGGGAATCAATATAAACCGCACAAAACTAAACATAGCGTTTATGAGGGTTATCTAGAGAACCTATTGTAACGTAGTTACAAGTGTCCGAGTCCACTTTTAATATACGTATCTAACCTGGGGAACTGACTGGACACCAATTCCTCCTCCCTATCTTGATTAAGAATCTACCTTTAGAATAGTCTTCCATCACCAGGAGCTTTGAGGGCAGAGAAGGACATGGAGCTACCTGAGGCTGAAGCTCCATGTGTTTTTCTTACGACGGTCAGCCTCGTTCGCTACGCTCCCTCGCCATAGGGCACTCATCCTGAACCGTTACGCCCTACCACTTTCAAATGTCACCAGCCGCCACTGGGAACACCCGACCTCTCCCAAAATGATCTGCAATTATCCTAACTCTTACAAGAGCTTCAGATCAGTAGGAACGGGTGGTGGTCATGGTGCTTCATGTGAGTGGCCATGTTGGGTAGGGAGTCGCAGTCAAAGGGTTTCTGGTGAGATAGTGAAGAGCCTGACAACAACTGGGACTTCATCTTTCCTGCTTTGCAAAGTGCATACAGCACACTATGCTTCGGACCCATAACACTTTTACTGTTTGGTAGTTATCTATCCACCACCCAGGACTGTACAGATGGTGTGGCAGCCCTTTGGGCTCTTGTGCCGCAACAATCATGGAATGTGCAGGAGTATTATGTAGAGTGTCCCCGAATTGCAGACTCGGGGCCTGAGGATTCATCTTCAACAGAATGCTGGATTTGTGTGTTGGTGGCATTTTTCAGCTAGTATAGGGTGAAATCTAAAGGGATTACATTTCTTCCAGGGACATAGCTTCCATTGGTGTAGCAGGTGCAGTGCACTGGGCGCAGAGGCCTGAAGGAGCCCACTGAACCCTGATTATAGCAGAAATGTATTATTCAAACAGCAGCCAGGGGGGCCATATCCATCCTTACACTAGGGCCCATGACACACTGAACTAGGCTACTGATATCTTTATAACTCAGAAATGTGCGTAGTACTGCCATGCCCAGGATCTTTACAAGAGAACCCTGGGCCCTAATGCAAGCAAGGCAAATGGGTCTCACTGTCTCTGGTAGGGAGTAAAAGACAGTCATAGATGGAGAGCCGTTGACAGCTATGCCCCTGACACTTTGAAAAGCAGACAAATACAGTGTTAGCAGTAGACTTCTCCTAGAGGTTATAGCCACAAAGAACAACACATTATAATTTTCAGCTGTGCATTGCCTAAAGCTGAGCTGGAATGGAAATTGCGTTGTTTCAATATGGCAATACATTGAAAAAAATCTCAAAAAGTAGATGGAAAAATGGTGAACTTATTACCCAAAACAATTTGGGACTGATGATGACATTGGCAGAATGCACCCCACTGTTCCTTTTCTGGTGGTCTTTCAGACCGCAGCCTTGGCGGTCCGACCACCTGATTTAGATCTTGTCCGGAACCCAGCTACAAGACCCTTGCAGTACTGCCGCCTCCACCAAGCCTCTTGCTCCTCTGTAGATGGTGGGAGAATGAGAGGTGGGTCTTTGAAGGAGTCCCGCCAAGCTACCTGCAGTTCAGATTACAATCTGCCTTTCTGTAGAGCTTTTCCTGGCAGCGACATGCGCAAGTGATACCAAAGGTTCAGACTAATTTGAAAGCCCAGACGTGGGTCCCTTGCTCACTTTGCCACTGGATTCAAGATAGCCTGGCTGATGAGGGCTATGACCCTGAAACCGGTCCCAGGATGCTTGTTTCCAGTCCAGAGAAGACATGGCTTGGCAGTTCGGGCTGCACAGTTCCCATGAGGCAAAGACCGATTTGAAAGCCCAGGCATGCACAAGTGGGCAGAAAGGTAGGAAAAGAAGTGCAACCTCACCTTTTTTTGGGTTCCCACTTTCTAATTCGTGTCAGACGCCATTGTCCTGGTCCTTTCTGTCTTGCTGCCCCCAGACCATGATGCTCAGCAACCCTGTTGTCACCAAAATGAAAGGTAGCTTCTCTGTCAATTCTACTATGTAGTGTATGGTAGCACATACTTTCGTCTCGCGTTATTTTATATTTGTAACAAAACAGACAGTGTGCATAACCTACATAACCTACAAATACATTAGGACACACATACTCAACATATATATGTATTTCCTGATATTAACATGTAGTACTTACCTGTCTTTACAGCAGCGAAATGTCACTCCTTCAGGACTCTGCCACCAAGAGACCACCCACCATACATAGGGAAGATCCAAATCGGCTCAACGGTATACCGCCAGCCGGACGGCGGCAGAGTAGTGTCAGCCAGTGTCGTGTTGGGCCTTAGGCCCACATGGTGCTGCAATGAGGGACGCAGACACAAGATTGTGGGTTAGTAAAACTGGCCAAGAGCACGTGCGCTCCGCCCCATTTATTGACTGGGTTACCTGACTCGTGACACCAGTGGTGGGTGGGTGTAAAGTATAGATGACATCATTACAATAAGTAGACCGTGTCCAGCAGGAACCTACATTGCTCCCAAAATTTAATAAAAGTGGAGACAAAACAAAGTCCGAACCTGTGGGAGGGAAAACACAAAACATGCAAAACTCATAATTTTTTTAAAAGTCTCTTCAGCTGCTTGCTAGATGACGCCGGTAGAACTTGACGCTGAAGTGGTAGTTTTCTTGGGCTCGACGTCCTGGTTCTCGGTGGGCGTGCTCTTCTGGGCTGGCGCCATGGCAGTGTGTTCTTCAGTCCATTGAAATCTTGATTTTGGGGTGACGCCGAACAGGATGACCAGATGGTAGACTTGATGGCGGTTGTCTTTTATTAGTCCTATCGGGTTTCTTTACTGTAGGCAGCTTGGCTTCACATTGCAAAGGAGGGAGTGGTTGAAAGGTATCCCTCTCACTGGGACGCCCCTCTCGCGGTTGTTCTCCTGCCACGAGATGTCCCGGAGGCCCTCTTCTTCAGGTTTCCGCTGGGCAGGGTGTTCTCTGCATCTTTGCTCCAACTCCACAAGCCGGTGTGAATGGAGGAGGCGATGAGATTACTACCATGCATCCGTAGCTCTGCCTGGAGGGTGGTTGTTGATTTGTTCCTTTGCGCACAAGTTCCTCCTCTTCCTGGGACGTGCAGGGTAGACGGCAACGGATCCATCTCTCGTGTCGGGACCCTCTGCCACCGGTGTCTCTGAGGCCTTTGCCCCTTGGATATCCACGGGCTGGTGTGGAGTGGTCAGTTCTCCTTCTGTGGACGTCTGACCATTCTCCGCATCCAGGCTTCCGCTCAATCCCAAAGGTGGGTGTTGCCAATGGTCCAGCCTGTTCATTCCTGCTGTGGACGGGTTGTTCGGGGAACTTATAATTAGATGCTTGTTCTGTTTCTAGTGCCATCAATGTTCTCCTGGACAAGTGGGTTACTGTACGCGGTGTTGTGGTGCGTATCACCTCTTCTTCTGGTGGGTGTGTAAGCTTGTCACACCTCTCCTCACCTTTCTGGATGTTGTTGTTCTTGCTAGCGTCGTGCCACATGACTCCTTTCTTCTTCTCCTTTCTTCATGGTGTCCTGCCCTTCTTCTCTGTTTTCCTTTTCGCAACGTGGTCTGGTCATCTCGCTGCTCTTGTCATCCTGACCAAGGCTTCTCCGAGCGGCGTGCCCCCTGCCCGTTTCCCTCTAGTCTTGTCCTGGCTCTAGGACACTGTCTTCTTTTCCACTCTGTGACTGGACCAGTCGCCGCGACCTTCTCCTGATAATGGTTATACTTCTGGTTCTTGAGGGTGTCGAAGTTCGTTGGTTCCTTGGTTGCGGACCACGTCTTACTTGAACTTCTTGAACCTCTTGCCAGTCCACACTGCCGTCTATGGCAGTGGTGTTGATTGGCGCAGGTGCTGATGGCTGGGGTGATGGTGGTTGCCAGCCATGTAGTGACTCCGGATGACAGATGTTGGTGACTTGCTGGGATTGTTGGATGTTTGGAGAGGTTTGGCAGCCATGTGCCTCCGCTTTGTTGACCTTGACCTTGGGTGGCGGCTTGACACGTAGAGTGTACGGTTCCTCTCTTGCTTGTTGTGGGGCCACTGCCGACTCCATCTTGAGGCGTTGAGATGGCGGCCGCTCAGTGCTGATCTTCGCCCGTGGCATCTGTGAACAGGAGCAGCGATGCCAACTGGCTCAGACTGCCGACGCTCGGGGATGGACGGTCGCCTGGGGAAGCGTTGGGATGAGACGTGGACTGCGCTTGCTGGCGCTTATGTTTGGATCATCAGTGGGGCTGTATCCTGGGACGTCGGTCCGCCTTGGTGGCTGTCTGGCATGTCAGGGTGAGCTTCTTGGCTGGCTGTGAGTCCTCGGTCTTCTCCCTTTGTTGGCTTGTTCAGCCTACCTGTGCTCATCCGGTCATTGGGATGACAGAGTTGTCACTCTTCTTTTCTTCGAGGGCGTTGCGTTTGGACCTCGAGGCGGCGCTGTCGTGGCGCCGGCTTCTGCTTTTGCTCTGGCATGCTTGTCCGGACTAGTCACTTGGTGACACGTTTCTTGCTTGCTGGGCGACGTGAGGTTCGGTCTTGTGTCGCTGGTTGTTGGAGCACATGGTGCTGTGGTGGCCTGCCACGTGGGGTGTGCGACTCCTCTCTTGCCGATCTTGGGTTGCGGCCGACTCCATCTTAAGGCAGTGTGAGGCAGGACACCGTGGGTGGTCTTCGGCCTACAGTAGGGCTTCGCTGTGGCAGTGGATACGTGTGTGCTCTCCGACCTGCGTTCAGCAGTGTTTCTGTGTTGAGAGGTTTTCCTGGGTGCTGACTGGGCTGTCAGGTTCATAGGCGCGACCTCCTGCGCGCTTCTGGCTTTGCGTAGTCTTGCATCTTCATGCCGTCCGTGATCCCTGGGATCGTCACTTGATTCTGTTGCAGTGCTTCTGCGTTGGCGTGCTTTTGTCTGCGCTCTTCTTGTGCTTCGTTGGGTGTGGAGTGTTACGCCACCATTCCTTCTTGCCTCTTCGTGTTCAGGTTGCTCCCGTTACCTCACAGGGTGTGCTTGCTTTCTTCCTGGGACCCTTGAGCAGTGTCGGCTGTAGTCGCGCTTCCTCAGTGTCGCACTTGCCTGGTGGGGAGTCTTGGAACCACTGTACCTTCGTGTGGTGGTGCTCCTGTCACTGTCTTCCGGCAGCGATGACAGCTTATGGCCACTAGGCGTCACCGTGCTTTCCGTCTGTGCTTGTGGTAGACTGCACCGTTGCTCCGTTGACCTTCTTGTGCGTGGAGTTCCTTCACTCCTTGCGTAGTGCTGTGCTGTGTGTGTGAGGAGTTCCTTCACTCCTGGCGCGTTCCTGCGCACTCACTTGTCAATGGCTTGGCGCCTCTCTGACTTTGTGTGCGTCTGTGCGCCAGTCTTGCGCAGCTGCATGCCGTTGCTTTGCCAGTCTTGTGCTGCTATGTGTCCGGTGTCACTGTGTAGTGTCTCTTTGGTGGCAAAGTTCTCTGGTGACTTGGCACCTGTTCCCACTGTTCGCCGCTTTGTTCATCTTGGGGAGCTCTGTCGCTCCTGCACGCGTGCTGTGTGTAGCCTGTCTTGTTTTCCTGCACACTTCCCTTGGCTTGCCGTGTGCTTGTTTGTGCCTTTTGGCCTGCAGTGTTGCCTGCTGGCCACTGGGTGGCAGTGTTGCCCTCTGTTAGCCTGCTTCCTCGGCTCTCCAGGGGGCTGGAGCCCTTGCTAACCCCAAAGATTAGGAGCAGGGACTTCCCTTCATCTCCAGGTGAGTTTTCCTCTGTTTTCGGGGGGCAAGAGGGCACAGGTATTTCCCTCTTGTGATGCCAAACGGGGGTGAGGCATTTCTGTGAGCACGCGCGAAGGAGGGGGGCGCACTAGCAGCCAGTGTCCTCTCGTGCACAGCTAGGGTTCATTTTGGCGGCGCTGAAACATGCTGCTGGTCGCGCTCTGACTCCTCACATCTTCCTCCCGGGGTAGGCAGCGGTGGCCGGCGTTGTTGCAGTTCAGCCCCGCTTGCTTCCGCTTTCTCTCCACCACTTCGGCCATTCGAAAACGATATGCTTCCTTCACTCTCCTCCGCCCCGCCGCTGCAGCATCGCGCTTTGCCTGCTGCGCGGCGGTGGGGGCTGTTCTCGGGGCAGAAGTGTCTCCTCTACCGCGGGTGGGCTCCACGGTGATAGCTTCCCGTTGAGTTTCGCTCACCCTCACCGCCGCAGCCTCGTAACTCACACGCTGCACGGCGGGAGACAGAAGATGCTGCAGGCAGGCCGCGGGTGGGCTCCGCTGGCCCTGCTTCACGTAATGTTTATTCTCGGCCGCATCGCACATGGCCAGGCGGCATGGCCATGCTAGTGGGCTCCGCTTAGAGTTCAGTCATCAGGGGGTCGCTCCTGGCTTGCGCGGCACCCCAGGCTCACCTCCGGCCTGCGGCCTCGTCCCGGCAGGGGTCACGCTGCTGCGGCTGACTCGGGTAGGCTCCGGTCGGTCCGCTTCATTCGGAGGACAGTTGCGGCCGGTGCAGGTGGGCTCTGTCCGGTCCGCTTTCTCCTTTGTGGTGCTCCCACGGCGGGCAGCACTCGGCAGGGCTCGAGAGGTGTGGGGTGGGCTCCCGGTCACCTCCTCATGAACAAGTCGGCCTGGGGCTAAGCGTACGCCCCACAGGCCTCTCGGCGTCCGGCGCTGATCCACAGGGGGTGCCCTCTAGGCAGGCAGCTCTCTCCCCCCTTTTCTCTCCACCGACAGGCAGTGGCTATACACGCGGGCAGGACCCGCTTCGTCGCCGATGTCGTGTTGGGCCTTAGGCCCACATAGCGCTGCAATGAGGGACGCAGACACGAGATTGTGGGTTAGTAAGACTGGCCAAGAGCATGTGCGCTCCGCCCCATTTATTGACTGGGTCACCTGACTCGTGACACCAGTGGTGGGTGGGTGTAAAGTATAGATGACATCATTACAACAACTAGACCGTGTCCAGCAGGACACTACAGCCAGCAGAAAAGATCGGCATGGCGGCGGGCTTTTGTCTCCATAATCTACGTCTAAATACGGCGGGAGGGAAGGCCTGCAGGTCAGCGGACTACTCAGTCTCACCACCGTCGAGGGACGGCCTAGGTCGTAATCAGGCCCTTTGTCTCATTTCCAAAACTTGGAACTATTCCTAAACATGTATTCCATACCAACTCAAATTTTTAACAAAGCAGCCGCTTCCTGCATACGTGATGAAATTCTAGGCTGAGTTATGCATCCCACGAAACACCACAGACAATCATACATTGGTTAGTGGCACAGAGGAATTACCTTTTAGATAAGTGACTGGTTAAGACCAAAGCAATGTAGCTGGCCTTGCACATCTCACAAAACAAGGCGTTTAAAGGCCGAAAGGAATCCCACACTGTTGTTAGGTTTTCCTTTTCTGCCCAGCTATTTTCTCACGCTTTTGCAGATCTTTTTTTTCAAGCCACGGAGTGAGAAACCAGTATCTGGATTATGCATCGTGGGTTTCTAAAAATGAAAAGAAATTGGATGTGGCGAGCACTTACGCGACAGGCAGATATGATACATGGGAAGAAGGTGCACTGTCTGCCCTGTGATAGATTAAACTACTTTGCAGGAAAATTACTGTGAGCCAGTCCCTGCTACCTCCTTGGCTATATCTTTAATAAAAGCCCTCTTCCATATTCAAGAGCGGCGTGCAGTACACAATACGCAGCGAGAGGAGGGGAGTGCTATTTATCACAGCACAGCACGATTTGTAATCTTGTACTGGGGCTTTCGGCCATTTTGTGTGTCTTTATTGTAGCAGGAGAGTGTTCTTTCAATGCAGTAGCAGGCGGTCTTGAAGAACATGCTCTGTTTTTTTGTCCTTCTGTCCACAGCCTTCTTGATGTTGGACAAGCTGCCAACACTACGACCCTTTAAGGGGGCGGGGGCTCGTGATTCGCTCCATGCAGGTGGTCTTGCACTGCACAGCCTTATTATACTCCTCCTTAATACATGGCCTACCTTGGTGGTGCACTGTGCCTGCACAAAAGGGCACAGAAGAAGCCACGATAAGAGTGGGCGCATGAAAAGCTGTTGGGAAGGTCGTCCTAGGACAGCAGGCAGCTGGGGACCTGCCACATCCTGTACCAAAATAGCCGGGTATGTCGCTGCCACCGATCACCCATAGGTGGCGCTGCGTGGCCAGCCAACCGGCGCGCGGATGCGCAAGAGTCCATAAATCAGTGAACTGCTCGGTGCTCAAGACGCTTCCAGCACATGTGCAATTCAGAAACGCCGTCTTTAACGTCATGACAAGGCCACACTATTAATACTGGCAACATGGACCGGTTGAGTCTCAGACGTGAGTTCTTTGCGGCATCTTTCTTAAAGATGTAGAAATGCGTAGTTTAGCTGCAGGAGGTGGGATGGGAAGTGCGAACAGCGGCGTTTCGTGGTGTGTCGCAGTTTGCCTGCTGTCAACTGATGGCAGCCCTTAAGAGATGCTTTTTCAGTAGCGTTAGAGCCTTTCATTTGAATAGCAGTTTCATGACAAACCAGTTACATTCAGTCTTGTCTTTTGTGCTTGACTGAAAAAGGGCAGTCAAAGAAAGCTGATAAGGCAACAATGGCGGTGATAACGGCATTCTCAGCGACCTGTGGCATTTTGAACTGTCTGTGCAAGAAAGCATCTTTTTTTTTGCTTGGCTTTTCATGCGCCAACGGGCCTAGCCTTGAGAATAGCTCTTGTACGGCCGGCCTCGTGTATCTGTATCCTTTCTGGCCTTACGTTCTATTCTGTTTCTTCTTGTTTTCTTTTTACGAGCGCTGGGAACTTAGAGGACATAAAAGAACGCCAGTGTCTCGAGAAGGCTCTCCAAGAAATACGTGTTCGACCTGTTTCTTTTTTTATTCATCGTCTTGAGATAAACTGTTAGGTTTTAGGGCAGCTTTACAAGACGACAAGCTGTGTAAGGCCTCGCGAGCACGCTGAAGTTGTTGTACCTAGTAACTAGAGACGCAGATAAATATATTTGTATAGCGACTCTTTTGAGAAGACTTAAGACGTTGGATACCTAATTAATTGACTGCAGGGACAAGCAGGGGAAAGCTAATCTGAGGAAGTTATAAACATCTTTGATGAGGGGAAGGAAGGTAATCTCATAATTTTGGTGACACGACCAAAGCAATCACTGACAAAGTCAACAGGCCTGTCTTTAATATGTACAATAATACAGAAACTCAGGTTTTCCTAAATCCTGTTATTATGATTTTCTTGCATAAATGCTGTTTAGCATCTTTAGGCTTTGCAAGTGTAGCGGGAACAACAGCAATAAGGGTTGCTTTCCAGTAGCGGCTGGCAGGGAACGGGGGTGGGGGGGGGGGTGGGATGGAGTGTATTGGAGAGGACTACTTACCTTCCACAGCTGCCATGACTGTATTTCCACTGTTGTATCTCCTTCTCGTCCCGGAAGCAGGAAGCACCCAGGCTCTACTAAGCCAATCACAAGGCTTCAATGCAGCGTTATGATTGATCGGCGCTCAGACAGGGACAGGGAGCCTGTGCTTGTTCCCCACCAGGCGTTGCATTACAGCCTGGTGGGGAACATGCAAAGTGCGCATGACTGTTTGGCGGGCCCCAGATATCCGGGCCAAAAAGTAATGCGCACTTGGAGTGTGCAAACCACTCCTCTCCCTGTGCCACTATCCCCGTTCCACCATAACACAGCCCTGAACCTACGAAAAATAAAATGATAATAACAACGGTATTATCATTTTATTTTTCCTGCTATGAGGGCATGGGGCGACGCTCTTCTGCCTTAGCGGTGGAGCCATCCCTGTAGCTTTCTGCATAGAATGTTTTACGAGATAAATAATCAAATGTGATAGCATGTGTAATGATTGACTTTACTATTCAGATTTAAACTAGTGCCACATGCACTCCAGTAGAAGCATTTCCCTGCAGGTGGAACAAACATCAAACAGCCAATAGAATGAGGTGAGAGCGTTACTCCTCAGGATGGAACCACAAACTCACTGTATGTGTACTTTAATCTATTGGAAAATTAATAATGATAGGCTTTACAGACAGTTGCACTGTTAAACAGGACCTAAAGCTTTGGCAGCACATGGGGGGCGTTTGAAATGATACAGGAATCAGAAGATTATTTCTGAGGACAGTGGATAATTTTACTGTTGAAGAAAAGTTTTGAAAAATGAAGGAAGAATTTGCACATCCAACATAAAACATTTAAATACAATCCTGCTTTCTACTCTCAGCCAATGCAGACTGAGCCCAGCAATGGTGACATAGAGTGACTTATGCATTCTCAGCCACATGATAGAGGCTGCTTTCATAATTTAACCTGGAGTTGATCAATTACCCCACCATTACTTTTGTAACACAGGTTGCTATGAAGGGATAGCCCTCAGAGGCAACATATAATAATTATGTTTTTTCAGCAATGAGATGTCCGTATGTTAATCGTTAGAATTTCATCCAATAAGATGCTGTATTTTAAATTGTATGCACAAGCACGGGGCAAAAAACAAGGTGAGTGTGCTATACAGAGGGGCTTATTACGAGTTTGGCGGTCCACTGACCGCCAGACTCGGGGGCCGCGTCAGTGGTGGTCTTCGGACCACCCAATTAGGACCAGGGCAGTCGGGCTCCCTTGGGATCACTGCAACCACCATGGATCAGAGATCCCTGGTGGTGGCGGTGCAGTCTTGAGACCGCATTTTGCTTGGCGGAACTGCTACCGCCCGTAAGACCAGGAGAAAACTCCTGATCTGGCATGCTGTTCCTACACGGTTTGGCTGTGCGGGAGCAGGCGGTCCCACTCCGTCAAACTCAGGGACTTAATATCGAATCTAATTTTTTTCTTCCAGAGGAGCATTATATCAGTTTTGCCCATTAAAGAAAACTATTGTTGCTCGAATGTGAATTTACCTTGACAAAAAAAGACAAGAGGCATTTGACAAAACAGGATCAGTTGGTTTAAATAAACGCAGCAGCTGGACGAACAGGCGACAGTCGGATTCTGAAGACTGTCTCAAAGTACATGGGTTTTGGCCCTCATTTTATACATTTCCCAAAGTGTCATAAAGCGATTTTTGCATTGTTTTAGAACTGTAATCTGGGCCTGGTAACAGTGCCATAAATTTGGTTATTTGATAAGAAGCGCAGGTGGGTCTGGACCTTGGGTGGACCTAATGTGGGGCTAGTGGGTACCTGTCCAGATGTCCGACTTTGAGAGCGAGTGATTACAGCATATAGTGTGCATGCAGGATTTTGCTTGGCTAAGTGTTCCTAACGTAAAGTGGCATCTGACTTTATAGTGTTTTAGGAACACGTGCCTGTTGCGTGCTTATCTAGGTTCCTGATCGATACTGTGACCTTATGCCCCTATTCGGCTATAAATCCATTTATTCCCTATATTGGCATAACCGTTCAAGTACGATTTTCTGAAAAGTCATCTCTGGCCTCACACGAACAGAGCCACATTCCAGCATGACTCTCTGCTACTTCCTTTGCGACCAATTAGTGCAATGACAGTGCAGCAGTCACTATCTGATATTCCTAGATAACACTCCGAGTTCTTCAACAAGATAAAAACTTAGCAAACCTGGAAATCCCCGCTTGCTATGTTTTGATTAGTAATGGAACTCTAATGAGCAACTGATAACTGTCACTTCCTAGTGACATCTTTAATTGACGTCTTATGTCCAGCAAACTTGCGTCAAACCCGGCACCTGTCAGGTATAAATATTACCAACGTTGCCTTAAGCAATGTGAGATACGAGCTGCGAGTTCGTTGCCTGTTGCTGATGCCAGCTGCCTGCATGACCCTGTGTTGGTAAAAACTAGCACTCTGTCGCTGCAGCCTGCTATCCTGTGGTGGTGAAGCTGCTGATTACCATTATCGCCGCTACAGCGCGAACTATGGTACAGTACGCTTGAGGAGCCGAGCAGCCGTCCTCTGCGAAGACATCCAGCCGATTCCAGCTGCCCGCGGACGCTGTCACCCCTCCTTCCTCGACGCGCTGAGAGAAGCCGCTGCCTTTCTCGTGCAGAGAAATCCAGTCCCGGCGCTTCCGGTTTACCCTCGCGGGTGACTGGGATATCGAGAGAGACCCCTGAAGGAGATACCAATCCTCCATCATTCTATTCAGAGGTATGGTGTTGACTAAACCCTTAGACGAGAATTCTTGAAACAAACCTTGGCAAAACCAACTTAACTTAAGCTACTTACTTACTCCCCCTTCTCACGTGTTAGGCTTAGGTCAGGCACACTGGGGTAGGCTTAGTTAGAGGCACCAGTTGAGTATGTTAGCCTAATGTATATATGACTGTATATATGTTTTATTACTTTTAAACCATTGTATGGCTAAGAAACCATATCAATGCTTTTACAGTTCTATTTCGCAATACTTATCTTACTGTACGTACTTTTTATAATAACAGTTATTGCAATTGTGGCAATACATTTCTCTTGTACGAGAAGAAAGTCTGTTCAATAAATGTTAACCCTTTATTGATAAACGCCCGTCTCTCTATTCTCTACATACTGTGAAAGTAAACTGCACTAGACTGACTGAGTGAAATCTATGTCTATTGTTTCACACGACCCTAGAGATCGACTCTTGATCTGAGGAGCAAAGTTGTCATGTTGCACGGTTGTTGGAAAGCTGAATCCCTTCTTGTCTGTGCCAAGGAAGCTGATCACTTCCTATGCAGAGAAGAAAGTTTCCAGTGACCTCTGAGCTAGTTGGTAACACAACCCAATTAAGTTTAGCATAGTCAGTGGAGGCCTGGAATATCCGCAGTTCCACGTCGATACTACTGTTTATGTTATTCCAATGCGCAGGGCCTAGTGGGAAACTAGGAACTACACTACATGGCGCCCAAACGTTTGGTAAGGCGATAAACTAACGCAAGACTTATAGAGTAACTCAGTCGTGCATATTTCACACCCCTTTCTCCCGTAAAATACTCCAATAGACGTCTGGAGTGGGTGAAAGGTTAAAATCCGCCCGACCTTAGTAGGAAGAGATTCCTATGTAAAGCTCTGGTTTATTCAACGTTGAAGGATACAGTGTTCCAAAATATTGTGCACCTAATCATTGTCTCCTTGGAGACCTACTCTGCAAAAACTGCATTTTTAAAAATGTCAGACAATGAAGAAGCAGCTAGGCTGGCTTCCATACTAATAGAGGAAGACACGAGTCTCCTACAGGCAGACCCGGATGCTATTATCATCCCGGTCCAGTTAAGAAGATCTATAACTTTAAAACTTATAGAAAACGGACTGACACCTCAAGGTGGTACAGTAATTTTCGTGATAGAGGCTCACGAATATCGGCAGACAGAGGTATTCTATTCATGGATAAACTTTCCAGCGGTAAACGCTATAACACAGGAGTTTCACTATTACAAAATAGAGGAACCTCCGGGAGAGTACGCTCCTTTCGAGGAGATTGAAATCCCACTTAAATTTCAAGAGCACCTGCTCTGGTTTAATGGCGCCCTAAAACACAATGATCACATAACTAGGCTCGGTCCACTAGGTAGACCAGGAGCCACGTGGCCGGTTCTAGCCAGCTACACACCACATCCTGACATTGCAAGAATGTCTAGAGAAGAGCTGTTAGCACAGCTAAACACATTAATAAAAATACATAGGCAATTAGTCCAATATGTAATGCGGACTGCAACAGTCCAGCCAGCTGTTAATACACCACAGCTGACCCCTCATCAGGGGAACACAAATAAAATTACACCACAGAACATACAGTCATGTCTTGGTAAAACACCCGTAAAACGGGAACAAATTCCTTTCTGGTTAGCCCAGAAAATCACTCAAATAGAGGCAGTATTTCCTGATACTACCCCTATTGAGAAACACAGAATCTTGACCATCTGCCTTCCTATGGGAATCGCACCACACGTGGAGGACTGCGACACTTGGGGTACAGTCTTTGCTTCCATTTACACAAAAACACACGGTGTTCCGTCTATGGCGGTAATACCAGAAGTGCTAAAACAGATTTAAAATGAATTCGGTCCAGAGCCCGCTTTAAATCTAGGTATGAAATTACTGAAAGATTTCAAGCAGGTCACGGCTATATTATTAGCCAACATAAAGGGAGAAGCAGCATCTGTGGCGATCCGCCAGAAGTTGAGGGAAACAGATATAAAAGATCCTGTTGAGCTTGCAAAAATCATAGAAAAATGCTATGAAGAATTAGGTAGAGACAGCTTGGGTGGGAAACCAGTTAAGCCCCAACTGCTCGAAAATCCTGAAAAATTATTTATTAAAAATAATTTAAACACTCCTAAAAAGAGCTGGGATGGGAATAAACAATCCACTCCCAAGGAAAAAGTTTTCCAGTCCAGAGGAAGGTCTCCTCGACGGAGGGAAAGAACTCCGACTCGAGAACGCCAGTCTCCCCAGAGGGAGCCCTCTGAGAAAAGATATAACCTTAGAAATAGGGATAATATAAAAAAACCTGATAGATATCAAAGTATTGATACACGTCCCTCTCGATCTTTTCCACAGAATTCGGAAAGAAGAGGACGGTCAGACCCAGGAGAGCACACCAAGTCCAAAGACAAGGAACCTGCTCAAAATAAGAAATCTCAATTTCAGAAAAAGAAGGTAGCCAGTATTAGAGTAATCAACCATGCCGAAAATACTGAGGACACAGTTGAAAAACGGGGAGTGGGCATTGACAATGTTGGACAGTGCAGCAGAAATCAGAATAGCGCGCAAGATCTTGATGAGTCATCTGGAGACAGTGGACACGAATGAATACATTCAGGTTGAAACTGCCGACGCCAGGCTTAGTGAGCCCCATAAAATATACGAAATAACATTGCGTATGGAGGGTGATAAGACTAGGAAAATTAAGGGTCTATTTTGGGATAAGCTCTCAAAAGGCTATGATATTCTGTTAGCTGAAAAAGATTGGCCCCCGGAGTTTGTCAGGGAGTGCCCTCGTGGCGAAGAAGTGATTATGCCTGCCTTCTCGAATCACATACCGATTCACAAAAAATACACATATGCAAGGAAATGGGCAGTGGCCCAGGCACCTGCATTGTATAAAAATCATGTAGGATGGGATGAGGATTCACCGCCTCACAAAATCCAACTAAAAAGTGAACCAACTGCCCAACGGCAGTATCCCATAAAGCAAGAAGCTAAAAAACAGGTCAGGGAGATCTTAGATCAACTTGAGTACCAGGGGGTGATTGAAACATGCACCTCTCAAATGAACAATCCTTTGTTTCCTGTCTCCAAGCCAGACAATTTGATATCGTCTAGTTTTGGACTACAGACATCTTAATACATGTTGCAAAACCTTTGCAGTACAAAACTCGCATAGTGCAGCCCTAATGAATAACATAGTTAGGAAAAAATACAAAACGACATTAGACATATCTAATGGTTTCTTTTGTCAAAACATTGCACCAGAAAGCAGATACTTGACCGCTTTCTCCGCATTTGGGTCACAGAAAAAATTCTGTCGACTCCCACAGGGGTTCAAGAACAGCCCAGGACTATTCTCAGCTAGGGTAACAGAGTTACTACAAATCTATGATGATGAAGCATTGTCTTACGTAGATGATATTTATCTCACAGACGACGACTTGGATACTCACTTGAAAAGAGTGAACACCATTATACTTGGGTTCGCAGCAGAGGGTTACAAATTCAACTTTAAAAAGTCCCGAATTGCCCATCTGACAGTACTGTTTTTAGGGTACGAATTATCAAGTGAAGGGAAAAGCCTAGCGGACAACTTCTTAGAGAAGTGCGCTGTACTCCAAGCTCCAAAAACGCTGAAGAATTTACAATCAATACTAGGTTTTCTGAATTTCGGAAGAACTTACATCCTAAATTACGCAGAGAGGGTTAAACCTCTCTACGAACTAATAAAACCTGATTTAAAACAAATCAATTGGACTCAAAAACACACAGAAATGTTGAGATCACTGCAAACAGACATGTTAGCAAAAACTAAATTAGATACACGTGACAACACGATCGATCTTGTAATCCGAGTCATCCCAGGAAGATGCGGATTCACGTACCTAACCTCTAATGAGGGAGAAAAGGTACCAATTTCAATTAAATCTCACTTGTACACACAAGCAGAAAATGCATTCAGTCACACAGAAAGAACTGTGAACGCAGTGCAAATCGCATTAGCAAATGAACGAGAACTAGCACACGGCAAACAGATTAATATCCTTACAGCGGAATCCGCCTTCGAGGCACTATTCAGCCCAGTAAACCTGCCTACAGTGTCACTGGATCCGAAATGGATACAGTGTATAGATTCTCTAGGAGCGGAAGACGTGAAATACTTTTTCACACCGCAATTTGAAGAACTGAATGATTTAGAATATGAAGAAGAATATCCTCTGCCAATCGAAATTCTGCCTCTCCCACAATACGCCTGTATAATCTATACAGATAGCTTTGTACAGCATTTCAACGTAGAGAGAAAATCCTACGATGCAGCATGTGCGATCATTAAAGGTCGTTGGCTGTGCGGTAAATTCAGACCGAAAGTAACAAAAACTGAATCTGTAAGAAACTGTTCGGTTCAAAGAACTGAAATCAGATCTTTAAAGATGGCGCTCGAAAATGCAGAACGTGAATTCCCGACACTTATCGTGTGCGATTCTCATTTTTGCGTCAACTCTTACAACAATAAACTGCAGAGTTGGATCGAAAACGACTACAAAGATGACACAGGTGCCACAATAAAGCATAAATTGCTCTGGAACGAGGTAGCTCTTTTAAGTAAAGAACTACAAAAGACTCACGTGATTCACGCACAGAGTCTTCAACGTGATGGCGTTCACGTTGCAGGGAATTCATTGGCTAATACAGCCACCGCGGAAGCAACTAACCCGGCTTCCGTAGCCACAAAAAAGCGTACAGATAAGTACATAGACGGGGAAACCATGCTGGCAGTAAAAACGACCGTAAAAGGCGACTGTGCAGCACTACCCGTAAACTATCCACTCAATTATGCATACATAATCGATGCAAACTCCGTTCCTTTTGCTCGAATCCCTGGAGTGGGGGATAGAGTAATTCCAAACAGGGAACACAGACTAGGACTAATCAAAGCGGCACACGAAGGGCTTGCTTCTGCACACGCTGGCGTTTCCGCAACAATATCACTATTAAAACAAAGATATTGGTGGCCTCGCTTGAGAATACAAACTAAAAAGTATGTATTAGAATGCGACATTTGCCAAAGGATAAAAGTATCAACAGTGAAACGACCAGCGCAGACACCCCTTCTCATCTCGGATAAACCATTTGCATGCGTTTACCTGGACCACTGTGGTCCCCTACAAAGGGACGGCAACTATAGATATATCATGGTAGCAGTGGATTCCTGTACGAGGTTCATATGGATGTGGCCCCAGCGCTCGGCTGACGCTAGAACGGTTATAAAAGATTTGCGAGTCTTTATCGGCACATACGCAATTACCACGTTCCATTCTGACCAGGGTCCTGCTTTCAGCTCTCGAGCCTATAAGGAGGCCATGGCCAGCATGGGAATTGGGTTGCGGTATTCTTGTCCGTCGCACCCCGAAGGGAATAGTGTGGTAGAAAGAAAAAACCGTGACATAAAGCAATCTATAACAGCGAAGGTATTAGGTTCAGGCGCTGGGTGGGTCAAACATTTAATACGTGCCCAGACTAGTCTTAACAACATGCCAAGAAATTCTCTAAAAGGTTTCAGCCCATACGAACTATTGTTCGGAATTAGAATGAACGTTCAGGACCTCGATAGTCAGATGTCAGTGGTACAAGAAGAAAAAACGCAGTTTGATGTAAAAGACCGTTTGGCTGTTTTACAGGAACTGAATGAAACAAGAAAATCATTAAGCAACATAAAGTTAAAGCAACAGCCAAGTACCACTGACGAGGCACCACCCGCAACAGCCCCAGCAAGGCCTGTCTGGATTCCAAAGATTGGGGATCTAGTCAGAGAAAAGATCGTGGTTAAGAAGGAATTTGGGCCTTCTTACAGAAAAGCAGTACCTGTCTTGGCAGTCACCGGAACAAGATCAGTTGTGCTACCGCCCCTTGCTGGTAAAAAGGAGAACAGAGTCGTGTCCATCGATCTGGTAAAACCACAAGCATGTGGCCTATAATCAACAGTAGGCCCAGTGGACTCCCAAGGAACAACAGAATACCCAAACTTGCAACAATCCAAGAGGTTCAAACTGAAAGACTAATCACATTCGATCAGCCTGCAGTGCACAATGAAGGACTATGCAATAATGCCATGGAACTCGTGCCTCTTGAAACACAGATTGAAACAGTTCGTCAAGAAACAACACCAGTCTACACTAATGTGGCATCAGAAAGTGCTACCGAGAGACAGATTGAAAGAACAATCCCATCAATTGACAGAACTGCCTCTGGTTATTTCATCAACTTCGACAACTTCTCTGAAGTTTAAATGACCCCGAAGTGATGCCAGAAACAAAAAAAGTCTTTTAAAGAAAAAGCAACGGAACTCTTTCATCAACTGAAGGAAATCTACTTAATTTCCCCTTGGCTAGAGTTCTGGGTTGGTCTAGGTGTATTTTTCCTCCTGCTTTGGCTCATCATGGTACTGTGTTTGGGAAAATTCATTGAGGGAAAATATATTACAATGGACACAGCAAGTCAGAACATCAACCTAGTCCTGAAACCACACAGATCATCCCACGTGAAGAAAAGAGAACTGTTAACAGTAAACGTCACAGCAATTCCAATACCTGGTGGGGTAGTATGGGAGAAAACAGACTATGAGATCTATGGTCCGGTCGAAATCCTGAAGTATCCTCATCAACTAAAGGTTTCCTTAAGTGACTTTGTGACACCAAGTACATTCTCTGATGATTGGGACTTTAACAGTATTAATGACATGATGTCTGATTTAGTAATGTCAGCTAGATTCACAGATCATGATTATTTACAAGGTTCATCTAGTTATGAGCAGTTATTCTGTTATACCCACTATGGGGATCATTACTTGCATAACTCTGCACAGCCTAGAAATGTTTTTATGTATAATCAATGGGAACATTGTTCTACACCACCTAAAAGCAGTTCTAAAGCATTTTTTGAGAAATTCAAATACTTCTCAGGGTTTAACACCAGTGATGCAGAAACGTTTTATTACAAACTGTTAGATAAAACAGGAATGAAAACAATGCTGACAAATTCTAAATTGATATATTCAGAAGCATTTTATGACAAAATGATGACATTTGGTTTTGATTATTGGAAAAATAATATTGAAACGAAAACAATTTGGGGTACAAAAGATTGGCAGGTGCAAGGCATTGAAGCACTATTTAAAACCTGCATGATACCAGAACAAATGTTGTTTTTAAATGACACAATACACCAAACATCTTGTCTTGGCCTAGCTAAGAACAAAGACCTTAAAACACCGTCTATACCAAAGCCAATACCTGAAAATGCAACAGCTGATATTGAGTTAGACGTGTCAAACATTTTACATTTCAACAGAACACATCCTGATTGGAAAAAGTGGTTAATCTGGCCTACAGACACAAATAACTGTCAAGATAGGTTCCTGAATAAAACACAGGGGTTAAAAATGACCAGATTAGACCCTAGATATTCCCAGAGACAACATCCAGGGATTATAACAACATACAGTGTAGGGAAACTCTGCCTAGAATGGCTAACTACATCCACACTGGCTGAAATTAAGCAACACTTGTCTTTATTAAAAGATGGTGCTGATTTGCGCGATTTCATTCTTGGACCACGCAAACAGCGTCAAAAGCGTTTCATAGCGACCAGTATCTATGCTTCTTACAACGAGGCTTGGAAAGTAAAGCAAATTGAAACTGCTGAAAAAATACGAGAAATTGATCGTATTAATTTGGAGAAATCACTTTCTGTGGTAGACAATGGGTTAGTGACTCTGTCTTCCAGAATATATTCTTTGGACAATATTGTATCCTCTGCCTTTGATGTGATAGACAGAGATTTGCTAATGTTACAACATGGCCAGTCTCAATTACGCTCTATTATAGAACTAGGCTGGACGCTGCAAAATCTTCGTTCAGGCTATGTGCCTTGGCGTTTAATCAACACGACGTCATTATTTTCCAGTTTTAACCTTACTGATAAACAGATCAGTTTGGCACAGAAAGGAGCAGACTATACAATCCTGAGCATCGAAAAACTCGAGAGATTACCATTGACAATGTCAGAGAGTCCTGTCATTGAATGGATAATACACGGAATTATCACAATTCCGATAACAACTTTCCGATTTCATAAATGCCTTGAGTACATACCTGCTGGCCAGTATGAACAATTGGGTAAGGGATATGTAAAATCCGAATGGAAATTACCATACACTCATTCTTGCTATAGTGACAGCGACAAAAATGTATTTCTTAGTGGTAACAACTGTAAACACTCACTAAGCGGTATACTTTTGTGTCAGGGTATTAATTTACACGGAGCATGTGATGGAAATTCAAACAACCTTTCGTGCCACCAGCTAGTCACACCTGCAACTCAGATAGAGCCCTTCTTTATGCAACTCGCAAACGGGAGTTACATTCTTAGAACGGATCACAGGTGTTGTGGCCTCGCGCCCGGGACAAGTTATCTAGTACAAGTTACGTCCATGGTCAAATGTTGCATGCAAGCATTGTTCCCGAGCGGGCCTCCAGACATAGTGACTCCCCTCTGGCCTCGTCTGAATCTCTATTCTATACGAATTGATACATTAAGCAAAATGAAATCTGTGCTTTTACAGACAACCGTGCCTATAACGTCATCTAAAGAGACGTATGATCTTCTAGTCGCAAGGACGGCTACTGAAGTCCATGACCTTTTATCAACAAATTGCCCCGTGCATTTCGTAGAAATGTTCAGCCAACTCCTTAACATGTCTAGTGCAACAAGCATCCCAGGCATATTTAAGACAGTCTTTACGGGACTGCTAACACCCTTCCAGGCAATTTTGGGAATCTTTCCTAATTTTGTGCACTCCATTTTTGGCGGCATTCCACTATTTTTGGGACTCATCGCAGGGATTCTATTTTTGACCATCCTGCTACGTTATGGCAAGCCTCGGCTCAGACATAGCTCCCATGGGAATGGAAGAGACAATCCTAGCAATGCGCTACAGGGACAGGATAACTAACGTCCTCGGATTGGCCAGGCTGAGAGATCTAAACATGACCTGGTTCCTTTCATTCAGACCGATATGGCAAAATTGCATTTTACCTGTGCTACGGTGTATGCTTTGCGGCGATGAATGCGTGTTGGACATCTGTCTTTCACTTCCATCAGCAGTACCAATGGACGTCGATACTTTGCTCAGTCCAATAACGGCTCACGCATTGTGTTGTCCCCAGCGGCTACCAATCCTGATGACGGCATTCGTGGAGACTCCTGTACTACAACCAAGTGGTATCAGTGGAGCGAGTGACAAAAGCAACATCATCCAGGTACAACGTTCTATGAGCATTGCTGGTCCTGCCTTCGATGACAGCAATCATTCTCACACCTGCCAAGTTACAGCGCTATCTAATTTGGTTGAACTATCACCTGATTTTGTAGACCAATTCTTTGCGAGCCTGTCTGATACGATGTTCTCACCCATAGAGAAACAATAACTTTTGAAAAGCTTTCCGACACACAGCGTTCCCATGAACTCTGAATTCGGCCTTCAGTTTTGATCAACAAAAACTGCCAGGAGCTTTGGAAAATCTATTTTCTTTGAATTGGACAATTTTTTAAAAATATTGACCCTCTCGTTTTGGCACGAATAATTCTTTGCTTAACGTAAAAACTATTCTTAGAGAACAGAAGCTTCACACTTCTATTTCTAAACACATCTAGAGACATAACAACATAACACCAGCCTCTAGCACACATGTTATTACAGTGCATTTTTATGTGATGATTTATCTCGCATTTCTTCTGTCAGAGATACTTCATGTGTAATTCTTTATGCATAATCGTTCATTGATTTCATATGCAATAATTTTTTGAATGATTACTATGCTTTAAAAAACGTACAGTACCTAAATTCCATGTATTACAAGTACGCCTATTTCGAATGCATTTATGTATTTTGGGGTGGGCAATGTTACACATGCATCTTATTGCTTAGTTTTAGTAATTTTGATGGACATGAAAACGTGGAGTGGGTGTTGCGTGCTTATCTAGGTTCCTGATCGATACTGTGACCTTATGCCCCTATTCGGCTATAAATCCATTTATTCCCTATATTGGCATAACCGTTCAAGTACGATTTTCTGAAAAGTCATCTCTGGCCTCACACGAACAGAGCCACATTCCAGCATGACTCTCTGCTACTTCCTTTGCGACCAATTAGTGCAATGACAGTGCAGCAGTCACTATCTGATATTCCTAGATAAAACTCCGAGTTCTTCAACAAGATAAAAACTTAGCAAACCTGGAAATCCCCGCTTGCTATGTTTTGATTAGTAATGGAACTCTAATGAGCAACTGATAACTGTCACTTCCTAGTGACATCTTTAATTGACGTCTTATGTCCAGCAAACTTGCGTCAAACCCGGCACCTGTCAGGTATAAATATTACCAACGTTGCCTTAAGCAATGTGAGATACGAGCTGCGAGTTCGTTGCCTGTTGCTGATGCCAGCTGCCTGCATGACCCTGTGTTGGTAAAAACTAGCACTCGGTCGCTGCAGCCTGCTATCCTGTGGTGGTGAAGCTGCTGATTACCATTATCGCCGCTACAGCGCGAACTATGGTACAGTACGCTTGAGGAGCCGAGCAGCCGTCCTCTGCGAAGACATCCAGCCGATTCCAGCTGCCCGCGGACGCTGTCACCCCTCCTTCCTCGACGCGCTGAGAGAAGCCGCTGCCTTTCTCGTGCAGAGAAATCCATTCCCGGCGCTTCCGGTTTACCCTCGCGGGTGACTGGGATATCGAGAGAGACCCCTGAAGGAGATACCAATCCTCCATCATTCTATTCAGAGGTATGGTGTTGACTAAACCCTTAGATGAGAATTCTTGAAACAAACCTTGGCAAAACCAACTTAACTTAAGCTACTTACTTACTCCCCCTTCTCACGTGTTAGGCTTAGGTCAGGCACACTGGGGTAGGCTTAGTTAGAGGCACCAGTTGAGTATGTTAGCCTAATGTATACATGACTGTATATATGTTTTATTACTTTTAAACCATTGTATGGCTAAGAAACCATATCAATGCTTTTACAGTTCTATTTCGCAATACTTATCTTACTGTACGTACTTTTTATAATAACAGTTATTGCAATTGTGGCAATACATTTCTCTTGTACGAGAAGAAAGACTGTTCAATAAATGTTAACCCTTTATTGATAAACGCCCGTCTCTCTATTCTCTACATACTGTGAAAGTAAACTGCACTAGACTGACTGAGCGAAATCTATGTCTATTGTTTCACACGACCCTAGAGATCGACTCTTGATCTGAGGAGCAAAGTTGTCATGTTGCACGGTTGTTGGAAAGCTGAATCCCTTCTTGTCTGTGCCAAGGAAGCTGATCACTTCCTATGCAGAGAAGAAAGTTTCCAGTGACCTCTGAGCTAGTTGGTAACACAACCCAATTAAGTTTAGCATAGTCAGTGGAGGCCTGGAATATCCGCAGTTCCACGTCGATACTACTGTTTATGTTATTCCAATGCGCAGGGCCTAGTGGGAAACTAGGAACTACACTACATGGCCCCTCCGACCATGCATGTTTTATTAGGGGCAATCTCCTAAGACCATGGTGGTGTCGCTGCCTATCTGTGGGATCAATCTGGGTTTTTCACTTCAAGCATTTGTCTAAGGGTTACGTGTCACCCCACCTATGATCTGCCAATCAGTTGCTTCAGGCGTAGGTCGCAAGGCCTGTCTGACCACTTATTTTTGACTTGGGGCTGATGGGGAGGTCATATCGGGTGGATTCAACAACCACAATGCAAGTTAGTTGTTATACATACATATACCATGGCGTACATCAGCAATCATCTTTTTCAACATTAACACTATGGTTCATCCAAGTTGCTGTAAGCAGGAGACATGTACTTTTTTGATCACATTGGACTGTCCTCCATCAACTTTAATCAATTTATTTTGTCTCAGTAGCAATGCATTGAACTTAAGTGTCTATTCTTGGGTGCATGATAGTAGATGCCTTCAGTATGCATTAAAAAGCCAAATAAATGGTGAGGCCTCTGCTGAAGCCCAGAAATGATTACTGCCGGGGAGAGTAGACAGAGATGTTTTAGGGCATGGGCAAAGTAGGCAATTGTTTAGGAAGCCTGCCTTCCAAAGGGCCACTTAGGAAAGTGAACTTTCTCTCTGTTTGAGCTCTACCTATTGTATTTCTTTAGTTAAACCTCTCTTCCTTTCTGACTACCTCTACTGGTTACTTTGTCTCTGAATCCAGTTTCATCTGAAGGATTTCTGGGGTCCTGTGCAAAATATATTTAATCTGTTTTTGTGTAAACTTGTTCAAATTTAACATATACTTTAGTACTGTTTGGCAACATGTTGGCTTGAATTAACAGGAAATGGGTAATTTATATAAATTTGTTCCTTACAGGAGCCAACTTCAAATTTGTTTCTTACATGACCCCTCAAAATACTTCTTGTCAGAGGCCCCTAAAATCCTTAAGATGACACTGGGAGTGGAAGTTTCTTGGCCAAGCTATGGTAATCCATTCTGGAAGAAATTATTGAAAGTATTTCCTAGCAAGATTCTACACATGTACATTGGAGACTAATCATTCTTCCAGCAGGGGTTCAAAATATGGTACCAAATGGGCAGAAACTTGACTTATAGGTGCTGAGCAGGTGTATGGTATTCAAAGCTACTTCTCTAAGATCTTTGCTCATCACATGAAGCCTGCTACAAGCCTAAAATTGCTGGAGTGATAATGATTTGTTGTCTGGTGGTGCATAGCTCTTGGACAAGTAATATCCTGGTAAAGATTCCAGGAAATATTCTGTGGCTGTGACTTTATGGAGTAAGTGCGTCATATCCAATTTCAAGTGTTTTGAGATGCTGAACAGAGATGTGATCTGTATGGCCATTGTGTGATCATTCCAACTGGCAGGGTGATGGGGGCGGGGGCTTGAATTAGAGGATAGTGCATATGGATCACCGCCAGAGCTTATCGGACACCAGTATTTGACTGATTTAATTAATATGTCTTTTTTACAATGTTGTTTCAGATTTTTTTTGTAGGAAGAAAGAGTTAAAGTAAGAAGTATACACATTCAGACATGTATCCTACCCCAAGGAGCATTCCTCCAGGTCACATTGACTTCTTTTACTTATTTTCCCTGATATCTCCTTCTACAAAACATAATCCAGAATCATGGATGCTGATTGCCTATGGTAGATCTATGTATTAGTGGTCTGTCAGTCAATCCTTAGTTCATAGGATCAGTTTTCTTTTTTTTATATACATTTTTATTGGAATTTACAAATTACATATAATAACAACAGACATGTAAAGCTTGATGTTCTTTGGATGGTCATCGCTTCGGGCTTTTGTGATGGTTCCGGCAGTTCTAATTTGTTTGCCCAGAAGGACTGGCATACCAGTAACATGTAACACTTATTGTCGCCAGTGACTGGTTTTTTGTTCACAACATAAAAACATAAAACATAAAACACAGAGTAGTGGTCATTGTTTGTGACAGAAAATACCACCGCGTTGGCGCTTGGATTATGCTTTGTCTATGGTGGTTTGAAGGAGTTTATGAATTTGTCTAGTTTAGACCACATCACTCTGTTGGGGTGGCTACCAGGTGTGTTTCTGAGAGTGGTGTAGTCTGCTCCTCTGAGGAAGATCACCCAGTTCAACCACCCTTTGAATGTTGCTTTGGTGGTGTTCTTCCAGTTCATGAGCACTGTCTTTGCTGCTGAAGTGAGGAGGAAGTCAAGGAGGTTTCTGTCCTCTTGCGTTGGGATGTCTGGTGAGATGTGTGCTGTGACAATTGTGGCGAATGTTTGCGTAAGTCTGCAGCCCAGCGTTTTATTTGTGAAATCTAATACCCTTTTCCAGAAATGTTTGACTTTTGTACAACTGAAGATAAGGTGTTCTAGGTCTCCTTTCTCTCTACTGCAATTCCAGCAGGTATCGTTGTCCCTTGGGCCTATTGAGGCTAGTCGTACTGGTGTCCAATGGACTTGGTGGAGTAACCAGAATTTGGTCTGTGCTAATACTGGGGATACCATATTTTTAGACGGGGAACCCACAGTGTTTGTATTTCCTGTTCTGTCAGTTTGGATTTTGTCTGGGTTTCCCAGTAGGCCATCTTTTTTGCGTTAAGCTTGGATGTGACAGGTCGGAGTAATTTGTATAGGTGTGAGACTTGGTGCCCTGTCTTATTTATGTTTTCCATAAACTGGAAGATGGATGGGGTTTGTCTGTGCAGTTTTGATTTGGATAGGGCTGTTTTGATAGCTAGGAAATTGTACAGTTCTATTTCTGGGAGGTTGTGTTTTTCCTTTAGGTTGTTGAAAGTGTATGGCTTACCATCCGTTTCCAGCTGTGCTGGAAACTGAATGCCTAGCTTCTTCCATGTATTCATGTCTAGTGTTTCTGCGCCTGTACTTAATCTTGGGGTTAGACCAGAGTGTTTCCCATTGTGAGTTTTTGATGCTGATTTCTAGGTTGCGATCTACCATTAGTAGCGCCTGCTTCGTGATCTTTAGAATCGGGTTGTTGTTGAGTGCTTGTTTGTTGGATATTAGCAGTGTGAGTGGGTCGGTGTTGTTCAGCATGGCTTTCTCTATGGCCAGCCATGTTGGCGTGTATTTTTGCATAGGGAGCAGCCAGTGCATCCCTTGTCTGGCTATGAATGCTAGTTGAAACGTTTTCAAATCAGCTAAGTTGAGCCCACCCAGTTTCTTCCCCAGCCGCAGCTTGCAGAGGGCCATTCATGCCTTTTCCCCTCTCCAAATAAATTTGTTGATCATTTGGTCAATTTTCTTGGGGAAGTCTTCTGTCAGGGGCAGGGAAAGCATGTCTGCAAGATAGTTGATTATAGGGGTTAGGATCAGTTTTCTTTTGGATTGTTTATAACGTTGCCCACTTTCACATATTTGAAGGACTTTTTAAATAAAAACTTTCCACCCATGTTTGATCAGAGCACCTTTGATTCATTTTGGTCTAGGGTTTGTTGAGAGTCCATCCATGGTGGGATAACTCACATCGGAGTGACTCTTAAAAGTTGTTTTTTCTCAATAAACCTTCATCATGAAATATGTTGCTATTGACACACAAACAACTCGGCTCATCAACATCAGAATTGGCATGTCCAATTACTGAATCTGAAGAGGTAATCTGATTGGATGATCACAGATAGAAAATGTTCAGTTGATCTGCCTTTGCACCCTGGTCTGAAATGTAACACTGTCACAATAATAGGTGGCGCTGTGAAACCTTGTTATGGAATTTGAACAGATCAATTTAATAAGGGTGTGACTGAGTGCATACAGTTCTTGTAAAAGCTAGGTCTGCAGAGTTTTTTAGCTACATCTTCCGTGTCTATACATCGGAGGTATGATGGCAGTTGGTTCCAAGCTGTGGTGCCTAGTACCATAAAGGATTTTCCACCTCGAGTTTTTAATTTGAAGGACGTGGCTTCAGCAAATTTGCACTTGAGGACCTCAATATTCACAGGGTCTTATTATGCCTGAATCTCGCAGTGAGGATTTAGAGCAGGTAGCCTTAAATGCTCTAAAGAATAGCAACAGGGTCTTAAACAAGATTATTTTATGAATTGGTAACCAATAGAGTCTTTTTAGTGCGGCTGATGCAGAGCTCCATTTAGCTGATGGTCAATGTAATGGGTGAACCATAACCAGTAAGCCATACATGCAGGGCATCGCCACACACCCCGGTAGTCATTGTGTGCATGACATGGCCAAGATCTGTACCCCACGAATAAAATAGTCTCCATGCTAAGTATGTACTACACACCTAGAGTGACCAAAGACAATGCATATGCACTGAGCAATATGAGCTGAGCTCAAAGCATGACTGAAGGTCATGCTGTTCGCACAGCATATTTAGGGCATGGCAAGGCCAGCACAACTGTCGCTCCAAATCATTACAAAAAAATACATTCTCAGAACAAACCTTTTGTTAATAGACACTAATGTTCTCTTTTAAGAAAAGTTATCAGTGAGCATACAAAAGTACAAATCTAAGAGAAAGTCTGTTGTAGGGATGTTAAAATGTTAAAATTTCAATAAAACACTTACATTATCCCAGACTGCGCAATCTTTTTTTTATTTTTTTTAAATATTTTTATTTGGATTTTCACCCCCCCCCCCTTATTATACAGGGCACACAACAGAAAAAAGGAAGATTCGTTAAGATTGACATGCAACATTTTACAGTACATATGTACTTACAAAATATACAAATTAATCAACAATACAAAGTAGGGCACAGCATACAAAACACGACAATAAATTAGATCATAATCACATTAATCTATAATACATCCTATCCTGGTTCCCTCTCCTTCCAATTTTGTATAGGTTCCCATATTTCCTGCCCTAAATTCTTGTCTCTTCTACCCCTCCTTGCATAAATCGCTTTCTCGAGGTTATAAGCAGCTAGTAATTTTGGAATGTAGGTGGTAAACGATTCAGCCAAGCCGTCGCGATGCAAAGCCTTAAAACCGCCATAGCCACAAAAATAAAGTATTCATACTGGGTCTGACTAGAATTATCCTCTATTCCAAGGAGTACCACTGCTGTAGTTAGGGTAACCTCTATCCTTAGTGTTCTTCTAAGGAAGACTTCAATTTCATCCCGTGTACTTTTTAAATGGGTACAAGTTGCAAACATGTGGACTAATTAGCCTCAAGGCTATCACATCTTTGACACATAATACCAGCTACCCCTCCCCATTGTGCTATCCTGGAGGGGGTATGGTACAGAAAATACAATGTCTTATAATGTTGTGCCTGAAGTGGTGCTGAACACAGAAGTTTCTGTCCTAATTTCACAGACCTATGGAAAGATACCCTTTCTATGCCCAGCTTCTGCACCCACTTTACCTCAAACTTTTCCCGATCATCTACTTGATGGTCTATTAGTTCAGAGTAGAACCTTTTAATTGTACACTCTGTACCATCCAGCACAATATCCAAAATGGTATTTGTACCAAATCCCGCCCGCCCTCCAGTTTTTGTCAACAAAAACTCCTAATTTGTAGAAACTTAAAAAAGTGGGTAACATCTAATCCATATATTGCCTAAAGGCTACTAAACTGCATTACACCCTGCGATCCTATCATATCACCAATTTTGCTAATCCCATGTTTTCCCCATTCCGAAAAAACAGCACCAGAAAATATATCTCCAGGGAGATTGGGGTTATTACTCAGTCTAATATATGCATTATATCTGCCTAAGCCACATTTTTCGGCTAAAGAAATGCAAATCTTATAAGCGGCCATGACTGTTTTAAATTTAGTTCTTTTGAAATAGCTATACTCAGTAAACTTCAGAAAGAGATTCTCTGCATGCTCTCCTAACACTAATGCATATATCGCAAAGGTTCCTAATTCGTCATGCTGCCCCTCCAAATAAACATACCATATATTGAAGGCACGCTGCCCAGTAATACATTCTTAAGTCAGGTAGGGCCCACCCGCCTCGTTCCCTCAGCAGTGCCATATATCTAAGCGCCCTTCTGGTCTTTCCATGTGCCCACACAAATCGATTTATCATGTGCTCAAGGTCCTTAAACCACTTAGCTTCAAATAATAATGGTATGGGCCTAAATAAGTATAAAAATTTAGGGAGAAAAATCTTTTTTACTATGTTCGTTCGGCCTACTATTGAAAAGTGTATATTATGTAACCTGTCTAAGTCTTTTTTGGCCTTATTTATTACCAGTGTTATGTTTGACTCCACCAGTTTGTCTAAGTCTGACATTATTGTCACCCCTAAATATACTATATATATTAATAATAACTGTGGTTCTAAAGAAACTCAGAACTCTGTGCTCAGAATGTGTCTAGTCTACTACAAGGTACGTTTGGACCCATCACTGTGTGATATGGATACCCATCAGTTACGCACTCTGGACCGCCCTTCTTGTCATCATTTGGGCCAGTCTCACCAAGTGGTATGTCCACAGCGCACAATTAGTACACTTAGATAGTGGTAACTGAAAAGCAGTGCACAAAAAATGAGTGAAAGTGAATGATTAAAAATGGATAGTGGGAGCCGAAATGACTTTAATAAGAGGCAATCCACTTCCAAGATTAAAAGAACGTGAAGTGCAAAATTACAGTAGTTTTAAACAAATATCTACTGCATGTATGGAAAGGTCGACATGTTTCTGCAGTTAACAGATACTAAGTGTATCACCTGCTTCTTCAGGACAAGAAATATATTTTGCTACTGCTTGAAAAGGTGCGTGCGTGCATAATAGAAATTATATAAATATTGTGATATCACCTGAGTAGGCCCTCTCAACGCTCCTGTTTAGTAGAAGCTGATTCCCTCAAGCGAGAGGAATCATGAGTAGACGACACATGTAAAAGAAAACAGAGAAAATGGGACAACACATTAATGGAAGTTATCACTCCTGAGTTTCGACAGTTTCAACAGTTGAAATTACTTATGTACTTGTTTATTTCAAGTACATTACCCAACCCTTCATTATTTAGATATACCTCTCACTCACCTAGAGTTTGAGGGACCGGCGCCGCTCCTCACCTGGCCACAGCAGTAGCAAAATATATTTCTGGTCCTGAAGAAGCAGGTGATACACTTAGTATCTGTTAACTGCAGAAACATGTCGACCTTTCCATACATGCAGTAGATATTTGTTTAAAACTACTGTAATTTTGCACTTCACGTTCTTTTAATCTTGGAAGTGGATTGCCTCTTATTAAAGTCATTTTGGCTCCCACTATCCATTTTTAATCATTCACTTTCACTCATTTTTTGTGCACTGCTTTTCAGTTACCACTATCTAAGTGTACTAATTGTGCGCTGTGGACATACCACTTGGTGAGACTGGCCCAAATGATGACAAGAAGGGCGGTCCAGAGTGCGTAACTGATGGGTATCCATATCACACAGTGATGGGTCCAAACGTACCTTTTAGTAGACTAGACACATTCTGAACACAGAGTTCTGAGTTTCTTTAGACCCACACTTATTATATATATATATATATATATATATATATATGTATGTATATATATATATATATATATATATATATATATATATATATATATATATATATATATATATATATATATATATATATATATATATATATATATATATATATATATATATATATATATATATATATAGTGTTTTGCTTCAGGGGTCATAACTGTGTCTGGGTCTTTAAATATTTCCCTTGGACCCTACCCTCTCCGTATGTGTTGTAACCCCTAAATATACACCAGTTTGAACTACCCGATGATCCGAACAGACCGCCTTACTATTTTTAATAATCTGTGTTTTTGCCGTGTTTAGAGCATAGCCAGACACGTCTCCGAAATGCTGTGCTTCCGCCTGAACGAGGGCAATAGCTTCTGTTGGCCGATAAGTGACAATAGCAACATCATCGGCGTAAGCCAAAATTTTGCATTGCCCCTTATGGGTGTCTACTGGGCAGATATTATCATTTAAATCTATACGCCGTATATATGGGTCCATATAAAGAGCGAACAGGAGCGGGGAGCAGGGGCACCCCTGCCGCATACCCCTCTTAATCTGAAATGGCAGCGTATACCCCTCATTTATTGGTATACGAGCAGTTGGAGCTGTGTATAAGACCTGCAAAGCTTTTACCAGGCCCCCCCCCAAACCCCACCCTCCTCAAAATAACCCGGTCGAAAGCTTTTTCAGCGTCTAATAACATTACTGAGAATGGGTCTCCTGCAACCTCTGCGGCATCGAAAAGCGTGATGACCTTTCGGGTATGATGGGTGGTGCTCCTCCCTGTGATAAACCCATGCTGATTCATGCTCACCAGGGTTTTGATTACTTTTGCAATTCTAAGGGCTAGAGCCTTAGAGTAAATTTTAGTATCCGCGTTCATTAAGGTTATTGGCCTATATGAACCAGGTTGATTAGATGGTTTGCCTTTTTTTAAAGTTATTACGACGTCTGCCACTGCCCAACTATTCTGAACTGATTCCCCTATCTGCGCCTGCTGCATTGTTTTTTTGTTTTTTTTATATTTTTATTAATCATTGCAAGAGAAATATACATAAGAAAAAAAGGAAAAAAGACATTAGAAATTCATAAAACGTTAGAATCTTATACAATAGTCAATGATACAGAGGAACACTTAAAGAACAAATGATTTTTTCGAGATTCAAAAATGAATAAGTAATAATTGTAGCCAGCATTACCCAAACAATAATATTACACGAAAGGTCTCCAAATTTTCTCTCTTTTCCTTAGAGATTGAGGTCCCCTTAGTTTTGTCAGTGAAAGTTCCATCAACTGTATCTCCTTGCTTAGAGCCCACCATTCCGAAATGTGCGGGGGGTTAGGGGAGATCCATGCCCTAGCTATAACCAGCCGTGCACAAGCAATTAAGATGGTAATGAGGTCTTTGAATATGTTACTTGTATCCTGCAGATCGAGTAAAATCAGCTGTGCGGTGAATTTCGGGCTAGTTATTTGTTTATGGGAGAGTATGTCTTCTATTTTTTCCAAAATTCAGTCAGGGAAGGGCATGAAAAAAACATATGCACTAGATCGGCGGCATGTAAGTCACATTTAGGACACTTCGTACGGCTGCTGACATCATTGTTGCCTGCCCAGCTAGATATTCTCTGCGGCGTATAGTAACGTTGGCAAATAGTTCTATAGTGCTGTAGTCTTAAGCTAGAGGACTGGACCACCTGATTGATTTGATGTAATGAACCCGAAATTTGATTTGGTGTTATGTTTATACCCATCCTTTTGGTCCATTTAATAGCAAGTTTGCCACAGTCGTCCATTTTTAAATTTATTAGACATGCGTACCCCTCACTAATAATTGATTTACTTTTATTAGAGTACAAACAATTTAAAATCTCTGATTGGCTAGCTTCTTTAATTTTCATTTTTCTCACTAGAAAGTCTCTCAATTGTATGTATTTGAAGTACATGCCATCATCCAATTTATATATAGTTTTTAGTAACGTAAAATCTAAAAAGCCCTCGTGTCCAAAAAGGTCTCCTAATGTACGAACCCCACATCCAGCCCAGGAAATCCCTGCCCCATCTGAGAAAATTCCGGGGAGGCCTGGGTTATCCCATAAGGGTAAGTCTGAATGAAAGAAAGAAAATTTCCCATAATTCATAATGGTGTTCCAGATGGCGATAATTTCTCTAGCAGTCTTAAATTTAACACGTTTGAAAAAAATGGGATCATGGACCCTTTATAGGAAATGGCTGCTATCAGAGCCTAACATGAACTCATAGAAAAAAAGTTGAGGCAGTTTAGTGGTGAGCAAGCTTCGTGGACGAGAAAAAAAGTAGCGAAAAAATATAATTTAAAGTCAGGGAACTTCAGTCCACCTTTCTCAGTGGAGAGTTTCAATGATTGGATAGATCTACGGGCTTTCTTATAGCCCCATATGTAGCTGCTACATAACCCATCAAGTCTTTTGAAGAAAACACTGCTAAGTCGAAGCGGGATGCATCTAAATAAGTAAAGAAATTTGGGGACAATTTTCATTTTAATTAAATTAATCCGGCCGGCAAGGCTCAGTGGAATCTTGTGCCACTTTTTAAAAGACAGTGCGACTTCTTTCAGAAGTGGACTGTTGTTAAGGGTGATTAAGTCTCCAAGATAAGCTGACATTTTTATTCCAAGGTACGTGGCGTTGTTACAAATGCCAGGGACTGGGGTCAATGTTTTATAGTTGACTATGATTTGCGTCTTGTTCAAATTTAATTTATACTCCGAGACCTTCCCAAATTCTTCCGATTCTCTAATGATCAGGGGTAGTGATTTAGCTACATCAGTTGTAAAGATGGCTATATCATCCGCGTATGCAGTTGTTTTTAAAGCATGTCTACCAAATTGAAAAGGAATAATGTTTGCTTGAGTCAAAAGTGCATTTAAAAATGGTTCTAAAGAGAGAGCAAACAGCAGGGGTGAGAGAGGACACCCCTGCTGGGTTCCTCTTGCTATTTGAAATTTAGTAGAATCCATACCTGCATAACGTATCTTAGCTGTAGGTTGGCCGTACAGGGATCTGATCCAACCAGTGTAGTTACTTTGAAAACCGAATGCCCTAAGAACAGCCCACAGATAATCCCACCCCACTCGGTCGAACGCTTTTTCCGCGTCGAGCATTATCATACCGAGTGGGGAGAGCTCCGTAGAAGCTACATCAAAGGCTGTGATAGCCATATTGACATGGGCCGTTGTGTCTCTCCCTGTAACAAACCCATGCTGTTGGATGTTAACCAGCTCTGACATATGGGGGCTAGCCGAGTGGCCAGTATTTTGGAAAAAGCCTTAGCATCAGTGTTTATCAAAGAAATGGGCCTGTAGGACCCGCAATCGTTGGCTAGCTTCTGTTCTTTTAGAAAAAATACTATTTTAGCCTTATTCCATGAAGCTGGCGCTTTCCCTGTTTCCCTAATGGAATTAATAACTAAACTAAAAAGGGGAACTAATTCCTGTAAACATATTTTATAAAGTTCGATTGGAATTAGGTCTTCCACGGCCGCTTTACCGGACGGAAGAGAAGCTATTGCTGATCTTATCTCCATAATACCTGCTGCATTGTAATGCACAAATCCTGCTTGATTACATCCCAGAAGTTTTTAAAGAATTCCACTGGAATTTGATCAGGGCCTGTGGCCTTACCAGAAGGGAGACTAGTCAAAGCGGTCAAGATTTCTTCCACAGTAAAAGGTGTCTCCAACTTCCTCGCATCATCCTCTGGTAGAATAGCTACCGGAATATCCCGCAGATAATCACATATTTTAGATAAATCGCTTGGGAATTCTTGATCATATAATGAGATATAAAATTTCCTAAAAACTTCACGTATCCCCTCTGGATCTACGACTACTGTTCCCGCCTCATCACAGATCTCCCTCACTTGTCCTGTTGATACATTCTGCCTTGTACGTATAGCAAGGGTACGACCAACGGATTCATTAAATTCATAGCATCTCTCCCTATTCCCTAAGTATGTTTTTGCAGCCTTAATGGCTATGCTTTCCTCTGCCTCCATCTTTACTTTTGCTATTCTAATTAAGACTTGGTCTAGGGGTACCCCCCTTACCACACTCTGAATTAATTCCTCCTCTGCATCTGCCACGGCCTTAACCAGCTCTGCCTCCCTTTGTCTTTCCCTCCTCCGACTTGCTACACTGAAGCTTAATGTCTCCCCTCGTACGGCCGCCTTAAAGGAGTCCCACATATTCCCAGCAGCCGTGCTACCTCTGTTGATATTAAAAAACTCCTAATCCACTCAGTCATATGTGCAATGTAAGCCTCCTCTTTCAGTAACCCTCTCTCGAATGTCCATACTCGACCCGATCCTTTACCTGAACCAAAATTTACTGTTAATATCAGAGGGTTGTGATCGGATATTATCCTAGGATGTCTCTCAATTTTAATTTTGGATTGCAAAGAATTTGAAACAAAGAAATAATCTAATCTTACACAAACTTTGTGCGGAGCGGAGTAGTAAGTGTATCCCTGCTCTCCAGGCCTTAAAACCCCCCATTCAGCCTATAAGGCATTATTTCTTGTAAGACTGCATAAAGACCACCAGACTCTCTTTTTCCTGCCCTGGTACCCACCGTTAGCTATCCCTCCCACTCCACCTGCCCTGTTAATATTAAAATCCCCCATCAAGATAATAGTTGGGGACCAAGTGGCTAACTCCAAATCCATAAAATCTAGAATATCTGGATCATCTTCCGTCGAACCATATATACACCCTAAAGTAACCCACTCATCATTAATTTTCAATTCTATCAGGACCCATCTCCCCCATTGATCTTCCAGCTTTCTCCTTATCGTGACATCTCTACGTTTTGACAGGATTGCAAATCCTCTGTTTTTAGCCCCTTGCTTGGAATATGCCAGGACACTAAACCCCAGATGATCTAATAAATAGCCTTGTTGTCCCTCTATATAGGTTTCCTGGAGGCATACAAAGTCCACATTTAAAGATCTTAACCATGTAGCAACCCGTTTTCTCTTATTGCGATTGTTTAGGCCACAGACATTAACTGTCAATATACGCGTATTCATTAATGTACATCAGATAATTGTTCCAACAAGCTCTCATCAGTAACAAACAATTTTTGATCAATTCTCCCTTGTTGCATTGTCATCACCCACTCACACTCCCCAAGTTTACCAAAATTTCCCCGCATGTAAAAACCCAACCAAAAAACAACGTGCCCTGTACCCCCGCCCCCTCCCTCCACCCAGCCCCCCACCTCCATCCGACCCCCCCTTACGGGCAAATAGGTCAGTCCTGACCTATGCGTGACAGCTGTAGCCCCAAGTGCCAGCCACCCCTCTTACTCCCGCTCCTAATAATACCGTTACGTGCCTCTAGAATATATCATGCCATGCCATGCCATGCCATACCATATTTGAGCTATTAAGTGCTGTAAAATGCTGCAGATGTACTCTTCCTTATCAAATAACCTTGGCCATACATATTTTCATTCTTACACATAATTACTTTGACTGTCTTAAGGCCACGGTCATGATCTTTGAGGTTCCTCTCCTACCTTTCATCTCATCCAGATAAGCCTGAGCTTTAATTTCGGAGAAGAAGTTCTTAAACTGTCCGTCAACCACTACCTTGAGGCGAGATGGAAACATTAGATAGGCCTCGCAGCCTATATTTTGAAAAGGGGTTATCATTTGCCTCATGCGCCACCTCCTTTCCACTGTCGCATGACAGAAATCCGGGCGGGCAAAAAACGTCGTACCATTGCGCGACCGTCTAGCCTCAGGTTTGGCCTTATCCATGATTTCCTGCATTAATAAAAAATGTCCTACATATATCAAAATCGCCCTTGGTTTATCAGTTGCCATCCCTTTTCTCTGCACCAGGGGAAACCTATGGGCCCTCTGTATCTCATTCTCCCAATTCCAGGAAGACAGCTCAGGAAAGGCCCCCTTTAACAAATTAACAACAAAGGCCCGCACGTCCTGCCCTTCTTTCCCTTTCCCTTCCACCACCCCAAGTAATCTGACATTGTTCCTCCTCTGACGGTTTTCATAGTCCTCAAGCTTCCAATGTACATCTGCTGCTATTTTTTCATGCTCAGTTTTAAACACATTCCACTTCCCAACGTCTTCTTCCAGTCTCTCAGTTCTAGCCTCGACCTCTGTGACCCTTGTTTCCATGTCTGTGTAAAGTTTATTCACTTTCCGAAGTGAGCCCTGTAATTTTTGATTGGCCTGCTTTGCCCTCCGGGATTCGTTCCTGGCCTCCCCCTGCATTTGTTTCAGCGTAGCATGCAACATATCCATTGTAGTCCCTTGGCTTTGGCCTGGAGTATTAGTCTGGGTATGAGATGAATTAACGCCTCCCTCTTGGTAAATTTGGGAAGTGGCTGAATAATCCCAATCCAGTTTTTTAGAAACTTCCGGCTATAAGGGGCTCACATTAAGGTTTATCCTACTACGTGACCTACTCTTCTTGGCTCTCTTTTTGGTGTATGCCTTATGCTTTGCTTCACTTCCTTCACTTTCTGGCGTTGATACAGCTGAGTCTGAATCCAGCTCCGATTCTGAACTGCGACTTTCGCTTTCTGTTATAGCGTCAGACGATACCTCCTCTTCCTCCTCCTCATTCAAAGAGAAGAAACAGTCATCACTGGGGGAGCCAGGGATCGTAGTTACACCTCCTATACTTTGAGCGGGAACTACACATTCATTATGTTCTTTACGTTCCGGGCCAAGATTATCCATTTCCTGAATAATATCCTTGGGGCTTGTTGCCCGCTCTGTACCACTGCCTGGGCGTAATACCATAGGAGCCTCCAGGCCCCCCTTTGAGTGCCTGCGAGGAGCTACTATACTCTAAGGGCCCGATGTAGGTAGGGCGTTACCGATCGGTAACGGCCGAAAATACCAATTTTTGGCCCTTACCGATCGGTAAACGGCCATCGAGATGTAGGGAACGAAAAACATAAAGAATCGGAGTGAAAACCGAATCGGAATGAGTACCGAATGGGAAAGAATCCGATACGTACATACCGAAAATCGGATATGTAACGAATCGGAAAAACACCGATTCGGATGCAAAGACCGATTCGGTCCATGTACCGAATCGTTAGTGACACCGAATCGGAAAATCACCGATTCGGTCCATGTACCGAATCGTTAGTGACACCGAATCGGAAAATCACCGATTCGGTCCATGTACCGAATCGGTAGAAAGACCGATTCGGACAAGAGCCGAATCGGAAAACATGCCGATTCGTATGAATCGCCGATCGGGAAATTCCCCGATTCCGACAGTTGGGGAGATGTAGGGAGGCACAGAAACACCGAAATCGGCTCAAAATCGGTAGAATTCACTCGGTATTTACCATGGATTGCAATCAGGTGGTAACCAACTCCAACCCATATAAACAGTCCCAAAATGCATTGCAACTTGCAGGATGGCAGCTTTCTATGTCATTGCGAGGCGGCTACGGCTACAGCAGGAAGGACAGAGGGAATGGCTAAGAAATGAACAGGTCTACAGACAGAGGATAACCCTGTTCATGCTCACAGAGGCAGAGATACTACAGAGATACAGGCTGGACTCTGACACCATACTTGAGCTCATCAGGGATCTCAAGCCATTCTTGGACCACCACACCCCAAGGGCACACGCCATCCCTGCGCACATCCAGGTGCTATGCAGCCTACACCTGCTAGCGTCTGGCAGCTATCAAAGTGGTGTAGCAGCAGCAGGAGGGGTGAGCCAGAGCAGCCTGTCAAGGTTCTTCCACACATTCCTTGATGCCATGATACACAGGATGGACCAATACATCTCTTTCGCTGCAACCCACGCAGAACTGCTACAAACCAAAGCTGACTTCTACCAGATGGCACAATTTCCCCAAATCATCGGTTGCATAGATGGCACGCACATTCCGATTTGCCCACCAGCGGACACCGAATACATATACCGCAATCGCAAGTCTACACACACCATCAACGTGCAGGTGATCTGCAATGCAAAGTGCACCATCACAGACCTGGTAGCAAAATTTCCAGGGAGTACCCATGACTCCTATATTTTCCAACAGAGCGGCATATATGCACGGCTGATGGCTGGCGAATTTGGAGAAGGATACCTCCTAGGTGAGACACATCATCAGACCCCCATAACACATAGTAGGTAGGTGGAATACATGTATGCATGTGTCTAATGTGACCCCTTTCTCTTCCAGGCGACAGTGCATATGCCCTCCGCTCATTCATACTCACCCCCTACCTCAACCCCTCCACACCCAGCCAAAGGAGGTATAACCGGGCCCACATACGCACAAGGAATGTTGTCGAACGGACCTTTGGCATCTGGAAAAGTAGATTCAGATGCCTGCACAAGAGTGGAGGTGCAAGGCAGTATACCCCCATCACCTGCTGCAAGATCATAGCTGTATGTGCAATGTTACACAACCTTGCGGTGAAGAAGGGCACTGAGGTGGAGTTGTCTGACTACGAGGACCATGACGACGACGAAGCTGTGCCACTGACACAGCCAGCTGGGGTGTGTACGCCAAGTGATGGCAGATACAGACGTGAGGAGATCACTGAGAACTATTTCTGACTGAGTACAGATGCAAAGACAGCTAAATGTTGATTGGAAAAAACAAATTTTAATAGTGTTGCAACACAGTTACAGCACTGATGTGCAACAAAAAATGGTGTATGGTAAATAAAATAAAGTCCAAGGTTCTGGTTGCCTCACCCGCCCTTGCAAGGCTATTTTTTTGCCCGCTTGCCAGACCCACTGGGGTGTCCCTCAGCCCCCTCTGAATGCCCAGCAGCATCAGCGGAGCGCCTGGTGCTCCTCCGTGGCTCAGACGCAGCGCTGGCCGGGCTGCTGCGGCTGCTGCTGTCCCCAGCATCACCCAGGTCCAGGGCAGGATTGGAGGCGGTGTTTGAAATAATCATGGCCTCCATAGCCGTGGTGATCCGGGCCATCCCCCTAGTAAGCTCAGCCGTATGCTGACTAAGGACAGATTCCTGGTTGGCGCTGCGATGGCACAGTTGTGCCGTCGCCGCTGCAAGGCGGCCCATGGCGCGGTTCAGCACCCGGGCATCCTGCCTGCGCACCAGCTCATGCTCCTCCTGTCTGCTAGATGAGTGGGTGATGGCAGTGGTTAGCCTGCCTAACCCTGCTGCCACCTCCTTGTTCGATTCCACGACGGCCTGGAATCCCTTGACCAACTCTCCCATCTGCATGTTGTGCTGCAGGAGCTGGCGTTGGCAGGCCATAGTGGATCTTGCCTGTTGCCTCTGAATTTTCACCATCTGTCCCTCCAGGCCCAGGAATACACTGCCCTCCCGTGCTGGTGCAGCAGTGGTGGTGATGGTACGGCGCCGGGCACTGCTGCTTCCGGCCTGCTGAGTGGGCTGGGGTGCCACTGGTGGGGGTGTGAAGCTGGCCGGTCCCTGAGCCCCTGCTCCCAGGACAGGTTGAACAGGTGGCAAGGCCACGGTTGTGGCAGGAGCTGGTGTAGGCGGAATGGTGTCCCTTGTAGGGGAGTTCTCTGGGGAGAACTGCAAGGGGGGTGTGCTGGCCATTACTGGGGAGTGCAGTGCATCGAAGTCAATGACCAGGACTCCCTCCATACCTAGCCCTGGGGTGTCTCCTTCCTCCTCCTCCTCCTGGCCAGCCTGGCTGGTGCTCGCTCTGCGACTGTAGTGTCGGACGGTGCTGCTCCCTCTGATGCCACTGTTGTTCCGCCTGATGGGGCCCCTAGGAACAAAGAAGCATTTGTAAACTGAGTGCCGATGTATTACAGTCAGTACAATTATAGCATTCCACATGTCCTTGCATCTCCTTACACTGTGTCACACTGTTTCCTGTCTTGTGATTCTGCACTGCCATATTTAGCTAACTTCTGCTGACTACATGTACCATGATGCTTGTCTCTTGTATGTTGGTGACAGTACTGTGCTGGGGTTTGCCTATGCATTGTGTCTAATGGGGAGGTGTCTGGTAGGGTGTGTCATGATGCGCATGCTTCTTACCTGTAGCTTTAGCTCTCGCAGAGCTGTCCAGGGTCCCGATTCCACTGACACTCTCCCTCTCAATGGTGCTGGAGACCAGGTCCTCCAGCTCGGTGAGGGGTGGCGCCGGGTTCGTGCCTCCTCCAGTGAGTCCAGCCTGCCTCTGTATCTCAGCCATCTTCCTCTTAGTGAGGCTGCGGATGTCATAGAATCTCTTTTTCAGTTCTTCTACAGACCTGGGGGTGACACCCGCAGCATTCACCTTCTGGGCGATGTCGGCCCAGATTCTCCTCTTGGTGCTGTCTGGCACGTTGAGGGACAGCTTGCCAAACAGCTGGCGGTGCTCCCTCACCACCTCCTCGACCAGCACCTGAAGTTCGGTGGTGGTGAACTTCGGCTTCCTCTTCTGGGAGGACTTCTGGCTTTCTGACTGCTCTGCCATGTTCTCCAGTTCAGTTGGCAACCTCCTACTCCCATTGCTGCTAACTGTGAGTGTTGAGCTCAGGCTGGCTCTCCAGAAACTTCTTAATTAGCTGCACCTGCCAGTGTTGCCACTCCCTGTTTGGGTGGGGGAGGGGGAGCCACCTCATTGGCTGAATCGGCTTTTGCCGAATCGGCTTTTACCGATTCGGTAATATCCGATTCGGTAAAATCCGATTCGGTATTATCCGATTCGGTAAAAGCCGAATCGGTTCCTTCAATGCATTCCTATGGGCTTTTTCGCCATGGGTGTGTTTTCATGGCTACGAATCTATGATTGCCGAATCGGATTTTACCGAATCGGCTTTTACCGAATCGGTATTCGCCGATTCGGGACCATCCGATTCGGTGGTAGCCGAATCGGTAATTTCCGAATCGTTGTTAGCCGATTCGGTACTTTCCAATTCGGACCGAGCCGATTCGGAACGTACCGATTCTCATTACCGATGCCGACCGATTCGGTATTCATTCGCTTTTTTTTCCCTACATCTCGTTTTCCGATTTCAGAATACCGATTCGGCCCGCCTCGGTATTTTGAATTCGGAAAATCGCGTTTACCTACATCGGGCCCTTAGTCATTAAGGGGTTATTTTGTAGCTCTGGTATCGCATCCGCAGTTTCTCCATCAATGCTACGCTCTACCTCACTGGGCGTATTACTATCCGGCTCAGTCAATGCATTTGTACTAAAGACATGGCCATCCTGATCATTCTTATCATCGCTCTTAGCGTCGGGGCCATCCCAGGGTAATTCTCTACCCCCCCTACGCCCTCCTTACTGTCAAGATCAGTAGTATCCGCCCGAAGCTCTGAACAATTAGCCTGCTCGCTCTGACCCGTCTGACCCTTCTGAGTGCTCCCAGCGTGTCCCGAGGGAGCTGTAGAGAAAAACTCCAATCTACATGCCGCCTCTGGCATCCGTACATCATTCTCCTTGCCTGCGGCTGCCATCATCCCCCGATCATCAGGAACGACCGTGCTCGGCTCTCCTCGAATGCTCATGCTCCCACTCGTCTCAGTGTCCGTTCGTGAAGGGGAGGGGGGGAGTGCCGGGCTCGGCGCTGGAATTGCGAAAGATTCATGGAGGGTAGGTTGCCTCAAGTTTCCCTCCTTACTGACACTTTTACTATCCTGGCGTTTTAGCCCCTTCTTATTTAACAAGCCTTTCTTTTATTTCGGCTTCTCGGGCTCCTCGCGGTCTTCAGAGTTATCTTTTCTTACGTTCTTCTGTGCTTGAGTTGTTGATCTTAAAATCGCAATCATACCAGCCGTACCAGAATCGCTGGAGACAGCCTTGTATCTTTTCTTCTCTTTTTGTGATTCTCTCTGTGGTTTCGGACCTCGAGGGGCCATATTCTGCATTACCACCCGCGTTCACCGTAGGATGCCTGCTTTTAGTTCTTTTAATGGTTTAGCTCCAAAAAACACTCTTGGCAAGCTCGGAGATGCAGAACTGGTTTTCTCAATCCAGTATGAAAAGCGCTGTATTAAATGCAGCGGATATAGCATGTTTCATCCAGAGCAGCTATCAGAGGCATCTTTTTCAAATTTCACCAGCCATTCTGGAGGAGCAAGAGAGAGAAGCAACTGGTCCCTCTGGCCTACCAGCGGCCATCTTGCCTCCCCTTACCACTCTCCTTTTTTCTGCGCAATCAAGGTGAACTGTACACCATTCACTCACTTTAACCCCTTCGACGCTCATGACGAGCTCAGCTCGCCATGAGTTACGCCTGTCGTATGCTCATGACGAGCTGAGCTCGTCATGTACCGCGGGTTTTTTAAAAACTCAGCGGGAAAACGGCCCGCTCGCATGAGGTTAACTCGCACTGCTCATGATTTTACATATGACATCAGGAAAATGGATGATCGATGACGTCACTGGTAGCATCACATATACATTTCCCAGTGATCTCATCAACGGCCTCACTTTATGCAACATGGGAAATCATTGCTTAAATAATGGCACAGTTTGGGAATTTGATTCTTATAATATGGCATGTGATAACACTTTTTGGGTGTGTGTCGGCTTTTAATTTCAATTTATTCTCGGTGGGGACATTTTATGAATGACAAAGAAAACCATGCCTTTCATCTTTAATCGAAGCCTTTTCTCAGTCTCTCTAGACACTGGGCTGTACCTGAGACCTACTAAAATATTAACACCTACCCAATTGTGAGTTTGCCGGATCGGTGTAGGGCAGCCTGCCATACTATTATGGTTAATTATGCAGGGTAAATAAATCATCCCCAGAGTTTTCACTTTCGGTCAAATTATATGCTGCGTTCACTCTATCACGTCCCTTTCACAAAATATGTTATATGATATCATTATTAAATTGCATGCCAGGATAGGTGAAAACAGTTACAACTAACATTACATCCCAAATACAACTTGGATAAAAACACTAAACTTCAGCTATCAGATTTGAGCCGTAATGCCGGCCACGACTGGAGAAGACTATCATGCTGTCAAACATTGCAGTGGAGTGGTGGAGTGATGCCTTTGGCTTTTCACCTCGGTAGCCCTGGGAACAAAGGCTTCGGGTTTGTGAGGCAGCTAAAGAGAGGTTCTGTGCACCGACCCGGGTACCTCATGCCCAGTGCACTCCAGGTGTTACGCGGCCAGTGGGCCGAAGGTGATTGGTGCGTGCGCAGTAAAAGAACTCAAGAGCAGACGGGGAGCTTGCACGAGACATCGGAGGGTGGCACTGAGTTAAGGACTCGGGAAGGCTGAGTGCTAGAAATCAGGTGCTGGCGCGTGGCACCAGCGGGGAAAGTGATATGCCAATCAAGGAACAGGGTGCGACACAGTAATAGCAGGACAAGACAGACACTTTGAAATTGTGGTGATAGCAGCAGGAGACATGGCCTAGAGGTCGTAAGGGAAGGGAAATCCAGGGTGACAATGAGATAGCAATCGGGGTGACACTGAGAGGAATCGCGGCCTGGCAGTCGGAAGAGAAATCCGCGTGTGACAGAAAGATAGACATCGGGTTGCCTACTAGAGGAATGAGAGCCTGACAGTGATGAAGAAATCAGTAAGTGACTATGAGTTAGAAATCACAGGAAGACATTGAATGAAAAGGGAGGAGGTAGTGATGTAGTAGATATCAGTGGGTTATAGTGAGGTCGAAATCAGGAAATGACAGTGAGGGAGAAATTAAGTTTAACAGCAAGATCGAAATCAGGGCGGTTGGGGGGGGGTAGAGGACTTCTGGCTGGACAGTGACAAAATAAGTGCAAGGGAGTTTACACAGAAGCCTGGCTCCGGTGCTAATACCAAGGCTGTGCAGTCTGGATTCTACCTCATGCTTTTGTAAACGCCCTACAGTAGAACTGTGTATGTTTTGACCCCTCCTGGCAGAACCTCCCTTTATTACTTGCAGCTCACATAACCCGGGACAGCAAAGTGTATTAATTCAACATGGCGGGTTTCTTAGCACATGGTCTCCCGATAGCTTCTGTTTTTCCCTCAGGAATTTAAGGAAATGTGTTTGTTGCGTCGTTTGCATGTTTGACCCCATGAACCTACTTCAGATGTACAGTGTTGTATCTTACATCTTCCTGCTGCTCAGCTTGTATGTATGACTTGTGGAATGTTAGATGATTGGAATGTTGGTGTGCTGTGAATGTCAGTTGGGTGAGGGCTGAGCAGCAGGACAGCTGCTCCTGATGGGGTTGTCGTTATAACTTATGACTTAACATCTTAATTAATAAAGTAACTTGAGAATCTATAGTTCCAGCTTCTTTCTGATTACTTCATTTGGCGACATTTGGTGATCACTGTGAAGAAGAATCTACGCGTGCAAAATTTAAAGGGAAAAGAGTTAAACGGTGAAGAGAAGTAAAAGCTGAAGAGAGTGTAACTGGACTGTAAAAGAACATCTTGGAAAAAGACCAATTTCGAGGTAAATGACTTTTATCTGATGAAGTATGTATGTTTCAAACGTTGTCTGGCACAAAAAGGAAGAACCCCATCAGTGACCTTGCCATCGGTCGCCCTGATACACAGGTGTGCCAGATAAGTGTAATCTTACAGTAGTTTTAGGTAACGGTTGCCGTTTTCTTTCAAAATTCAGCATGAGACGAGTCTGTTTACTCTTCTAATGGTTTACCTCACCGGCGCCCTCTGTGACGTGACAGCACTTCATGTCGGATGGCTCGTCTTGATTTAGAGCTTATTGTGGACGAGAACCAGCCGGCTCTACGTCGAAAAACGTGCCTCCGTTTTGTTTGTTGTCAAGTAGTGATATTTCCAAGGCTGTTTTCGAAATGACATTTAGCGCTATGCCGTTTGTGTGGAGAAACAGGTACTGTCATCGTTCAATTTAGAATGTGCACACGGCAACAGTGCTCATGGAAAACATTTTTTTTAACGGCTAGCTGCACAGATGAAAATCGTTTTGAAGAGTAGAATGGGCTCAAGTTACAGGAACGGCACAAGGGTCCCAGAAACAGCAGCGAGTTTGTCAAATTAAGAAGGAGATGTACAGTAGCCGGCCTGTGAGCCCAGAAGTGACTAGAAAAAAAAGAAAGTGTCCCAGAACTGGAAACGCAACAGGAAAAAATGAATGTTGTCAGAAGTTCGTGTTTGTGTCTAAGGTCTCAGGTCTTCAACACAACTGCGTTTTAGGTTTATTAAGGTGATATGTTTGGGTGTTATGCCTTTCATTGTTTGTGTTGTGTATGGGGTGACTGCAGTAGGGTTAAATCTCTTATTTTTAGTCTTTGGTTGAGTGGTATGAGACGTTTGTAGTTGTGTCACTCAGTTCTGGTGTAGTTTGGTAGTTGATGTTGTGTCCCTCACACGTCAGGGTTGTGTTGGGAGTGTGTTTGGCCTCGCACGTCATGGTTGCGTTGGCAGTAGTGTCTCTCACACGTCAGGATTTTGTGTTGGGAGTGTGTTTTGCCTCGCACGTCATGGTTGCGTTGGCAGTAGTGTCCCTCACACGTCAGAGTTTTGTGTTGGGAATGTGTTTTGCCTCGCACGTCATGGTTGTGTTGGCAGTAGTGTCCCTCACACGTCAGGGTTGTGTTGAGAATGTGTTTTGCCTCGCACATCTTGGTTGCGTTGGCAGTTGTGTCCCTCACACGTCAGGGTTGTGTTGGGCATGTGTTTTGCCTTGCGCGTCAAGGTTGCGTTGGCAGTGTCCCTCGCACGCATGGTTGTCTTGCGGATGTATGGATTGTCTTGTGTTGTTTGGGTTTGAATGCGTTTATTTGTGCTTGTTAATTTGCCATGAGGTGTACATGTTGTTTCCTGATATATTTGGTATAGGGTTGTTCGGGTGTGTGTCGCTTATTGTGCTGGTCTGGCCAACTGGTATGGTTTGTGGCGTATGGATGTTGGATGTGGTTTTGTTGCTTATTTCAGAAAGTAATGTGTTGCATGTGATACCTGTTCAGACTGTTGTGCGCGTGGGTCTGTATAGAAAGGGTTAGGATGTGTCTTCTTGCGTCAGTTTTTTTGTTTTGTATTGTTGGTTGCGAAGTGAGGTATGTGGGTACCTATTGTTAATTGATTACATTGCACATTTCATCTTACTGGTGCTTTGTTTGTATTTATTGAATCTATTGTTCAATTGTATTTGACATGTTGTCAATATTTTATTTGTTTTCTTTAATTTCCCAACAAAGGGAGATAATGTTGTATCTTACATCTTCCTGCTGCTCAGCTTGTATGTATGACTTGTGGAATGTTAGATGATTGGTGTGCTATGAATGTCAGTTGGGTGAGGGCTGAGCAGCAGGACAGCTGCTCCTGATGGGGTTGTCGTTATAACTTATGACTTAACATCTTAATTAATAAAGTAACTTAAGAATCTATAGTTCCAGCTTCCTTCTGATTACTTCATAGAACTTACGTGTGGCGTGCCACATTCAGCTAATGTGTGGACAACAGACCGGAAGAGTCAAGGCTCTGTAAAACCCTCTTCCCTTCTGCTTTCTGAGAGCATCATACGTCAGAGCTAATCTAGGCTGGCTGTCCCTTCACCTCCGTGCTCTTAGTACGTGTCTGCACTGTGGTTTGCATTCTATCCAGATGATTGTGCTGCAAGTTAGGATGTTATGGTCTGATAGGTCATGTTGTGTTATGTGGTATGTTATGTCACGGTATGGTTTGGTAATTTGTTGGTAATGGTATTTTAGCACATTTCAGAGTTTTATAAAGCGCTGCATTTCACCTTTCCTTTCAAATACTTCATAGCGCTGGCTGCAGAAGATTTGAATTGTTGGTTTTTTTTAATTGTTAATGGAATGTCAGAATTGCACGGTCGGCCAAGCTTCTCCCCATGTTTCGTGCAGTCTTGAACTCTCCAGTTTTCATTCCTTTCCTGAACCACATTATGCACCAGAAATGTTCTTTTTTGTTTTGCAAAATCTGACATCTGTATGGAATGGCACTGCCGTATTATTGCTAGATGATTAAATCAAACTGTATGATTGTGCATCCTTAGGAAGAAAAAAAAACATTGGCGAACCAATATGTCTCACTTGTTGTACTGGGCATGGACCTACCGCCTTTGTCAATGTATTTTTTTTTTTTTACACCAGATGCCTTCTAAGCAAGCACACAAATGCTCAGCAGCTATCTTGTCATTGACTTTCTTATATTTTAAAACAGGACATTACATTCTTTTTTCAAAAGTTTCTTGGGGGGGAGAGAGAACCCCCCCCCCCCCGTAGGAGGTTCACGCTTGCTCCGTTCGCTCGCCCCAGTGGAGTATGACAATTGTTTTACGCCACACCACTTTCAAATGTCACCAGCCGCTACTGTGGAGACATGATGGCCAGAGAAATTGGGGGGGGGGGGAAACAGGTTTCACTGCAAAGCCTGGACATTTGGCAGTAAATGGAGCTGTTCACACTTGATTCTTCCTGTCTGCAAGAATTAGGGTCATATTTATGGCAAAGTAACACAACGCAGCAGAGTAAGTCACCTTGCTGTGCTGCGTTATAGGGAAAGGGCAGGAATGCGCTGTATTTAAAAGAATCCAACACATTCCTGTCTTGTCCCTGCGCAGCCACGGCCCTTGGAGGGAGTTTCGGTGGGGCGGAGAGGCGGGGTGGGGGGGGTGCTAAAAACTGGAGTATGGATAATTGAAGGTAAGTAAACAATTTAATTAATAAAAACGAATTTCGTAGCGCACCCCGCATCGCATTTTACGATGCAGGGCGCGCTACAAAATTTGTTTTATTAATTAAATTGTTTACTTACCTTCAATTATCCATACTTCAGTTTTTAGCACCCCCAACCTGCCCCTCCCCCGCCTCGCCTCTCTGCCCCACCGAAACTCCCTCCACGGGCTGTGGCTGTCCCTGCGCTGGGATCGTTTTGGCTGCCTACTGCCGATGCAGGCATGCTTGCACCATGGTGCACGGCTGCCTGCGTTACAGACTGGATTGTTTTTTGCAAGAAGGGAAACTTTCTTGCACGAAAATAATCCTGAGAGGCAATTTATTCTCTCTATGTGTGCTGCAGAATGTTCTGGTAAATCAGGGAATGCATAAAAAACGCTGGGAGCTGTGCTGGAACACCCACACAATGCTCATAAAACGCCTCCCTGGTGCAGAATTAAGCAACGCAGCGATTTACGCGGTGTTCCTTTACCGAAGATTAATAAAGTTGAACAGGACCACGCAGGGTGGCCTTGCACGGCCTCATAAATCTCATTTTTAATTTGCGACACTCTTATACCATGTTGCGTGGTGGAAGAGCAATGCAAAGGGGATCATAAATATGCCCTGGAGAGTCCATACTGCCCAAAATGGGTTATATGGATATGTCTAGCAGACTGGGTTACCTAGCCTAAATCAGTTAGTAGTGCGTATAGTTAGGAGGTAAAAGAGATTTTAGTGCAGAAGCTGTTCCTTGTCCTCTTTGGTGGCATTTACAAGGCACCCTGGGATTGTTTGGGCACAAACATGGCATAAGAAATGCATCACTTTGAAGTTAACTTTGGAGTCATTGTCTGTTGCAACCTTTTACAAATTGGTTTATATTTCCAGAATAAGAAAAAAAAAGAAGTTAGTTGTTTAAAATCATTATTTGACCCTCTGGCACTTTATAACTAGTCAGAAATGCAGAACACCAAGCCTCACTACCTTTTGTTAATAAGTCCTACTATATGCTTGAAGACCATTGAACAAATTGATTTATATCCCTGACTTGAATCTCTGTGCACAGGACTTTATCCCAGAACTGGGACAACCCTTTTACGGACCTGGCCACAGGTATGTTTGGACCTGCCTCTGCTGATGAAAACTGTGAGTCTGCTGAAGGGAGCTGGAAGTGAACCAAAATCCACCGTTCAAACTAGAGGATTTCTACCATCCCTGAGAATATCCTGCTGACCTGTCAGTTACTGGTAAAGACAGAGCAGAACCGTGTGGTTTTAAGCTGTCTACAATACATTTTCCCAGGATGGATGGAAACTACAAAACTTGTTCTGAAGTTTATTTGAGCATTGCTGCAACTTTTAAAACACTTTGGAAGATTCCTTTAGCATTCTTATCTGAATAATAGTGTTCTTCAAATAAAGATGTCTTACTGTTCCCCAGTCATTCTGGCCAGTGAGAATCATCCCTCTTACTGCCTGCTTCCTGACCTTCAAGGAACCATCTCAGTGACTACTGCCCCATGTTGGTCATTTAGGATCAAGGAACTATTTTCTTGTTGATTTATTTTGACTCATGTCGGATTTCATTGGCAGGCCTAAAACTTCTGTGTGTCTAACGAATAAAGGGGCATATTATCAAGAACTGCGATAAAATTATTTCTGCTTTAGCGGCAGGAAACTGCAGCTAAAACGGCGATAATGGGTTTGATAATATGTCCTTGTAAATTCCCATACCAGCACAGGTTCTTGTGTTAACCTGGGCTGCTATGGGAATTCACAAGGGCATATTATCAAGCCCATTATCGCTGTTTTAGCGGCAGTTTCCGGCCACTAAAGCAGCGATAATTTTATCGCCGGTCTTGATAATATGCCCCAAAGGGCCTTAGCAATGAAGACAGAATGAATCCTACTAAGGCAACAGTCTTAATTTTAGATTTTTTAGATTTTTAAATATTTTGATAAAAATGGAGATTAATCTGGATTCTTTATCTTTTCTATCGGCCTCATTCAAGAGGAAGATGTATAATCTGAGATGACTCCTGTACGGATCACAGTTAATGCATTTACCAAGATCTGAGAGGGCTTCCAGATAACTGAGGAAAGAAGCCCCTCAGTTAAATAATGAGAATGACGATTAAGTGACGCCTGCAGAGGATGCAAATACCTGCATGCACCATTCAGAGCAAGGTGTTAAACGTTTGAGCCTCACTGCTAGTAAAGTGGCACTTAAAAGAGAAGGGATCAGCTGTCATTTTAAGCAGTCCAGAAAGACAGACGCCTAACCCTGTATTGGGAAAATATACATTTATCTCATATTTATAGCACAGAGTCTTGGGGTTGTTGCCAAGAGTGCCCCAGAGCTAATTTCCCCTTTTGACAGTAACTTTGATTTGTGGAGCATCGGTCTTTGGAAACCCCACATTCCAGCTCAAAAAGAGATGGTAGCTAATCTTGCCATTGATACTTCATTACTGACTTTTGAGATAGGTTATTGAAAGAATCAGACAGAGGCCCTGATTTAGATGTTGGCAGACAGGTGAATCTGTCACGGCTGTGAGGGATATCCAATCTGCCGAAATATAAATCCCATTGAATATAATGAGATTTATATTTTGGTGGACAGGATATCCATCATCATTGTGTCGCAGTAACCCGTCCAACAAGATCTAACTCAGGCCCAGTGTAAGGATTTTGATGAGCTAAGCATTGGGGAAGTATACCCGTCCATATGATGTACATATGTCCAGCAGGCAATTAATTGAGCGCGCCGAAGATGCCAGGTACAGCGGTATATCATCCGCATAGAGTGAAATACCAGTGCAAAGAGAAGCGGTGATAGGGGACAGCTTTGATGCATCCCTCTACCTAGCAGGTAGTCTGTCGATATATATGGCCGTTCAATACAACCTGCGCCAATGGCTGTGTATAGAGTAACTGGACCCATGCTCAGAATTTGGGACCGAATCCCAGGTGTTGGTGGACCGCAAATATGAATGGCCATTCGACAAGGTCGAACGCCAATCATGCATCAAGCGACAGAATAACTGTATCCTCCTCTATAGTAGATCTGCGCGCGATGACACCATGCAATCACCTCAAATTAAGTGCGGTGTTCCGATTTGGCATAAATACGGATTGATCCAGGTGGATCACTGTGGTGAGATGTGGCTTCAATCTCATGGCCAGTGTCTTTGCCAGTATTTTCGCTTCTGCGTTAATTAAGGAGATTGGCCTGTATGATATACATTCATGCGGTGTCTTGCCGGGCTTGTGAAGTGCCACTATGGGAGCCAGGCGTTGATCCCTGGGCAGGATTCCCTTCTCTAAACTATCTGTGTACATATTAAGGTAGTGTGGTATGATTTGGGGTGCTGCTTTCTTGTAGAATTCCACCGGAATTCCATTGGGCCATAAAGGTTTCCCCGTATGTAATGCACCTATTGCCAGCTCGAGTTCTTCCGGAGTCAGGTCTTTTTCTAGAGTCGCAGCAGCAGAAGGGGGACAGTGTTGGCATTTTTATGTCTTTGAGGAATTCCAGATTGCCATCCATCATTCCAGTGGATGTTGGGATGTATACCTTTTCATAATGTGCAGCTAACGTCTCAGTTATTTGCTGGGGTACCGCCGTTATCTTTCCATCTTCTAGCAGGATCTGTGCCACCCATTTGGTTGCCCGCTCTTTTTTATCCAACCATGCTAAGAGTTTACCTGCTTTATCCCCTAGTTCGTAAATAGTGTGTTGAGTTTTAGTGAGCTTAGTTTTTGCCTCTTCCCATGCGTGGGCCCTGTACTCCTGTTGTGCTAAGTGCACCCTATGTGCCGTGTCCTCAACAGTATCTGCAAGATGCACAGCTTCTGCCAGGGATATTTCTCACTCCAAACTTTAAATTTGTTGTTGCTGAGCCTGCTTATGACCCGTGACTAGGGAGAGCATGCCCTCTTAGTACTGTTTTGTAGGCCTTCCATAGCGTTGGGGGACGGGACTGAGTATTAGTTTTCCGCAAAGTAGTTCTCTGTCGTTTTAAGGAGATCTTTACTGATCTTGTGGTTTTTAAGGTAACCGGGGTGAAGTGGAAACAGCCTGCGCCGTCTCGGGGTGGAGGCGGTATATGTAATGAGCACTGGAGAGTGGTCTGATATGCCCTCGGACAAGTGTGTGATCTCTATTACCCCTACTAGCCCTGTCGCTAATGTAAAAATATAATGTAGTCTGGAAAGGCTATTATACACTCCCGAATGGAATGTGTATTGCTGCTCTGTCGGGAATCTGGCCCTCCATACGTCTATTAGGCTGAGAGCCTCAATTACCTCTACTAGTTGAAGGTTTGCGCCGCTGGGTTCTCTAGGGGATTTTCTGTCTATGGATGCGTCCATGGTGGTATTGAAATCTCCCCCCATTATTAGTTCGCCCTGTGGGAGTGCTAATAGAAACTTCCCCAGGACCGGGAAAGTTGGGTGGTGTGGCGTCGGTGGGATGTAATCTGTCACTAGGTTATACATTTTACCTTCCCATTGACATGTTATGGCTGCGAATTGCCCTTGGTCATCCTTCCGGGGGCCAGTTATTATCAATGGGAATCGTTTATTGACTAGGATCCCCACCCCTCGTGAATCGGAGGTAAAGTCAGAATGTGCAACCATTTTAAATCCCCACATATCTTAAGCTTTACTGGCAGTCCCCGTCAAATGTGATTCATGGAAAAGCGTAACAGCAGGACCCTTACGCTTGATGTATTGTAGGACTAATCCCAGTTTTATTTTACCCCCCAGGCCATTTACATTCCATGACAGTACCTTAAACGGTAAGTGTGCCGGTCAGGAGGCATGCATCTGGGGATCCAGGTCGCCAGTTGCCCTGTGTAGTTGCGTCATGTTTGTCATCTGTTTGACTGAGTGTTGAGTCATCTGCATGCTGCCCACTGTGTTGTCACTGTGTATGTTCTCTGATACTGTACCTTGTGTCAAGGTTGAAACTGGAACAAAAAAAAACCCTTCAACTGTGCCCATCCCCCCCTCCCTCCTCCCTGCCTCCCTGCAGAGCGGATTTAAAACTATCCGTCACCCCAACTCAGCAGAGTGCTTTATCCCAATAACTTTGTACTTGCGTAAGGGGGGAGAGTTATTCCGCGTTCTCTGCCGATTCCCCATAAATGCTCGTAGTCCATTGCGATCAAACTGCACCTTTCAGTGACCTGGCCCAGTCCTTGGCTGTCAATGGGATCATCACATGGGGCCCGCAGTGTGAGCCCATTAAGGCGTAGGGTGTGTAATTGCAGGATCAATCTGAGTTCTTGGCAGCTTTTTGTTGTTACCCCTGCAACGCTTTTATCTTTTTCCTGTTGTGCGGTGCTGCTGTTGTGGATTATACTCCATAGGTGAAGATTTTGCTAGGCAAGGTATCAATCTGAGTTGTCAGTATTCCTTTGAGCGCCAGTCGATGCTTCTGCCTCTACTATTGCTGCTAGGGCCAATTTGGTGTGTTGTTGCTTCAGTTTTGCTCCTTGTCTTCTGGGTCCTGTGCTGGGTGCCACCCCTCCAGCCAGTCGTAGGCCTCCTCTGTTGTAGTGAAAAAACAGTTTTTTCCTTCTGCCTCTACCCTTAGTTTTGCTGGGAAGAGCATTGCGTACTTAAGTTCTCGACTGCGTAACTCTGTTTTTACTTCTAGAAAGTTTCGGCGTTGCTTTGACACAGCAGCTGTGAAGTCCGGATAGAGGGTCACGTTGCAATTTTCAACCCGTAGTGGGGGGGGACGACACGAGCCCCCTGCAGAATCGTATCTCGATCCCTGAAGTTAAATATGTGTGCTAGTATAGGTCTGGGGGGGCTCCCGGTCTGGGCTTTCGCCCGGCACTGCATGGGCTCTTTCTACTGAGAAGAAGCAGGAGAGTCCACGTGGCTGCAATTGAGTTTGGACAAGGTACGAAGAGATCCAGGGCCGGCCCCCGGACTAGGCAAATATTTTTGCGCCATGATCGGCCTTCCTAATCATTGAGTTTTTTGGCCATTTGTTTGGTCGCTAGTTCTAATTGGCTTACTCACTGTTGTAGGATTGCTGTGTCTGTTGAGAGAGCTGCTGTGGTAGTTTCCACTTCAGTTATTCTGGTATTCATTTTGGAGACATCAGCACGTAGTAGTGATATGTCGGAGGAAATTGTGCCAATAGATATTTGCATCTGTTATAGGGTGGCCATTACGTCTTGCAGAGTGACCTCTTTGGGCTGTATCCGGCTGTTCCTTGTGAAAGGTGTATTTGTCTAGTTTGTTGCTCTGTACCCCACGCTGTCCTCTGCCTCCCATGGTATCTGGATGTTGGGTGGCGAATCTGGTCACTAGGGAGACGGTAGTCGCTGCTGCCTGCCAATGGGGAGTCTCCTCCTCGTGCGGCCTTTCGGTTTTCCTGTCTCACACCATCACCACTTGTTGAGCAGCCTTCAGCAGAGGATTCCCGCCTTGAGCCTGTTCTGCGTATCTTCTACACTTACACCGCACCAGGTTCTGTCTTTGAAGCACCGCGTGGGTGTATTGGGCTCTTTTTGGTCCCTGAAAAATTGACGGTTCTGCACATATGTAGCCAGGGGTATAGTTGTCGCTCACCGGTGGTATGGTGGTCAGTCACTTATTTAGTTTTTTGCCAATGTAGGCCCTCAGTCGGTAGACCAAAGCAGGCCTTCACCCAATTGCCACCTCAAATCAGTACATCAGTAGGGGCCAGGAACATGCCCCCTGTGTGAAAACAGCCTAGGTGTCTCTTTGGTTGGGCACTTGTACTGGGCGGCCATTTCTATCCTGCGCTGTGGGTAGGACGGGATATTACGGCGGGCCAGTTTGCCGAGGGTTCCAGGGATTTCATCTGGGCCGAGTCTGTAGTGCAGGCGGCAGCTCCCGGTAACGGTCAGTACAGATTAGGCGCTGGCATCCTCTCCCTGGCTCTCCGATAATCGCTGTATCTGCATGGCGTAGCATGCGCTTGTGCTGGGCCAATAGTGCACTGACCTACTCGGTCCTTCTGGCGGCGCCTCTCACCATACTCAGCATCGCTCGCTGCTTGTCCCAATTCTCATCAACATCCATCGCAGATTAGATTGCATTTAGCGTCCTTTTGGGTGGCTTCTGGAGTACGCAAGGTCCCGGGTCGTCTTTAGCGTGTTGGCCTTGGCTCCGCCCCTCAGTCTCAGTTGATCCCGGTTGCACTTACGGAGTTCAGATTTGCCGCACACTATGCACTGGACATACCAGAGTCGCCGCCGGTGTTTAACTTCAATGTAGTCGCCGGATTTCTGTCAGGATTATCGGGAAAGGTTGAAACGATCGCCGGAGCTCTCTAAGGCTGCGGCCATTTTCGCTTGCTGCATATTATGAACTGGACATGCCGGAGTTGCTGCCGGTGTTTAACTTAAATGTAGTCACCGGATTTATGTCAGGATTATCGGGAAAGGTTAAAACGTTCGCTGGAGCTCTCTCAGGCTGCAGCCTTTTTTCGGTGGTTGCAAGCCACGCCCCCCACTAATGCTTTGTTTGTGGTAATGTGAGCAGTTAGGTCCCTAATATGTGTGCAGAGATAAAAGCAGATAGTTCTAATGCTCTTTTTGCGCTTATGTGGGGGAGCAGTTAGGCTTATCAGATGGTAGTGCTAAACATTTGTTGTCACACACAGAAGCAATAAATTAGGCATACTTTCAAAAATATATCAGAGATCTACTAATTAAAAATAAATTGTATGTTTAAATATTTTTCGAAACCAAGAACTCCTTTCAACGGTTAGAAAATGCTTTGCATGTCGATTGTTTAACCAAATGTATTTCAAGACACAAATGCGTCAATTTCATCAGGCAGAGACCGTTGTGGCCAAGGGGAATTAAAGCATAGGTTTAGATAGTGGAGTACCGCAAACACAGTTACAGTCCCGCAAACACAGTTACAGTCCCGGTCGATAGAAGCAACACTCTGCCACAGAGTTATTGGGTACAACAGTCTCCCAGAGTTCAGGGAAAGTTCTACTCCAGGGGAGTCAGAGTTTTGGGAGTCTCAGGACTCAGGCACTGCAGGCAGTTTAGGGTTACCTGGGTTGGAGGTGCCAGAGGACTTGGGATGCAGAGTTCGTTCTTCACTGGCAGATTCAGCTACAGGCGCGGTGAGGGCAGTCGATTGCGGTTGTGCCCAAGTTGCTGCTTTCACGCTGTCAATGCCACCAGAAAGCAAGGATAGGCACACAGGAGCGGGCTGTTACCAGCCTCGGTTGCAGGTACTGTGAGGATTCCACTTGCTGGTTTATTTATGTGTTGAAGGGGTCAGTTACCTGACTGGTGACCAACAAGCCTTGGTGGTAGCAATGCTTGGTGATGAGGTGAATCACATCAACACTGTCTGTGTCGGTCTTCACCTCATGGCTCTCTTTACCACTGCCATGCCGAGGACTAGTACTTCTAGTGCCATGCCGAGGCTGGCAGGGCTCCAGGGCTCTTGGAGGCTGTACATGTTTCATGTAGGGATGGCAGACCACAGTTGGTGCGTCCTTTCCCAGTTGACAGGGTTTGCTGACAGTTTCTTCTGCGACAGGGCTCAGATCCTGGATCAGCAGCACACCTTACTTTGTTTTCTTTAGGTCTGTTGATTCTGAAGTCAAGGTCTTGGAGAGCCACCTAAATCCAAAATGTAGGGGGCGTTGAGGGGGGAGCTAGGTGGTAGTCAATGGTGTGCTTTCCTGTTGGGTGACTAAACCCTTTATATGATTACCAAATGTGGGAGTTGGGCATAACCCTGACCCTGATAGGCTATTTTCCTCAAATTCATGATGGTGGAATGTGAAAAGTGGGGTCCACCTTGCCTGATCCGCCTTAGGGGTGGTGCAGGATAAAGGTGGGCAGCTCTCCCAGTCTCACTAGTTTTCCGGCTTTTCCTCCTGCCAAAAGTGGAGCAGGAAAGGAGGGTCATGGCCTCCCCACAATTTGGAGGCTCCTGGGTGGGATTTCAAAGGTGGCATGTTCTTTGAAGCTTCCCGTAGAGGAAGGTCATCCTGTCCTAGAGGAGGTGTGCAAGACCTCCGCCCAAAGCAGACTTTGGGCCTCATTACCTTGTTGGTCAGAAAGGGTTCAAATGGCATTTGGTTTGTCTGAATCCATGTTGTAACATTTATTTCAGACCGACTCGGAAACATTTCCGACCACCCATTTACAATATTAGGTAACCGTTCGGTTCTTCCAACTTGATTACGATCAGCATTCAGAGAAACCGACTCAGTCAGAGCCGACTCATACAGCTCTATGGACCACGTTTCAGACCGATGCATTATGATGTCGGATATGGACAGCCTTTCTAACTCGGTTTGTCTGACATGGATCAGCTTTGGAAAATAACTTTGAGGCCCCGTAGCAGGACCCCCTTCACCCAGTGGAACTTCGGTTGGGGCCAACGGGAGTAGCCATTGGTACCCTCTTTCCAACCATGCATGGTGTGGCAGACACCATGGGGTGCCCTCCACAGGGTGCAAGGTTTTACGCAAACACCCATTTTGAAATGGGAGCCGTGTTGTCAGTCGGAAAACAGGCTCTCGTTGAAGTCAATGGGAGTACGACTGAATAGTGTTTGGAAACATTGTTATTCGGCCGATCGGACTCCCCAAATCAGATTCCGTCTGAAGCCATTCCGACACTGAGTCGGTCAGAATGCTTTCCGACCGACATCGTAATGAGGCCCTTAGACTGGTTTAAAATACAATTTGCAAATTTCCCTCCAATAAATACAATAGTAGTAAAGTTAATAGATTGCACGTAGGTTATATTTACTGCACCCATTTGAGCCGATATAACACCAGGGAAACTGTTAAAGTGCAGATGGGGAACATTTACTATTCCCATTCCAATATGTGCATCAGTAGGATAAGTTTTGGATCGCGGAGGGGTAACATTTACTATTCCCACTCCAGTCAGTGCAATAGTAGGGAAAGTGTTGGATGAAGGGGGCGCTGCTATGGGCCCCCAAAGTCAGTTTCCGACAGCCTTTTCGTGTTGGACAGGCCGACTCGGAGAGGCTGTTACAAACCAACATTATCATCGCTTGGTCAGAAAAGCTGACCATAGAGCTGTACGATGCAAGTCCGACTGACACTGATTCTCGGAGATCCGGTCGGAACCGATTCGGAAAGACCGTGTGGCTTGCAATCCGACAGCGAACATTTTGATCGGTTACACAGATTGTAAACCAACTGAGTCGGTTGGAAGGGTTCCGATACTGTCTAGGGGAATCCGACTGTGGGTCGGAGCCTTTCTGCACAACATTGTAATCGGGCCCTTAGTTTTTCCTTCGCTATGCAAATCATTACAAAATGGTTCTCTTTCTGGCCGCCCTTGCATACTTGTCCAATGAAGAGACATTTACCTTCATGTGGAAAAGAAAAGCAGTGTCAGACGCACAGTTTTTTTTTCCATTAAAGACATCACTTTGTGCCTCTCAGCCTTGTGTCTTTCCTTACTTTTCACAGTCACGGTTGACTCTCTCTGAACTCCTCCAGCTTCCATGTCTGTAGCTTGGTGGCCTGTGTGTTTTTTGGCTCTTGCAGCCATGAGTGCATGCTCCAGACTGAGAGTTTCTCTCAGCATTCATCGTCTGAATGAATCAGAGGGGCAAACATCTATGACTCTGAGACATATGGCTTAATCATTGAAATCATTGAACTAACAATGTATGATGAGCATATCGAGTGTTTCGACAATCTCGTCCATTGTTTCACCAGCTTTCTACCTTTCTTGGTTGAAAATGTATCTTTTGTAATCGACATTCGGCATTGGATTGAACTTGAAATTTAACGCCTCTTTGATGTGACAGTAGGAGACTTCAGCGTGTGGTATTTTCTTTATTACTCCCTTTATTCCTTCACCTCCAAGATTTTCAAGATATTTATTGATATTTTTGCATTGATGAAATCATCAAAAGTTTAGATGCAGGCAGTCCATCTTGCCCCAATATTCAGCTTTTTGGTGGTATCGAATGGAAAAGGTTGTTTCAGGACAACCAGTTGTGGAACTAACTCACGTTGAGAGTATGTTCTGTTCAGACAGCACTTGCTGGGCACTTAATTCTGTACCTTCTGGAAGCACCGCTTCCATACTTGAACTCGGGTTGTCTGGCCCACTCACTGGACCTACAATGCATTCTTTCTCTTCCACTGTAAGTACTTATTTTGCCTCTTGCATGTGTTCATCACCGTTTTCAATCTTCTCCATTGTACCTGGTATCCACTGCCTTTAGTGTTCCTCTGTATCTGGCTATTTCTCTTTTATTCCTTCCTGGCACTTGGCTATCTATGCTTTTAGCATTATTGTTCTGTATGGCTTATGGCTGTGTGTTGCATTGTGATGCAGTACCTCTCTCACGGACTCATCAGCAGATTCCTGGCTGATAATACACAGATTTCTCTGTAAGGTCTTCGTCTTCTTTGAAATCTTTGCACTGGCTGGACTGGAGCATTGAATCTACATACCACCGAGCTTCACTTCAACTGAGATGCGTGTGGCTCACACAAGCAGTTTTCTGGACCACAGCATACTCTGTGGGAGAGCACTGTCAGTTCTTCGGGGTACGTATCCCCTATCTTGTTGTCAGTTGTAGCGTCCTCCTCAGCCTCGGAGCATGTAAATGATTATGCCACTCACAGAGTATGGTATTACACATCTTTATTCCTCAATGTGTAACCATTAACTGAACATTCCACATCATGAATTCTATCACTCACACCCAAGCACTTACATCACAGTTCTCCATAGTCCATAAGTAAACAAAAGGGTCCTGTCATCGCTACTCAAAAGTCACTAAAGTTACTTTGAAGTAACAGCAGAGTGCTACAGTTCTGTGAGGAAGACCCGCACACCAAACCGAGGGCTTCTTTACACTGCAGGTCTTCCTCCAGAAATGACTGATTCAGTCTTATTGATCTTCACTACTTTTACTGTGAAAACAGATACACCCAGGATGTCATCTTCACATCAGCTTGTGATGCAGCAACTGCAGATTGTGATTAGCTTTTGCAGTGAATAAAAGGGCAATGGGCAAATATATTTGCCCCTGCACTCCACAATGAGGGTTAGGTTCCCTGTGTCCTCCCTCAACCCATTATATCCTCCAACATTAACACAGCCACAACTCAGAAATATTTTACCCCCACAGTTTTATCTAATTGAACACTCATAACACACTCACCCTGTCTAGCACCAATCCCACCTCAGACCATTTCACTAAAGTTTCTAGGCACACACTCTTCTCAATAATATGCTTTTAAAATAGGTCGCCTCACATCAAGTAGCTACATTGATACTTTCTTCTTCAAAATATATAGCTCATCCAAAACCATAACATTTCTTACCACACTGCAAATCAAGTTGAAGTGATTCAGTGATGATCACAACCTCTTTATGTCTCAAAACATTCCAGGGCTTTCCTCTTCTACCTATGAAGATGGCTATTCACCAGACTGACACCACCACTAACCCCATTCTACATTATCTCTTGACGTAAGTGGCACAGCACTCCAAGCAAGCACACACCCCAAAGGCAACTATTTGCACTTAGTAATGGCTGCACTACCATCTCTGACATGCCCAGGCCTTATGCCCCAGAATGGCTAGACTGCATAATCCCCATCTCTAGCTGCTATCTTCCATCCTTCCAGTTTCTGTAAGAGGTGCGGTGAACGTTGCTAACTCTACACACAGGGCACACATCCATTTTCATACACTCTTACTTAAATGATTGGAGTTCACACAAGTTCATGCCTGCATAATGAAGCAAGGGAGTAGCCAGAAAATTAAAATACCATCTTCTTTGACCAAAGTTCTGACAGCATCCAGCATGTGATGTAAGTGAGCCTGAATCTCCCTAAAACTCCTTTGTCACTTCCATCCAAGCATCTATCCATCATCCTTTCACACTTCATCTACCTGCTCATGTCCACCAATTCACCTTTACATTCTGTCATTCATTCATTCTTGCATCCATCATTCATCCAAGCTTTCCCCATTTCATCCAAACCATTGGCCATTCGATATATCTATACCTCTGTTCGCCCATCCAATATCTATGCATGCATCTATTAATGCATCCATCCACCCAGGCGTTCATTATTCGACTTACCATCAATCAATAAAGCCTTTCAGTGGCCAATTGTCCCTTTTGTCCATTCTTCCATCCATCTTTTCAGATTTTCATTTACTTTGCCAGCCATCAATCCTCTCATATTTTCATTTACTATGACATTCTGGGATGTATGACGGTACCACGCGTACTTTTACAACGCGTACCGTTACAACGCTACTTTTACCACGCAAGTCGTTACGACTTGCGTGGAGGGGCGCTGGATAGTAAATTTTTTTAATTTACTATTCCAACTCCAGTCCCCGTGGACTCTAGGGAAGGAGTTGGATAGTAAATTAAACTATTTACTATCCTGGAGCGCCCCCCAGCGCAAGTCGTTCTAACGAATTGCGTGGTAAAAGTAGCTTGCGTGGTAAAAGTAGCGTGGTAACAGCACCGCGTTGTAAAAAATGCGTGCTAACAGTTGTATACCGACATTCTTCAATCCACTGAGGCCCTGATTACGAGTGTAGGTGCTATTTGTTGGCCCTGATAAATAACAATACCACAGGATTTCGTTATTTATTAGGTGCAATAAATAACACAGATTTTGAGTTATTGGGGAATAACTTGTAGATTTTGGTGTTCAACGTACATGAATCCACACGGCACAGTACACACTGTACACATTTCCCCTGTTAAATATCATCAGGTTTGATCTGATGAAATTGAACTAATGTTAAGGTATTTAACACATCCGATAATTATTGGATGCGATAAATAAAACTCAACTCATAATTCGTCCTGCGCATAAACCCCTGTTTATGCACAGTTCAGAATTTGACAAACCACCTATAATTTAGTCCTGAGATTTGTATTTACTCTGCCATCCTTTTACCCACCAATCCATCCAACCTATCAGATTTCCAAATATTCTGTCATCCTTTCATCCACCCATGTACACATTTTTTCACCCACTCATCCTCCCACGAGCCACCCATCCTCTCACCCACACGTTTTCACCTACTCATCCACCCATCCTTTCACCAATGTATCCATCCATCTTTTCACACAGCCATTCATTCTTTCACCCACTCATCCATGCTTTCAATCATCTATCCATCCTTTCACCCACCCACCCATCCTTTTACCCACTCATACATCCTTTTACCCACTCATCTACACATCCATCCATCCTTACAGCCACTCCTCCATCCATCCTGCCCTCCACCCATATTTTCACCCACTCATCCACCCTTTTACCCTCTCAAGCATCCCCTCGCCCATACTTCTCCCCTAAGCAAATCACGGATCTGCTCTCTCCTCTCATTCAACATTGATAGCTGTGGCTGGAGGAAATGTCTGGAGTAGCCAGACTGGGCAGCAAAAGCAGACTTGTAACATTGTGTCATGCCAACACCCATATTGCCCATAGGAAATGAGTATAGCAGGTGAGTGAGCCCAACTACGATAATGGAGGTCTAGGGGTGTAACTCCCACTTTTTTTTAAAAGAAATGTGAAAATGGCACCTTTTTCAAATAATTTTTTTAATGCAACAATGCGTGAAAATGTAATAATCTTGAGGACAGAACTGAAATCTTCTTGAAGAAAACACCAACACACAAAACCAGCAATCACAAATGCGCCTTTGACCATAAAAGTTGTTGATCTTGCAAGATTCTCAATAGCATTTTTTAAACTACAATCTTAGCGGACACACTGATGTGGTTTCATCCGCTCATCACCTTACCCACTACGTCTGTCTGAGGGTACAGCGCCTCTTTCAAAGTATACCTTTAGTACTGTTTTAAAATGTTGTGCTGCTAAACTGCTCTGGGATGTAGGCACCAAGAACAAGCAAGCACCTGTGACTGCGCATCACTGGCCTGCAGGTTTGTCAAGATTTGTGCCTATTTAAATGTGATATTTCTGTTTTTGCTTTGTGCTTGCTTGTCAGTTTTCATGATTTTTGTATGACACCTTGAATGACACTTTATCACAAATTCAATCATCGTACATATTGTCTCCAGCAGCAATACGCCTTGCACCCAGCACTATCCCAATGAAACCCAAAATCAGGAAGACCTTCCAACCAACAGGAGAATGACGCTAGGGAGGATGACGTTGGCCAGTTACAAGCGATGGAACTATCCCAGCAGTAAATGACAAAAGCGTTCTCTCTCTCTATCTGTAGGGAGAGTTTCCAGTCTGTACGCCGGATTAACTGCTAGCACTCACCTCCTCCAGGCTGAGGCAGCACTTTCTCCTACAAGCTGCTCCAGCACTCTCTCTCCCAGTTTCTACACCTCCATCGTCCAGGCGAATGCAGAGCTGCATTCTTCTAGGCTTTAGCACTTCTTCCTTTCAGTGTTCTCCAGAAATTCCCCTTTTCGAGGCTCCCACATCATCCAAACACCCACAGCAAACCATCCCCACAGGCAGTCTCCTGAGGTACTCCATCGCTGTAGGTCTTTTCACCATCACATTCCTGCCAGAAACAAAGCAATTGTTCAATGTAACTGTATTTCACACCACCACGAACACGCGGAGTACTCTCCTTGCCGTGACACCTTATCTCAAATGGACACTTTTTTGTATACAGTTACGTTTTACAATTGATTTGTTTCTAGCACTTATTTGCCATATTTTCCTGATCCTTGACCTTTGGAGGAATAGGAATCTACCTGTATATCAGCCCTGAAAAAGTCTAGTGGCCTCATATATGAAAAGTGACGCATCGCTGCGTGAAAACACTGATGCGTCACTTTTCATTGCGCCCTCCTTGCGACACCAATGTTGCGCCATATTTACATTATGACGCATCATTGCGCAAGGAGTTACAGATACGTCAGTATTTCTGACGTATCTGTAAGCGCAAAAGTGACTCATTGCTGGAGTGTGTCACAAAAGTGACGCAACTCCAGCAATGCGCCCTTTCACATGGGGCAAGCCCCATGTGAAAAGGCGTGCGCCAGTCTTACGCCTGCTGTGAGGCAGGCGCAAGATTTCACTGCGTCACTTCTACGACCCTTTCTTGCGTCAATACGCCCCCCTTGCATACATTATACCTGGCGCAGGTATAATGTGGCGCAGGGATTTACAAAGTAACGCATCTACCTAGATGCGTCACTTTGTAAATATGGCACAACAAGGCACATTTTGTACGCCACTGGTGTGTCACAAAAAGTGACGTACCGGCGGCGTAAAAATGACGCAAGGGCTCATAAATGAGGCCCCAGGCGTTACCTACCCATCGACGAAATACCTGTTGGCTCTAAAGCTGTAAAGCTCTTTGTGGAAGTAGAGTTCTTTGTTGGTAGTACTACCGGTATCTGTTTGGAATGTATACTGGCTCTAACGTTTTCTACTAGACCCATATGAAGATTTGGGATGACACCTTTTTGGCCCGAACAGGGGAATTGGATTAAAGTGGACTGTTCTCTATTATAACTGGATTTGAGACTGACTTTCCATACCTGTTGAGTGCTCGGTTTTGCTTGCTTACATATCTGTCCTCCGCTTTTGGTGTACTTATCTGGGTTGAGCACCACCCATAGACAGTTGTGATTTATAATTCCCCATATACACAGCTGAGCATCTCTTTGTTGTCTTCTGTGTCCGGGGACAGGTGGTAGACCTGGCTTTCTCTCTTTCCCTGTATTTTTGCCTCTGCGGCCTGTGTTTTTGATGTGTGCTGGACATTGTTTTTGCTGGTCTAGATGCCTTGGGCACGTTGCCACTGCTGATCAGTGTCAAAGTGCAAGTGCTCCCTCTGTATATTGTGAATATGGATTGGTATTTCCGTGACTGGCTTGTTTTGCTTCCTACTAAGTCCCTAGTACAGCTACCAAGAGGGTGAGAAGGGGTTATTTTAGAAGTGTATCACCCTTACCTGACTAGGAAGAAGGGTCCCCGCTTAAACAGAGGTGCAAACCATTGCCTACTAGAGACCCCCATTTCTAACAATCTATTGGACAACTGAAACTCTAAAAGCTAAACAGAAAAGTCTTGAAAAAATACAAAGACCTAACCTTCCACAACGAAGACCTATTTTATACCATAAGATGGCTAGTATTGTGCTCAGTAGAATGCAAGTGGATTGGGCAACTGACTGGTGAAACTGGAAAGTCCCAGCCTTCACGAGCGTTCCTTCTTACCCATTCCCCTGCACCTCCTGGCTGTAATTATTTGTAATCGTCCAGCAACCTCCTTTCTGGAGCTTGTGGCACTTTTAGTGAAAGTCTAGCTTGTATCCTTGGCCTCTAGAGAATACACAGATGAGCAGGTAGTAGTAGGCCTTCAAAAATAGCCTTCATGCCCATACCTCCAAGGTGAATGCCCAGTACCTGGAATAGCCAGTCCAGCCCAAAGGATAACTGGAAGAAACTGAATATTTAATATGAAATTGTTGTCATCACGAGTGGGATCCAGACTTCACTTCAGGCACCAAGCAATGCACCCACATTTGTGAACTTTCTCGTACCCTGCAGCCCAGGTGCTCACCATGAGTCTTCAAGCTTCATGCAATAGCGTGAATGCAAAAATGCCACTTTTGGGCATGCTCACCCCATTTTGTTTGTGAACGGATGTTGCTGGCTTTTAAACTCTGAACATTGTGACACTGCTGTTGGGTTCCAAATGCATGCGCTCAGCCCCTAAAACATGATAAAATTGGCTAATTACCTTTCCGCACATTTAGCTTTCCTGTAAGTCCCTGGTATATGGTGCAGAAAATACACCAAAGGTGTGGAAGTTAAATGATGCATGTGAATTGCAAAACACATTGTGCCATCCAATAGCCTGCCAAGGAAGACATTGCTTCAGGCCTGATTACTGCAGCTTTTAAACCTGCAGGCAGGCCTATCACAATAACCCTATTTCGCAGGAGGGAACCTCCTAAAATAGCAATGAAGAAGAAAAAAAAGCACAGTCCTCAAAAGTTGTTTAGAAAGGCGGCCTAAATTTCTATATACACAGTGATAGTAGCTTGTGATATAGCTATGGACGGGCAAGCTGAGAGGTTTCATTAATTGCATTTCGACATTCATGGTTTGTGGGTGTCATTGCATTAGCATTTTGAAGGTGAGAAAGACCCGAAGAATAAAAACAGTTATTCACTTGCATGACCAAAAAGGATGACATAAAGTAAGGACTGTGGACTGATAAGATCTCGTTGAGAGGATGTAGCGTAATGGCCAGAACAGATGACTTTGGAAGCGGTGAACAAGGCAGGGTGGGGGGTATGCAGCGTGCGCAATGTAACACATTTTATTTATTTATTTATTTGCTTAACTCCGTTCGGCCGTGTTCCGGAGTTTACTAACCCCCCACCCTCCCCCTCCCTCGCTTCTCCGCCCTGCAACACTCCCTCGAGGAGCCCCTACTGGTGACAACCCTATCTAATTCGTAGAAGAAAAACGCTTAAACATTAGAGGGGAAGAGATCAAAACAAACATTGACATTTGGGCAGATTTACCATCTTGATTAAAGTGATGTATCCCACAGCAGGTAGAGGCAGATTTTCCAATTTTTCCATCAGTTTAATGCTGTAAGCCAGCATGTCTTCATAATTCTTTGGAAACTCATATCTAGATTTCCAGTAAGGATGACCCCCAGATAAAGTGTTGTTGTGGCAACTATGTGATTTTGTGAATGTACCCTGCCCGTGACTAGAATTTGGGGTTAGGGATGTTAAGTTTGTAAATTGAAAGGTTGTTATAATCAGTCAGCAATTAGTCTGTTATAGTCAATCATTCATCAATGTTAGACCTGGCAACATTGGCGTGGGTCTCCCTTCCATTTTTGCTCTTGCCTCATGTATTTTTGCTGGTGTTAGATGCTTTGGGTACTGTGCCACTGCTGTCCAGTGCCACAGTGCGAGTGTTCCCTACTGTAAATTGATGTATTGATTAGTGGTTCCATGATTGGATGTTTGGTTTACTTGTCAAACCCTAGTACAGTGCACTGAGTGTGCCCAGGGAGTGTCAATCCAAATGCTGCTAGTGGGCTTGCTCACTGGTTGTGCCACCCACAGAAGCAGCCTTGTAAAATGTGTCTAAGATCTGCCATTGCAGAGCCTGCGTGCAGTCTGGTAATGTCATGGTGACTGGGCAAGTGCGCCCACTTGCCAGTCCCTAAACCTTCCCTTTTCTTCATATTAGTTACCCCTATGGTAGGCCCAAGGGCAGGGTGCATTAAAAGTATAAGGTAGGACAAGCCTTGATTTGTGTGGCATGTCCTAGTAGTGAATTACAGCCATTTTCGTTTTTCACTAATGCAAGGCTACCTGTTCTCCATAGGACAGAATGGGATGTTAGAACTATTATACTTTATAATCCTAGCAGACTCCGAGAACATGGTAGAAATTCGAGTTTAGTATGCCTGGACTGCCTGGACTCAGAATAATAAAATACATCTTTTAGTGAAGTTTATTTTAATATTCTTTGTTTGCAAATACTACTTTTAGAAAGTAGGTATTTGCTAGCCTAACCATTTGAGCCTGCCTCTGCGAGGTTGTGTATTCCTTGTCTGGGTTTGTGTGTGACAGGGCTGGGAAATTCCAGGAGACAGGCTCGGGCTGCACGGTGGTGAATAGGGAGATCTGCATCTAGAAGGGAGGTAGGAGTTGCACCTGGGTCCTGAATAGGACTGTAGCCGCCCCCCACAGTGCTGGCTCCACCCCCTGTGGTGCGTCTGATGTCTCTGCCCTGCACACTGAAAGGAGAGAAGGAAGACTGTCAACAAAGTGCTCCATGACTGTACTTGCCTTCCACAATGCTGGCTCCACCTCATGTGGGGCGTCTGATGTGCCTGCCCTCTGCTGTGAAAGGGAAGGAGAAGTCTGGTAAACAGAGTGCTTCAGAACTGGCTTGAACTGGACACAGGCCCCTCTCCCCTCAGAGAACAAAGGATTTTGGGGTATAAGTATTGGGACCCTGATGCCATGAAATTAGATCACTTCTGGACTTACAAGATGAAACCTCTGCTGAGGAGAAGGAACCTGAAGAAACTGAGGAGAGACTATTCCCAAGCTGAAGTGCTGCTTGGGGGACTGGCCTGCAGTGGTTGCCTGACTGCCAAAGGGAGGGGAAAGAACTTTGTGGACTTTTCTTTCAACTTGTGAAAAGATCTCCAAGGGCTTGGAAGAGAGCTTGCCCCCTGACCGAAGCCCCAGGACCAGTGGACATCACCAGCCTTTGTGAATTGCTGCTGGAAACAAGTGGCTACAGAGGCCCGGTGTTCTGTTAGCACTGCATCGAGCAACGTCCGCCTCGAACAACGCAAGCTCTGTGCTCACCGACTCCGTCCTGACGCCGTCAACAAGCCATAGCCTGCACCGCGACTGGTAGACACCTCGACGTGCAACGCCTCGCTACACTGAATCGAACTGGTCTGACCGACGTGGTCACTGCTGCTGACTTTGAGTCCTGTGACCGCACCGGAGTTGGGCACCGCCTCGCACGCTTCGCGACGCACGCCCGACTCGCACCGCTGTCCGGACTGATCGACGCCAGCTCCCGAACTCCCGCTCATTCGCCGCACCGCAAGCTGCAAGCACCGCATCGAAGCACAGTCTTGCCCTGCAAGGCAAGCTTTGGATCCACCGACTCTGTCAACGGGCCGCTGCCTGCACCGCATCGAGTGTCAACGCGTCCTGCAATGCTTCCTTTCTGCACCGCGACGATCACCAGAACTGGCTCGCACATTCGTGCCGCCTGCCCCAAGTAAAAGGTGCTGTGAATGACTCTGTCGACATTTGAGTGGGCCTGTACCGACGCGGTCTGCTGGATTTGCTAGACTCTGTTATTTTCAACAACGCTGTAGCCGGACAAGGCTACTGACTCGCACAGAACCTTGATTTAAGCCTTTTAACCAGAACTCTTGAAATCTAATAGTACTGTGGATTATTTTGTCGTTTACTGTTTCTTGTGGTAACTCTCTATAAAATATACTTAATATTGATATAAAACCTTATTTGGTGTCCATCTGTAGTGTTGTCACTCGGTTACTGTATGTGGTCACAAATGCTTAACTTACAACGCCTCTGAAATAAACCTTGACTGCTCCTGCCACGCATCCTAGAGGGTGAGCAGGGGTTATTTTAGGAGGGTAATCCCCTTATCCTGACTAGAGGAGAGGGCCCCTATTTGTCACAAGTACCTACCTATGCCAACCGGAGACCCCCAATTCTAACATTGGTATTCAGCGGAAGGGATTCCGAATTTGCATTTGTAACTCATGTACAGTGATTGGTGTACACTACTTAGTGAGTGCAGACCATAACGCAACCACATACTTTTGATACTTGTTTTGGCCAAAGGTCTCCATTTCGTTTTGAAAAGTAATCCCTTGTTCAGTCAGAATGGAAAAGGCAGCATCCATTGCATCTGTTGACTGTGATTGGGAGGAAGAGAAATTAGAAACCTACACCAACAACCAACTCAAAATCTTCTGCAAAAAGTTTAAAATTGCCCTGACCGAAATCACCAAGAAGGAGCACTACCGCAAGGCGCTGAGGGCCTGCATGGCAATTGGAGCATGACAAAGTTTTGAGGTGTTAGATCTGAAAGTCAGGAGCCTGGAAATTACTCCCTCTGGAAGCAGCACACCGCCAGCACCTGGGGAAGGTAGAGTGTACATCCCCAAAGATGTGGTAAATGAGTTTTTCAAGAATAATGATATTGGGCATTGGTTCACTGCCTATGAGGTAGCATGTCTTCCCACCAGGTCCCTGAGAGAGGTTGGGGAGCGGGGTTGTGGGGAAGGTTCCTTAGTGAGGGGCAGAACACACTGCTGGACTTGCCTTCTGAAGTCCATAATTCCTATAGCCACATGAAAGAGGCACTCATGACTAGGTATGGTTTGACCCCTTAACTCTATAGGCAGAGGTTCAGGAAGTGGAAGGAGATAGAAAATAGTACCTGGGTAGAGTATATCACTTTCTTTTTCAGCGCATTGGATGGTTGGGTAAAGGGCAGCAAAGTTAATGTTTTTCAAGGTCTCTTGGATTTGATTGCATGGGAGCACTTGTCTGATAATTATTTTCCAGAGCTGCACCAGCACCTGAATGATAGCAAGCTGACTAACCAGAGGAAGCTTGCTGAGGAGGCGGACCGCTGGGTCAGTACCAGGTTCCACAAGGGTCACGTGGGAGACTCAGCCAAAGATGGGCAGGGTCCCCAGCAGAAGAGTGGGGGGGACAGGGGTAGACAGAGGGGATTCCGCAGAGGGCCCCATAGTAATTCTCAATGGAACCAGGGACCCCTGAAATGTTACCGATGTGGGGACCTGGGTCATAAGGCAAATTATACCAGGTGCCACCTGTTTGGTAAACCAGCACCCACTGATGCTCTGCTCCGGCAGATGGGGAGTATAGCCTTTGGGGAGGAGGTGGAAGTCCAAGGTGGGTGGGGTACTGTAGAAATGTCCCTTGTCTCTTTAGGAGACTGTGAGGTGGTCCCAGAGAACCAACTGCCCAGTAACACTAAGAAATATGGGCAGTGGGTGACCATCAATGGCCAAAAGGTGGAGGCTCTTAGAGACACAGAAGCCAGTGTGACAGCTGTCAGGTGTCACCTGGTGTCTCAAGAGCAGGTTGCCCCACATGCATTCTGACGAGGTGTTAACGCCGACAACACAGAGAGACATTGTCCAATGGCTCAGGTTTCCTTTGATTGGGGGGGTCTCTGGTACTCTTCAGGTAGCTGCGAGGCCCGCCATGCCTTTTGACTGTTTGGTGGAGAACGATTTGGAGAGCTCACCTTGGAAGAAGGTGGAAAAGAGTACTCACCTGAGGATGGTGGGTCTGCCTTACTGGGCGTGTGTGACCACCCGGCCAATGGCAGCCAGTAGGGGTGCTCAAGAGGACCTGGAGCCTGAGAGGGAGGCCCAGGAACCTGCCTTAGAGAGAAGAGGCAGGGGGTGCGGTAAACCGGCCCCGAAGTTCCCACGGCCCAGAAGGAGGTAGACCCTGAGGGGAATGCCCTGGAGCCTACCGGGGAACAGGTAGCTGTACTGGGGGACCTGCCTGAGCTGACCCATTGACAGCAAGAAGGAGGCCCCTCCAGGGAAGAATTCTGCAGGGAGCAGAGAGAATACCCTTCTCTTGAGGGCTTTTCAGCAACAGGCTGCAAGCCAGGCAGCAGGTGATCAGTCTGGGTCACATTGGATCTACTGGGAGACTGGACTCCTGTATAGTGAGCCTAAGGTTGCTAAGCCTGGGTCAGCCCGTGTGCTGGTGGTACCCCAGCACTTCAGAGCCTTCCTACTGGGGCTGGCTCATGATGTGCCATTGGCAGGAAATTTGGGGCAGGACAAGACCTTTGAGAGGCTTGTACCCCACTTCCATTGGCCCAAAATGCGCAAGAGTTCAGACACTCATTGCAGGATCTGTCAGACTTGCCAGGCTAGTGGATAGAGTGGGACAAAGCAGAAGGCTCCTCTCCAGCCATTCCCTGTGGTCAGTACCCCCTTTGAGCCGGTGGGGATTGACATTATGGGGACACTGGACCCCAAGACAGCCATGGACAACAGGTTCATCCTGGTCTTGGTGGACCATGCCACCCGGTACCCGGAAGCCATGCCTCTGAGAATAGTGACGGCCCCCGTGGTGGGACGAGCACTGATGGGAATTTTCTCACGAGTAGGATTTCTATCGAGAGGTTGTGTTTGAGCGGGGCACCAACTTCATTTCCAAGTATATGAAGTCCCTGTGGCAGGAGTGTGGGGTAACTTACAAGTTCACCACTCCTTACCACCCCCAAGGAAATGGGTTGGTTGAAAGGTTCAACCGAACCCTGAAAGGCATGATTATGGGTCTTGAAGAACCCAAGAGGCATCAGTGCGACGTCCTCTTACCATGCCTGTTGTTTGCATACCGGGAGGTGCCACATAAATCTCTAGGGTTCAGCCCCTTTGTGCTTCTCAATAGACACCCTGTCAGAGGACCTCTGAGTCTAGTCAAGGAAGTCTGGGAGCAATCTCCCAGGAAACCTCCCCAGGGTGTATATAGCTACATGCATGCCTTCGGGAACCAGACTAGGTGTTTCAGTCAACTCGCTGAGGTGAATCAGGAAGCCAGTCAGGAGGAGATGAAGCAGTGGTACGACCAGAATGCCACTCTGGTAGAGCTTCAACCTGGTCAGAAAGTGTGGCTCATGGCTCCAGTGGAGCCCTGTGCACTCCGAGATAAGTGGCCGGAGCATTTAATGTTGTGGAACTCAAGAGTCCAGTTACCTGTTTGGTAGACTTGTGGTCTCCCAGGAACCCCTTAAGGGTCCTGCATGTCAACCGCCGTAAGCCCCACTTAGAGAGGTCTGAAGTGGGCATGCTCTTGGCGACAGATGCTGGAATGGAAAAAGAGACTGAGCCTCTTCCTGACCTCCTGTCAGCCTCAGAGCAAGATGGGTCAGTGGATGGTGTTAACCTCTCGTCCACCCTGACCCCTGAGCAACAGAATGACTGCCGCCAGTTGCTGGGACAGTTTTCTGATCTGTTCTTCCTGGTTCCTAGTATCACCGATTGGTGCGTCCATGATGTGGATACATGAGACAGCTTACATGTAAAGCACAAGCCTTACCAGGTAACTGATAGGGTAAGGGCTTGCCTCAAAGAGGAGGTCTCAAAGATGCTTGCACTAGGGGTGATTGAGTCCTCCAGCAGTCATTGGCCCAGCCCAGTGGTCTTGGTCCCAAAGGCTGCAGAGCCGGGTGCCACACCCGAACTCCGGTTCTGTGTGGATTACAGAGGGCTCAATTCGGTCACGAAGACCGACGTGCACCCCATCCCCAGAGCTGATGAGCTCATTGATCGGTTAGGGGCTGCACGGTACCTCAGCACGTTTGAGTTGACGTCTGGGTATTGGCAGATCACCTTGACTGATGGAGCAAAGGAGAGGTCAGAATTCACCACAACAGATGGGCATTTCCAGTTCCGTGTTATGCCCTTTGGGATGAAGAATGCCCCTGCCACCTTTCAGAGGTTGGTCAACCAGGTGCTGGTTGGACTGGATGAGTTCAGTGCCGCCTACCTGGAGGACATCTTAGTGTTCAGCGTCACTTGAGAGGAACATCTGCGCCACCTCTGGGAAGTGTTTGTGGCACTGTGGAAGGCAGGCCTCGCGATCAAGGCAAGTAAGTGCCAGATCGGGCAGGGTTCTGAGGTGTACTTGGTACACCAAGTTGGGATCGGCCAGGTGGCGCCTCTACAACCCAAGATTGAAACCATCCTGGCTTGGGAACCCCCCAAAACCCAGACAGAGGTGAGGGAATTTTTAGGATTCACAGGGTACTACAGGAGGTTTGTCAATGGGTATGGCAACATGGTTGCCCCCTTGACAGAGCTGACTTCCAAGAAGCAGCCCAAGAAAGTGATTTGGACTGACACCTGTCGGAAAGCTTTTGAGGCCCTGAAAGCTGATATGTGCATGGCGCCCGTGCTCCTGGCACCCAACTTCTCCTAAGAGTTCATCGTTCAAACAGATGCTTCAGAGCATGGTGTGGGGGCTGTTTTGTCACAGATGAATGAAGAGAGCCTAGATCAACATGTAGCCTTCATCAGTAGGAGGTTACTTTCACGGGAACAGAGGTGGAGTGCTATTGACCGTGAGGCATTTGCTGTGGTCTTGGCACTGAAGAAACTGAGACCATACCTGTTTGAGACTCAATTCCAGGTTCAGGCAGACCACAGGCCCCTTAGATGGTTGATGCAGATGAGGGGTGAGAACCCAAAGTTGTTGAGGTGGTCCATTTCCCTACAGGGTATGGACTTTACGGTAGAACACCGCCCTGGTACAGAACACGCCAACGCTGATGGTCTGTCCAGATTTTTCCGCCTTAGCGATGAGAACTCCCAGGAGGTAGGGTAGTTCTCCCCACATTTCAGCTGGAGGGGACACGTGTTAGACCTGGCACCATTGGCGTGGGTCTCCCTTCCATTTTTGCTGTTGCCTCATGTGTTTTTGCTGCTGTTAGATCCTTTGGGCACTGTGCCACTGTTGTCCAGTGCCACAGTGTGAGTGCTCCCTACTGTAAATTGATGTATTGATTAGTGGTTCCATGATTGGATGTTTGGTTCACTTGTCAAGCTCTAGTACAGTGCACTGAGTGTGCCCAGGGTGTGTAAATCCACATGCTGCTAGTGGGCTTGCAGCACTGGTTGTGCCACCAACAGAAGCAACTTTGTAACATGTGTCTAAGGTCTGCCATTGCAGAGCCTGTGTGCAGTCTGGTACTGTCATGCTGACTGAAATGTGCACCCACTTGCCAGTCCCTAAACCCTACCTTTTCTTCATATTAGTCACCCCTATGGTAGACCTAAGGGGAGGGTGCATTGGAAGTATAAGGTAGGACAAGCCCTGATGTGTGTGGCATGTCCTAATAGTGAATTACAACCATTGCTATTTTTCACTTTTTTAAGGCTACCTGTTCTCCATAGGCCAGAATGGGCTGTTAGAATTATTACACTTTATAATCCTAGCAGACTCAGAGAACATGGTAGAAATTCGAGTTTAGTAAGCATGGACTCAGAATAATAAAATACATCTTTTAGTGAAGTTTATTTAATATTCTGTGTTTGCAAATACCACTTTTAGAAGGTAGGTATTTGCTTGCCTAACCATTTGAGCCTGCCTCTGTGAGGTTGTGTATTCCTTGTCTGGGTTTGTGTGTGACAGAGCTTGGGATTTCCAGGAGACAGGCTGGGGCTGCCCGGTGGTTAATAGGGAGATCTGCATCTAGATAGGAGGGAGGTGTTGCACCTGGGACCTGAATAGGACTGTGCCCACCCCCCACAGTGTTGGCTCCACCCCCTGTGGTGCGTCTGATGTCTCTGCCCTGCACACTGAAAGAAGAGAAGGAAGACTGTCAACAAAGTGCTCTAGTACTGTACTTGCCTTCCACAATGCTGGCTCCACCTCCTGTGGGGCGTTTGACGTGCCTGCCCTGTGCTGTGAATGGGAAGGAGAAGTCTGGTAAACAGAGTGCTTCAGAACTGGCTTGAACTGGGCACAGGCCCCTCTCCCCTCAGAGAACAAATTATTTTGGGGTATAAGTATTGGGACCCTGATCCCATGAAATTAGATCACTTCTGAACTTACAAGACGAAACCTCTGCTGAGGAGAAGAAACCTGAAGAAATTGAGGAGAGACTATTCCCAAGTTGAAGTGATGCTTGGGGGATTGGCCTGCAGGGGTTGCCTGACTGCCAAAGGGAGGAGAAAGAACTTTGGACTTTCTTTCAACTTGAGAAAATATCTCCAAGGGCTTGGAGGAGAGCTTGCCCCCTGACTGAAGCCCCGGGACCAGTGGACTTCACCAGCCTTTGTGAATTGCTGCTGGAAACAAGTGGCTACAGAGGCAGGGAGCTGTACCCGGCTCTCACGACCGGCCCGTTGTCCTATAGGCACTGCATCAAGCAACGTCCGCCTCGAACAACGCAAGCTCTGCGCTCACCGACTTCGTCCTGATGCCGTCACCGAGCCGTAGCCTGCACCGCGACTGGTAGACACCGCGACATGCAAAGCCTCGCTACACCGAATCGCACTGGTCTGACCAAAGCGGTCACTGCTGCTGACTTCGAGTCCTGTGACCGCACCGGAGTTGGGCACCGCCTCGCATGCTTCGCGACACACCGCCCGACTCGCACCGCTGTCCGGACTGATCGACGCCAGCTCCCGAACTCCAGCTCTTTCGGCGCACCGCAACCTGCAAGCACCGCAACGAAGCACCATCTCGCCCTGCAACGCAAGCCTTGGATCCACCGACTCTGTCAACGGGCCGCTGCCTGCACTGCATTGAGGGACAACGCGTCCTGCAACGGTTCCTTTCTGCACCGCGACGATCACCGGAACCGGCTCCGACATCCGTGCCGGCCCCCCCAAGTAAAAGGTATTGTGACTGAGTCTTTCGACATTTGAGTGGGCCCGTACCGACGCGGTCCGCTGGATTTGCTAGACTCTGTTATTTTCAACAACGCTGTAGCTGGACAAGGCTACCGACTTGCACAGAACCTTGATTTAAGGCTTTTAACCAGAACTCTTGAAATAATAGTACTGTGGATTCTTTTGTCGTTTATTGGTCTTGTGGTAACTTTCTATAAAATATACGTATTTTTGATATAAAACCTTGTGTGGTGTCCATTTGTAGTGTTGTCACTGGGTTACTGTATGTGGTCACATATGCTTAATTTGCAACGCCTCTGAAATAGGCCTTGACTGCTCCTGCCACGCTACCGAGAGGGTGAGCAGGGGTTACTTTAGGAGGTAGTCCCCTTATCCTGACTAGAGGAGAGGGCCCCTATTTGACACAAGTGCCTACCCATGCCAACTAGAGACCCCCAATTCTTACAATCAAGTAATGGGGATCCACTGCTACAATGTCTGCATAGGCAGTCGTGTAGATTATATGCATTGGACACATTACTGGAGGTATAGAATGAAAGAAAGTAATCAAGAAAAGCTCCATATGAATCACAAAGATGGGCAGCGGTAGTGGTCAACCCTATTGAATTCCTAGATGAATATAGATAGGTAACAAAGTAATACCACTAACACAGACTGACTTCTAGAGATGTTCGTTCTGTGGATTTACGTATAATAACTGAAGAAGCATGATGACCAAGGATGAATTCCCACATGTGACATCTTTAAACGGCTATGAGACCTGATCGAAGGCTTTTTCATCACTGAGTAATGCCATGGCAATAGACTCTTGAACAGTGTTGGCCCGATCGATCAGACTCATGGCTATGTTGGTGGTGGAGATAGTGTCTTTTCTGGTGATATACCCAGGCCACGGGAATTATGTGATTCTGCGGCTGCAGCTTTTTTTTTTATTATGGACTATCCTCCTTTGCCACATACCCCAACATATGCTGCATAATTTGCAGATTTGATAAAAAAACACTGTTTCTAATTCAAATGGATCAATAGTTACTAAACACGTGCCAACATATATTCACTGGCAGTGGAAGGCCCTTCACAAAGGGTAACTGATCATCTTTCAGTTGCCTATTTCTGTGTTTCATTGTTAAACTGACACTAATGAAATGACGTCTTTGCCCAGAAAGTAGCGCCATCTGTAAAAATGCCAACATAAAGAAGTAATACTATCAAAATACTTGCCACATTGTGCCGCATAATTTGTCTTTTCTTGCTGCATAGTGTAGTGCGGTTAGCACTCTAGCAGACGCACGTACGCATCCACGCATCCGCAGGCCAGGCGTGGCCTGCGGGGTCCAATAAAAGAAGGACGCGCGCTCGGGCACGTCACTTCCGAATGAGACGAGTGTGTGGTTTACTGGCTGATGCTCCGCGCTTCCACCCCTGCGCACGTGGCCATGCTGGTCGCGTAAGCCTACCCACACACCCTCACTACATTGGCGACGAAGGGCGGGATACCAACCCTCGCTCCCTTCATCGGGTGGTACCATCGACACCAACCCGCGGTGCCTACCGCGAGGAGACCAACGTGCCCTCAGTCTGGCGGGTCCGCCCCAGTGACCCGGGATTGCCTGACTCACGCCGAGGCAACACCACAGGTTTTGTCGACCCACTAACATTCGAGCACAACCGCCATGGTGGACGAGGCAGCGGCACCAGTCATCAACATCCCGTTCCAGCATGCTGCTGCTGGAGTGCTGCCGCCGTTCAGCGAAGCGAGTGACCCATCCACAGCATCACCCCGGTGGAAGGTGTGGCTCGAGAGACTCGAAAATTACTTCGTGGTCACCAGAGAAACGGACGACGCGGTGAAACGATCGCTGCTCCTTCACTACGCGGGGGACGAGGTGTTCCGACTCTTCAAACACCTACCCAATTCGGCAGGAGTAACCACGTATGCTGCTGCGGTCACCGCACTGAACAACCACTTTGACCCACAACTGAACGTATACTTCGAAGTCTTTAAACTGGGACAAGCCCGCCAACGAGAAGGTGAATCGATGGATCAATTCCACACTCGGGTCCGGGAACTGGCCAGTTCCACGGACGAAGACCAACCCAAGGCCATCAGGCGCCAACTAATACAAGGGTGTCGGGACAAAACGCTAAGGGGCCACATCCTAAGAAAGCCCGGGATCTCGCTCGAAGACATCCTTGTCTTGGCCAAAGCCCATGAACTGTCAGATGCCAGGGCCACAGCCATGGAACAAGCGCTGCATAAAGTTCCCGCCAAACCGGAAACGACCAAAAGTGAGCGGGCTGACGCGGTACGGGCACGACCACGTGGCCCAGGAAGAAAAGGAGCCCGGCGAGATGCACCACAGGGCCAGTGCGGATACTGTGGACACGAACCCCATGCGGCCAGAGACTGTCCTGCCCAAGGCCAAGTCTGCGGGAACTGCGGAATCCCAAATCATTTCGCAGCGGTTTGCCGCCGGAGGAACAAACCTCCCAACTCCCAGAAATCATGGACAACCGCCAAAGCGGTCCGCCAACTATCTATAGCAGAATCACCCCCGGGGAGGACAGACAAATTCCTACCAACGTCGCAGGTTGAATCAGACTCCGAGGACGAGGAGGAGGCGTATGTGGTCTCTTTCGCCAGGGAACTAAAAATCAGACGAAGGCCGCAGCCAACATGTGTGATCCACGTGGGTGAGAGCGAAGTGAAGGCCGTCATTGATACAGGGGCCACCGTCAATGTCATGGGCCTACAAGAATTCAACAAGCTGCGCCCTCGCCCGGAAGTACTAAACTCCAAGACCAAGATATTTGCGTATGGCGCCGACACCCCACTTCCCCTAAAAGGGAAAATAATCACACCAATACGGGCTGACGACGTGGAAGTAACCGCAACAATCCACATCATTGATCGAGAGGCCGACACCCTATTAAGCAGCCACACGGCGGAGGACCTAAAGCTCATTGCTTTTGCCAACCACATACGGAACCACCAGGTAGAAGAACTTCTGGAACGCTTCCCCGAGCTGTTCAAAGGCCTTGGGTGCATCAAATGTGCACCGATCAAGTTGCACATCGACAAGACCGTCACCCCCACCGCTCTCCGCCATCGGAGAATCCCATTCCACCTGCGGCCATTGGTGGAGAAAGAACTGGTGAAACTCGAGAAATTGGGGGTCATCGAAAAGGTAACCGGGCCCACCCCGTGGGTGTCGCCCATGGTCATCGTCGAAAAACCCAAGCAGCCGGGCGAGGTCCGGCTATGCATAGATATGAGACTACCGAACGCGGCAATCAAGCGGGAAAGACACCTGACCCCGACGATGGATGACATCATAGCCGATGTGAATGGCTCGAAGTGGTTTTCCAAAATCGACCTTAATGCAGGATACCATCAACTGCCACTCGCTGAAGAGTGCCGTTTCATAACCACATTCAGCACCCACCTGGGCCTCCGGAGGTACAAGCGACTCAACTTCGGAATATCCTCGGCCGCCGAGGTGTTTCAAAACACCATCAGGGAGCTGCTCTCAGGACTGCCAGGAGTCATCAATGTGAGCGACGACATCCTCATACACTCAGCCACGGCCTCTGAACATTACAAACACTTGCGGGATGTGTTGAAGAGACTCAGCACACATGGAGCGACACTCCACAAGGAGAAATGCCAATTCTTCCAGCCCTCGATCGAGTTCTTTGGCTACGTGTTCAACCAGGAGGGAGTCCAGATTGACCCGCGAAAGTCAAAGTCCATCAAGGACGCCCCAGCACCCCAGTCGCCCACAGAATTGAGGAGCTTCCTCGGAATGGCCACATATTGCGGCCGTTTTATCCCAGGACTGGCCACACGCAGTGAGCCTCTCCGAGCGTTGACGAAGGCAGATGCCGCATGGACCTGGGGCCCCAAAGAACAAGAAGCCTTCCGGAGCATCAAAGAAGCGCTTTTAGAGAACGCCACCCTCTCATACTTCGACCCGACCAAGCGGACTGAGGTAATCGTGGATGCCAGTCCCGTGGGGCTTGGGGCAGTCCTGACACAAGAGCATGAACCAGGAAAATGGACCGCCCTAGCATTCGCAAGCAAAGCTCTAACACCCACCGAGGCCCGATATGCCCAGATTGAGCGCGAAGCGCTAGCTATCAAGTGGGCCTGTGGACACTTCCACCTTTACCTACACGGACAAGCATTCGTCATGGTCACAGACCATCAACCGTTGGTGCCACTCTTCAAAGGCACTGCCCCCCATCCACCGCCACAAATCGAGAGATGGGTGATACAGCTCCAGACCTACGACATGGAGGTCATCTACAGGCCCGGAGCCAAAAATCCAGCCGACTACTTGTCACGGCACCCACTGCCGCGAGAACTGGCAGCCACTGATGAGGAGTGTGATGGCTATGTTCAGTGGGTGGCTCTCACATCATGCCCCCAGTGTATGACTCTAGATGAAATCAAGGAGGCAGCCACAGAAGACCTCCCCTACATGCGGTCACTCCAGGCGGTGCAAGAGGGGTCCTGGACGGATTATCTCCGGCCTCCCCTGAGCTGGTCGGCGGCAGACAAGGAAACCCTCACCAAGTATTGGCAGATCCGCCATGAACTCAGTGCCACAGAGGAGGGCACACTACTTAGGGGGACGCGCCTCGTGATACCAAGGCAACTTAGACATCGGGCCACCCAACTGGCACACGGAGGCCACCAAGGGGTCACCAAGATGAAGGCGCGCATGCGCGAGAAGGTGTGGTTCCCCGCACTAGAAAGCACCGTGGACGAATATGTCAAGAACTGCATGCCCTGCCAGTTGACCAGCGATCCGGAACGACCAGTCCCCGTCATCACGGAGGATGCCTGCACCGCTCCATGGGAAAAGGTCAGTGTGGATTTTGGAAGCTTCCCCGGTGAGGGACACACTCTAGTGGTCATAGACTCTTATTCCAAATATCCCCTTGTAGAGAAAGTGCCATCCACGGCTTTTGCCCATGTAGGGCCAGCACTTGAGAAGATGTTCTCCCTATTCGGCCTGCCCGGTGAACTTAAAAGCGACAATGGCCCTCCCTTCCAGGGGGCGGAGTTCGCCACTTCATGGCGACGCGAGGCATCACCCACCGGCGCATCACTCCCCAGTGGCCACAAGCCAACGGGGAGGTGGAGCGGTTTATGCGTACACTTAACAAAATGTTCAGGATCGCAGTGGTCGAAGAGGCCAACCCCGAGCAGAGACTGCACGAATTCCTGAGGGAGTACCGTGGAACGCCCCACTGCACCACGCTGAGAAGCCCGTGGTCGCTGATGTTTCAAGGCCAACGTAGGGACCTCCTCCCTGTGCCGCCGGGGCCAAGGCGGGAAGATAAGGAACCGGATGAGATGCAGGAACTCGCACAAAGACGCCGATGCAGGAACAACATGCGGGCGAGCAGCCGCCGCAGGGCTACCCCAAGGCAGCTACATCGAGGGGACAGGGTCATCATCAAAAATCGACGACCCGGGGGAAAGTTTCGGACTTTCTATGAACCAGGACCGTGGACGGTCACTAACACGAAGGGCACCATGGTGACCGCCAACAAGGAGGGAGAAGAAGTATCAAGGAACTCATCATGGTTCAAGGTAATCACTCCAGCCGGCAGTGCAGGTGCTGAGGCACCGGTGGACACCCCCGAAACGCCCGGAGCGACAGCACCAGAAGTGGTGAGTGGCTCTGCAGCAGACGGGGGGGGCCTCACACCAGAATCTGAAGCGCCAATACCCCCCACCCCCGTCCGGAGCCAGGCCCACCACAGGAATCGAGACTCAGGCCGCACGCCTCGTTACAGTCTGAGGCCCAACCCCCGCCCCAACCAGAAACTCAATGACTATGTCTGCCACCTGAGCTCCTGAACTCTGCAGCCGAGGAGCACGCAAGTACCTGTCATCCTTGTATGTTTCATTTCATGAACAGTTTATTGAATATTTTGAAATTGTTGAAAGTTGGATAGAGATGTAGTGCGGTTAGCACTCTAGCAGACGCACGTACGCATCCACGCATCCGCAGGCCAGGCCTGGCCTGCGGGGTCCAATAAAAGAAGGACGCGCGCTCGGGCACGTCACTTCCGAATGAGACGAGTGTGTGGTTTACTGGCTGATGCTCCGCGCTTCCACCCCTGCGCACGTGGCCATGCTGGTCGCGTAAGCCTACCCACACACCCTCACTACACATAGCTTGGTCAACCCTGCCGCCTAATTCCAGTGGCCCTAAATATGCCCATACTCTATTGACAAGGTGAGATGCTCTATTACCTCTGTCAAACATTTACCTACGTTCATAGAAAATATTATTAACTTTGAATTAAGTGATTAAATATGATAGAATCATTTGCAGTCTAAAATGGGGGGGTTCTATTTCTTTAAAAGAAGTGTGATTGCAGCTATTGACAGAGTCGCAAGAGGGACAACCGTGGCAGCAGCTTCAACAATCACTGTGACGAATGAAAGACCTATTTCATTTATCTCGACGAACTCTTACATTTTGGTGCAGTCTGAACTCTGCGTGTTTGTTTGTGTCGGAGCTGAAGGTCGGCAGTGGCACTCTCCTGATTGTTTCATTTCAGGGGACCATGTGTCACTTGAGAAAAAAAAAGTGCCTTTCTAAAGTTTATTTCAGCTGCAAGAATGCCTGTACCTATAGCGGCAATAAAGGACGCTGCTGACGCCACGTGTATTAAGCACAGCCTTTTGTTATGGCCTGGAAGAAAGAGAGACCGGAGCTAAAGGGCTCATTTATCACGGTTCGCAATTGTTCCTTGACATTGTGCAAAGCCAAATGCACACAGGCGGCGAGGAGGCAATTGTGTAGACTTGGCTATCCATCAAGGTTGCATTAGCAGTGTTAAAGCAAACCTCTAAGGTTAATTGCACCCGGGGGTGGGGGAGGTACTGCAATGCTAATTTGTGTGCCAAATTTATAGGACAACAAGCAAGGTTATGGTCGGTATAGCAGTCACAATAAAAACTATCATACTGTGCCATGTATTTGGAAATTGTTACCTTTATTATGTTGGCTCACAGTTCACGCAGCGGTTGTTAAGCATTTTCCATGACAAATTTTTAATACTGTAATTTTTTTGTTTGGCTGATGAAAATATTCAGTCGTCGAAAATCCATTTCACCAATTACAAATAGTTTTTGGTGATTTGACTATGAATGTTTATGATAGATGTAGTGACTTGGTGTGTACACGTTCTAGTGTTCCTGTGCAATGTAACACACTCTACACCCACCCACCACAGACGTCATGGTGTCACATGACGCTGCCAATAAAAGAGGCTGAGCGCACGTGCTCAGGACATTTCCTACCACTCATTCCTGGTGTCCGTGTCCATCCTTGCTGCGCCCATCATGAGGGCCCAGGGCCCATACTTTCAATCATTACAATGGCGACGAGGTCGGTAGTGAAACCCACGCGTGCCACTACCCTACAATGAGGAAAAGGGGGAGAGAGTGCCCGCCTGAAGGGCACCCCCTGCAGCAAGGCACAGCGAGCAGAGAAGCCGGTGCACGTCGGAGCCCAGCAGCCACCAAGAGGCGAACAGCTAGCCGACCGAAGCCACCCGCGTCAGCCGCCACCAACATGTGCTAGCAGGAATGAGCGGACCGCCCAGAGCCTACCTGAGACGGCCGCGAGGCAAGGATCCCCCGGAGAGGTGTACCGGCCGGGCGGAGGCCGCCACAGACCGTCAGGCCCGTGGGCCGGAGGTGAGCCCCAAGGGTGAAGCGCTAATAAATAAACTGCCCCAGTAAATAAGCAGCGCCAGCGGAGCCTACCCGCGGCCTGCCCGAGTCATCCCTTGCCCCCGCCGCGTGTGTAACGGAAGCGGCGGGGCCCAGAGTAAGCCACGGCGCGAAGGGAAGGCGGCCGGACCCGAAAGTTAACTAAATCAACGAGGGGGAGGGAGCGGAGTAGCTAACCGCCTCCCGACCCCCCTCGCGAGGTGGTCTGGGCCAGCGGAGCCCTCCCGCGACCGGTTGGCGGCACCTCCACCGAAGGAAGACTCAGCAGCGCCAGCGGAGCCCACCCGCGACCTGCCGGCGGCACCCCCAGCGAAGAAGAGACTAAGCAGCACCAGCGGAGCCCACCCGCGGCCCGCCGGTAGCGCCCAGAGAAGGACAGTCACTGCAGAGCCAGCGGAGCCCACCCGCGGCCTGCGAGAAGCAAGGCAGGTCTCCGCCGCGCAGCGTGTGTGTGTAGAAGCTGCAGCGGCGGGAGACCGGCGAAAGTGGGGCCAGCGGACCAAGAACTTCCTTGAACACAGAGCCGGCGGGGCCCAACCGCGGCCTGCCTCCAGCGCCCCCGCCCAGGGTGGAGTGAACGGAGCGACGCGCTTCCCCACCGGAGCACAACACCTTCACCCCGCCCGCGTGAGTACTGCCGAGGCGGCTGCGGACGGGGAGAGGAGGCAAGGGGAAGCAAGCGTCTGCAAGCGGTCAGCGCCGCCAAGAGCAAGAGGCGCCCCCCTCCTCGTGTGCTCCGTGTGAGGAGCGGAGTGCACGGGAGCAGGGGAGAAGTAAGCGCCTGCACGAGGCCAGCGCCGCCGTCAGCATAAGAGCCCCCTCCTTGTGTGCTCCGTGAGGGGCAGAGTGCCGGCAAAGCGGTCAACACCGCCAGAAGTACATAAGCCCCACCAGGACACTGAAACAAGAGGAACCACCGGTGCACCCACAGAGACTGCCAAATTTGCCCCCAGCATCAAAGCTGCACAACACCAGAGGGACATAAACAGTGCTTTTGCAATGTCTGCCTGACTTCAGCACATTTATAATTCGGTACATTTCTGGAACACTAAAAGCAAAGAAAATCTACTCACCCATTCTCAGCAGCAGCTCCAACCCCCTGTGCACGGAAGCAGTAGAGTGCACACCAGGGAAAGACGACAGGCTGCTCACAATCCAGCAACACTGCCACCCAATGGACAAAAGCATTAGTGCACTAACATCCACCAGCACTGAAACAAGCATTGTACAACGCAAAAGAAGTTAGCACCATCTAGAGGCAACAGACGGAGTAGCGCAGGAAAGCATCTTAACGCCCGAATCCAGAAAGCGCGCCCTGCGCAGAAGACGTCCCCACGCACCAGCAAGGAGCCGGCGGCTGCCACTTCCGAAGCGACGTGGGATGAGGCACGAATGTCTCACTCAACATCAACACCTCACCAAGCATCCAAGCAAGGACAAAACGTCTGGAGAAAACGACTGCCAAGCACTGGAGGAACGATCAAGGAAAAAAAACTGCCGAGATCAGAAGACGGAGAGAGCAGTGACTCCTAGTGGCCACAGGAGACCACCGCAGCATCAACTACTCCCGCCAACGGTCCGAAGCAGCAACCTCCTGACGCCAGCCAAAGCAGCAAGTACCCAACGGTCCAAAGCAGCAAAGTACTGGACGTCAGCCAAAGCAGCAAGAAATCGACGCCAGCCAAAGCTGCAAATACCGACGACACGCAACAAGTGTCCGAGAGCCTTGAAAAGTACGGGCGCAGATAACGCGCCACATGGCAAGGCACAGCCCCCACGAGATGGAAGAAGGGCACAGGTAACGCCACAGTGCAGAACAGTTACCGAAGAAGACCACTAAGCGTGGCACCCCCAGAAGCCGATCCACAGAAAGATCGCGTACCAAGTATGACCCGCGACGGGTTCTCTAAACTACATCAGAAAGTCCGACAGGACGACCGAAGAAACCTGCCAAAACATCAGCAGGAGCGGACCACCAAATGGTCCAGGACGTTCGACCTAGTCAAGGTCTCTGAACACCATCCCACGAACGTCACCAACAAGAATCTAGAGAGAGGGTTCGCGACACCAACTCAGAAAGCTGAGGAAGAAGGAGGAAGTGTTCCAGTCGGGGACAAACCAGGATCACGCATGCAGCGGGCGCGCCCTGCATGGAGGACCCAGGTCAGGAGAGAAGACGCAAGATCGGACCGAGTGATGTCGCGAAACAGGAAGGGAGAAGAGGAGAGATCCGAGTGGCACGCCAGCCACCGTGAAAAGAAAGGAAGAAGAGGAGAGAGCTGTGTGGCACGTCTGCCACTGTGAAAAGAAAGGACGAAGAGGAGAGAGCTGTGTGGCACGTCTGCCACTGCGAATAGAAAGGAAGAAAAGGAGAGACATGTGGCACCCCTGCCACTGCTAGAGCGCAAGGAAGTATATCCACGTGGCCGTTGCCACAGTTAAGCATGGAAGGAAGTATATCCACGTGGCCGTTGCCACAGTTAAGAATGGAAGGAAGTATATCCACGTGGCCGTTGCCACAGTTGAAGAGCAGAAAGAAGTACATCCCCGTGGCCGTTGCCACAGTCACCAATGGAAGGAGGTAAATCCACGTGGCCGTTGCCACAGTTAGGAGTGAAGAAGAGGTCAGTGCAAAATAGGTCCCCATTGTGAGTCCGAGGCCAAAACTGGTACGTACCATCCATTTCACGGCGAACTGCAAGAACTCCAACCGCACCCGTTACCACGGAAGTCAACAACACAAGGACTGTGAGGAAAAAGGGGCTACCCAGTCGTTTACAGACTGTTTCCATCTAGCACCACCAACCTGTGCTAAAGCGGACAAAAGTTCCCCGAAACAGACTGAACTCCATCTGCCCATTCACAAGCTGCGGCGGATAGAAAAGCTTGGTGGAACAGAACATTCACTGCATCCTGAGATAAGTTAATTCCCCAATGTGTGAATTATTAAGTTGGGTCTTTTCATTGATTAAAAAGGGGAGTGATGTAGTGACTTGGTGTGTACACGTTCTAGTGTTCCTGTGCAATGTAACACACTCTACACCCACCCACCACAGACGTCATGGTGTCACATGACGCTGCCAATAAAAGAGGCTGAGCGCACGTGCTCAGGACCTTTCCTACCACTCATTCCTGGTGTCCGTGTCCATCCTTGCTGCGCCCATCATGAGGGCCCAGGGCCCATACTTTCAATCATTACAATAACAACAAGTGAAATTGTACTGGCTAAATACAATTTACAACTAAGTCAACGCGATTCCCATTACGTTCCATTAGAAACTAAACACAACTTTGGGGATACAGTGCATTTCCCCCCATAATTTTTCACTTACATTTCCAGGGCCGGAAGAATTAAACCATTTTGTGGTCAAAAACCTTGCATTTCTCATATTCACAGAGTTGGTGAACACAAAATGGTGTATTGCAATATATGCAAGCCATTTTCTGATTGGGCAAACCGTTTCAGATTTTGCAAAGTGAGTTTACCGAAGATGTAAATCACAATTAGAAAAGTATATAAAGGGGCATTCCTTCTAATTGCGAATTGCAATGAGCGGTATCAATGGTTTGTGCTGCAATTAGAGACCAGTTCCAAAACTTTAGTGTCAAATTCACCACTTTTTGCGCATCATTCATTCTTTATAGCTGGCTCCAAATTCTTATATGCACTAAGTGGATCTAATGGAAACCATTGGAAACTGATAAACTGAAATTTCCAACCAGCTTGTCATCTGCCTTGGCTTTGTAAACCGTTTCAGATTTTGCAAAGTGAGTTTACCGAAGATGTAAATCACAATTAGAAAAGTATATAAAAGGGGCATTCCTTCTAATTGCGAATTGCAATGAGCGGTATCAATGGTTTGTGCTGCAATTAGAGACCAGTTCCAAAACTTTAGTTTCAAATTCACCACTTTTTGCGCATCATTCATTCTTTATAGCTGGCTCCAAATTCTTATATGCACTAAGTGGATCTAATGGAAACCATTGGAAACTGATAAACTGAAATTTCCAACCAGCTTGTCATCTGCCTTGGCTTTGTAAACTGAACACAGCTCACAATAGTGCCTTGTCTCTTCTACAAATGAACTTGCCTTTGAGAAATTGCACTCAAGTGGTCCTGTAAGTGTTACCTTTAGAGGTGGTCCATAGATGCAATATTTCACTCAAATGTGTCCATTGTTGGGCCCTCACTACACCAGCATTGGAATTCCAAAATCACGTGCAAACAGGCTTTACCCAGTTTCCAAGACAAGGCTTCGTCAACACAACCAGACAAGGCTATCTGCTGGTGCTTTGCAAATATAGGTACGTATATAATGGTCAGGTTCTATAGATTCTGGTCAAGAGTTAATCATGAATAAATTTTCAAAAGAGTTATTTAACGAAGATTTACCAATATGTAGTACACAAAAGCATTTATTTCAACATTACTGTGACATTGTGATTCACACTAATGAAATGGAAACCACAAACAATAAAGAAAGAAAAATACCAATTACTTCATTGGATCAAGTGAGGACAGCAGGACATACGTCTCAGATATTTTCTTATAAAGCAACGTTCTTGTGGAGACAATTCTTAAGATTATAATACACGTTAAATATTTACAAAATGCGCTCGAAGTGACAAGGAAAAGGAGACAGTTGAGTGGGTTGGGTGTGATTGGGTGGAGGTGAGGACTGGGTAAAGGGTGTTGTGACCTTATTACAATCACAGTGGTTTCAAGTGCAACCTTTACAGACTAATATAGTTCATTAGTTCCGTTCTGTTCTTTAACATAGGATCCGTATTAATCAATGGGTTGCTTCCTATGTTAAGAAAGTACTAAGTAATCCGGTCTACGTTTCGACCCCCTGGGTTAAGGGTTGATTGAAGCCTCAAGCTGAGGTCTTCTTCAGGACAAAGAGGTGCAGGAGCGCCTAAAAATAATATGTTTGTAGTGAGGACTATATCAAAACTGTATTTAGATAGGGTACTATGTTACTACAAGGGGCTCAATTGGAAAATGGGCTTCTTACTTCATGTAGGGCCGTCCAGTGGCCTATTGAGGATGGACCTGCGTCGGTTCCATAGTGTTGTAAGGAAGCCTGAAAGTGTATTAAAAATGAAGATTGAGGTACTGGGTTACTTAGGATGAAACTGTGAGCATGCGTGCTCAAAGAGATAACATCCGGGGACACTTACTAGGGCATCAGTGGTTTTCCAATCAAATGGTTCATAGTCTCAGGTCTGGATGCGTCTGGATAATATGGATCAATCTGAAGATTAAAAGAGAAAAGGGTTGTATAGGTATTACCCTATCTTAATACATGGAGGGGTAGTATGACCGTAGTCGATATTTAAAACCCTTTTAAAAAAACGATTGGACATCTTACTGTGAAAGGAAGTTGTTTTTAACAAGACATAGTTAAGCTAAGACCCACCGCATATCGGCATAATAATCAAGATTGAAGCGTGTGAATTGCCTTGAAAAAAGCAAAGCACAGCTTAGTCGAATAATACACCTTTTTAAAGAATGCAGTTCGACATACTTATTGCGGGTAAAAGATGCCGTTATTGTCAAAACATAGTCTGGCTAATGATCCATGTCGGATCGGCATGTTTGTCAAGAAGGGTAGAGTCAGAGCGTGTAAGTTACCTTATTTTAAAGTGAAGCACAGCGGGTCCTCAGGACTCAATCCGACTGGGTGCTTGTCTCAGCGCTGCCCGATCGCGAGTGAACCGCGAGGTGCAGGCGCTGAATACTTCCTGGAGGCTCGGCGGATCCCACCAATCAGGTGGCGGCGAGAGCCTTCTCGCAAGGGAGTGTCTCACAAGTTCGAAATTGAAAGGGTTGGGCGGTCTCCTTCGCATCTAGGCACCATCATGGCGCGAGTGCGTTATTGGACAGATTATACTATGGAATTTATGCCCTTATCAGAAAAAGGGGATGAAGCGTCCAGCGCTTATTAACCTCCTATATATAACTACATCCCTAAGGAGTGGATGCTTTCTTATATAAGATTCCTACCCAAACATGGTTATCATTAATCTAAGGTTGGATTAATTACGTATGTAGTACATATGCATACGTTAAACACTCTCTGTAACATGCAGACATGAGTCAGAAAGCTGTACAGTAGAATATAATAGACATATGATGACTCTCACACCAAAATGTTATAACTTGAGCATTAAGTAGCTGTATGGTCTGCATAGTCTCATTAGTGTATATTAAGCATTCCATCATATAAAAACCATAGGAGTGTTATGAGAAAACAGTATACATGTTCACATGATGAATCAGGGTCATAGGGCTATTCGCAGTCAATCAAAGCCATTTGGGAGAATGTTGCATCAGTTTCATTTAGTCCATTTCGTACAGAGTCAAATCGCTGCATCCATTTACATTCTCTTATATTCAAGACATTTACTAAGTCCCCACCCCTGGGTCCAAGCGTGATTTTTTCTATAACCACCCATTTGAGGGATTCAGGTGTGTGGTTTTGTGACTGAAAGTGTTCCACTAGGGGCGCTCCCACCGTTTGACATCTTATTCAGCTGAAGTGCTGTAGTATCCTGTTTTTATACTTCTGCTTAGTTTGGCCAATGTAAATAAGGCCACATGGGCACAGAATAGCATATATCACACTGTTACTATTGCAGTTCGTCAATGTTTTCAAATCGATGGTAATGTTGTTGTGGGTAATGCTCTTGGTTTCAATGCATAATGCACATGCCTTGCAATTACTGCATTTGTAATTCCCAATGATGTTGGGGAGATTCCACATTGATTGTATGGTAGGGGCTGATGGGGTGTCTAACATAGAACGAACCACCACGTCTCTGATACTTTTGGCCTTTTTAAATGCATGCATGGGTGGTTCTGGGACTTCAATCACGTCTGCAAATAGCAAATACATTTTCCCTATTCACCTGGCAGCTGGCTCGAAAGCAGACACAATGCACTATCTGGACGGCAGGCTTGTATATAGCAAAGAAACTTCATTATTTACCCAGACACTCACTAAGTAGCAGTAATGAAGTATTGCATGGTCAACAGAGGTCCAAATAACAAAGAAACTTCACTCTTTACCCAGCTGTTAAAAAGCAGACACTATATACAATTTGTATTACGGACATGCAAATAGCAAAAAACGTTCACTATTTACCCTGCTGCGCCTGATCAAATCGCAGACAGTTCCATGACTTGGCCAACAGCTCAGCTGTTCGGGAAAATGTACAACTGACCAGAGGTTGCGCAAACAGCAGAGAAACTTCACTATTTAAGAGCTGCTGCCTAAATAGTTGAAATTATGCATTATACTTAGAGCAGACTTCAACAGACACTTACCACCTGGAGGAACGGCAAACAAGAGCAAATAAAATTGGCAGTTATCTCCGTATGGAAGTTAGTGCTAAAACATGTTTAAATGCAATTTGGGAGACTCATTCTGAAGCTGTTGTTAACATCACGAATACTCCTGCTCCTTTCCGTTTGTCTAAAGAGGTGGCCAATGATGAAGGCAATTAGTTCCTTTGCAAAAGTAGGTAAAGCTGTTTACTCTTCTAGAATTATGTACTCACTCTTACTCACAAGCTAATGTGAATTCTCCAGGTCCAGAGGAAAAAAGGCTTAATGTTATCAGACTTTCTCTTTTTCTACCTTGGTCTTTTTTAAACGAATCAGTAGATTCTGGAATTTGTAGTTTTGGGTCAATTAAATGAAACAAATCAGTCTAAAACACCTGAAAACAATAGTTTGCAAAAGCAAAGTACAGATCTTGAAATATTGTATCTCAGTGACATGATGCCATCTGATAAACCTAGCCATATAGGATCCACAGTGATCGTCTCAATATAGTCACAGTTGCAAAGGGCCCGTTAAGCAAGTCGCCAACTCACTATCATTGAGCGGTTTCATTTCAGTCTTAAGGCAGAAGAAGGACAAACTATATAACTTAAAATATAGAATTCATGTACCTAGCCAATGGTCCCTATGGGGCATATTATCAAGACAGGCGATAAAATTATCGCTGCTTTAGCGGCATAAAACTGCCGCTAAAACGGCGATAATGGGGTTGGTAATATGCTCCATGGAATTCCAATTGAAGCCCATGTTAGATGTGAAGGACATCTAACATGGGCTTCTATTGGAAATCCATAGAGCATATTATTAAGCCCATTATCGCCGTTTTAGCAGCAGTTTTCTGCCCCTAAAGTGGCGATAATTTTATCGCCTGTCTTGATAATATGCCCCTATATTTTTTGTCAGACGTCATTGCAGCAATGTCCGGCAAGTATATATTCAGGTAAATGAGGGCACCCCCCCTAAAGGATAGCTACAATGTCAGGGAAAAGGGGGAAAAAAACCACAATCAAAACTATACAAAGATAGTATCCCTCTTGACCTATATTACTTTTACATAGGGCTTTTAAAAAGCTCACACATGGGGCACATCAAAAAAATGCTCTGCTACACGTGGAAAGAATGTCACATTTATACTTATTGTATTTCATTTTTTTAAACGTGTTTTTATATATAAAGAAACATTTATCTATTGTGGTCCTTGTATTATTACATGGTTGTATTCGCAAATCAATCTACAATTTCATTATGGAGAATACTCAGAAGAAATTGTATAAACAGTTTGACAAAAATGCAAAATATACCAGTCATTTGGAGTGACACAATTTATACATAAATAATACACACTTTCTGTGAGGATCAACTTTGTTTGAGAAATACAGACTCAATCAATCAATATAAAGCTTTATTCGGTTGTAACAAACAGCCATAAAAGCATAGTAACTTGCAAGTACATAAAAATATAGTTCAAAAATATAACCATCATAGTAAGATGTCAATAGGAATGACATGTTCATTGTAGCATTGTGCAATTTGCCAATTCTCCTAATAACCGTAAAGAAATCATGGCAGTAATCTTTAAGGTGAGACTCCAAGGAACAAAGCTTCCACGCGGCGTACGTAAAGTGCGTGGTGCGTGCATGAGGAGATCATGATAAAGTTAAGATCAATGATTAAAACAATAAAAAACAGCAATCATTCGCTGCGATGAGTTAAATACTGGTAAAATCAAGTCAAAGTTTAGCAGTTAAAACAAGTTGTGATAAAAGTAAGCCCCCCATATCAATCCAAGTCTCTCCTGTGCCTAACAGCTAAACTCAAAAATTTCGCTATCGGTTTAGCAAAACACTCAACATCCAAACATTGCATGGCGAGAAAAGCGGGACTGCACTTTCGTAGGCCCATAATTTTTAGGATCGGTATGAGCCAGCATCTCCTCGATTCGTAATAGAATTTGTGGAACAATATTGTATGTGTCGTGGATTGAGGGGAGATATAGTCGCAGGGACAGGGTTGTAGGGACTTTGCCCAGTTGTTAGTTGTGGGAAAAGTGACCAGATGGTGGAAAATATCTAGTCTGAACCTAGTGAGTAAAAATCTTTCATAACCTGAATAGTTGAAAGTTAAATACGGCTGGACCGTCATAGTTGTTTGGATCAGTAGCAAGTGTTGCACTGTGACATTACTAACCTCGCTAGAGAGCCTCAGAGATTCTAAGTGGGCCAAACAAACTTTTTTGAACAGTTTTCTCTGTAAAACGGCAATTACGGTGGGAGAATGATAATATTGTGACATGCCCAAGTGATCGAGGAATTTCCTGATTTATGCAATCCACCCAATCTTATGGGCATTGTCTAAGTGAAGTAGTGTGGCTCACTGGTAAGAGGCGGCAGACCCGAGAGCAGAGGACGGCCCGGGACCAGGGTTCAATTCCCGGCGCGGCAGGTTTCTGGACCAGGGTCAGCGGACTCGATAATTCTCTCGCCTCGGTGCCCACTCTGATCAGCGATCACACTCGGCAACTCTGGGCATTAGCTTGCCTCATCTTCACTAACGGCCCCACCAGACCGCCGGGGATGCCTGGTCTCACCCTGGAGATACCCATTAAGGGACCATCTCTCAGGGAAGCCAGGAAGGGTTTCGCAGCGGTCGAAGCGCCTTGGGACCCTACGGGTAAGTAGTGCGCTATATAAATGCCTATACAAGGAAATACAGTCCTGTATAACCTTTTGCCAGAAAGTGATTTCAGTGGAAGACCAAATGCGGAGCCATAGGAGAAGGGGTTGGATTTTAATTAAGTCTGTTAAATAAGACAGGCCCACTTCCATATGGCATACAGACTCACAATCACCCCCGTACATTCATGCCTCCTATCCTTCTACATACACATCACTTACACTCACTACATACATACTCTGCACCCCAAAACCAGACTACATACACAGATGGAACCATAGGGGTGAGACTCTCAACCCTCTAATGCTGTGCTGAGAACTGGGGTGTTACACACAAACTGGTTAACGAGCGTTTCAATGGCTTATATTTCTTTTCTTGCCATCTTATTCAGGACCTATTGCTTTGAAGATATATGGCGGGCTAGATAAAGGAGGCGAGCAAAAAATTCTTGTCTTTTTCAAAGAGGCTGCAGATATTTCAGCAATACAGGTTGGTATGTTATCACCAACAATTGTTCGATTTCCACATGTACCCTGTAGTTAATTGAAAAAATGTTCTACGGTCTTTCTATCGTTTACTTTCTCCATGGGGCCAGTCTTCAGTATGGCTCTTTCGATGGCGTGCTACATCACCAAAACTGATATTTAACACAAACTTACTGGAGAGTGCTGTACACGTTGACCCAGTTCCAGACGGCGGTTCAGTGCCGAAAAGCAGACAGAAATGTACCTAACACTCCCAAGGCCGGTGGTTTAGAGTCTACAAGCCCGCTGCAACTATAAGAGGAAGAGAATTCAATAGCTTAAGATTAACATCAAGGCGATACTGTGACTGCTAGACAAGAGGTGTTAAATATCAGTTTTAGTGATGTAGCACGCCATCGAAAGAGCCAGACTGGCCCCATCGAGAAAGTAAACGATAGAAAGACCGTAGAACATTTTTTCAATTAACTACAGGGTACATGTGGAAATCAACAACTTACAAAAGTAGACAGAAAACACTTTTTAAAATAATAAACACACTGGACAGACAAACTTGGCAAATATGAACCTGAATAGAAATATCAAGCAAAATACTAATATTTATTTGCAATTCCTTATTTAAATTTGATAGACATTATACATCAGCCCTAGTTTAGAAAACAACTCTTAGGTGACAAGTGCTCAGAAGTCACCAGTCCCGTTGTCCTGCCCAATGCTTCTCTCATTAAAAGAAGGTTATTTAATTTCACAGCAAAACATACTAAGGCACAGTACAAATAGGGATAGAGTAATTTCATCTAAGAATCTCAGTTAAGAGCTACACCCCATATGGTGCCCACTCCCAACTCTAGAAGTTCTTCTAACATATATATGGTCCTTCATATGAAGTACAGGAATACACGATGATTAGGGGTAGGTGCAGTTCAGTCTGGATGATCCCACCGGCTAACACGTAGATCAGTTCGACAGGTCGTGCAGGTGCGAGTTCACACAGGTAAAGTCTACATTCAGTTTTTTTTATTAAAACACATGTTTTATTGATCCAGCAGCATTACAACAACATGTATACATCAGACTTACAGTACATATTCAATATAGCAGGCCATAAACAGCAAACTAGAACCCCAGTGTAATATCCCAGTGGGCAAAGTCTACGTACCTAACAGCAGATTTGATCTCAGTCAGTCAGTCAAAATACTCTTTATTCGATTTTTTAAAATCATAAAAGGCATAAAGCAAACACAATACAATGTTTAAAAGCATCACTTAATCACATTAAAAAGAATAGTTTTCTGCATAGTGATTACATTTCATCAGATTGTTGCATGCAATAGTACAAATCTATTTACAGATGTTAAAAATTTTTCCTTTAAAAACAAATTTGAATTAAAACAGGTCAATCTGGGGTAGTCTTTTTTTCCTAGTTCTAAATGCCGCAGTTAGATAGCAAGCAACACTAAACCTGGTGTAAGTATCTGCTAACGTTTGAAGGAAGATTAGGGCTGGCCTTATTTGAGTAAAGCCCGCTGCCTTCAGAACAGGGAATAGATATTTCTTCCTTTCACTGCTATAAAAATCACAAAAGAATATAAAATGAAGGGTGTCTTGAACTGAAAAGTTATCACAACCGCATGGCGGGCCATCAACAGGTTTTGACCACACCGGAAAATTTCCTAAGGAATAATGAATTAGATTCATCCTAAATTTGGTCAGTAGGAGTCTATGCATAGGATTAGTCACGGTTTTCAGGTAAGGTTCCATGGTGGGTGAAGTGGTTAAAACAATATGTGCCCTCACCATAGGTTTCCTCAGTTCCAGATCTTCTCTATCCATACGGGCCCTCTCCAAAAACATCTGCTTAATCAACCTAACATCCTCCCTCCTAATGTTGGTTGGGTCATTAAAAAGTTCCGGTCTCCCCAGCATCAATAAGGTAGATTTAATAAATTTTAGCCAGGGGATTCTCATGGCGTTATCCCTTGCGATGACGTCCTTAAGGATGGCATGGTTTAGCGTCAGCTCGGGATTCAACCACGTTTTGACCCAAAAAAGGAGGGGTGCCAATTTAAGTTTATCAGAGATGTATGGTAGACCTATTTCCTCATGAATAGAGAAGGTAGGTGTGGAGTCTGGGACAGATAGGATATTCCTGATGATACCGTTTTCTACCCTCTGGATTTTTGCCGTCTCTGCGTAGCCCCAGATCGCAGATCCATACATAGCGATTGGAACGCACTTGCTATTATATATTTTGATCACAGCCTCCATTGGTTTTGCTCCCAATCGTTTTGTAAAGGCCAGCAAGGCTGATGAGGATCGTGCTAAGCTAAGGCTTTTAGCTTTGACCTGAGGAACCCAAGACCCTCTTTGATCAAAAAGGACTCCCAGGTAAGGAAAGACTGGGACCCTAGAAAGGGTCTCCCCTTTACAAATAAAATATTTTTTCTGCAGCATATTTACTTTACGACCAATGATCATGGTGTGGGACTTGGAGACATTAATTTTCAAGTCTAGGTTCTCCATAAAGGAACCAAAACGGTCCAGGAGAATCTGTAGGCTAATCCCTGTTCGTGCTATCAGGACGGCATCGTCCGCGTATAGGAGGGCTGGGATCTGAGTACCTCCTACACGTGGAACATCCGCCGGTCCTGTTTCTAGGTATTTCCCGAGACCATTTATATAAATAGTAAAAAGAAGGGGGGCCAGGATACAACCCTGGCGCACCCCTTTTTCAGAATTAAAACTTTCTGTGCACCTACCGTCCCTGGTGACTCTTATTTTTGCCTTGAGATCTTGATGTAGCCTTGCCATAAATGCCACCAAGGGCTCCTCTATGCCTAACTCTAACAGGGTAGTCCATAGCTTACTTCTATTCACCAGGTCGAAAGCCGAGGAGAGGTCCATGAAGGCCAGATAAACTGTCCCCTCCCCGGCCACCGTATACCTGGAGACTAGAAGGTGGAGGTTAGAACATTGTTCCAGTGTCCCCCTATTCTCACGAAAGCCGTATTGGATATTCGAGAGTCCCCCATTCAGTTCTATATTTTCCCTTAGTTGATTCAAAAGGACTCTACCTAAGATTTTAAAAGTAGAGTCGATGAGGGAAATAGGGCGATAGCACCCAGGGTCCTCCCGATTTCCCTTCTTAAAAATGGGAACTATTATGGATGTTGCCCAGGTTTGAGGTAGGCATCCTTCGGCTGCTGCTCTGAACACTCTGGTCAAGACTTTACTCCAGAGTACTGGGCAATATTTAAAAAGGTCTGCCGGGACACCATCCGGGCCTGGAGCCTTATTTTTTGTAGTATCCGTAATGGCTTTAAGGACCTGCTCTTCCGTAACTACCACTGTGGCTGCACAGAAAGTCACCTCAGTAGTACTTGGGCAAACTGGCGGTTCACCCCCGTAAATCTTGCTAAAATGCTGTACAAATCTCTCATCGGGAATTACACAATCTGTGTTCAGATTGTTCTCCCCTGAAAAAAAGGAGTGGTTGATAATTTCCCAAAACTGTTTGCTATTTTTTAAGACATCTACATTGAGAAGATCAGTCCAAGCATTATTCTTAATTTCATTTTTCCTTGCCCTCACGATGGTTTTATAGGCCCGTCTTAATTTTGAGATTAGTTCTTTATCCCTTTTCTTGGCCTTAAGAGCCGTTTTCAATTCTCTATGTGCCCTTGAACATTTGCTATCGAACCATTTGTGGGGCTTTGAGGGGTACTTAGATTTAGGTTTTGTAAGATCCCTGACGGTTTGTGCACAGATGCAATTAAAAGCTGCAACGACCTGAGGGTTCGAGGCAGTTTGATCTAGACAAGTTTCTATCGGTCCCTCAATTTTGGGAAGTAGGGTTTCCATAAACCGTTCCTCCATGGCCATACCCCATCTGAGTCGTCTGCCCTGATCACTGGGCACCGTCGAGGCGCAAACCCGGGGCTGATCCACCTGCCTGCGCCATAAGTCACTCCAGTGTATTGCAGTTGACAGAGGGTTATGATCACTATGGTGTGAGACAGTGACTTTATAGTCACTTGCCTTTGAATTTAAGCCTACGGACATGAATATGTAATCAATTATCGTCCCTTTAATTGTACCTTTATACGTGGGGACCTTCTCATTAATAGCAGTTTTAAAAGATTCGTATAAATTGAAATTGGCACACAATAAGTCAAGTGTCTCCCCCATTTTGGTGTGTTCAAAGTGAGGAATGCAGGCTCCGTCAGAAGAATCTGCATCTAATGATTGACAAGGCAAATGACATTTGTGGCTATTAAAATCGCCCATTAAAAGAATTTCGAATGGAGTATGTGAATTTTGACTGTAATTATTTATCAAGTTCGCCAAACAATGCACATGTTCAAATTCATTTGGTCCACCCCAAGCATTGTAAAAGTTAATTACTAGTATAATACAGCTTGGGGAGACTGTCCATTCTATTGCTAGGATGTTTGGGGAACCTGAATTCAGTGAGTTAAAAGATCCTACTAGATCCAATGAAAAAAGTGTAATGAGCCCCCCTTTTGCTCTCCCCGCATTACTGGTACTGGCGGGTATTGTGTAACTTAGGAATCCATCTAAGTAGAAGGAAAGTGAAGTGTCCCACGTTTCTTGCAGAGCTATGACCTTATGTTTAGAAATATATTGGGTCCAAGTAGGGTCTGATGTTTTAGCTCTTATTCCTGCCACGTTCCAAGTCATGAATGTACATGGTAGGGAGGTTACCCTCTCAGGCATAACTATTGTAGGTGATGTTAGGGGTAAAGGTAGTCAATCGTTGGTGTTCAGATCACTTAAAGGATTAAAACGATTAACCAAATCCATAATAGGGCCTGAGTTATGGGACGTTGGTCGATTTCGTCTCACATTCCTAGTTACAGTTTGCCACCCATTCACTGATGGGGCCATAGTTGGGGGGGGCATCCTATGTGAAAAGAAATGGGGCTGTGGGGGATAAAAGAAACCTAATGGGACTGCCCTGAGGCTATCACTTTCCTTAATATCTGATCCATCCCAGAACAAAGTGCTCGGGCAATGGTCGTTGTTAAAGTTTATCACCACACAATCACCTTTCACATTTTTAGCCCGTTTTCCCACCCATCCTACCCTTCTAGCGGCTATGATACTAGAGGATGTATTTGAATCCCCGCTACTTAAATCATCGCACCATTTTTTTGCTTTTCCAATAAGTGCGGGAGTTGACTCCTCCTCGCCTTCCCTTAGCGGGGTCACCCCTAGGAAAACAGCTACATAGGGTACTACCGCTGGGGGCAAATTTAGATGAATCTTGCTTCCCGGGAAATTAGTTTCCCCTGGTGTTGAGGGGATCTCCTGTGGGGTAATAGGTATGGGTGATTGGGCAACCTGTAAGCCTGCTATACCTGATTCCATGGGCTCAGGTTGTGGTAAAGGTAGGTGTTGTGCTCTGTGACAATCTACGACCTTTTTCTCGCCAAAATGCAAGCTATCAAGTTTTTTCGCTATATCATCAATCAGGACACATTTTTTTAACAGGCCTTCGAGACATGTGGTCATTGTGTCTACTATGTCCTTTGCAATTCCCACTAGAAGAGGTTCAATCCGTTCCTCAAAAAGAGCCTCGATAAGGTCCTTTAGAGACTCCTCTATCCCATGAGTGACTCGGGGAGGGGCCTCCCTCTTCTTACGTTTTTTCGAGGGTGATTTTAAAGTTCCCAAAGGGTCCGGAATCACAGTAGGGAGCAAAGTTTGGGATGCGCAAGATTGAGGTAAAGTGGAAACAGTAGCAGTTGTAGGTTTTGTTATGATGATGTCAGGCTCTAAAGGGATGGCTTGTGTTTCAGATGAGGTAGCTGGGGAGGGAGATTTAGCTATTAAACCCAGTTCTTGTTGTGCTGTGGCAATTTCCTTGGTTAAGGCCCCCACCGCAGAAGTAAGATAGGACAGAATAGAGTCAGATTGCTTTGCCACTTTAGCTTTTTTGCCGCCATCGTCTGCGGTAGCTCCGCATTTCCGCTTACCCATATTTGCAGGAGATGTACGATAGGTGGCCCAGCCCTGCCTGGTCCTGCCGTGGACTGCCGTAGACTGTCCCGCCCTTGTCCCGGGCTTCTCCCGGTCGCTCCCGCGCGCGACTCGCGGGGCGAGTGGGGGTGTCAGCCTTTAAACAGGCGCCTCCGGGCGCTCCTCGCACGTCACGGGCGTGCTTCCGCCCCAGGGGCTGCTGGGGAGTGTAGTCTGCTGGACTTGACTACCTCCCGGCGTTGCGCTGTTTTCTGCCGTTTCCCTCACGGCTCTGGCCCGATGGCGTGCCTCAAGTAAGTTTTGGTGTTCCCCCCTGGGCTCCCGGGGGGTCAGCCTTTAAACAGGCGCCTCCGGGCGCTCCTCGCACGTCACGGGCGTGCTTCCACCCCAGGGGCTGCTGGGGAGTGTAGTCTGCTGGACTTGACTACCTCCCGGCGTTGCGCTGTTTTCTGCCGTTTCCCTCACGGCTCTGGCCCGATGGCGTGCCTCAAGTAAGTTTCGGTGTTCCCCCCTGGGCTCCCGGGGGGTCAGCCTTTAAACAGGCGCCTCCGGGCGCTCCTCGCACGTCACGGGCGTGCTTCCGCCCCAGGGGCTGCTGGGGAGTGTAGTCTGCTGGACTTGACTACCTCCCGGCGTTGCGCTGTTTTCTGCCGTTTCCCTCACGGCTCTGGCCCGATGGCGTGCCTCAAGTAAGTTTCGGTGTTCCCCCCTGGGCTCCCGGGGGGTCAGCCTTTAAACAGGCGCCTCCGGGCGCTCCTCGCACGTCACGGGCGTGCTTCCGCCCCAGGGGCTGCTGGGGAGTGTAGTCTGCTGGACTTGACTACCTCCCGGCGTTGCGCTGTTTTCTGCCGTTTCCCTCACGGCTCTGGCCCGATGGCGTGCCTCAAGTAAGTTTCGGTGTTCCCCCCTGGGCTCCCGGGGGGTCAGCCTGCTTGTTCAGTCTCTCAGTCTTTTCACAGCAAGGGCCCATTTTATCACCTTTGTGAAGATGCAGCTCTTGTGGTATTGATGGGTGCCTTCTGTAAAACCTGCTCCTGTAACAGTGGCTTGGATGAGGGACTGCGGCAGCACCTTCACTCAGCTCAAGGGCTGCTGAGTGGAGATCAGTGCTACAGGTTTGCACAGAGGGTACTCACCTTCAACAGATATGACTTCCCAGGCTAGACACAGACAGGTGTGTAGTATCCTGCCTTAGGCATCCATGTGGAACCTTAGGGATAAAAGGTTCCATGTGTTCCAAGAATAGTGAGTGGTATCATTCTGGGTAGAATGTTACTATTTGAATAAGTGAGGAGTTGGAAAAGAAGCTGGAGCAGTGAGGCTGGGGTGTTTTGATGTGACTTGAAATAAACCTTTTCTTCTTGATGTGATGTGTGGATTTACTTCTTTACATTGGAGTCGACATGGAGCAATGAAACCACCCATTTCCTTATTCTTTCTGAAATATTGTCTATCCATTTATTTTCAAACATTGCCTTGTTCACTTTTAACCATGGAATCACTACTCCATTACAAAGTTCCCGAACTTGCATACTGCCCAGAAAACTGCCAAGGCGTCTTTCTCAACCACGGTGTAGTTTAATTCTGCACCTTTCAAGTTTCTACAAATATACAATATGGTGTGTTCAACCCCATCTTGTTGTTGCAGTAGCATAGCTCTTATCCCCACTGAATTTGCGTCAGTCATAGTTTCAGTGTCTTGACCAGGTTTGATACTTTTTTAAGGACGGTGATTTGGACAACCCTCTTTTCCCTCTTTAAATTCTTCCTCACACTCGGAACCCCAAGGAAAGGGAACACCCTTCTTCAGTAGAAACCTCATCTTGTGTGTCTTTTCCACAAACCTAGGAATACACTTGTTGTAATATTCTGACATCCATAAGAATTTGAGCACCTCCTCTTTGCATAATGGTGTCGTTATGTTGTTAATGGTATCACTTAACTCTCTTAGATTCAATTTCTGAAGACTTTACCTTGTTTCCCAAGTATTCTATCTCAGTGAAATTAAGCCCACACTTTTTAGCTTTCACGGTCAGTCCCTTTTCACTCAATTTTCCCAAGACCTTCCTCACATGCTAATTAAGTTCTTCACTACATCCAAATACCAAGATTTCATCTTGGTATATCTGTACTCCACTCACATCCTTTAGAACACTCACACTCCTACTTTGAAGTACGGCTGCAACAGAAATTAGCCCAAATGGCATCCTTACATAGTTAAAAGTGCCAAAAGATGTGGTAAAGGCTGTTAGGATTTGTGAGTCATGGTGTAATTTCATTTGATAGTATGACTTTGAGGTGAATGGATGAGAAGTACCTTGCCCTTTTCAATGACAGCAACATTTCTGAAATATTCAGAAGAGACTAGTGATCAGTTACTGCACACTATTAAGTTCTCTCGAGTACATGCATAACCTGACTTCCTCATTGGCCTTTTATGCTATGGCCACGGGTGCTAGCTACTGAATAGCCTCAACTTTCTCAATGATACCATTCCACTTCAATTTCTTCAATTCCTCTCTAATAATTTCCTTTACTCTAAGAAGTTCCTTTTTTACTTTACTAGCAATTGGAATGGATCCCTTCTTCAATACCATCTTTTAGACATATCCATTCATACAACCCAAACTTTCACCAAAGACATCAGTGAACCCTTTCTTATACTCAGGCTTATTCACATTAACCTGCCACATCCGTTCTTTTGTACTCATGTGTTCAGTCCCACCATCCAGTTCTAATGCCTTCAGCTTTACAGTGGGACCTGCATTGGGGTCCAGGATGGTTCCTAGCTCCTTCTGGCGAAACCAACTGATGGGGGAATTTTTCCTCACCAAATCATAAATCTTTCACACCGTATATCTGTCTTTAAAGTTGGCCTACTTATTCCCTGTGTAACCCTGTACCAATTGAACTAATCAATGCTAAATATTATTTATATATATGTGCTGAATCTACCTCAATAATGTATCAGCTTCTAATCCTAATGTCTCCATACATTCGTTCATGAACTGTTTCTACCTCAAAAACTGTGCCAGCTACTGATAAACATGCTGTTTTATGTCTCACTCACAAATCGCCATTGTTTTCGGCCTTCTACTTCAATCTGTACACCTATAACTTCTGCTATGCAAATATTTTTAAAAAAAATATTTTTATTTAACATAGCTCATAGTACCATAACAAAATAGACAGTGTTCAAGAAGCAGATTAGAAAATAGCGTTGTGGTGAACAAAAATTAGCACATCAGTACACGAGTGGGATATACAATTATATGATTACTCCCCGGACTCCCTCCCTGATCTCCTGTATTTCCGCCATGGCCCCCAAAACGTTTTCCATTTCTTTTTGCAGCCCCTGCTCTTATATATGGTTTCCTCATCTCTTTGGCACCAATCTAGGTCCCTTCTCCACTATTCCCATTGCAGGACTGTCCGAGAGCCCCACCCCCTGGCGATGTTTCTTTTGCTACACCCGCAGCTAATGCCAGCCAAAGTTCAACACGCCTCATCCAATCTGTGTCACTCTTAATCATCAACAACAGCCTTTTTAGCTCCATCGGAACTGAGTCGCTAACAACAGTGGACATTGTGTCCGTAACCTTGGTCCAGAAAGGGAATATTTTGGGGTACTCCCATAGTATGTGGTGCAAAGTGCCTTCCCCCTGGCAACCCCTCACACAAAAGGCTGATGGACTCCTGCCCCACTCGTATAGATGTGTATGAGGGTAATATATACGGTGTAGGATTTTCAATTGAACAACCTAAACCTGGGATGGATTGCTATTTCACACGGGCTCTGTATGGCATCCTGACAATCATCGTCTTCAAAGGTACCAATGTCCCGGGCCCATGCTGCCCGAAGCTTCATCAAGAGGTCTGGCATATTGCAGGAGCTAGGTAGATGAGAGGCAACATATAGATACAAAGTAAGTATAAACATTCAGTGAGACGACATGTTTTAGTGCCGTTATTGGTCTTTTATTTCTAGATGTTCTTGGTATGCAAATGATAAGACCAGCCAACGATTGCTGCAGGACGCGTTCCAGACACGGCACTGTCAATACATCGCTTAAACTATGGGAAAACATTTTTTGCTCTTTTTGAAAATCCTTCTCTACCACGAGAGCTTCTCATATTCACATCAGAACGGCTAACTCTCTCCATTCTGGGAATTACTTACCTTTGACTATAAGCATTTTGCCCTGAAGAAGCCCAAGTTTGGGTGAAACGTGTTGACTGGTCTCATCATTTGCATATCAAGCACATCTGGAAATAAAAGAACAATAACAGCACTAAAACTTATGTCGTCTCACTGAATGTTTATACTTATTTTGTATCTATATTTTGCCTCTCATCTACCTAGCTCTTGCAATTACTTCTGTGGCCTACGGGTAGCAGACCACTTGAGGTGGGCAATATAATCTACTAATATTGTGACGAGTCCTGGTGGTGCAGTCTCCTAAGACCCAGCTGCTTAGTTCTGTACAAGCAGGTCTGGCATATTGTTTATGAGCTTTCGGTAAATGGTGGATGTGGGTTTCTCTAGTATGGGGTCTAGTAGTAACCTATCTTCCAGAGGGGAATATTCCGGGATAGAGGAATCTTTACTAATGTGTGACCGGATGGCGTGTATGAGACGTATGCAGTGGTATTGTTGCGAGTCATGGAGGTCATACTCCTTCTTAAGGTAGGCAAAGGAGCGGAGGGCAGATCCCTTCCAAACTTCACCCAAGTAGTCTATGCCAATCAGCCTCCATCCCCTAAAGCCGGTCAATCGCAACATTTCTCTCAGTTGATCTTCAATCCACAGGGGGGTTCTACCGGTCAGTTTGTCTGTCCATCCCAGGAACTTGTTCGCCTCCCTCCAACACTGGACCATCACACTAGTGTGTACAGGCCACTCTCTTCGCAACCTCCGAGCATAAAGCAGAGGTTCGCTGTTTCCCACTGGCATGACTAGTCTGTCTACTCTATAGGCCAGTTCAGAGCTATCTGTGTATACCCAGTCATTGACTACCTGGAGCTGTGAGGCCCAATAATATAATCTAACATCAAGGAGCGCCAGGCCCCCACCAAATACCCCTCTAGTGAGTTTGTGGAGCACTATTCTAGGAGTCCCACCATTCCAAAGCAGCATCCGCACTGTCTTTGAGATGCACACAAATACCCCCCAGGGACAGGATATGGTGTATTTTGTAGAATATATACGAGCGTCGGCAGGGCGAGCATCTTAAATAATGCTGTGCGGCACATGCTGAAAGCTGTAGTGATCGCCAGTGTGCTATGTAAATTTTGTAAAGCACTCTGATGCCTTCGGGTCAAGTTCGCTTTATAATAAAATTCTACAAATAAAAATAATTTATGGAGTAAGGCTTTGTCTTTTAACTCTTTAACATACACATCACATGGAATCAGTGTAATTTGCACCTCAGAATGAAATAGCATGGGTACCGAGGCATTTTCTAATAGCGCTGTTTCAGAAGGCCCACCGTCATACTTACCCATAATTTGCAAAACCATGTCTTCTTCTTCACACTAATATTGATATGTTATCTCTCTAATATCCTTCTTACAGCCACTCCTGCAACATTTGGAAACATGTCCCTTCCACCCACACATCTTACATGTGGCCTTCCAACCCACACACTCCTTGTTGCTGGCAACATGACCGTACTCTCCACACCGGAAGCATGCACCTTGAAATTTCTTGTAGTTTCTACTTCTATCAGGTTCTTTCCCTTTCTTCTATAAGGATTCTAGGTCTTTCACTTTGCACTGCTTGAACTCCATCACCATTCGGGTTACTCAAGCCACACTTCTTTAATTCATCCACACATGCTAAGCTATGCTCAAAAGTCTTAGCAATGGTGAGTACCTCAGTGAGAGATGGATTGTACTTCTGCCAACAGGATTCTTTCGCTTTTCTCAAATTACATCCTAGCATGAAATAATCACGCAAGCGTTCCTCATAATGCTCCTCAAAGTTGCACGTAGAGGCTAACTTCCTTAATTCAGAGCTGTACTTCTCTACTGTTTCACCCACCATTCTTATGCCAAAATATCTTTCCAAAATTGTTGATATCTTAGGGGGAAAAAGTGATTTTAACTCTTTAATGCATTTTTTGTATTCATTTAATTTGTGTAACTCTGCTTCAGTTAGATTAGACAAATGTTCAAAAACTTCTTGCCCCTTTACAGTGTAACAGTAAGGATGTTTTTGGCTTCACGCTTAAGGAGGTGCCACAAACATGTGCATAATTCTTGAAAAGAGGATGGGGTAAGGAGGCTGGGGTGTTTTGATGTGACTTGAAATAAACCTTTTCTTCTGGATATGATGTGTGGACCTACTTCTTTACAAGGTGCTCTATCTTAGCTATTGCAACCTCTGGACTGGATCTCCAGTAAGTGTTCATCTTCAGCATTCAGCGTGGCTCACATGCATTCTCCACTTTAAATTTAACTCCTTAGGTTGACATCGCTTTCTCGTGGTGCCCTCTGCCATACTTACTACTAATGCGTGAATGTGCTGTATGTGCATCTCTGTTAGGCACTAACACCCTGCAGTCTGTATAGTTAGTTCAAGGGGCTTGCGTGAAGAACATGATGCCATTGTTTTCCTTTTTTTCTGTGTTCATTAGAAGACGCTTCGTTTTAGCTAGATGAAATCAAATGAGCTGCTCTGCACCTCTCCCACAGTTGTTAAGAGCAGTATTTTATTATGTAAACAACTCTTTGAGAGGAGCATTTTCAATCTGGTATTATCACGAAAGCACTGCAAACTGTGACTGAAATGCAGCCCTGCTGACTCTGACCTCCATCCTGTCTAATAATTGAAGCTCATGCTTTCTTTACAAGAATGCAATCATTTCAATACATGTTTGAAATGCATTGTCGTAACTTTCTTGTGTTTATATTGGGCATTCAAGAGTGACTAAACAAAAGGGCTAGATCTGTTTCCACTAATTACATGAGAAACAGAGTGTCATGTTCGAGGTTGCCAACATTATCTGTTTACCCTAATTGGTTTAGGGGTTGGATGTGGCACTGTGAGATAGCTGAAAACCCACCAACACATACTGATGGTATATGTGGACTAAGTTTCTATAGTATGAAGTTTGTGTTGGTCTAATACACATCCCTGCTATATTTGTAGGAACTGTATAACAGGCAGTGTAGCCTCGGAGGGTGGATCTTGGTTCAGAATCAGCAATGCAGGATTCTCTTGCATGACAGTCACAATAAAGGCTGAGGCAGTAGCAGTCTCTCTGCACATGGCTTGGATGCTGAATGACATGATTTTGCTTTTTAGTTGATTGTTGTGCAGCATTTCACTACAAGAACCACTCAGGAGACCAGGAAACTTCTCCATCTGGCAGGCAGCTTCTACTGAGTGTTCCTCACATTAAGAAAATGCTTGGCTTCTCCTCCTGGACAGTATCTTCTACTGAATGACCAGACACTCTCCTTTCCTATCTAAGAAGGCAGGGGTGCTTCTGGGTACTAGGAAGACCCTCAGCTCCTTCAGCAAGAAGTGCAGACTTCAGGTGATGATGTCTCACATCTGTAGATTGACTGACTGACTGTTATGCAGACACCAGTTCTAGCCATGCAGCAGCTCTTTGAGTACTCTGTGGAGCATTCACTTCACTGGTCATGAAGAAATTAGAACTTAAACAAAATGGGCTAGTTTGGGTCCTTGTCAGAAGTGTCAAAGCCGTACTTGCCTGATGAGTAAACAACAGGTAAAGGGAACACTGGGACAAGGTAGGGTGTGTAAACTGCAGGGTTAATGTGAAATATTAAGCCAGACAAAGTTGCTGACTTTGATGCAACAAATCAGAACCGAGTTGCTACAGTTTACTCCTGCAGGTGGAACAGCTGTGTGTGAAGATTGAAGAGGGAGTAAACTTGATTCCAATCCAGGCTGTACAAGGGATAGCACAGCGGACCGTGATACACTGTGAGTAAACTGCCATTCCTGGAGCCCATCACCAGCAATGGGGGAGCTGAGGAAGAGAATGGAGGCAGCCGGGTTTCAAAGGGGCAGGATTTGGAACAACTCTTATGGCTGATCATCCATAATCCTGAAGATGTTAGGGCCTACACATCTAGTTGAAACTCCATCTCCTGTGAATCAGAAGTTTTTGACCCTCCTCAATACTCTTTGAACTCCACCCTGTGTAAAGGAGTAAGAGATAGCAGATTGGGGAACATTCAGGCTACATGCGAGAGATCACTAGTGCATCTCGTTTGACTCAGGGCATGGAAGAATTTCATGAGGAAGGTTAAGGAAGACATTATCTGGAGGTGTCAACTAATCTCCAGGATATGGTCAACTCATGGCTAATGTCTTCTTTACTAATGAAGGAATGGGACTATAACTAATTGAACAGAAGGTCATTGGGATATGAAAGAATAGCCCTAGTAAATCCGAGAAAGAGATGTATGCATCAATGACAAAAGAGACTTTAAGAGATTTTAGTCATTGACTTTAATAAAAATATTGTGGGAAATAAAACACTGTGAATAAACAGACTTTCTGTTACCTACACTTGTGTGTCCTATGGATCACTAATTTTAAGGTCCCACTTTTATACTCCTGTTTCAGACAGAGGATGTGAATCCACTGTTTAGGGTTTCTGAACTTGTTTTAGGTGATTGTCTTTCAAATGTCATTTTCTGGCTGTAGCTCAGATATAGCATTTGTGCAAGGTGATGGCTCTCATAGCAGGTAGGAATGAGTTGGCTACAATCCCATGAGGCAAAGGCTCAAGACTGAATTGCCGATGGCTGGGTCTGAAATGGGGTGGCAAAGTGAGCTAAAGAATGATTATGGATTCAACCCAGATCTGTGACTGGGGGTGAGTGTCTGAAACGTTTCAGCGCTCTGTCCATCATCTGCTTGTGTTTGCTTTGTTCATCCTAAGTTGGCAGGGTATGCCCGTACATGAGTCCCTTGCTCACTTTGCCACTGGATTCAAGCTAGCCTGGCTGATGGGAGGTTATGCCCCGAAACCGGCCCCAGGATACTTGTTTCCGGTCCAGTGAAGTCCTGTCTTGGTGGTTCGGTCTTAACTGATCCCATGAGCCACAGGGTTACGGCTGATTTGCATATGACTGGGTCCTAACTAGGGTGGCGAAGTGAGCTAAAGAAGAATGATGGATTGAACCCAGATCTGTGACTGGGGGTGAGTGTCTGAAAAGTTTCAGTGCTCCCTCCATTATCTGATTGTGTTTGCTTTGTTTGCCCTATGTTGGCAGGTTATGCCCAGATATGGGTCCCTTGCTCACTTGGTCACTGGATTCAAGCTAGCCTGGCTAATGAGGGGTTTTACCCCGAAAACCAGTCCCAGGATGTTTGTTTCTGGTCGAGTGAAGACCTGGCTTGGCAGTTCGGTCTGGACTGTTTCCATGAGGCACAGGGTTAAGACTGATTTGTATATGGCTGTGTCTGCACTGGGGTGGCAAAGTGAGCTAAAGAATGATGATGGATTCAACCCAGTTCTGTGACTGTTGGTGATTGTCTGAAAAGTTTCAGCGCTCCGTCCATCATCTGCTTGTGTTTGGTTTGTTCGCCCTAAGTTGGCAGGGTATGCCTAGACTGGAGTGCTTTGCTCATTTTGCCACTGTATTCAAGCTAGCCTGGCTGATGTGGGGTGTTTCCTCGAAACCGGTCCCAGGATGCTTATTTCCGGTCCAGTGAAGACTTTGCTTGGCAGTTCGGTCTGGACTGATCCCATGAGGCACAGGGTCAAGACTGATTTGCATATGGCTGGGTCTGAAAATGTAAATGTAAATGTGTTGTATTTGTATAGCGCGAACAGTAACCCGTAAGCATCCCGGCGCTTGTACTCGTACCACAAGGGAACCCCTCCTGGCTTTTCCTTGTGAGGTGTCCACTCCTGGGCATCCCATGGTGAAACCAGGCATCCCTTGTGTATCGGGGGCCGTTGTGGAGACTAAGCAAGCTATTGCCCAGAGTTGCAGCGTGGGGCCCATGCTTAGATTCGGCACTGAGGCGAGGTCAGGTCAGAGGAATTTAAGCGCGATCCCGCCGAGGCGGGAATCGAACCCTGGTCCCTGGCCAGAGCTCTGCATCAAGGTCTGCTGCTCTAACCATTGAGCCACACTTCTCCACTCTGGGGTGTCAAAGTGAGCTAAAGAATGATGACGGATTCAACCCAGATCTGTGACTGTGGGTGAGTGTCTGAAAAGTTTCAGCGCTCCATCCATCATCTGCATGTGTTTGCTTTGGCTACAAATATGACCATCCAAAACAGGGGCACAAGGAAGTGTGAAATCTCTGCTACTACACCTACCCCTAGTGTGTCTGCAGAAGTGTAAATACAATTCATTCTTATTCAGTCTATGATTAACCTCATAGGCCTCACTTTCCGATTTACTTCTAAGAGCAAATACATCATCTAAGAGTCTGACCCAGAGATAGACATGCTTTGGATCACAGTCATAGATGATGTATTTGTTATTTGGAGTGGATGTGAAAGTGTGGCACAGGAATTTATCAACGCTATACTTTTAAATAAAAAAATTATACAATACCACACAATTTATAATATACATTACATTAAAACTAATACATTTCATCAATGTATTTGAAATATCCATGAAATAATAAAATATTAAATTGAGATAACAATCAAGTTATTAAATCCATAATAAAGATTTACTATAAATATAAAATTAATATCTATAATAATAATAATTAAAAAAAAAAAAATATATATAAAAAATTAAACATCATACATGTAGGAGGGGTGTGGCCTGGCTGCCTAAAATGGTGGTCGCATGCCAATCCAGCTCCATGCTCTCTATTGGTAATCTTTTTACATCCTGCCTGCAGGTGCCACTAACTAGCCTTCTACAGCCCTTGGAGGTGCAGAATTGGTAGCCATTCAGCAAACGACAGAAGGGCTGTGCTGGAGTCCATATTGTAAGTGATGTGAGGTTTAAAGGCTTACCGGAGAGAACATGACAAGATGGGGCCTGAATCTGACCCATCCTAGCCAGCACATTGGGAGATTGGCCATTCCCCAATATTGCAGCGGTCAGTCTCCAGAGGTGGGCCGAGAGGGAGGCGCATGAAGGAGCTGGAAGACCCGGGTGGCTTGGGCCCCAGGTACTGAATTGACCGTGAGGAGCAGCCCCAGGCAATAAGCAGGCCCACAAGCCCAGCCGTGCCAAAGAAGTTATACATTCTGGTGGACGACGGGGAGGGGGCAGCATTGGCCCTCTGGGAGGTACATTGAACCCCGCTACAGCATCAAACAATACTGTCCCACTGGAGCACAGGTGAGCCCGTGCCAGTGAACAGCCAGCCTGATCATCCATCATGATACTGCGGCCTGCTGACCTGCTCTCAGGATCCCTTGTAGGGCTGAACCTCTTGGAGGAGCCCTTATTGTCCAGCTTGGGGTTGCTCCCTGCTTCCTCCAAATGGGAGAAGCTGTTATGGAACCATCCCCCCTCTGCCTCTCACCCAGAGACCCCTCAGGATAGGCAAAACAATGTCCAGGGCCTGGGCACAGGGGGGCCTACCAGACTGCATGTGTCACCAATGAGAGCCCTGAGGGTTGGCAGGTCTGGATTGCTTCATTCCTTGGTGATAGCAGGTGCCCCAGTCAGCAGCATCCTCACCCTAGTCAGAGATAAACTGCCTTACACCAGCAAGCAAGGAGCTATATAAAAGTATACTCAGGTGACCAAGAAGACAGCCGGGGGCCAACATGGAGATGGGGAGAGACCGGACCCCATTGGGCTGGACACTATCATGATTCTTGCACCCATTACTCAATGCTGCGATGCCCTAGACATCAAGGCTGTATCAGTTGGTACTGATGTTACATTACTCAGACAGACTTACATAAAGCGGTGGATAGATTAGCCAAGGCAAAGGTTTGGGTCTCAGATGTGGAAGACACCATGGCTGACATGCAGAGGACAATCATAAGGCTCACGTCCACGAATAAAGAACATGCTGCATGCATAGAGAATATCGAGAGGAGAGCCTGCAGAAACAACGTATGCTTTGTGGGATTGCCTGAACGCTGAGAGAAGTCTTTGTTACAAAATTCCTAGATCAGTGGCTGTGCTCCTTCTTACCAACAGAGACCCTCTCTCCTTCCTTTATTGTCAAAAGGGCTCACCAGGCCTTGGCCCAAAAACAGACCCCTGGGGCTCATCCTAGTCCCATGTTGGCTTAAGTACTGAACTATGTGGATAGGAATGCTATTTACCCTCACATGCAAAGTGCAATAACGTTCCAATCCCACAAAATTCGGATATTTCTGGACTTCACTAAACTGGACCATGACCAATGGAAATCCTTCATTGCTGCCAAAAAAGGATTTAGGGATTTGAATATCCTCTTTATGTTGTTGTACCCTGCCAAACTCCAGGTTCTCTACCAGGATAAGAGCTTCTTCTTCAACACCTTGAAAGAGGTCTTCCAATGGACAGACAAGAGGATACAACTTAGTCCACATATGCTGACTCAGGGTGGCATGACGTCCCCCTTTACAAAGTATGGTGGTCTCCTTCATGGAAATCCATGATTCAGTAGTGCGGCAGCCATCACTCCGGTTCATCATGGTGGGATAGACCCAAGCACCCCAACAACCTACGAAAGACCGACGCAAAAGTAGCCTTGGCTGGAGCACACACAGTTCTCAGGGAAGCCCCTCATCAGCCTCGCAGCAGGAAGAATGAAAACCACCCTGTCCTCAAAAGTAAAGGAAGCAATTTTTTGCTACCCATCACCAGGAGATCTCTCAAATAGGAAGATATTGAATTACACTAACTGGCTCGGGCTTGTTCACACTTTGGTTAAACAGCAGAATGGTACACATACAAAGCTGTGGATGCCTAGTCCTTCTTTCACCAATGTGAAAGGAGATACAATTCTCCAGTATTACATCTTTCATAGATTCACATGCTTGTATCTTCCCCGTCGTCATGGTGGGAGTCTCACGGTAACAGAAAGACCAAAGCAGTATCATAGAGAAGAAAACTGCATAGAAAAACCCATAGGGACTGAAGTATTTGGTAACCAGACCTCCTCATAGTTTGGTCCAAAAGTTAGCCAATCAGCATTGCTGCCCGCCCTCACACTCCCCAGCAGAAGCTTCCTGCCTCAGATTTCAAACCGCCTTCGTGTGAGAAAGGAGTCTCCCTGAGCTCTGCTCAGTTTGCTGTTCCTGAGTGAACTATTGACCTTTTACTTCTACTGTCTTTTCTTCTGGATTAAGGTATTGTGTGTACCTATTTTCTTCATAATGGCTGAAAGCTCTAAAAAGAGGCTGTTCAGGCCTTGCAGATCCTGTGGAAAGGCCAGGCTTTTCTCTGAACATCCTCACAAGGACTGCCTATATTGTCTTCATCCTAAGCATGTGGCCAAGGATTGTAGAACCTTCTCTGCTAAAACTCTGAGAGACAGAGAGGCTCGATTGCTGTTGTGGCTTCAAAAGAAGAAGGCCGCATCAGACTCAGATTCTGGGGAGGAATCTTCTAACCTGACACCTAAAAAGAGAAAGGACTCTCATTCTGAGGAAAAAGTGGAGTCTAAAAAGATTAAATCAAGGGAGAAAGCAGCGTCATCTCTCCCTATTACTCCTCTCAAGAAGCTGTCAGGTCAGAAAGGGACAGGGTCTGCTCCGTCAACCAGTTCCCTAGCTTCTACTGCAAAATCTGTGGAAAAATCTTCAGCTCCGTCGACGACTTCACCGTCGACGACGACTGTTTCGACAATGACGGCTTCGTCGACGACAGGATTTAAAGCAGCGTCAACGGCTACAACGTCGACGACGACAACGTCGACAAGTATGATTGTCCCGTTGACGAAGAGATCGTCGACGATGACGACGACGTCGTCGACGACGAAAGGCTCGATGACGAAGATGTCGATGGGGACCCCGTCGACGGCGGTCCCGTCGACGCTGGCTTTGGTGCCGGCGGCTCCGTCGACGGTGACTATGTCGTCGACGACACAGCCGACGAAGATCATACTTTCAACGGCAAAGGCATTTAAATCGCCACAGTCGAAGACTATGATTTCTATTCGATCATTTCAATCGTCAAGGGGTTCGGCGACTATAAGCAAATCTGCAGAATTCACGTCGTGGTGCAGATTTCACCTTTACCTCCATCTTCTTTATTGGAACGAGATTCAGATGGAGAGGAGTCCTCCGGTGCGGCCTACAGCCCCTCGCAACTCAAAATAAAGAGCCAGGACACAGACGAAGAAGAGGTATTTTCCTTCAAAGACAGAGCTCGATCTTCTAGATATGAGTCTTTCCAGGAAACATGTGATTATAATGAGGATGAAGAGCAACAGGAGGAGTCACGAGAGGAGGAGCGAGAGGAGTCAGTCTCCTTACCTGTGTCTCTTGTGTCTGACCTCAGGTTCATGATGAACGATTCTTACCGCCGTTTTCCGGAGGCAAATGCTCCTCAGTCATCTACGCCGGTGGCTTCATAGCAACCTCCAAAGACCCAATCTACCTCTCAGGAGCAAGTGGTGAGATAACCGCCAGTGATAACATTCCGGGATGATCTGACGGATTCCGATGATGATGATCAGCCTGAGGAAGGGGAGCTTGTACATGATGCTACGGGGCAGGAATGGAATGAGTAAATTTTGCCATCGGCCCCGTCACCTACTCCACTGCCAACCACTTCTCCTCCTCAAGACATCGGAGGGTTCCATGACATTATGGAGAAGGCAGCTAAGAGATTTAATTTGGATATGGAAGTTAAAGAAACTGAATGTTTCTTGCATGATTTCAAAGATGACGCCAAGAAATCGACTCGCTCAATCCCGATTATCCCTCACGTTTGGGAAGAGGGCCTAAAAATCTTAAAGACACCGGCTTCCATAGCGGTTTCGGTTCCAAGAATCGAAAAAAAAGTATAGAGCGCCAGAGTCCGCTGCAGCCTGTCTAATAGGACACCTGAGACCAGAGTCGGTCGTGACGCAGGCGGCGCAGAGGAATTCTAAGAACCCGGTGGCTACTTCATTGGTGCCGCCAGACAAGGAAGGACAGAGGATGGACGGAGCCGGGAAGAGGTTTGCGGTCATGGCAGCCTCTACGATTAAAGCAGCCAATGCTATGGCTCTTATTAGCCGTTTCAACAGACAAATGTGGTCGGATCTGGCACCCATTCTGTCTGCACTACCGGAGGATAGGAAAGAAGAAGCAGCGGCTATCTTCAAAGACGGAGGAAAGTCAGCTGCTGAATCAATTGACTTCGCCATGGACGTTTCCTCTATGGCTTTCAGGCAGATGGCTGGAGCAGTTTCGCTTCGAAGACAGGGTTGGCTTAAAGCAACATCATTTTGTCCGGAGGTGGAGGCGAAGATTGTAGATATGCCATTCGATGGCGAAAATGTATTTGGAAAAGCTACAAGGTATCAAATCTGACACGGATACTGCTAGAGCGCTGGGATCCCTTCACAAGGACGGTTCCAGTCCTTTCGTAAAAGAGGTGCAAGAGGTCAATTCAATCAGAGACCTTCATATCAGACCAACAGATATCAGCCTTATAACCAACAGGGATATAGGCAATACAATTCAAGCAACCAGTACAGGCTTCCAACTCCTCTTACCAGCAGCAGTCTAGGGGCAAATCTTCCAATAGAGGGAAGAATCAACAATCTAACAGACGTCAATGATTTCAAGCCGGCGCTCCCCACACAGCAGATCCCGGAAAACGACCACTATCTGTCTCAATACTTCAACAACTGGATGTCCATAACTTCGGACAAATGGGTTTTGGATGTCATAAGCAGAGGCCATACCCTAGAGTTTGTAAAAATGCCACCAGATCATCCCCCGGTGCTCAGGCACAACCAACATCGTCAGGAGCTGCAGAAGGAAGTCCATTCTCTGTTGTAGAAGGGGGCTATAGAAGAAGTGCCGCAACAACACAGAGGGAAAGGCTTCTATTCGCATTTCTTCCTCATCAAAAAGAAACAAACTCTGAAATGGAGACAGGTATTGGATTTGAGGGATCTGAATCAATACATAAAAAAGATTCCCTTCAGAATGCCCTCATTACAAGAGATCCTTCAAATGTTAAAAGAGAAGGACTACATGGCGTCATTGGATCTCATGGATGCGTACTTCCATATTCCAATTCATCGGAAGCCCAGAAAATATTTAAGATTCATCGTGGAGAGCCGCCATTTTCAATTCAAGGTCCTTCCATTCATCCTCAAATCGGCCGAGGGTGTTTACCAAATGCATGGCCCCGGTGGCGGCCCATTTAAGATTGCAAGGGGATTACATTTACCCATATCTGGACGACTGGCTGGTGACAGGTCCATCATTCAGTGAAACCACAAGTTCTCTTCAGTGCTGCATTCGACTTTTCCAGCGCTTGGGACGAAGGACCAACTTGGAGAAGTCTTCGCTTACACCAGCTCAGGGCATCCACTTCTTAGGAGCATGGATATGCACCAAGGCAGTGAAAGCTTATCCTTCCGAGGATCGGATGAAGAAGATAATGGGTCTGGCAACGACCCTTCAGACAAAAAGGTTCACTTTTGTGAGGATGTACAAATCCATGTTGGGGATGATATCTTCCTGCATCCCACTGGTGCCAAACTGCCGTCTTCGAATGAGACCTTTGCAGGAACAACTGGACGTGCAGTGGGTTCAGTCCAAAGGAACCTTCGAGGATCGGATTACCATCACTCACCGTATGAAGGTGGCCATGTCATGGTGGAAGGTTCAGAAGAACTTAAATCAGGGTCTGAATTTTGTACCTCAGGATCACGATTATGTGATGACAACGGACGCCTCATTGCAAGGATGGCGCGCGCACCTTCAAGAGCTGGAGATCCAGGGCCTCTGGTCAGACTGGGAAGCACAGCTTCACATAAATATGTTGGAACTCAAAGCGGTGTTTCTGGGACTTCAAGCCTTCCTACCCAGGATCCAGCCCTCGTCGGTGCTCATTCAAACGGACAGCACCACGACTATGTTTTATCTTCTAAAGCAGGGCGGAACAAGATCCAAACAACTGTCTGCGTTGGCGCAAAGAATCTGGAAATGGCTGATAAATCACGGCATTTCGATTCAGGTACAGCATATTCAGGGCATCCTCAACACACGGGCAGATGCCCTGAGTCGCTCAGCGAGCGTGACGCACGAGTGGGAACTGCACGACACTCAGCTTCACAAACTGTTTCAAAAGTGGGGCACTCCCACATTAGACTTGTTCGCAACCAGAGACAATTCAAAATGCGTCCAGTTTGCATCCAGGTACCCTCAGAAAGATTCCAGGGGGAATGCAATTCACATGGACTGGACGGGAAGGTTCGCCTACGCGTTCCCTCCAATTCCATTAATACCGCGAGTACTTCGCAAAATGAGGTTAGGACCGTGTCATGTCATTCTGATAGCACCAGCCTGGCCGAGGCAGGCATGGTTTTCGGAACTGCTACAGATGTCGAGGGGCAACAAAGTACAACTCCCGACATTCCAGAACCTCATTTCCATGAACGACGGTCAGATTCTGCATCCAGACCTACAATCGCTAAAATTGTCCGCATGGAACCTCATGAGCAGGAATTCCAAGATTTGAGCATTTCACAAGACTGCAGACATATTCTATCGCAAGCCAGAGCTATGTCAACCAACAAGACATACGCAGCAAAATGGACTCGTTTCTGCCACTGGGGTGCTAGTCAAAACCTACACCCGTTGACGGTACCTCCCGAAGGTATTCTGCCTTACCTGTTGTCGTTATCTAAGGCAGGTCTGTCACATGCCTCGGTAAAGGTGCATTTGGCGGCAACATCACGTTTCAGGAGAAAGCCAGATGAGCCGTCTCTCTGGTCTACCAGGCTAATAAAGGAGTTTATTAGAGGACTTTTTAGAGTTTTTACACCTATTCGGCGCCCGCCTGTGCCCTGTCACCTCAATACAGTTCTAGAGCAACTTATGAGGCCGCCTTTCAAGCCTATACACAAGACAGACTTACAGTTCCTTTCGTGGAAGACAGCCCTGCTGCTCGCCCTTACATCGGCGAGGAGGGTTAGCGAAATTCAAGCCTTTTCAGTGGAAGAGCCCTTTTTACAATTTCGCCAGGACAGGGTTATATTACGGACAAATCCACCGTTTATACCCAAAGTCCCTACGTCTTTTCACCTCAACGAGCCAATTGTTTTGCCTACTTTTTTCAGCAATCCCTCATCTGAAGCAGAAAGAGCTTTGCACTCTTTGGATATTGCTAGATGTTTGAAGTTCTACATTGAACGAACAAAGACATTCCGCAAATCCAAACAATTATTTATCGCATTTGAAGGACAAAGGAGAGGCCTCCCTCTGTCAAGACTGAGTATTGCCAGATGGGTTTCATCGGCTATCTTCAAATGTAATGAAAAAGCGGGAAAGCCGCTCTTTTCCAAAGTGAATGCACATTCCGCAAGGAAGATGGCGACATCAATGGCCTTGTTCGCAGGAGTGTCGCTGCCCGACATCTGCAGAGTGGCGGCGTGGCGAGTGTACATTCATTTACCAAGCACTACTGTCTGGACACTGCGTGGAAAGAAGACACAGCAGTGGGACAAGCTGTTCTGAAACGCCTATTTCATTAAGGTATACTTTGATTATGTTAATATTCTATTCAGTACATTGATATATGTATACATTTATATATATATATATATATATATATGTAGTATGCTATCGTTAGATTGTTCTATTATGTTTTCTTTCAAGAACTTACACAATATATTTTGAAAGGGAATTTGGTTTTTATTCCTATCTGACTTGTGTATTTTAGATCATGTTCTAACATTGTTTTCCTGCAGAACTTCCTTCTGGGTTCTATCCTGGAAACGCTTCAGGTTTTGTGAGCACTGCTTACTACTCTGATACAAGCATGTGAATCTATGAAAGATGTAATACTGGAGAAGGAATTAGTTACTTACCTGTACACTATAGTTCTCCAGTATTACCTTTCATAGATTCACATGCGCCCGCCCACCTCCCCGTTTCTCAGGCAGAACCTGTTTCTCGGTATTTATCCATGTCTCTCACTCGGGGACGGAAATCTGAGGCAGGAAGCTTCTGCTGGGGAGTGTGAGGGCAGGGCAGCAATGCTGATTGGCTAACTTTTGGACCAAACAATGCGGAGGTCTGGTTACCAAATACTTCAGTCCCTATGGGTTTTTCTATGCAGTTTTCTTCTCTATGATACTGCTTTGGTCATTCTGTTACCGTGAGACTCCCACCATGACGACGGGGAAGATACAAGCATGTGAATCTATGAGAGATAATACTGGAGAACTATAGTGTACAGGTAAGTAACTCATTTCTTCTGGGGTGCACAATACTTCATCTCACCTTGACTACTTCTTTATTCCCTAGACCAAAACGCATAGAACACTGGATGTACAAATCCTTCAGCGTAGGCTTTCCGATAACTCCCCCATATTACTTACTTTATAAGCGGATCCATGCAAGGCCTTACTATGGAGGCGACTGTCGGCATGGTCACTCTGAGACACTGAGCTTACCTCACACATGTAGATCCAGAAGGGGTATCTTGGCGCTGGGGGCCTTTGAGAAGATTAGGCGAGCTTTTGCCCAGAGTCGATTGGTGCTGGGCAGACCCCAGACGCCGGAGCCGGGGATCGAACCGTGATCCCCAGCGTCCTGCGTCAGTCGCCCTGGCCGCAGCACCACACCTCTTTATAGATAGATCACAACCCCATAAATAACCAGAGCACAGTGGAATCCCAGTGGACCCTATGGGAGACCCTCCTGGCGACCCTTAGAAGGGAGATTATCATCTATATGACCCCTCAAAAATGCAAGATGCACCATATGACAAGGGGCCCAGAAACACAGACTCAACAGCTGAAAAAGCAATATGTTGATGACCCCAATTTGAGGCTACACAATGAAATTGACCTAGCTCAAGCCTTATGCACCAGTCTCGCCTTGATGAGGCAAACGCAATATGGCTGGTCTTGCAATCATGCATCTACCAGTGGGGTGACAAAACTAGCAAACTTTTACATGATTTCTGTTCCGCTGACTAGTCACAATATCGAGAAAAAAAATATTGACTGGACAGAATATCGAGATTTTTTGTATAGAATGGACAGAATATCGAATTATAAAAATATAGTGGTGCAGAATATTGTATTTCAGGTAAGAAATTTTTATAATATCGAAGTTAGTAATATCGAAGTTAGTAATAGCGACAGTCATAATATAGTTGTTAAAAATATAGAATTTTTTATAGTGTTTTAAGTGTTAGTATATGTGTTAAAAGTATGTATTATATTTGTATTGTATGTTTTAATTTTTTTAAAGTAATGAATTTTATGTTATTTAATTTTTGCGTAATTTAATTCCGTAGCGGGTTGTGGGTTAATAGGGGAATAGGGTGGGAAGTAATTTAATTATAGTAAACTAAATAATAATTTTCCGGAATTATTAATTATTTGTAATTTAATTTTGCGTTTTAGTTCTGTAGCAGGTTGTGGGTTTATAGGGTCATAGGGTGGGAAGTAATTTAATTGTAATTAGGTAATTATTTATTTCTATTTATTGGTATTGATAATTAATTTATTGTTAATTAATTATTAATTGTTAATAATTTTGATTCATTGGTAATTAATTTTTATTAAGTAATGAATTATTTGACAATTATATTAGTTGTATTAATTTATTATTCGGAGCAGGTTGTGGGTTTATAGGGGAATAGGGTGGGAAGTAATTTAATTGTAATTGAGTAATCATTGAAATTATTTTGTGTATTGATAATTAATTTACTGTTAATTATTAAATGGTATTTTTTTATTACTTATTAATTGTTGGTATTCGAAATTAATTTGTTGTTAATTAATTATTAATAGATATTTACTTTTTAATAAATACAATTTATTGGTATTTATAAAAAATCAATTATTAAACATTATGTAATTTGTAATTGGTATTGATAATTAATTAATTTTTATTTAAATATTAAATCATTACTTTCCCTACTGTTGCACTCACTGGAGTGGGAATAGTAATTTATACCCCTACGCTATCCAACACTTTCCCTACTGTTGCACTCTCTGGAGTAGGAATAGTAATTTTTACCCCTACACTATCCAACATTTTCCTTACTGTTGCAATCACTGGAGTGGGAATAGTAATTTTTACCTCTATGCTATCCAACACTTTCCCTACTGTTACACTCTCTGGAGTGGGAATAGTAATTTTTACCCCTAAGCTATCCAACACTTTCCTTACTGTTGCAATCACTGGAGTGGGAATAGTAATTTTTACCTCTATGCTATCCAACACTTTCCCTACTGTTGCACTCTCTGGAGTGGGAATAGTAATTTTTACCCCTAAGCTATCCAACACTTTCCCTACTGTTGCACTCACTGGAGTGGGAATAGTAATTTTTACCCTCCCACTATCCAACGCTTTCCCTACTGTTGCACTCACTGGAGTGGGAATGGAAAGTTTGTGCCCTCCGGCTATCCAACGCTTTCCCTACTGTTGCACTCACTGGAGTGGGAATAGTAATTCTTACCCCTACGCTATCCAACGCTTTCTCTACTGTTGCATTTACTATAGTGGAAATAGTAATTTTTACCCTCCCGCTATCCAACTCTTTCCCTACTGTTGCACTCACTGGAGTGGGAATAGTAATTCTTACCCCTACGCTATCCAACGCTTTTCTTTACTGTTGCAGTCACTGGAGTGGAAATAGTAATTTTTACAGTCCCGCTATCCAACGCTTTCCCTACTGTTGTACTCAGTGGAGTGGAAATAGTCATTTTTACCCCTACGATATCCAATGCTTTCCCTACTGTTGCAGTCACTGGAGTGGGAATAGAATTTTTACCCTCTCGCTATCCAACGCTTTCCCTACTGTTGCACTCACTGGAGTGGGAATAGTCAATTTTACCCTCCCGCTATCCAACACTAAAAATATTGAATCTTTTTTAATTTTATTAAGTTAACATATATATGTATTAAAAAATAAAAATGCATGTTTATTTTTTTATTTACATTAAATATTTATTAATTTTAAGGTTATTTAAGTATGTTAAGCATGTTTTACTTAATTATATTCATTATTTTACATCACTTTTAAGACATTTAAAAAATTCGAAATTTTAACAAACTATATTATTTACAACGATATTTTGGATTCGATATTTTTATACTTACCTGTTTGTAGATAGTGATTCGATATTCTGGTGTTCTATATTTTGTCAGCTATATTCTGGCAGGTCGATATTTTGATAGTCGATATTCTGTCAGTGATTCGTCTGTTCCAACATCTCACACCACGGCCTGTCCTTTATTTGCTAAGCTCGACTGGGCAAAAAGTTATTGGGATGCAGACATTGGTCTCCAATTTGCACAATACTTTGCAGGAGTATACACTTATAACGATACTCTGTCTGACACTCTGATTTATAGCTTCACAAGTGACTTACCCCTCCGGACGTTCTTCGACACTGAGAGATACTAGCAGTATGAGTATCTGACTAGTCGAGAACTTTTATGCAGCCTTGAGCCGGCACCAGCCAGTAAGACACGGGACCCACTGAATTTCGTGGTGAATTTTTCAAGTTGTTCATGCATTCACTAAGTGAACACCCAGAACAAATCATAGAAGGTGTGACTAAATGCAGAAGACTTCCCCACAATTTCCATATAGCCAAAATAGTAGTAATCTCAAAGCCAGGAAAAAACATGGACTTATGCTCTTCCTACTGACCCAATTCCCTTTTAAGCAAAGAAATCAAGATTATGCCCAAAGTGCTGCTGACCAATTAGTTAAAGTTGTTCCTTGTTTGATACATCCAGACCAGGCAGGGTTTATGTCCAGGTGAGGTACCTACCGCAACCGTAGCCAATTAAACAACACCTATAGCGCCAGCGGACAAGCTAAGCCACCCTACAGCAATACTACTAGCAGACATTGAGAAGGCATTTGATGCCATGTGCGGCACCTATTTATTCGCTCTCCAAAGATGCCTCAACTTTGGTCCCAAATTCATCATTTATATTAAGCTTCTATACACTGACCTGGCAGCCCATATCAAGGTAGGGGCAGCAGCATCCATGCAGTTCCTTATAGAAAGGGACACAAGACAGGGGTGCCTACATTCTCCCCTGTTATTCACCGTAGACATAGAACCCTTAGCAGTAAGGCTTCAAACCGATGTGCGAGTACTCGGGTTTGAATGGGGCCATGGATTCTTGAACAGGATTGCCTCATATGAGGTTGACGCAGTGATTTTTTTAGTAAACCCCAAAATCTCAGGACCAAGAGTGCCCAGATCCTTTAAGTGTTTGGAGACACGTCTGGTCTTCCAACTAACCTAAGCAAATCTGCCATTTTCGCGGTCTCCACTCATGCACACAACCTTTGATGGGCACTTGATAAACCAGTGGCTTCCCTAGGATTTAAATACCTAGGAGTATTTGCCACCCCGATACTAAGCTCGCTTGGACAATGAACATCCAGCCATTGTTAGATAGGCTAGCGACTGACATTAAGTCCTGACCTACGCTCCCCCTGTCTCCATTGGGTGATCTACCATTTATAAAATGGTATAATTCTCCTGCCTCCTATAACAGCTACAGAACTACCATTGCATACTCAGGGGCCTATTAGAATGGTGGGCGGATCGCCACCGTCGGCCTGGTGGGGGTGATTCACCGGCCATCCATGCCAGAATGACCCCCGCCATATTAGGATAGCTGGGGGGTCCACAGCAAACAGGAAGACCGTCCGCCGCTTTTCCGCCCATCAACGAGTTGACCGGGTGGAAAAGGGGCATAATATTTTGGTGGTGTCTGCAAGACACCGCCATCTATATTATGATGCATGCAGAGGAGAGCCTTTTCATGGCGCTGTTGCCGCCATGGAAAGGCATGCGGTCCTTCCTGTGGGGGCCCCTTGTGGGCCCTCAGAGTGTTGAGGACATGGGGGGTACACATGGGGGGTACCTATGATACCCCCCTGCATGTGCATGCACAAGATGGAAGGCACTGCGTGGTGCCTTTCACGTTGTGCATGCAAATGCACTACATGCATTTTGTACATTGTGGCCGGTGCTGCTTACAGCACCGCCTGCCGCATTGTACGAAATGCAGGATGCGCCCTGTTAGCAGGTGTATCGCCTCATCCTGAGTGGCCAGACAGGAGGCCATGTAGGCTAACATGGTGACAAGGCCAGGGAGGCTTCAAGAGCAGCAGCCGGAAGCCTGGATAAAGTGCATACTGTGGAGAAGACCTTGAAAGCAATGAAGTCTGACCTGTACCAGTCTCAGTGGTCGAGGGAGAGAGATACTTAGGAGTACAGTGGACTTTCTGATTTTGCTTTGAGAGGTGTGCTCTTATGCAGGCTGTGCGCAGTCACAGTCAGAGTGGACGTCAGGTTGGCAAACTTCTGACAGGTAAGATCCAGGCCATCACTCACGATCTGGATCCTTCAGCTGGGTTTTGGAGGGTTTTGTACAGTTTTCCTGGAGGAAGATGCTTGTTAACAGAGTCGTTTTCCTCCCATTACATGTTTGTCTTCATTAAGCTGTGTTTAGGAGTGGCAGAGCAATCTAATAATATTCTCTGCCACCACACAGAACGCTGCGGAACTCCACTGAGTTTTTCTGTAACTCCGTGGAACTCTACAAGCTCCGGCCAGCCTCATTGCATACAGCCTAAATCCTTCTTTCACAAAACCCATTCCATGCTAAGGAACTTTCTGTGGGATCAAGGAATGCCTCGCATAGGCCTCGCAAAATGCTTTATATCTCCATATGATAGGGCATAGTTGCAGCAGATGGCAAAACATATAATAGGCCCTTTCAACTGGTGGTCATCAACAACTGATGGTAAGACACCAAAGTGGACCCGGCTTCTGTCTCTGAGAAATGCCCCTTCCACAGCACATCTGTAGAGCACCTACTATGTGGAGGGAGATTCTCACAAACACTCCCCTGGCCATAATGGTAGCCCTCCAGACATGGAAAGCGGCCTTAAAGCCATGGGTGGGACAACCAACTCACAGGCCAGACACCTTTGTGGTTAGGTAACATACTCCCCTAAGGAGCAGCTCTGGAGGGTTTTCATAGCTGGGACACCTGTGGGATTTCCACGTTAGGAGAATCGCTGGATGGCAGAACTCACAGCACATCAGACATTGCAATGAGAAAATTCCGTACATCATAGCCAAATTAATCAATACTTTCCACTACAACATGCCCTCACAACCTACATTGACAGCTTGGAAGACCCCCCTGCATTCTACCCTCTAGAGACCAAATTGCTCCAGGGGGAACTAGGTGACCATAAAATATCCAAAATCTATTGCTCCCTGCTACACAACATGCCATACACTTTTGCAGAATTACGAGCTGCATTGGAACAGGTCCTCTGCACTCTGTCTGATGAGGTCTGGACTGAGGCTTAGTCGTGTCCGAGATACATGGTGATAGCCACACAATTTTGTACCATCCAGTTAAAATACATATACAGAACCTACCTCACACGGCACATACTTAGACAGATGGGAGTGATCACCTTACCCCACTGCCTAATGTACAAGACGCATACAGGAAACTTCCTGCACACTATTGGAGGATGCACAAAACTACGCCCATTCTGGGAGGGTGTCTTGAACTCCTTGGATCATATACTTGGATGTCTGACACCATGCACCCTAAACTAATCCTCCTGCATATCATAGCAGATATTGACATGAGCCGCTATGAACTGGTGCTCCTCTAGGCGGGCTCCACAGTAGCAAAACTATATATCATGCACCACTGGAAGGCGGAGGCCCCACCATCATTTGTGGAATGGAGGAGAGGCATGGACTGGTGCATGATCAGGGAGCAGCTGGTCTACGAGGCCAGTGGTGTCCTCAGAAACATGCAAAAATATGGAGTACCTGAACAGATTATAAAGGCAAAGTTATCTAGGCAGAGACAATCTACCACTATCAACCTAAACACTGAAATCCGCATAAATACAGGACTGGGGCTGCAACCTAGACAAGATGCACCAATTCGCAAATATTGACTGTGGTGGGCGAAGGAGGAGCAGCGGGGGATCGAGATTACAGCGCCTAAATGGCATTGTTATTGTGTTGTTATTTCATGAAAAACTCCATAAATTATGTTATAAAAAGTATCATGAATGTAAAACTTTAAATATATAAAATTACAAAAACACTTTAAATAAAAAGACAATATATTCATTAAAATTGATTACATCCAATTATTTAGATTAAAATAAAAATAATTTGAACTATCAATACACACAAAATGTCATCAGATTATAACCCAAGAAATGAACACAAAATCAAAATATTAAATAAAAAAACAATTAAAAAAAGTATTTAAAAATTATACAAATACAATTTTAATTACTCAATATTTTTTCAAATAATATAATTTAATCAAACAGGATAAATTATAATGGTATTTTAATAAATTAGCACAATGAAAAGTTTAAATAAAACAAACTTTAAATGTTAGAAATGTCGTATTACTCCCCACTTTATTCCCCCATAAACCTAATATCCAGCTACTAAAATTATAATACCATAAAATGCAAACAATGTAAGTTCAAATACAATAAGTGAAAATAAAAAATACACAACAATATTCACAAAATACACTGGAAAATTATATTTACAATGATATTACACAACAAGGATATATGTATATTTTTTTCTCATGAAGATTTTAGAATAAAAGGCTGCACATTACAGTATATAATCTGCAGTAAATACGTTACAGAATTGACCAGAGTAACAGAACAGGCAATTCTGGCAGTCACGCCAATAGTAACTGCCATCATAAGAACAAGAAAGGTAACAAAAGAAAAAAAATGACAAACACAAAGCATCCTCATTCAGCACGATTTCAGAGGGTAGACAGAGCACAAGAAAAGAACAGACATGCACCGGCCCACCTCCCTCCGCACACTTCCAGGTCCCCCCTCGCCCCAACCAACATTCAGGCAACAAAAGACCTGCCCTTTGGCCTCCACGGAGACCCTGGCTTGAGGACATGGCTCCAATTGTATCCTACAATAACTCACCTAACATTCCCAGATCTTATAATACTTCTTAGTATTACACAGGCCTAGGCAACGGTCCATCACCTCTTTCCAAACCTCCATCGAAGGTGTCAGAACCTCTTTCCAGGCCTGCACTAGGTTGTGTTTGGCAATGACCAATCCCAACCACAAAAGTGCCTGACGGTATCTGCTACCATTGACGTCATCCGAGATACGATCAAGGCACACCGAGGTGTGTGTGGACAACATGATATTTTTTAAAACAATATTAAAAATATAAAAATAAATAACAATCTTACCTGTGATATTCAGAGCCTTGATATTTTGTGGCATCAAGGTATTTAAAACACAATATTTGTGCCTCGCAATATTTTTTCACCATTAATTTATTGGAACACCGGTATCAGACTATAAGAATTGGGGCAAATTGAAGTTCCTCAAACTAAAGCTCAAGCTCAAATTAATTTCAGCTTCTGGCAAAAAAGTCTAAATTTATTACGTAAGCACTTCGAAAATAAACATGCACGAGTTACTATAAACTTACAGAGTTGCTTCACTGTGAGAGAGCGTAAACTGAACGAATTGTATCAGTGCCTCACACTTACACGTAGTACGCACGATCATGAAGAGAAATGCCATGGGTGCCAAGAATATATTCACCTATACTCTGACATGTGTAGTTAATCTAGAGATTTATGTAGAAGTGGAACTAATGCAGAAATGTGTGAACATGTATAACCTTATTAGACGTGATTAATCCTGAATCCATGTCGTGTAGCTGCTAAAATGTAAGAATGACATGCTGCAAACACAGAACGCAGTAGGCCTCAGGGCCAGAGCTGAAAGGGTTGGGAAAGGTATTCATTTGCACGACGTGGATTGCACTAAATGATATTTAGTAGTTATGTTTGCAATAGGTTTATATTTTATAGATGTGTTTATATAATCCTAAAGTAGAGAATTAACACGAGATATTGATTAATGAAAGGAGTTGAAGAATATAATCACTATGAGAAATGTTATAGGCCTGAATTGTTTAACCATGCTTGATTTACACGTATTAGTAGGAGCCAAGGGCGCCGAGACATAATGTTGCAACTTCTGTTAGAAGTTTATGAGAAATGGGATCCTAGCTGCAAATGTCTGTCTGCGGGTGTGAGGAGGGATCCAATTAAAGGTTAGATGAATAGGGTTCTGTTCAGGAGAAGGAAACAGACATGGAGGAGGGTTTAGGAATGTTTGGGGGGTATCGGCGGGCCGGAGAAGAGTCTGAGAAGCAAGGTCAACTCTAACGCACGAGGCCCCAATGAGGATCATCATGGAAAAAGCCAGAAGCAACACCACGTGAGGGGCGTCTCACAAGGGGCGTCTCAAATGTTATTGTATTTTGGTATTAGGGACAGCACCCCTGGGTGGAGTTAGAGCAGATGCCTGAGGACCCTTTAGAGAGCGGATGGGTAGGCAGAGAGGGGTCATGACTGGTGATCATAGGTTTTCATCTAGATACTAAAAGTGGGTGATCTCCCCAGGGAGTCATTCACCGCTGACACCTTTTGGTAGGTTGAGATTCTGTTAAGTAGGGATACCATCCAGAGCAGGGTAGGGACAGCCTAACCTGACCCTTTTATTCCGGCTGTAAATGATTGAGAGATCACAATACGTGTCTATGCTTGCAGCTCTTTTAATTTTGGAGCTAGTCCTGGTAGTTTTCTTTGCTCGTCTGAGGGTTTTCAGAGAGCACATGTATGTAATCGTACCCATGTATTTGGTGAATATCATGCTGAGATGCTTGTATTTGCAACTTACCCTAACTTTATAATAAATCCTTGAAAGCTAGAAGTTGTTTGTGGTTCTTCCGAGCGGAGTCCATTATTGATTGAACTAACCTGGTAAGAGATGCACTTTCTTCCCTCAATGACAGGCAATAAAGGTTCAGTCGACCAGAACGGGGTTTAGATCAAGGGTGACAAGATAGCGATCAAAATCCCGCCCCCGCCTCCGCAGTTGGTAGCAGAGGTGGCACCGTGTCGTTTTCTTCAATGCGGCTATATCCACCTTTAGACCAAGGGTGGATATAGCCGCATTGAAGAAAACGACACGGTGCCACCAGTGTAACGAGGTGGGGCATTGGAAACGCGAGTGTCCCTATAACGTTGAAATTGGGGAACAGGAGGTAGAGGAGGAAGAGGTCCAGAGTAGGCCTGCGAGAGGGGCAACGCCATACCAAGGAAAGGTGCTCAAAGGGGGGACCCCACCTCCACGAGCCCAGTTCCCTCAACCACCCAGAGTAGGGATTATGGGTAAGACATATAGACAGATGCCTCTGTTTGTAGGAGGAGAGGAATGCTATTACGTCGATCCACTAACTGGACAGAGAGTGGAAAGGGAAGACTGTACCCTCGGGGCAGCCTTAGAAGTGGACCAAAGGGGACCCTATGTTGAGGCCGAAGTGGCAGGGTGCCCCACGACATTTCTAGTGGACACAGGAGCCACTCGATCCACGATAAGATCAGCCGCAGTTCCAGGCCTGCCCATGTCAGGAGAGACCATACAAGTGGTGGGGGTCGCAAACCGGAGAATGACTAGCCCATTGACAGAACCAGTGCAGGTGAAAATAGGGAAATACAGCGATGAGCATCAGTTTGTGGTCTGCGATTCTAGTCCTGTATGCCTGTTAAGAAGAGACCTTTTGTGCAAGTTAAATTGTACGATATACTGCACACCACAAGGAGTGGAGGTATTGACCAATGATGACGATGCTGACTTCAAAGTCGCAAATTCAAGAATATGTGTGGAGCTGTATCCCACTTTGACCGTGGATGAGCTCCCATGGGATCTGAGAGAGACTGTGGCACCGGAAGTGTGGGATTTCACTGGGGAAGAGATTGGACTGGTTAAGGGAGTGGACCCAGTGAAAATTGTAGTGAAACCGCATGCTGAGTTTCCAAGAACACCCCAATATAAATTGACTCCAGAAACGATTGCAGGCATAAAGCCAGTGATCGAGTCCATGATTAAGCAGGGAATATTGAAGGAAATCGTGGGTAGTCCATGTAACTCCCCGATTATGGGTTTGCAGAAACCAAATGGGAAATTTAGGATAGTGCAGGACCTCCGAAAGGTTAATAACATAGTTGTCTCATGTTGTCCAGTGGTACCGAATCCATCCGTGATATTGTTTCAGATACCGTTCCAAGCCGAATGGTTCACTGTGATTGATCTTTGCCAGGCTTTCTTTTCGATCCCATTGGATGAGGATAGCCATTTCCTTTTCGCTTTTAAGCTGGAAAATCGCGTATTAACATGGTGTCGTATCCCCCAGGGGTATACAGAAAGCCCATCGATCTTTAACCAGCTATTGAAGAAGAATCTTGAAAGTCTAGTACTGCCCCAGAAGTCAGTTCTGGTCCAGTACATAGACGACCTCCTTGTGGCGTCAGAGACAGAAGAAGCTTGCAGGGAGGATTCCATTGCTTTGCTAAATCACCTAGCTGTAAATGGGCACAAGGTGTCCCCGGGAAAATTGCAGTACTGTCTGACAGAAGTGCAGTACTTGGGGCACAGAATAGAGAAGGGTAAACGAAAAGTGTCACCAGACAGAATAGAGGTGATCATGAAAATGAATGCGCCAAAAACGCAGAGAGAAGTCAGGATGTTTCTAGGGATGGTGGGTTATTGCCGACAGTGGATCGCGAACTTTTCACTGAAAGCAAAACCCTTACAAAAACTGATGCACAAGGAGGTGAGTGATCCGGTACCATGGGACAAAGACTGTTTGATGGCGTTCCTGCAGCTGAGAGAGGACCTGTGTCGTGCTCCTGCTCTGGGAATGCCTGATTACGATAAACCATTCTTGCTTTACTGTTGTGAGAGAGAAGGTTGTGCGTTGTCTGTGTTGGTCCAAATTCATGGGAATGCCCGTAGACCAGTTGCCTATTTCTCGGCTACTTTAGATCCAGTAGCCGCAGCGTTGCCCGGATGTCTCAAATCCGTTGCTGCAACAGGTGTCAGTATTGAGCGTTGTGAGAACATCGTGATGGGGCACCCGTTACAGGTGTACGTGCCCCACTCTGTTGAACTGTTGATGACCAGGACCAAAACACAGCATCTGACCAACAGCAGGCTCACGCGCTATGAGCAAGTCATCCTTGCTGCAGAGAACGTGACCCTCAAGAGATGCTCTGTTTTGAACCCTGCTACCTTGATGCCACTCCCAAGTGATATCGATGATGATGAATGTACAGACCATGATTGCCTTGATGTGACTGAACTATGCACCAAACCGAGACCCGACATCGTGGATGAGCCACTGACTGACCCCGATGAAATTTTCTTTGTCGATGGCTCATGTGTTAGAGACGAAGTTGGGCAGTTGAGAGCAGCTTACGCTGTTTGTACAATTTCTGGAATTGTGGAAGCTGGATGCCTGGAAGGAGTACACTCCGCTCAGGTAGCCGAGATTGTTGCATTGACACGTGCCTGCCTGGCAAGCAACCAAATTCGAGTCACCATATACACCGACAGCCAATACGGTTACGGGGTAGTTCATGATTACGGGCAGTTGTGGTCTCAAAGAGGTTACATGACGTCTTCAGGCTCCCCCATTCGAAATGGAGAGTTTGTGCGTCTACTGTTGGAAGCTTTGCAATGTCCAGCAGGGATTGCCGTTGTAAAATGTACCGCTCATACTCGAAATATGGACTTCGTGTCACAAGGCAATAGATATGCCGACGAAGTTGCGAGGTATTGCGCGGAACAAGGGTACTCTTTCACGGAGGTGGAAGTGGGTGGAATAAATGTAAGAACTGAATTAGCTATGATATTAGAAACTGTTGATACTTGGGATGAACTGAAGTGCATGCAAGAAAACGCACCCGACTTTGAAAAGCAAACCTGGGAAAAGGCAGGATGTGTAATAGGAGAGGCCCATTTTTGGGTCTCGGCAGATGGAAGAGCGGTGCTACCCAATGAGATGGTGAGCCCAATGGCCAGACAGATACATGGTCCAGTACACTTAGGGAGAGACGCTATGATGAGAGTATTCAGACAAACTTGGTATAACCCTAAGTTCAGAGTAGCAGCTGAAGCGGTGTGCCAACGTTGTGTGACCTGTCAGCAGCTGAATGTAGGAAAAAGAACACCAGTTACACTGAGCCACATAGGGAGGTCTGGAGGTCCATTCAATCGAATGCAGTTAGACTTTATTGAAATGCCTAGGTGCAACCGCCTACGTTATGTCTTGGTGGTTGTTTGCATATTTTCCAGATGTGTCGAGGCATACCCTACACGCAGGTGTGACACCCTTACAGTAGCCAAGTTACTGCTAAGGGAACTCATCCCTAGATTCGGGGTACCGGCCTCTTTGGAATCAGATAGGGGAACGCATTTCAACAGCGAGCTTGTGAAGATGATTTGTGCGGCCCTGAACATAGATCAGAAATTGCATTGTAGTTACCGACCAGAAGCATCAGGGATCGTGGAGCAGATAAATAGCACCATTAAGGCCCGAATTGCAAAGATGTGTTCATCAACGTCCCTGAGTTGGCCTGATGCTCTGCCATTGGTCCTTATGAGCCTCCGTAGTACCCCAGACAGAAGAACGGGACTGTCGCCTCACGAGGTGTTAATGGGGAGAGCAATGAGGTTGCCATCTGTCCCAACTGCTGCACTGTTAAACATCACAGATGATATGATCCTGGACTATTGTAAGGGGCTGTCTGACGCCATTCATTCTGTGTCCCTTCAGGTGCAGGCTGCCGAAGTTCCGTCGTGCCAGGACCTGTGCCCTGGTGATTGGGTGCTTGTGCGAAAGCACGTGAGAAGAAGCTGCCTGGATGTTCGCTGGCGTGGGCCCTTCCAGATCATCCTGATCACGAACACTGCAGTCAAGGTGGGAGGCCTGCCCAATTGGATCCACGCGTCGCATACGCGGAGGGTTCCAGCACCTCTGGAAGAAACAGCTCCTCTCTCGGATAGAAGTCCAGCTGCGGACCGAGAAGCCATAGAGGGGGCTAGCCAAGCTGTAGAGGTGCCAGAGGAAGCAGAGAATGAGTCTGACCAAGCTGAGGACGGTCAGTACAACAGCGAAACAGACGACGCTACTGAAGGAGGAAGTAGCTGGGAGTACGAATCAGACACCGACCAGTCTGAAAGAGAGCGTGAACAGACCAGAAGGAGAAGGAGCAGAAGGGTACGTGGAGAAGCTAATTGGCCACAAAGAAGGAGTTCTAGCCTGAGGTCAACTCCAGAGAGAACCCTTGCTCCGATATCAGAAGACTCAGACCCGGAAGAAGGTGCTCAGGGCTCTGAAGCACCAGATCTAAGAAGGTCAAGAAGAGTACGTGTGCCCAGCAGAAGATACGCCACCCCTGAGTGGACATATCTGGTGACAAATGTCTTTGGAACGGGAGACAGGGAGGATACGAGCGGTGGTGGTGTCCAGCTCTGAGCCCATCATCACAGTGGAAGTACAGCTGTTAGTACCCGGAGTCGAAGCAGAAGGGTCACTAACTTTCACACTCCCCAGCCAGCCCTCCCCGCCTCAGCAAGTTAAAGCACATGTTTTTCACAGAATTGCAATTCCCCGACTTTGGAACAAAGATAACCAGCCACGAAGAGCACGTTCTTCGTTTGGAAATATTGAACTATGCTATTCAAGCCGCAGGTCCGAAATTAGTTGTAGATGCTTAAAGACTTTTGTAAAAGAGCAAGAAGAAGAAGATTACCTAGCGCCCAGGAAGCAGAGAATCTTAGGGACTTCCCTATTAGTTGACGGAGAAGGGCTAGGGTTGTCTGTGTTAAAGCTGCAAAAAAGACTTTTTGAAAAAGAGACTGCCAGCTTCAAATTGTGGGGTTCTAAAGACTGAAGGAACAAAAGAGACTGTAAAGAGACGAGAAGAAAAGAGCTTTGCGTTGAAATAAGGAAGAGAATCCTACAGTCTGACGAAATGGAGGCCGGCACCCCGAATCGTAGAGCCAAATGTATAATAGGCACACTAATAGTAGGAGTGATACTTCTAATAGCTTTAGTGGTTACAGTTTCCTATGTAGTGGGACATGAGAGGGAGGCAAGGGTATCAGACGAGGAGTTGCGGGTGAGAAAGGAGAAAGCATACAGGAGAAGGCGCTATTAGCAGCAGAAGCCCGCAGGTTACATATGGATGAGTCCCAAGGTGACTTTAGGTCAAACGCTTTTGCTAAACTTTTGTATGAATACGTGGATGCCATGGAGGTTAAGGACTGCTATGTCTGCATGCAGTTGCCGGCGTCTGTAGACGAAGGCATTAGATATCATCACCTTCCGTTGACATATGGCATTACATGTAGCTTATTGCTTAGTATATTTTATGGGAGAGATAGTTTTGAATACTATTTCTCCAATTATGATTCAGTGTTACCAGAAGTCCCAAATTATAAACAGATGAATAAATGGGACTACTGGAAGAGTGAAGACAGATTGGCCAAGTTCTTCATTCCTTGGATTACCTTGGATACTTCACATGCCAGCAGAAATAATTTGACATGTAAGGTGTCAGAGATAGAGAAGAAGTTTATAGGGCAGGTGGATGATCGATACAGAAGGCAGAAGATTTTGAAAAAATCAGGACAATGGAAAACAGATTGGACCGAGGAAGAGAAGGCACACAAGAGAAAGGGTAGTAGTGGTCCAATAGCTTTGGATAAAACGCAGAGAGGAAAGTTATGTCTTCACAGAGCCAAAACGTATTACGAAAATGTATACGTAGGAGAAGTCAGTTGTGAACATGCTTTCAATTTAGAATATTATACAAAAGATTTCTTGAAAGGAATGCAAGTGATTCCAAATGTATATTTTGTGTGTGGAAGAAATGCCTACGTGAGACTGCCTGACAACTGGTATGGATCATGTTATTTGGCAATTATCTTCCCCAAAATATACCATGCCCAAGACTTAGAGATCATTGAGGGCAAGGCTTCAGCTAGGGGGAGAAGAGACCTAGGAGATGTGGAAATGGTTGGAGATGTATTTGGAGCTGTATTTCCTCTTTTAGGACTGATCCTCAATGATGTTAAAATTAGACGACTGGCAACAGTCGTAGACAGGTTGTCTGCTAGCACTGCAAGGTCCTTAATGCTGGTGGAAGGAGAGATGCAATCGATAAGGGCTATGGTGCTTCAGAACCGTCTTGCATTAGACGTCCTGCTAGCAAAAGAGGGCGGAGTCTGTAAGGCCTTGAAGGTCCAGGAATGTTGCACTTACATTCCAGACAATTCAAAGCCCCTGGAGAAAGTTATCATGAACATAACTAATATCCACAAAGAGATCGAAGACCTGAGTAGAGAAAATGTTTGGGAAAAAGTGGGCCATGGAATGGGTGACGTTGGAGGTTGGTTCGCCAACATAGGAAAGAGTTTCGCGTGGTATGTGTTGAAACCTATCATCATAATATTGATCTGTGTGATCATGTTGTGGGGATTGGTGAGGGCATACAAATGGTATAGATCCAGGAGATTGGAGAGAGCCCAGAGGGAACAGCTACAGAGATTAGCTGCCATACAAGACAATCAGTACAGGAGCCTGAGGGCTCTAGAAACGCAGAAACGAGGAACACTAGCAATCACTTCAGTTTAAATGTTAGTGATGACCCCGAGAGGTCATCAAAGGGGGGAACTGAGAGAGCGTAAACTGAACGAATTGTATCAGTGCCTCACACTTACACGTAGTACGCATGATCATGAAGAGAAATGCCATGGGTGCCAAGAATATATTCACCTATACTCTGACATGTGTAGTTAATCTAGAGATTTATGTAGAAGTGGAACTAATGCAGAAATGTGTGAACATGTATAACCTTATTAGACGTGATTAATCCTGAATCCATGTCGTGTAGCTGCTAAAATGTAAGAATGACATGCTGCAAACACAGAACGCAGTAGGCCTCAGGGCCAGAGCTGAAAGGGTTGGGAAAGGTATTCATTTGCACGACGTGGATTGCACTAAATGATATTTAGTAGTTATGTTTGCAATAGGTTTATATTTTATAGATGTGTTTATATAATCCTACAGTAGAGAATTAACACGAGATATTGATTAATGAAAGGAGTTGAAGAATATAATCACTATGAGAAATGTTATAGGCCTGAATTGTTTAACCATGCTTGATTTACACGTATTAGTAGGAGCCAAGGGCGCCGAGACATAATGTTGCAACTTCTGTTAGAAGTTTATGAGAAATGGGATCCTAGCTGCAAATGTCTGTCTGCGGGTGTGAGGAGGGATCCAATTAAAGGTTGGATGAATAGGGTTCTGTTCAGGAGAAGGAAACAGACATGGAGGAGGGTTTAGGAATGTTTGGGGGGTATCGGCGGGCCGGAGAAGAGTCTGAGAAGCAAGGTCAACTCTAACGCACGAGGCCCCAATGAGGATCATCATGGAAAAAGCCAGAAGCAACACCACGTGAGGGGCGTCTCACAAGGGGCGTCTCAAATGTTATTGTATTTTGGTATTAGGGACAGCACCCCTGGGCGGAGTTAGAGCAGATGCCTGAGGACCCTTTAGAGAGCGGATGGGTAGGCAGAGAGGGGTCATGACTGGTGATCATAGGTTTTCATCTAGATACTAAGAGTGGGTGATCTCCCCAGGGAGTCATTCACCGCTGACACCTTTTGGTAGGTTGAGATTCTGTTAAGTAGGGATACCATCCAGAGCAGGGTAGGGACAGCCTAACCTGACCCTTTTATTCCGGCTGTAAATGATTGAGAGATCACAATACGTGTCTATGCTTGCAGCTCTTTTAATTTTGGAGCTAGTCCTGGTAGTTTTCTTTGCTCGTCTGAGGGTTTTCAGAGAGCACATGTATGTAATCGTACCCATGTATTTGGTGAATATCATGCTGAGATGCTTGTATTTGCAACTTACCCTAACTTTATAATAAATCCTTGAAAGCTAGAAGTTGTTTGTGGTTCTTCCGAGCGGAGTCCATTATTGATTGAACTAACCTGGTAAGAGATGCACTTTCTTCCCTCAATGACAGGCAATAAAGGTTCAGTCGACCAGAACGGGGTTTAGATCAAGGGTGACAAAATAGCGATCAAAATCCCGCCCCCGCAACTGTAAATATTATTGCTGGTGCACTATAGTGGTGGAGAACATTAGAGAAAAATGTTCTACTTGCTTACCTAGTGCAACGACTGTACAAATATGGGCAGGACAAAACTGTAGCTTCAAGGGAATAATCCACACAATGTAAACACATACTCTTTGGGTACTCATTTGTTTGTCTCAATACCATCAAAGAAAAGAAGAGCTGGTTTCAGGAAAGACCCACACTTCCAAACTGGCAAAATGATTGGTCAGCTGGTCATTTATAATTTAATTTGCTGTAAATGATTCTGAATTCCTAACCAAGGCGTCACACATGCTTTGCTGTTCCTAAAAATGACTGATGAGCTATTTTCGTTCTAGGCAGGAGTAGAATATACTGCCCATGGCCAATGCCTTTTGGGGAACTGGGAAATGGTGATTGGTGCATTGCAAGTCCCCCATAAAGCACACATCTTTGATTCACATCACCTTGATCCAGAGAAATTGCAATAGGTATAGAGGGTATAATTTTACTTCATGTGTCCAATCAAGTATGAAAACTATTCTTCCAATTTGAACTTACAGGAATGCCCAGTGTAAAAAATTGGCACATTAGATATGTATAAGTATAACATTCCATAACTGTCTTTTAACTGGAAACCAAGCACCTCATTCTAGTACTTGAATCTCACAGGGTACTGAGGAAGAGAATTCTAAGGGCTTCTCAGAGGAGGTGGTGTGGACTAATAACCCTAGTCCGCTGGTTTGCAAAATCAACTCTCAATAAATCATTGTGTAGTTAGTGCTTTTGCTTTAAAAAAAAAGAAACATACATTTATTTCAAAGACACTGCTAAAAACTATGCATTAAATTGCAAATGTGTACACTGGGTACATGAAATCACCCGTTGTAACCCCCTCACATTGCATCACATCCCTAGTGGGTCCTCCACACTCTAACCACACTGCCCCATTTTATACCTGATGCAACATCACAGTATAAGCAGGTGTCATTATAAATTAGGTAGGCCTACTGTTTTGTCAGGGTGTCACCATATTAGTAAAAGCAGCCGCGAGTCAAAATTCAATGAGCACAATAACAAAATTGAAGTGCATTCCTTAACCACATCGCTGCGGCGGCTATTCCGCCGCAGCGCTAAGTGGGCAGGGCGGTCGTGCGGCGGCCGCATGCTGGGGACAGAACCGCTCCGTCACCAGCCGCGGTTGCGCTGTGCTTGTGACGGAGCGGTTCCGTCATCAGCATCGAAAGGGTTAAAATGGTAAATATTCTTTTGCTTATTATCAACATCACCAATAAAGCATTTTACATTCAAAACATGTGTCATAGGATCAAACACAACAAATCCCAGCACTCCAGGGCCCAAGGGCAAAAGTTCCAGCTCAGGTAGTGCTTGAAATCAAAGAAAATATCTCTCTGGGCATAATGACACCAGTGTTGCATGCAGAAAGAAAAATATTCAGGGTGGCTGTTGCACATCATGCAGTCCTCCATAATACCTGAGCATAACATTGGTGGTGCCCGTGTCCCTCCTTGGGGTACCACAGAGAGAGTTATTGAACTTTTTAAGCCCCCTCATGTGACATTATGGTGAGCAGTGACTATGAAATGAGCTGCCTGATGGGAGGAAGATGCAATTCTTTTTTTCTTATCTTTCTATTTGTGGATGCCTACGAGGCATCCATAAGCTTTGGGGCCTATTGGAGGCCACAGGAGAAGGACTAGAGACCCTGTGGCCCTATCAGCACCTCCCTCACAGCCCTTGTCCTCTGGGGCCACTTACGAGCTGGCACTAGCATTCAGTGCTCCTGCCAGGCAAGAGCAGCCTGTATTCTTGTCTGTCATGTATGACAGAAGCAACGCACACTACCCTGCCCACAAGGAACTTGGGCAGGGGAACATAAGGCTGGAACCTGCCATCCTGCTTAGGCACAGGGCGGGCAACATGCTCAGCCAGTGTATATTGCTTTCCTAGAGGATGAGGCCCCCAGGACAGAAATCCCTGCTTCGGCCTCAAAGGATGGGGTTTTTGGTGCCAAAAAAGCCATTTGGGAGGGGTCCACCTATGCCCCCTCCCCTTTTTCAATTAACAAATGGGTGTGCATAGAACCCTGGGCTCTGGCCCATCCCGGCCGTATTTTAGGCAATTCGACTGAGCACTATGCACCTCCTGTTCTATTTTCTTCTGGAGACCATATTTAGTAGGTCTATTTCTAAAGTACCATAGTGACAGTTTTCGATCTTTTTAGCTAGTTTTGCTCTTCGTGGCCAGCCCGAGCTATCAGAAGCATTTTCATCAGAACTCATGGCCTCTAAATAGAGCACTTTTCACAGTGAGATGGATTCTGGCTTAGACTGAAAATCTGAGTTTTAAGTTGCCCTAGATTTACCTGGGGGAGTTTCCTTCCCTCTGCAGTATTTCTACTCTCCTGTTTTTATCTGATAGGTCAGGCCCTAGTGTGGGGGCACACCGTAAGGTGTGACCATGCGCTTTATAAATTGCCTCAATATTATTATTTATTTTTTGACTGCCTGCACCAGAACTGTTCTCTCTCTAGCTCCTAGCCCTCGTCTCCTGCTAGTAGGGTAATATTGTGAGGTTCCTCCACAATCAGCCAGCAGAACACCCTCCATGCTGCATTCCCCCATCCCAGAGCCTCCTGGCTTCTTGAAGAGCACTGGCGGATCAGCAGAGTCACGAGCGGTCCGCAGAAGTCTCCAAGGGAACATTCCAGGGACACCAGCACATCTATTTCCATTACTGTTTCTTAGGGGAGTGCAGGGGGGGGGGGGGCAGCATCACTGGTCCAGGAGTGGTCAATCTTAGTCCTGGGAGGAGCTGTACTCGAAGTCCCAAAGTACATCCTTGCGAGGCATTATATGGTTTCTCCTTCCAACTGGGCATCCTTTTGCTGTTGTTGCTTCCTTGTCCAGGGTCTTCTCTTCTCTATCTATCTTGTGCAGGAACTTTTAAGGGGGAGTGGAAAGATTTGGGAGCCAGGCACCCCTGGTCAAACCTAGGCTGATACATCATTCATCCACCCCAGTCGCCAGCTAATCAGCACAGCATTCCAGGACAAACCAAGTTGTCTGTGGAAAGAGCTCTCCTGAGAGATTCAATTCCACACACCGAGGACACAGCTGCCTGATCCCTTTCCACCGAAACTTCAGAGGTAAGTGCCTCCTGTGTTAGCTCCAGAGGTCTGGCTCTCCTCTTTTGTTCCAGTGCACTCAGGCTGTTCCAGCTCTGGTGAAGTGTGAGAAACTAATTTCCAGATGTAGGTTTCCTCCCCATCTCATCATTTCCAAGCACCCGGGTAAAGCACTGTTATTTGCTCAATTTTGTGATAAGGCCTTTGATCACTCTGCTTTGGAGCAGAGTAATTAACTTGGCCCAGTAGGAAGGACATAGGTCTAGAATATGATTATGTACCGGGGAAATATGACAAATGTTAAAGTGCATAAGGTGTATATGCAGGATGTTGGGGGCTGTAATTTCCCACTCAGGTTGCATGTTTACTCTAGACTGGTCCGTTGCTAGACCCTATAGGCCTAAATAGTGCGAGTCTGTAGTTTAGGGGACATGTTTGCCTATAATTTGCACACAGTTTCAGCATTACATTCCTACACTGTGATACATTATAAGGCCTACCACAGGCCAGTACCAATACCTGAAGAGTCCAGTCTGTGACAGATTACCTGTGTGTTGGTACCACGTTACGCAGGATGCTAGTCTGACACCTGCACCCAGCACAGGTGCGCAACTGCGCACAAACCTGTGCTTAAATGTTCATGTGTAACCAGTCCAGAGCTTCTTATCCTATCTGCGAAGCAGCAGCCTTTTCTTAAAAGGCAGACAATGGCAAATAGCACACTCAGTACAATTACTGTGAATTTAGTGTGAGTGAGACTCAAGTTGTGAAACTCGCACACAGTAAAAGTCCAGAAAGCCAGTTAATCAAAAGTCAAAAACAACTGGGGGACTAAATAGATCGAATCCATTTGCCACACCCAGTTTGTGCGGTTTCAACATTTTCTTGACTGAATAGTTGCTAATATTTCTCTTACTACATCGTGCACTACATGGTGACAGATTCACATCTACCAATTTGCTTATTTGTCTTTTGGATGGGTCTGTGGCAAAGGCCTGTGCACAGGGCACACAAATCAAATACCCAATGTGGAATAAACTGTAGACTTATGTCACTCATAAGAGGGAGTTCATACTTGACAAAATGTTGGGAGGCGGACCTGTGACACTAGAGACAAAGCTGCAGCGTGGCAAGATCCACCAATCTCCCACATCAATCCATTTCAATGTTAATAGGCCTACATCTGAGATTGATTAAAGCAACTATAAAGTGTGCCTTGACGCATAAGCACACAATGGTCAGTTACATGATTGTCAGAGGCTACACATGGGCGTTATGCTCAATTGCATGTTGCTGAGACACCGAAATGATGAGCCACATAAGAGTATGGTAGTTTTACAATAATAAGCGTGCTTGTGCTTTTAAAAAGCCCATATGCGAAGTTCTCACTAGAGATCAACTAGATATATAATTTTTGCTGCATTTTATGCATTGGTGAAAATTAGTGAATTTCGATTTTCAGTTTAAGTATAACAAAAATGATTTATGAAAGGGATGTTAAACTCTGCCTTCTGCAATCAGGGGTTATACACAAGTTTGTCCTTAAAGTCCTCTGCATTCACTTTAATTAGGATTCTCTCCAGGTCACAGCAATGAGAGTAGGAATGAGACCACATTACAGACAGTGCAACAGGTGTGTGTCCATTATTTTCCACTGCCAGGGGCATTGTCATATTACAAGGGAGGCCACAAATACTTGCAAAAAAAGCTATGATGTTAGACCTGGCATCTTTGGAATGGCTTTTCCCTAACATTTTTCCTTCAGACCTCCTGTTTTGCTGACTTTACTCTTGCTGGCCTTAGGACTCTGCACGCTTTACCACTGCTAAAAAGTGCTAAGGTGCTTCTGCTCACTCCTTAAAACATGGTACGATTGGCTTATCCCCAACTGGCATATTTAATTTACTTGTAAGTCCCTAGTAAGGTGGCACTACCTGTGCTCAAGGCCTGTAAATTAAAAGCTACTAGTGGGCCTGCAGCACTGATTGTTCCACCCACTTAAGCAGCACTTTAAACATGTACCAGACCTGCCATTGCAGCCTGTGTGTGCAGTTTTAACCTGCCATTTGGACCTGGCAAAATAAACTTTCTGCCAGGCCCAAGTCTTCCTTTTCAATACATATGTCCCCCCTAGGGAAGGTCCTGGACAATCCAGAGGGCAGGATTCAATGTATTTAAAAAGTAGGACATGAACTTGTTTTGTGTTTTTATATGTCCTGGTAGTGGAAAACTCTTAAATTCCTTTTTAACTACTGCAAGGCCAACCTCTCCTGCAAGATAATATTGGAGCTACCTTATTTCAAACAGATTTTATTGTTGTCCACAGCTAAAGATTCAGGGCACAATTCGCCAACAAGCCCACGCAGGGCCCCCACAAGACAATGAGCACAACATGTACAACATTGCCAAGCTAAGGGATCAATACTTCTCAAGGACCCAATTCACCGCTGGACTGTTCTCACTAAGTCCGTAATGTTCTGTGCTTGAGTGGTCAGGATTGAGTCCCAGTTGGGCCTAGAAGGGATAATCTACAAGTGCAATGTTGCAGCTCAAGAATCCTTAAACACAAAGTGCTCTCCCAATTCTCAAGCCCCATCAATACCAGCGAGCGCGTTCCGCTAGTGTTGAGTCCCCAGAGCACCAGGATACCTGAAGGTGGACGTTTTTACCTTGAATCAAACAGTAACAAACCCATATCCCTCAACTCTCCCTCCCCCCCCTAACTCCCTCTCCCCCCCTCCCAGTGGTGGAATTGCCATACAGTGGCGTGTCAACCCTATGAGGCCTTTAAATCTGGAACAGATGCATGGCCCTGAGAGTAGAGGGGCACACCGCAGATGGTAGGCCCTTAGAAAGGAACGAGACCAGTGGTCCCCAGCGGTACTCAAAGTTCTTAAAGTCTTCTCGGGATATGTCGGACATACGCTCCAACCTGAGCAATTGCCATAGGCGGGAATGCCACAGTGACATCGCGGGCGCCTCTCTCTTCTTCCATGCATTTGCAACTGCTAATTTAGCAGCCCCCAAGCATAACCACATAATTCTTTTATCGGCTCTGGTTTGGTGTTCTAGCAGGGGGTCCCTAATGCCAAGTAGAGCTTCTGCCAGCGTAGTCGGGACCGGGTAACCTAAAATGGATTTTATCTGAGCAAGGATCTCCTCCCAGAACGGCCTAATAGAGGGGCAATCCCACCATATGTGTTGGAAGTCTCCCAAAAGGCCACACCCCCTCCAACACCTATCCGATGTACCTGGAAAGATCTTTGCAAGTCTAGATGGGTATAGGTACCAGTCTGCCATCACCTTCAAATGTGCCTCCCTCAGCGTCGTGGAGCGGTTAAAGCGGAAGATATCTGCCCACAGGTGTGTCCACTCCTCCTCCCCAATGTCCCGCTTAGCCATCCCCTCCCACCAAGACAGATAGCGCGGCCGCGGGACGGTCTCCATGGAGAGCAGGAGCTTATACAGCGCCAGAATTGCCCCCTTCATAGATTTAGCCTTGAGGAGGAATAATTTGAACCCGGTAAGAGGTCTGGTGGCACCCTCCCTAGTTTGTGGACCCAGAGCCCAGTGAAGTAGTTGCGCGTGGTGATAGCGCTCCTGTTCCCCCACCCCATAGTCCCTTTTGCAGTTCTCGAAAGTAAGTGGATCATAGTTGTGGAACAGGTGCGTAAGTGCGAGACATCCGCCCGTCCTACAGGCATCAAACGGCCCCTCTCGGAGCGCCGGAGGAAAGGAAGAGGTGAAGTGAATTGGAGTGAGTGGTGAAGGGAAGGACGTCCAGCCCTCCCTCTCTGCCACAGAGTCCCACACTTTGAGGGTGGTGCGTGTCGGGGTGCTGATGTACGCATTGCAGGGTCTGTCCTTTCTGTTGCGCCAGATCAGATCCCAGATCGTCCTGCCCGCTACGCTGCGGTCCATATGGAGCCAGTGTTTCTCCGATTCCATTTGCGCCCACTCAACCAGGATGCGCAGTTGGGCCGCTCTATAGTATAGGCGAAGTTTGGGAAGACCAGCTCCCCCCTCCCTTTGTGGGCGTCTTAGCATGTAAAATGAGAAACGTGCCCGTCCCCCCTGCCACACAAACTTCAGGATCATTGACTTTAGGCGTGCAAAGAAATCCTCCTCCAATTCTATAGGGAGTGCCTGGAATAAATAGTGCAGTTTAGGTAGGAGGGTCATTTTGATAGCATGTATGCGACCCAACCAAGAGAGAAAAAGCGGCTTCCAATGTACCAGTTCTTTTTGGATGCGAGTGAGGATTACGGGGAAATTGGCCACATACAGTTGATCGACCTTGGTAGTCAGCTGGACCCCTAGGTATTGTATGGAAGAGGGTGCCCAGTCCAGCGGTGAGAGCGCTCGGAGCTGTGAGGCTTCCGCCTGAGAAAGGGTTAGGTTAAGAATGTAGGACTTGTCCAGGTTGACCCTGAAACCTGCCGCCCTTTCAAAGGAGGCAAGCACGTCTTGTAAATGTGGGAGGGAATCCAACGGGTTGGACAGAGAGAGGAGGACATCATCCGCGAAAAGCGAGATTTTGTGGGCTTCTCCGGTGAAAGGGAGACCCTCTATCCCTTGATGTTCCCTTACCGCTATAGCTAGGGGTTCTATGCTGAGGGCGAAGAGTAGGGGGCACAGAGGACAACCCTGTCTAGTCCCTCTTGAGTGGTTAAAGGAGGCTGACTGCACCCCATTGACCGAGAGTTTAGAGCTTGGGTGTCGATAGTTGGCCTGGAGCATTGTAATAAATTGGGGGGAGAAACCAAACCTCGTCAGGGTGGACCACAGGAAACTTCAATCCACGCGGTCAAACGCTTTTTCGGCGTCAAGGCCGATTAATACCGCAGGAGTTTTACATTTGTTGGCCTTCTCTATTAAATGGACAATGCGCCTAGTGTTGTCATGTGTTTGCCTCCCCTTGATAAAGCCGGACATAAGGTCGTACAGTCTCTTGGCCAGTATGGAGGAGTTTAGTTTTGCGTCTACGTTAAGGAGGGCAATGGGCCTGTAGGAGGCACAGTGGGAAGGGTCCTTGCCCGGCTTGGGGATCACCGAGATCACCGCCTCGGCCATGGAGGCCGCCGAATTGCCATCCGTGGCCATACAGTTGAAAAGTCGGACCAGGTGAAGTGCGACCTCAGACGCAAAGGTCTTATAGAAGACTGCAGTGTACCCATCTGTTCCAGACGCCTTGTGGGCCTTGAGCGATTTGATAGCCAATTGGACTTCTTCTAGGGTGATGGGGGCTGTGAGGACTTCGTTCCACTCCGGGGAAACCTGTGGGACAGGTAGGTCCCTCAGAAAAGCGCGTTGATGTTCAGTGTCGGGAGTATCCGCCGTGTATAAAGATGCATAGAATGTCCCGAAGAGGTCTGCCTTGTCCTCGTCTCTGTGGAGTAGGGTCCCGTCCTGTCACGTATTCTCCCTATATATTCTCTCTCTCTTTTATCCTTCAATTGTCTGGCCAGATGTTTCCCCACCTTGTTACCCTGGGTATAAGATAGACTGCGCAGCTTGAGGAGGGTGAACTCCGCTCTATTGTTATAGATGGCCCGCAGTTTGCCTCTAAGTGTGTGCGTAGTGTCTGCCTGGTAGGTGTCTGCTTGTGGGTCTGCTTGTGGGTCTACTGAGTTACCTTATTATGTTTAGTAGGCTGTAATATCCAAATGTGATCTTGTAACCACTTCATATTTGGTTTCTTTGGAATTGTAATGAAAAATCATAACTAATGGGGAGGTTGGAGTTTAGATTACAATTTTGAAAATGTTAGTTTCAGAAAGTTAGCCTTTTCCTACCTTAGCCATTTGGTGCCTGGCACATGTCTCTGGGTCACATGGCTGGGCGTAGTTGGCAGGTGAGCTTTCTGTATTCCTTCTAGACAGCAACACAATAGGGATTTTAGGTATGCCTGGATGGGCAATCACTGGCAGGATGGATGGGAGGAGCTGGGCACCGCCCCACTTACAGTTGAATAGGCTATGTCCTGCCTCCACACAAAGGATTGCATGGAGCCAGGGCTAGAAAGGCATGGCACCTGCGCACTTCAAAAGCCTACCACTGGAAGCTTCTCCCCACTTCAAAGGCATAACTGAGTATAACTACTGGCCCTCAGACACCAACCCTTCAGTACACTTCTGGAACTGTGTATACTCTGCCAGGAAGAAGGACTGCTGTGCTGGTGAAAGAGCTGCCACTCTGCTGGACTGCTGCTCTGAAGGACTGCTGCCCTGCTGTGCTGACCTGCTGTCTGCTACCCTCTTGCATAGGTGAGAAAGACTAGAGCTGAATCTCTTGAACCTAGAACTACAGAGTGACTCCAAGGGTTAGTTGGCTGGTCTCCTGATATGAAGCCTCAGGGACACAACTGGCTGCCAACAACCTTGCACCTGACCCTGGACTCTGCCATCTGTGAGTCTTCCCTTCCAAGTGGTACCACTCCAGTCCTGGGCCCATGGAAGTGGTCCTAAGGTACTTCCTAGCCTCTGTAGATCCAGCGGAACCGATACATCTCCACTGGTGTACGGCGCAACCTTTAGAAGAACTGATTGCTTAGGCTCTTCACTGCTGCATTTACGCCCGCATTAGGACGCTTTTAGCGTATTTTAAAATCTCCCGTTTTGTCGTTTTATTTACATTATTTTACCCACAGTTTTCCCTTGTTTTTATCCCCGCTCGCACTGCTACACTATAATAGTGCCTTCACCGCTATTTTGGCGGTCCGGTCCCTCGTGCTTCAATATTAGGTGGGCGCCATCTTGGGTGGGTGTTGGGGAAGCGCTGTATTGACTCGCGCTCTAGCAGTCAGGCCGACTGACTAGAGGCTGCTTTCGAGTTCAGTACTTAAGGCAGACAGGAGGTAGGTTCACCTTGCTTAGGCTCTTCACTGCTGCATTTACGCCCGCATTAGGACGCTTTTAGCGTATTTTAAAATCTCCCGTTTTGTCGTTTTATTTACATTATTTTACCCACACTTTTCCCTTGTTTTTATCCCCGCTCGCACTGCTACACTATAATAGTGCCTTCACCGCTATTTTGGCGGGCCGGTCCCTCGCGCTTCGATATTAGGTGGGCGCCATCTTGGGTGGGTGTTGGGGAAGCGCTGTATTGACTCGCGCTCTAGCAGTCAGGTCGACTGACTAGAGCACTACTTAATCCGGGTAATATGGCGCGCAGCGTGTGCGCGCTGCGAGTTCGCCGCAGTGACGCCGGAGCCACGCCAGAGCCCAGTCCGTCTGCGCCTGTCCGCGCTAAGGACGGGCTGGACGGCTGGACATATGGCTTAGGGACTCCCGACCCCCTGTACCTTAGATATTCTACTCAGACCTTACTCGAGCTCAAACCTCCTAGGCTTACATGTTCTCATACATGTTCACCGGACGATATTCTACGCCCTCTATCGTGTGGATGCCGGCTGTCAGATATGGTAAGCTCCACGCCCCCTTCATCCAGTCATATGCCTTTACTTTCCCCTTCCCCCAGAGTAAGGACACTGAAGGAAGATTGCATCCTCCTAAATGCCCGCTTGCTTATCAAAAATAACATCTTGTTTAAGGAATTTGTATCAGATAGGAAGCCCTCCCTAGTTTTTGTCACGGAAACTTGGGCAAAAGACTCCTCTAGTCCAGATCATATTGAAGCTGTCCCAGAAGGATACTGCCTGGCTCGTCAAGATAGACTGGGCCGGGTGGGAGGAGGGTTAGCAATCCTTTACAGGGATCACTTTCATTGCCACATTGCTTCTATCTCTGTCCCTATGGACAGTTTTCAAGCACTATTCTTTTCCATAAAAAGCGACCATGGAGCCTTCTTCAACCGAATTTTGATCTATCGCCCTCCTGGCTCTCGTACTGATTTTGGACAACGGCTTCTCCACGTCCTAGAACCCTACTTTGGTCGGAAAGAGCTCACAGTTCTGGGAGACTTTAACTTTCATTTGGAGAGGTACGATATCAATGATACTGTCTCCTTGCTTGATGCCATGTCAGCCTGTGGTTTCGCCCAATTGGTTAAAGGGGCTACTCATCGAGCAGGCCACACGCTTGACGGAATTTTTTTTCTAATGATGAGAGGCTGACGATCAAGGACCCTATCTTCCTGTCATGGTCCGATCACCTGGCCGTTCCATTTGAGCTAGCCTGCCCGCTCACCCAAACGTCCAAAAACTTTCCGAGCAAAAAGGAATGCCGCAGGAATTTCAAGAATATTTCTAATAGCTCCTTTACCCCGTGGGCATTCAATCTGTCCTCACCTCAAGGGGAAAGTGTCTCCACAGCAGTCTTACAGTTTAAAAAGACAGTGACCGAGGCACTGGATGAATTAGCCCCGATCCAACTATGCTACAGAGCCAGGAAAAGGCTCTCAGCCCCCTGGTTCTCGGAACATCTTAGACTCCTCAGACAAGAAGTGAGGAGGCGGGAGCGACTATGGCACTCGGGTTGGGACCTAAAGGATAAGGAAGCACATAAGACTCTGCTGAGGAAATATAAGGTTGAAATCATAAAGGCCAAACAAGAGCATTTTACGGCCCTGACTACCTCACTGACTTCTCCTAAAGAGCTCTTTAAGGTAGTGGATTCCCTTATAACCCTCCAAACCCCAGATCCCGTAGTAGCATCCCAAGAGCTGTGCAATAATATTGCCTCCTTCTTTCAGTCTAAAATTTTAGACATTTACTCTGCCTTGGAGCTGCAAAAATCTTTCATTAGTGGGCCTCCTGCTCTGGGAACTATGGACCTTGCTCCGGCTGAAACACTTACTTTGGGAACTTTAGATTCTTTTTCCCCTCTCTCTTTAGAGGATCTGGATAGCCTCCTCAATAAAACTACATCTGGTTCACCCCTGGATGTATGCCCTCTCAGGATCCTCAAACAGTGTAGGGATACTCTCCTACCCCCCCTGGCTGACATAATGAATAGAGCCATGAGAGATGGCCTCTTCCCCACCCAATGGAAAAACGCGGTGGTAAAACCCTTACTTAAAAAGGCCTCTTTGGATCCTGCGGTCCTAAAAAACTTTCGGCCCATATCTCTGCTCCCTGCTCCAGCAAAGATGCTGGAAGCACACCTTAATAAACATCTTGCCGCATTTGTAGAGAGTTCGGGCTGTCTTGAATCTTCCCAACATGGCTTCAGGAGGGAACACAGCACCGAGTCGGCCCTCACCATAGTATTGGATAACATCCGTACGCGTGTTGATGGGGGCCAGACTACCCTCCTGATCCTTTTGGATCTTACGGCGGCCTTCGATACCCTCTCTCCCTCAGTGTTAACAACTCGCCTGAGGGAGGTTGGGGTTCAGGGTTCAGCCTTAGATCTACTCACCTCTTTCCTCAGTCATCGAGTGCAAAGAGTGAAGTTGGCGGAGTATCTATCTCCGTCCCTGCCTGTGCAATGTGGGGTCCCCCAGAGGTCGGCTCTTAGTCTGACCCTATTCAACATCTTTGTGACCCCACTTGCCAGGCTTATCAGATCATATGGGATGGAGATAGTATCCTATGCGGATGACACCTAGATCCTTGTCTCTCTCTCCCAGTCAGGTGCCCCGACTGCCTCCAATTTTAGATCTTGCATGGAGGCAGTCGAACAATGGATGATTCACAATTCATTAAAACTGAACGGGGAGAAGACGGAGGTGATGGTGTTTGGAGGGAAAGATGACGTATGGTCATCTTGCTGGTGGCCAGACTCATTAGGGGTTTGCCCCTCCCCTACCTCCTCTGCAGAAAATCTGGGGGTCATGATTGATCCTGCCCTCAATTTAGATAAACAGGTTAGTAGAACCATCTCTACTTGTTGGGGCATCATCCACATTCTGAGGAGAATCAGGCATTATCTATCTCTGCAGGCAAGAAAACAGCTTGCAGTTGCCCTCATTGGTTCCCGGCTGGACTACTGCAATGCGCTGTATACGGGACTGAATAAAAGTCTACTACAGCGCTTGCAGGTAGTCCAGAACGCTGCTGCCAGGTTTGTGCTGGATCTCCCCAAGCGTGCCTCGGCCACAGCGGCCAGAAAGCTGTTACACTGGCTCCCTATTAAGGACCGCATCCACTTCAAGACCCTCTGCATGACCTATAGGGCTCTTGCCAAAAACAGTTCCACTGGTGTAGGATCTGTCTTGTCCCGCTATATTCCCTCTAGGGACCTGCGCTCCTCTAGTAGACTTCTCCTGTCAGTCCCTCGCGTCAGAAGAGCTAAATGGGGCGGCAGGGCTTTTTCCACCTTGGCGCCCAAGTGGTGGAATGCCCTTCCACTGGAACTACGATCTTTACCCACTCATCAGGCATTCAGAAGTGCTCTGAAGACGCATCTCTTTGTGCAGGCTTATCTGTAATGGTGTCATGCCTATGTTAATGATATGCTTTGTTAGGCGCCTTGATGCCTTTGGGTTATTGTTTGCGTGATATAAATTGTATTCAAATCAAATCAAATGCATCACCGCTGCTGTGTGGCCACCACTGGCGCTTTGTGCTTTTTGGCGGAATTTTCATTGAAATCTTTAAAATGACATATCTAAGTTCTACTAATTGGATTTTTAGTTGGATTGGTTTGGTCTTGTTTTATTTGTTAATGAAAACTCTATTTTAACTTAGTGTGGGATCCTTTTTGTGTGGTGTTTCACTTTACTACTGTTTAAAGTGTTGCACAAATACTTTTCACCTTGTCTCTAAGTTAAAACTCACTGCAATGTGCTAAGCTGCCAGCGCGTTGAGCACAGATTAATACAGGGTTGGCTTGTGCCTCACCCTGACAAGGATTGTGGTGGCTGCTTGACCTGGGCTTACAGCTCAGCCAACTAATGACCCAGTCAGTCAGTCAAAACAAACTTTATTTGGTTTGTTACAACCATAAAAGTACAATTTGCATCTTATCTTACTAAAACAGGGAAAGTAAAAGCAACAGAAAATACATAGCACGGCGGTATCGATAACATATTACATCTATATATATGTATACATAACTATCATTTTTAAAATCGAGATGTTATCACAATTAATTTAAATAAAACACTTAATTCACATCTATACATCATCTTCTTAATCATACAGCGCTATTTTAAACACTAATTGTTTCACATTATTTGATGTCGGGGACCTATATTATTAGATCTTACTCTGTGCAACTGAGGAATACCTTAACTTTTTTCATATATTTCCCCAAGGCACAGGCTATGTCTAAGTTCTCCATTTCCATCAACAATTTTGCGGCTTGAACCTATTTGTAATATTATAATTTTTAAAAATCGGACATAAAATCTCCTTCCGCAAATCTAAAAACCACATACAATCTAATAAAATGTGTATAATATTACAGGTAGTGCCTAAAGTGCAAGTGCAGAACCCGTTACAACTTATCATTTGATTTCGGGCTCCATTATTCGCGTAGCATGGGTTTATTCCGATTCTCATTTTTAGAACTTCCCGCCTTAAGTTATGACTTGGTAGCCGGTCCACATATGGAAAGTGCTGGTCAAGCTCCCAAGCAGATGTCATGTGGGCTACCGAGCTTTTTTGTGAGAGGTACTCCCGGTCATAAGTGCGGGACATATCGGTGCCTTGGAGCCTTAGTTCTCTCTTACCTATTATTATATGATCTTGTAGCGGGCAGACCTTCAGATCGAGCACCCTGTATGCATTCCTTATTGATGCTCTAGCCTCTTTGCCCAGGGTAGGTCGCTCTTTGTAATTTCCTCTTTGGCCCACTGAGAGATTTTGAGGAGCTCATCAGTTCCCAATCGCTGCCAGAATCGTACAAGGGCCATACAGGCGGTTATCGCCCACGATGTAATTCCCAACTCAAGTCTGGCCGCCTGTACCATAGAGATTTGGGCAGTCCAAATAGGCTTTTTAATATATTTCCCTCCTCTCTATCCCAGGAGGTCTTAATGACCCAATTTCTTACAAATTACAACAAAGCATTGGTTTGCAAAAATTATTGTCTCAAATGTCTATCTTTTTTATTATCTCAAAGGGACCTAGACTTCCAGTAAGTGTCCTCAGTTCATAGTCAAAGTATCACCCTTAATCATATGCATCAGCACCAAGGTTCACTATTATTGTGCATTGACCTTGCATCATGTGTCGAAAATGCTCTTACCACGGCTGTCCCAAGTAATCTCCCAAACGCAATGCAAGTCTCCTCTTTCTTGTGGTCCTTACTACTCCAGTGGAACAACAAAATGATTTTCACAAAATAGTGAGCGGCATGATTTTGAGCTTGCCTCCTTTATAGTGGATGTGTATTGACAGGGTAGCTCACCGTGAAGATTTATCTGAGGGGCAGGTGTGAATTATCAAGAACACAGACTTACATTGCACCAGGAAGACATTGTTCTGATTGCCACCCTTGTTGCAGTACAGACCTCTTATTTCCCTACCTCTGAAGCGGACAACTTGCTATCCAGTCTGATATACAGGTGAGCAGTGATCCCTCAAGGGGGAGGTAGGTGCCTCTTCTGCTCCACTCCTGAGGTTACATCTTGCTCCAGTGACCAGGATCGGACCGGGGGACTTAAAAACAGCCATGATGTGTGCACAATCTTGCTCCTCCCTTCAGCCATCTTGGAAAACTCAGGGATGGTGCTTCATGAGAAAGCTTCTGCCATAAAACATAGTAGTACAATCAGTGCTATACACTCAGGGCCTCATTTATGAGAAGTGTCACATTGCTGCGTGAAAGCAGCGATGCAACACTTCACAGTGTGCCCTCCTTGCGACACGAATGATGCGTCATATCTACTGTATGACGCATCATGTCGCAAGGAATGACAGATACGTCAGCATTACTGACGTATCTGTCAGCTCAAAAGTGGCGTGTTGCTGGAGTTGTGTTGGAAGCGTGACGCAACTCCAGCAATTTTCCTTTCACATGGGGCAAGACCCATGTGAAAGGGCCTGCGTCACCCTTACGCCTGCCATGAGGCAGGTGTAAGGTTTTGATGCATCCGCGTACTAGAAGTGATACAGCAAAATCTCTTAGATTTCACTGCACCACTCCTGTGACCCTTTCTTGTGGGGGAACGCCCACTCTGGATACATTATACCTGATGCAGGTATAATGTGGTGCAGTGGTTTACAAAGTCACGCATCTGCCTAGATGCGTCACTTCATAAACATGGCACAACATGGCGCATTATTTACGCCGCCGCTGCCTCACTAAAAGTGAAGCAACGGCGGCGCAAAAGTGACACAGGCCTTCATAAATAAGGCCCTAAGATTTTCCACCACTTCCAAATTAGAATGCTGCTGGAATCTGGAAAGTTAAGAACACTATGACTATTCTCACAGAGTTCTTGGATCCAGAGGAAGAAATTAAAGGAGCCCTGCATTAAACACAAATATTCTCAATAATTTGAGGACAAGGCCAAAACCAATAGGGTTTTAATAGAAAAGCTGCCACCAGTTTAGCTAGCAGATGTTTGCATTGAAAATTAAGCTAGCAGGTGTATACATTGACTTTATCATTAAAGATGGGGTGCCTAACCTCTGTTTCAAAGGTGATGTGCCTTCCCTGTGGGTGCGCGGACAACAATCACATATAAAAAATGAACACTTTCAGGTAGCATCATCCAGGTATTCATGTCCATAATATCCACGTAAGCAGACAAAATCTTAGGAGTGGGAAGATATGTGAATATTTTCTGCTTACTCAGCAGCATTGTCTTAATGTCCTCACAACGTGATTTAACATGTTAAATTTCTAGTTTCAATTCAGCAAGCCAATCAACTGAATCTATTTTGGTTTATTAAGACATTTTTACCAGTATTTACAATCACCAACCTGGCAGCCTCTGCTTCTGGCGTAGGGAATACAGGTTCTTTCTATTTGACCCCATAACGTCACAGAAATTATATCCATTTTTTACATGTCGCTGGGTAGCTTGTGTATGTTGAGGGGGCATGTGTATTCCACACTATGTGTATGTGTGTGATTATGTTTCTATATTGGTGCATATGTGAGTGTTTGTGTGTGTCTTGTATGTGTCTGTGTGTGGACATATATTGTTGGCCATTCTTCACCATACCTTTATTTCTCGCGCAATTTGCTTATCTCGTTCAAGAATTCATTTAATGACTGGGTTTGTGATGCATATGTCCTGAACGTTTAGTGCACCATGCAACTTAACTACTATTAGGAAACTACTTTAAATGCCATGCTGATGCTGTGCCGTATCAAGAAAGTGATGGAAGGAAAGGTCAAATAAATCTCAGCAGCTGGTGATTACCCAAAACCGCATTCAAGTTAATCTCTTTTCATCCATTAGACCACTCTAGACAGTGGCCAGTCATATGCAAAACAGTCTTGGTCCCTGCTCGTTTAGGAACAGTCTAGCCCAAAGTGCCAGTCGGTGTTCCCTCTAGAGTGATTTGCTTACAGACCTGTACATGCAAATAGGTTTATCAAACATAATCAGCGCTTAATTTGTGCCGGTGGTTGGCGGTGGGGGCCACCAACACTTATTTGTGGGGACCAGCGCTTATTTTTGTGCATCACATGTTTAACAAGTGCCATAGAGGGAAAAACATACAGATCGGAAAGACAGAGGAGGAGAAGAACGGCAAGACCGAGAAAAAGGGGCAGGGAGGATCTGGTAGTGGATTATAGACTAGCAGCATTGGTATTCCACAACCCCAAAGTTTAATTACGCCAATCGTTGGCTTTCGAGCAAAGCATCGGGCTCTAGGACTCTTTCCTTCACAAATTAAGCACTGAATATAATATTTCTTCATGTTGACAAACTATACAAAGCACATTTGTGTTTTTTCCAAACTCTTATTCATCTATTCAAAACCCAAATATTTCCTGGATATTCGAAGTCCGGGTGCCTCATCTAGCATTATTTTTTTTGCCATTGTTCCTTGTCCCAATGTTCTGCCTTACATCCTGGGGTGTGGGCTGGAGTATAATTTAGGCTCATCAGCTTCCTTAGATACTGAACTGCTCACAGCACTCTAGATTTCAGAGGAGCCATTTGGTGAGTCTGTGACACTGGCAGTCACAGTCACTTATTGAAGGTAAGAGCACTTTGGTAACTGATGGGATGTGAGGGTCTTCATCATCAACAGTCTGCAGCTTCAAATGTGACTCCGAAGTGCGTTTTCGAACTATTTTGTGAGATTTAAACAGTTTACTTTTCCATATAATAAAGGGTTTTATGTGCATACCCTGTGATTTCCCAAGAGTGGGGTTAATGTTATTTACTGTGCTGTCACTGGGTGAAAGGTATTGTAATGTCACTTGTTGGCATGTCAGAGGTCAAGGGGTGAGCTATCTCACTCACTAAGCCTAGTACTTTGGTGAAATGACGACAGTGTGGCTTGAACTTGAAGAAAACAGCTACGGAAATCACAGGATGTGGATATAAAACCCTTCATTACATGTAAAAGTAAACTGTTTAAATCTCACAAAATACAAGTTAGGAAATGCACATCAGAGTCACATTGTTTCAAGTGTATATGTTCATTGTTGGGTGGTGAATTTTGATACCATAACAGAAAAGACGGACAGAGGCACCCAAAAACTGCCCAGGTCGTACTCTGTGCCGAGGAAGGTATTCTCAATCAATCAATCAATCAGTCATTTGTTAAGCGCACTACATACCCTTGAGGGTCTAAAGGCGGGGGCGGGGGGGCCCTACTGATCAAATAGCCAGGTCTTTAGTGTCCTCCTGAAGGTCAGGAGGTCTTGGGTCTGTCGTAGGCTCAGTGGGAGTGTGTTCCATGTCTTGGTGGCGAGGTGGGAGAAGGATCTCCTGCCGGTGGTTGTTCTTCAGATGCGCTGGATGGTGGCGAGCGAGAGGTCGGCGGAGCATAGCTGGCGGTTGGGGGTGTAGAAGGAGAGCCGTCTGTTGAGGTAGGCTGGGCCGGTCTTGTGGAGTGCCTTGTGTGCGTGGATGAGGAGCTTGAAGGATATTCTCTTGTTGACGGGGAGCCAGTGCAGGTTTCTCAGGTGATGTGGCCGTGTCGTGGTACATCGAGGATCATTCGTGCCGAGGTGTTTTGGATGCGTTGTAGTCGATTGATGAGCTTGGTCGGGGCTCCCGTGTAGAGGGCGTTCCGTAGTCGAGTCTGCTGCTGACGAGGGCCTGGGTGACTGTCTTTCTTGTATCTATCGGGATCCATCTGTAGATCTTGCGGAGCATGCGGAGGGTGTTTAAGCAGGAGGAGGAGACAGCGTTGACTTGCTTGGTCATTGAGAGCATTGAGTTGAAGATGATTCCCAGGTTGTGTGCATGGTCGGATTAGTCGGGCTGCCTCCAGTGCTGGTGGCCACCAGGAGTCGTCCCAGGCTGGCGGGTTGGAGCAGAGGATGAGGACCTCCGTCTTGTCTGAGTTCAGCTTCAGATGGCTGACCTTCATCCAGTCGGCGACAGCCTTCATTCTTTCATGGAGGTTGGCTTTGGCGGTGATGGGTTCCTTGGTGAGGTAGAGGATCAGTTGAGTGTCGTCGGCTTAGGAGATTATGTTGAGGTCGTCCTGTTGGGCGACGTGTGCAAGCGGGCCACGTAAATGTTGAACAGTGTCGGGCTGCGGGAGGATCCTTGGGGTACGTCGCAGATGATCTCGGAGGCTTCGGAACGGAACGGGGGGAGGCGGACGCTCTGGGTTCTGCCGGAGTGGAAGGAGGTGGTCCATTCCAGAGCCTTGTCTCGGACCCTGCGGCGTGGAGGCGTGCGCGTAGTGTGCGGTGGCAGACGGTTTTGAAGGTGACGGAGAGGTTTAGGAGGATGAGTGCTGCAGTCTCCTCATTGTCTAGCAGGGTCCTGATGTCGTCGGTGGCGGCGATAGGGCGGTCTCGGTGCTGTGGTTGCTGCGGAACCCTGACTGGGAAGGGTCCAGAATTCTGTTCTCTTCAAGGTATCGGGTTAGCTGTCTGTTAAAGATTTTCTCGATGACCTTGGCCAGGAAGGGGAGCAGAGAGATGGGTCGGAAGTTCTTGAGGTCTCTTGAGTCTGGCTTGGGTTTTTTGAGTAGGGCGTTGATCTCTGAGTGTTTCCAGCTCTCTGGGAAGGTTGCGGTCTCAAGGGAGAGATTGATGATGTTGCGTAGGTGGGGTGTGATGGAGCTGCTTGCTTTGTTGAAGACGTGGTGGGGGAATGGGTCAGACAGAGAGCCGGAGTGGATTGTGCTCATGGTCTTGATGGTGTCATCGGCGCTCACACTGGTCCAGGCTAATAAGGGGACGTGGTCGATGGTATGCGGAGGGTCTGTTGTGTTGCTGTCTGTTGGGGCTGTCTGGGTGTTGAAGCTGTCGTGGATGTCTGCTACCTTGCGGTGGACGAAGGTGGCGAGGGAGTCACACATTGCTTATGACGGCGGGATGTCGTTGGTGTTGGAGCTGGGGTTAAAGAGTTCCTTCACGATTTTGAAGAGCTCCTTGCTGTCATGTGCATTGTTGTCGAGGCTGTCTTTGAAGGAGGTCTTCTTGGCAGCCCTGATAAGGTGTTGGTGGTTGCGGACGGTGTCCTTGTGTGCTGCGTGGCTGTCCGGAGTTTGTTCACTGTGCCATTTCTTCTCTAGTTTCCAGCAGGCTTGCATGGAATCTAGGAGTTCTGCTGTGAACCAGCTGGCCCTCTTGCTGGTGTCTCTGTGGAGGGGGTTTCTTCAGCAGGCGAGGGTGTTGGCACAGTCCTCGATCCAGCGTCTGAAGTTGTGGGCAGCGACGTCGGTGTTGAAGGGTTTGGTGGGTGGGTTGAGAGCGAGGTTTGCATGTAGTTGGTCTTCGGTGATTTTGCTCCAGCGGCGGCGGGGGATCTGTGTGGTGGGTTTCTCGAAGGTGAAGTGGATGCAGCGGTGGTCGGTCCAGAGGAGTTTGGTGGTGTGACTGACGGAGATGTGCAGGCTTGAGGAGAAGACGGGGTCGAGCGTGTGGCCGGCCGAGTGGGTGGGCATTGTGACGAGTTGTCTCAGTCCGAGGTTGGCGAGGTTATCAATCAGGGTTGTGGAGTTGTTGTCGTTGTTGTTCTCAAGGTGAAAGTTCAGGTCTCTGAGGAGGATGTAGTCGGTGGAGGTCAGGGAGTGCGTGCTGATGAAGTCGGCGGTGGAGTCGCAGAACTGGGGGCGGGGTTCAGGGTGTCGGTAGATGTGGGTGTCTCTGAGGGTGGAGTTCGGATCTGTGTGGATCTGGAAATGCAAGTGTTCGGTGATGCTGAGCGCGTCGTCTGTGCTAGTCGAGACCCTGATGCTGTTCTTGTGGATGATGGCGATTCCTCCTCCGACTCCGTTGGTGCGGTCTCTGCGGGTACCCTCTGTTTCAAAGGTGATGTGCCTTCCCTGTGGGTGCGCGGACAACAATCACATATAAAGAATGAACACTTTCAGGTAGCATCATCCAGGTATTCATGTCCATAATATCCACGTAAGCAGACAAAATCTTAGGAGTGGGAAGATATGTGAATATTTTCTGCTTACTCAGCAGCATTGTCTTAATGTCCTCACAACGTGATTTAACATGTTAAATTTCTAGTTTCAATTCAGCAAGCCAATCAACTGAATCTATTTTGGTTTATTAAGACATTTTTACCAGTATTTACAATCACCTACCTGGCAGCCTCTGCTTCTGGCGTAGGGAATACAGATTCTTTCTATTCGACCCCATAACGTCACAGAAATTATATCCATTTTTTACATGTCGCTGGGTAGCTTGTGTATGTTGAGGGGGCATGTGTATTCCACACTATGTGTATGTGTGTGATTATGTTTCTATATTGGTGCATATGTGAGTGTTTGTGTGTGTTTTGTATGTGTCTGTGTGTGGACATATATTGTTGGCCATTCTTCACCATACCTTTATTTCTCGCGCAATTTGCTTATCTCGTTCAAGAATTCATTTAATGACTGGGTTTGTGATGCATATGTCCTGAACGTTTAGTGCACCATGCAACTTAACTACTATTAGGAAACTACTTTAAATGCCATGCTGATGCTGTGCCGTATCAAGAAAGTGATGGAAGGAAAGGTCAAATAAATCTCAGCAGCTGGTGATTACCCAAAACCGCATTCAAGTTAATCTCTTTTCATCCATTAGACCACTCTAGACAGTGGCCAGTCATATGCAAAACAGTCTTGGTCCCTGCTCGTTTAGGAACAGTCTAGCCCAAAGTGCCAGTCGGTGTTCCCTCTAGAGTGATTTGCTTACAGACCTGTACATGCAAATAGGTTTATCAAACATAATCAGCGCTTAATTTGTGCCGGTGGTTGGCGGTGGGGGCCACCAACACTTATTTGTGGGGACCAGCGCTTATTTTTGTGCATCACATGTTTAACAAGTGCCATAGAGGGAAAACATACAGATCGGAAAGACAGAGGAGGAGAAGAACGGCAAGACCGAGAAAAAGGGGCAGGGAGGATCTGGTAGTGGATTATAGACTAGCAGCATTGGTATTCCACAACCCCAAAGTTTAATTACGCCAATCGTTGGCTTTCGAGCAAAGCATCGGGCTCTAGGACTCTTTCCTTCACAAATTAAGCACTGAATATAATATTTCTTCATGTTGACAAACTATACAAAGCACATTTGTGTTTTTTCCAAACTCTTATTCATCTATTCAAAACCCAAATATTTCCTGGATATTCGAAGTCCGGGTGCCTCATCTAGCATTATTTTTTTTGCCATTGTTCCTTGTCCCAATGTTCTGCCTTACATCCTGGGGTGTGGGCTGGAGTATAATTTAGGCTCATCAGCTTCCTTAGATACTGAACTGCTCACAGCACTCTAGATTTCAGAGGAGCCATTTGGTGAGTCTGTGACACTGGCAGTCACAGTCACTTATTGAAGGTAAGAGCACTTTGGTAACTGATGGGATGTGAGGGTCTTCATCATCAACAGTCTGCAGCTTCAAATGTGACTCCGAAGTGCGTTTTCGAACTATTTTGTGAGATTTAAACAGTTTACTTTTCCATATAATAAAGGGTTTTATGTGCATACCCTGTGATTTCCCAAGAGTGGGGTTAATGTTACTTACTGTGCTGTCACTGGGTGAAAGGTATTGCAATGTCACTTGTTGGCATGTCAGAGGTCAAGGGGTGAGCTATCTCACTCACTAAGCCTAGTACTTTGGTGAAATGACGACAGTGTGGCTTGAACTTGAAGAAAACAGCTACGGAAATCACAGGATGTGGATATAAAACCCTTCATTACATGTAAAAGTAAACTGTTTAAATCTCACAAAATACAAGTTAGGAAATGCACATCAGAGTCACATTGTTTCAAGTGTATATGTTCATTGTTGGGTGGTGAATTTTGATACCATAACAGAAAAGACGGACAGAGGCACCCAAAAACTGCCCAGGTCGTACTCTGTGCCGAGGAAGGTATTCTCAATCAATCAATCAATCAGTCATTTGTTAAGCGCACTACATACCCTTGAGGGTCTAAAGGCGGGGGCGGGGGGCCCTACTGATCAAATAGCCAGGTCTTTAGTGTCCTCCTGAAGGTCAGGAGGTCTTGGGTCTGTCGTAGGCTCAGTGGGAGTGTGTTCCATGTCTTGGTGGCGAGGTGGGAGAAGGATCTCCTGCCGGTGGTTGTTCTTCAGATGCGCTGGATGGTGGCGAGCGAGAGGTCGGCGGAGCATAGCTGGCGGTTGGGGGTGTAGAAGGAGAGCCGTCTGTTGAGGTAGGCTGGGCCGGTCTTGTGGAGTGCCTTGTGTGCGTGGATGAGGAGCTTGAAGGATATCCTCTTGTTGACGGGGAGCCAGTGCAGGTTTCTCAGGTGATGTGGCCGTGTCGTGGTACATCGAGGATCATTCGTGCCGAGGTGTTTTGGATGCGTTGTAGTCGATTGATGAGCTTGGTCGGGGCTCCCGTGTAGAGGGCGTTCCGTAGTCGAGTCTGCTGCTGACGAGGGCCTGGGTGACTGTCTTTCTTGTATCTATCGGGATCCATCTGTAGATCTTGCGGAGCATGCGGAGGGTGTTTAAGCAGGAGGAGGAGACAGCGTTGACTTGCTTGGTCATTGAGAGCATTGAGTTGAAGATGATTCCCAGGTTGTGTGCATGGTCGGATTAGTCGGGCTGCCTCCAGTGCTGGTGGCCACCAGGAGTCGTCCCAGGCTGGCGGGTTGGAGCAGAGGATGAGGACCTCCGTCTTGTCTGAGTTCAGCTTCAGATGGCTGACCTTCATCCAGTCGGCGACAGCCTTCATTCTTTCATGGAGGTTGGCTTTGGCGGTGATGGGTTCCTTGGTGAGGTAGAGGATCAGTTGAGTGTCGTCGACTTAGGAGATTATGTTGAGGTCGTCCTGTTGGGCGACGTGTGCAAGCGGGCCACGTAAATGTTGAACAGTGTCGGGCTGCGGGAGGATCCTTGGGGTACGTCGCAGATGATCTCGGAGGCTTCGGAACGGAACGGGGGGAGGCGGACGCTCTGGGTTCTGCCGGAGTGGAAGGAGGTGGTCCATTCCAGAGCCTTGTATCGGACCCTGCGGCGTGGAGGCGTGCGCGTAGTGTGCGGTGGCAGACGGTTTTGAAGGTGACGGAGAGGTTTAGGAGGATGAGTGCTGCAGTCTCCTCATTGTCTAGCAGGGTCCTGATGTCGTCGGTGGCGGCGATAGGGCAGTCTCGGTGCTGTGGTTGCTGCGGAACCCTGACTGGGAAGGGTCCAGAATTCTGTTCTCTTCAAGGTATCGGGTTAGCTGTCTGTTAAAGATTTTCTCGATGACCTTGGCCAGGAAGGGGAGCAGAGAGATGGGTCGGAAGTTCTTGAGGTCTCTTGAGTCTGGCTTGGGTTTTTTGAGTAGGGCGTTGATCTCTGAGTGTTTCCAGCTCTCTGGGAAGGTCGCGGTCTCAAGGGAGAGATTGATGATGTTGCGTAGGTGGGGTGTGATGGAGCTGCTTGCTTTGTTGAAGACGTGGTGGGGGAATGGGTCAGACGGAGAGCCGGAGTGGATTGTGCTCATGGTCTTGATGGTGTCATCGACGCTCACACTGGTCCAGGCTAATAAGGGGACGTGGTCGATGGTATGCGGAGGGTCTGTTGTGTTGCTGTCTGTTGGGGCTGTCTGGGTGTTGAAGCTGTCGTGGATGTCTGCTACCTTGCGGTGGACGAAGGTGGCGAGGGAGTCACACATTGCTTATGACGGCGGGATGTCGTTGGTGTTGGAGCTGGGGTTAAAGAGTTCCTTCACGATTTTGAAGAGCTCCTTGCTGTCATGTGCATTGTTGTCGAGGCTGTCTTTGAAGGAGGTCTTCTTGGCAGCCCTGATAAGGTGTTGGTGGTTGCGGACGGTGTCCTTGTGTGCTGCGTGGCTGTCCGGAGTTTGTTCACTGTGCCATTTCTTCTCTAGTTTCCAGCAGGCTTGCATGGAATCTAGGAGTTCTGCTGTGAACCAGCTGGCCCTCTTGCTGGTGTCTCTGTGGAGGGGGTTTCTTCAGCAGGCGAGGGTGTTGGCACAATCCTCGATCCAGCGTCTGAAGTTGTGGGCAGCGACGTCGGTGTTGAAGGGTTTGGTGGGTGGGTTGAGAGCGAGGTTTGCATGTAGTTGGTCTTCGGTGATTTTGCTCCAGCGGCGGTGGGGGATCTGTGTGGTGGGTTTCTCGAAGGTGAAGTGGATGCAGCGGTGGTCGGTCCAGAGGAGTTTGGTGGTGTGACTGACGGAGATGTGCAGGCTTGAGGAGAAGACGGGGTCGAGCGTGTGGCCGGCCGAGTGGGTGGGCATTGTGACGAGTTGTCTCAGTCCGAGGTTGGCGAGGTTATCAATCAGGGTTGTGGAGTTGTTGTCGTTGTTGTTCTCAAGGTGAAAGTTCAGGTCTCTGAGGAGGATGTAGTCGGTGGAGGTCAGGGAGTGCGTGCTGATGAAGTCGGCGGTGGAGTCGCAGAACTGGGGGCGGGGTTCAGGGTGTCGGTAGATGTGGGTGTCTCTGAGGGTGGAGTTCGGATCTGTGTGGATCTGGAAATGCAAGTGTTCGGTGATGCTGAGCGCGTCGTCTGTGCTAGTCGAGACCCTGATGCTGTTCTTGTGGATGATGGCGATTCCTCCTCCGACTCCGTTGGTGCGGTCTCTGCGGGTGATCTTGTAGCCATTTAGGATGGCTATGGCGATGTCGGGTGTGGAGGAGTTGTTCAACCAGGTCTCTGTCAGGAAGGCGACGTCCGGGGAGGTTGTGTAGAGCAGGCCCCAGAGCTCGATGTCGTGTTTGGCTGCGGAGCTGGTGTTCAGTAGTATGCATCGGAGGTGATTGAGGTCTTTCTTGGCGGGTGGTTCGTCGGCCCTGTGGATGGTGTAGCTGCAGTTCCGGCAGGTGAAGGGACCGTGTGTGCATTTAGGGGCGGCCTTGAAGCAGTTGTGGGTCTGTCCGGTGTTGAGAGCGTGCAGAGTGCTGGCGTCATAGTGGCAGCGGTCGTCATGGCGGGTGCAGGGGCCAGGGGTGCTGGCGCTGGGCGCGGTCCAGGCATGGATGGGCGCATACGGGCTTGTCGCGTGCCAGCGGCGTGACCGCGCAGCGGCCGGCATGTATGGGGAGGTGCGAGTGAGGAGCAGCTGGGAGGCGGGAGGCGGGGGCAGCGAATGGGCAGTCAGGGGGGAGGAGCCGCAGGGGGCGCAGCGGCGAGGGCAGTCAGGGGCAACAAAGGAAACAGAAGGAAAAGGGCACAACAATTGAGGGGTAAACGAGTGGCACAGAGGGCAGAAAGGTCACAAAAGGGCAAAAGGTCACAGAAAACAGGGGAAACGAGTGGCACAGAAGGCAAAAGATCACAAGAAAAGGGCAGAAAGGTCACAAAAAATGGGGGAAACGAGTGGCACAGAAGGCAGAAAGGTCACAGAAATGCAGGGGCAGCTAAGCAACAGAAGGCAAAAACGGGCAGAGAGACATGGGGGCCGCGAGGGGAGCAGAAGGAAAAACCGGTAAGAGAGACACGGGCAGCGAGGGGAACAGAGGAAGAGAACGGGCACAGACCACGTACAGGCAGCGGTGGAGAAGACAACAGCAGTCACAGACACAACAATGAAAATGCAGTCACTACAACGGAAGCAAAGAAAGAAAATACAGGCAATACAATGGAGGATGAGCAAACCTACGGCCTACCACTGACCACCAGGGATGAGGCGCAGGTGGAAGCCTGTGGGTGGAGGAGGGCCTCGAACTTCCTCAGCAACGGCAGCTAGGGCAGGGACACACAGGCAGTGCTGTGCGGAGGGGGAGCAACCTTTCTGGAAGGGTCAAGGGTCTAGTTTACATGTTTACATAATTACACTAGCGCCTACCGTGAAGGATTCTAGTAACGCTGCTTTGGCCCCTTTTAGAGACCCTCCCACCTTCTTCTCCCCTCTTAACCACTGATTCAAAGCCTTGACTTTCCACAATCAACATCAGGTATGATACCAAATTGCGATAAATCACCATCTTGTCATATTTCAGTGACATTCCCAGCCACCACTAGCACAGAACAGGCAACCCGAGTGCAGAAGCAGAGAAGTGCAAATGAAAGAGCAGACTGCCTGAGAATACTTTATTGCAAGATTTCTATTGGCAAAGCTAGTCGCATCCCATCGACAGGCCTTTTGTGGGTTGTGCGTTACTGTTGAACATCGAGAAGAATTGAATAGTGCGTCTGATGTCCTTTCTTGTGTTAGGAGTTGGAGTTAATCAGTGGGGCCTAAAAGCAAAGGCATTCAGTAAGTCATCACTCGTCGCCACCTGCTCAAAGGATTCCAGCTCCAATTAAACTAGACCTTGCCTGCAGGCGAAAAAGCAGTTCTGTGTTTGAACAGATTCAGAAAGGATTTCTAATAACTTACACAGGCCCTGGGTAACAGAGGTTGTTAGATAATTTTCTGCACAATTGCTAACAGATCTTGAAGAATTTCCTGTGGCCAGGAGGACAGTCAGAAAGGATGCTTTGGTCCATGAATAACTGCAGCCGCCCCCTCGCAGAAGATAATTTGCCCAGTCTAATTTAAGCAGGTGTTCAGTGGCCAGAGGGTGAATCGGTTAATGAGGTGCTTGGCTCCGGAGGTTTGAACAGTATCTCCTTATTTCACATGGGGCTGCTAGACTCAGGCAAATCAGACACAGTAAAAGGCAAAATCAAACACACTGCACAGAGCAGCAGACTGAGGAAAATGAAATATTCAAGCTGACCACAAGCACGATTTTTACAAGCACGGGACTCAATCAAAGGTATGTAGGAAAGAACCCGTCGCTTTTTCTTTTGACATGAAAAAACAGAGCAACATCCTGTGGTTGCATGTCAGAATATCAAATATATATATATATATATATATATATATATATATATATATATATATATATATATATATATATATATATATATATATATATATATATATATATATTCACAGAAAAAACCGTAGGTTATAGACCATATATAGTTAGGAATTTGCATTTACAAAACCTTGAAAATTCACTGAAAAAACCATAGGTTATAGACCATATATAGTTAGGGATTAGCATTTAAAAAACCTTATTTTATTTGCACAAAACCATTGAAATTCCATATATAGTTAGTTGCACTAACTATATATCGCGGACCCGCAATCCACTGCTAATGATGTCACATATTACATCATTCATGACATGGTCAGTGACATCACTGATGACATCACTGATGACATCTCAAATGACATCACTGATGACATCACTGATGACATCTCAAATGACATCACTGATGACATCACTGATGACATCTCATTTAACATTACTGATTACATCACTGATGATATCATTTATGTGATAATACATCTTCAGACTCTAATATAACCTTAGATACACTCAGTGTAAACAGGCACTCACAGACTGTCACACATCCATGGAGTTACTCACACACCTAGTCAGTCATGCAAAGAATCAATCACACCTCCATTTCCTCAACTATACAGTTATACACACCTTACTTATTCAAACATATACTAACACATATTTACTCTCTTATACAATCCTTGATACAAGTTCACAATGATTCATACAGCCACTCTCACATTCACTGGCTCTTATGTTCAGTTATTTATATATGTCAACTCTCACATGGAGTGTGTTTTACATATGTACTTACTTTGACATGTAGAACTGAGATACCCATTCACTCACCAATACACTCATGCACACAGTCAACTGTCCATACAGCTGTTTCTACATGCACTTTTGAACCCATACACCTAGGGAATCAACTGCTCACACATCTATGCACAGAGTTATACACCTCCCAGCCACCCACACACATACTCAGTCTCCCATACAAATACTTGGGCAACCATTCAATAACCCATATAGTTACTGATATAGCTACTGATTTAAACATGCATTAGTTTACAGAAGAACATAAATAATGATTGCCAAATTAAGACACTTTAATCACTAACCCATGCACTCAGTGAGACACATTTAATCATTCTCTCATACAGTCAGTCATGCACCTACTAAATCCTTCATCCAGACACTTATACATCCACTCATTCTTCAATATGTAAGACATATTTTAACTTTACAGAAACATACAGTCACTGGGTGTTGTCATCAGTGATGTCATCAGTGATGTCATTTGAGATGTCATCAGTGATGTCATCAGTGATGTCACTGACCATGTCATGAATGATGTAATATGTGACATCATTAGCAGTGGATTGCGGGTCCGCGATATATAGTTAGTGCAACTAACTATATATGGAATTTCAATGGTTTTGTGCAAATAAAATAAGGTTTCTTAAATGCTAATCCCTAACTATATATGGTCTATAACCTATGGTTTTTTCAGTGAATTTTCAAGGTTTTGTAAATGCAAATTCCTAACTATATATGGTCTATAACCTATGGTTTTTTCTGTGAATTTCATTGGTTTTTTAAAAGCTAATATCTATAGCTGTAAAATATATTCTTTATTAAGTGACGTATCACGTAGCCCGTGAGACGCCTCATGATGCATCGCATAACCGTGACGTATCGTCTCTGCAGCGCAAACCAAACCCAAAACGTAAGCGCGCCAGAACACGCTTAAAGATATATATATATTTTTTTAACCTTAATGAGACAAAATCCACACGTGCACATATCACAAACGTTTTATAATGTAACTAAAGTCCTAAAACCCTCTATTAACTACAATGCTTTTTAATGAGGTGCTATCATGTATATTGGTCCCAAGATGGCTGCCAACACTTCTTGGATGAAGTGCTGACAGCCAATCAGATCAGATGTGTGGTTAGGCTCCGCCCAGATATATATCTTTTTTTGAACCTAAATTACTCAAAATCCACGGGAGCACATATATTGAGACCTAGCAAAGGCACATCGGGCTAACAGTCCCTACAATTTTGCCAAGTTTCGTGCAAATCCATTCAGCCGTTTGAGCTAAAAGTGAGGCCAACCGCCCTATGGAAAAATGAATGGGAAAAACGCGTTTTGGGACCCTCCTTTTTCTCGGCCCCCCCTTGACGACCCCCCCCAAATTTTCAGGGGCTGCTCAGAAACAAAATGTGCCATTTTCCTGAAAATTTCAGCCAATTCCGTCCACAAACGGCAAAGTTATTAGACATAGAATTTTCAAAAGTTCCATAGAGAAAAAATCCTAACTATATAGAGACAAGATGGCGGCCGCTCCGGACTGTTTACAATGTTGACAGCCAATCAGCTACTCCTCAGACTCCCGTTACACTGCCGGTTAGCTTCCCGGTTAGCTGCCCGGTTCGCGTACCGGGACGCGTCTCTACGGCGAAAAAATCGGAATTTATTTTTTTTTTTTTGGGCCCCGCGTGACTCTATAATATCCCCCTCATCAATCCTAGGGGGTCAGAAGGGGTCTACCTCGCCCCCTTTCCTTCATTTCCCCCTTTGTTTTGGCCTCCTCTTGTCTCTCGATCCTACCGAGAGACAAGATGGCGGCCGCTCCGGACTGTTTAGAATGTTGACAGACACCGGAGAGCCAATCAGCTTCGCTTCGCAAAGTTCCGATACGCGAAAAGTACGCGAACCGGAGCGCTGTTACAGATATATATCTTGTTTTAAACGTTAATTTCTCAAAATCCACTGAAGCACATATATTGAGACCTAGCAAAGGCACATCGGGCTAACAGTCCCTACAATTTTGCCAAGTTTCGTGGAAATCCATTCAGCCGTTCGGGCTAAAAGTGAGTCCAACCGCCCTATGGAAATTAACATGGGAAAAACGCGTTTTGGGACCCCCTTTTTTCTCGGCCCCCCCTTGACGAACCCCCCCCAAATTTCCAGGAGCTGCTCAGAAACAAAATGTGCCATTTTCCTGAAAATTTCAGCCGATTCCGTCCACAAACGCCAAAGTTATTAGACATAGAATTTTCAGAAATCCCATAGGGAAAAAATCCTAACTATATATACCTACTGGCTATCGCCAGTAGGTAATATATATATATATATATATATATATATATATTCACTGAAAAAACCATAGGTTATAGACCATATATAGTTAGGGATTAGCATTTAAAAAACCTTATTTTATTTGCACAAAGCCATTGAAATTCCATATATAGTTAGTTGCACTAACTATATATCGCGGACCCGCAATCCACTGCTAATGATGTCACATATTACATCATTCATGACATGGTCAGTGACATCACTGATGACATCACTGATGACATCTCAAATGACATCACTGATGACATCACTGATGACATCTCAAATGACATCACTGATGACATCACTGATGACATCTCATTTAACATTACTGATTACATCACTGATGATATCATTTATGTGATAATACATCTTCAGACTCTAATATAACCTTAGATACACTCAGTGTAAACAGGCACTCACAGACTGTCACACATCCATGGAGTTACTCACACACCTAGTCAGTCATGCAAAGAATCAATCACACCTCCATTTCCTCAACTATACAGTTATACACACCTTACTTATTCAAACATATACTAACACATATTTACTCTCTTATACAATCCTTGATACAAGTTCACAATGATTCATACAGCCACTCTCACATTCACTGGCTCTTATGTTCAGTTATTTATATATGTCAACTCTCACATGGAGTGTGTTTTACATATGTACTTACTTTGACATGTAGAACTGAGATATCCATTCACTCACCAATACACTCATGCACACAGTCAACTGTCCATACAGCTGTTTCTACATGCACTTTTGAACCCATACACCTAGGGAATCAACTGCTCACACATCTATGCACAGAGTTATACACCTCCCAGCCACCCACACACATACTCAGTCTCCCATACAAATACTTGGGCAACCATTCAATAACCCATATAGTTACTGATATAGCTACTGATTTAAACATGCAGCAGTTTACAGAAGAACATAAATAATGATTGCCAAATTAAGACACTTTAATCACTAACCCATGCACTCAGTGAGACACATTTAATCATTCTCTCATACAGTCAGTCATGCACCTACTAAATCCTTCATCCAGACACTTATACATCCACTCATTCTTCAATATGTAAGACATATTTTAACTTTACAGAAACATACAGTCACTGGGTGTTGTCATCAGTGATGTCATCAGTGATGTCATTTGAGATGTCATCAGTGATGTCATCAGTGATGTCACTGACCATGTCATGAATGATGTAATATGTGACATCATTAGCAGTGGATTGCGGGTCCGCGATATATAGTTAGTGCAACTAACTATATATGGAATTTCAATGGTTTTGTGCAAATAAAATAAGGTTTTTTAAATGCTAATCCCTAACTATATATGGTCTATAACCTATGGTTTTTTCAGTGAATTTTCAAGGTTTTGTAAATGCAAATTCCTAACTATATATGGTCTATAACCTATGGTTTTTTCTGTGAATTTCATTGGTTTTTTAAAAGCTAATATCTATAGCTGTAAAATATATTCTTTATTAAGTGACGTATCACGTAGCCCGTGAGACGCCTCATGATGCATCGCATAACCGTGACGTATCGTCTCTGCAGCGCAAACCAAACCCAAAACGTAAGCGCGCCAGAACACGCTTAAAGATATATATATATTTTTTTAACCTTAATGAGACAAAATCCACACGTGCACATATCACAAACGTTTTATAATGTAACTAAAGTCCTAAAACCCTCTATTAACTACAATGCTTTTTAATGAGGTGCTATCATGTATATTGGTCCCAAGATGGCTGCCAACACTTCTTGGATGAAGTGCTGACAGCCAATCAGATCAGATGTGTGGTTAGGCTCCGCCCAGATATATATCTTTTTTTGAACCTAAATTACTCAAAATCCACGGGAGCACATATATTGAGACCTAGCAAAGGCACATCGGGCTAACAGTCCCTACAATTTTGCCAAATTTCGTGCAAATCCATTCAGCCGTTTGAGCTAAAAGTGAGGCCAACCGCCCTATGGAAAAATGAATGGGAAAAACGCGTTTTGGGACCCTCCTTTTTTCTCGGCCCCCCCTTGACGACCCCCCCCCAAATTTTCAGGGGCTGCTCAGAAACAAAATGTGCCATTTTCCTGAAAATTTCAGCCAATTCCGTCCACAAACGGCAAAGTTATTAGACATAGAATTTTCAAAAGTTCCATAGAGAAAAAATCCTGACTATATAGAGACAAGATGGCGGCCGCTCCGGACTGTTTACAATGTTGACAGCCAATCAGCTACTCCTCAGACTCCCGTTACACTGCCGGTTAGCTTCCCGGTTAGCTGCCCGGTTCGCGTACCGGGACGCGTCTCTATGGCGAAAAAATCGGATTTTTTTTTTTTTTTTTGGGCCCCGCGTGACTCTATAATATCCCCCTCATCAATCCTAGGGGGTCAGAAGGGGTCTACCTCGCCCCCTTTCCTTCATTTCCCCCTTTGTTTTGGCCTCCTCTTGTCTCTCGATCCTACCGAGAGACAAGATGGCGGCCGCTCCGGACTGTTTAGAATGTTGACAGACACCGGAGAGCCAATCAGCTTCGCTTCGCAAAGTTCCGATACGCGAAAAGTACGCGAACCGGAGCGCTGCCCGGAGCGCTGTTACAGATATATATCTTGTTTTAAACGTTAATTTCTCAAAATCCACTGAAGCACATATATTGAGACCTAGCAAAGGCACATCGGGCTAACAGTCCCTACAATTTTGCCAAGTTTCGTGGAAATCCATTCAGCCGTTCGGGCTAAAAGTGAGTCCAACCGCCCTATGGAAATTAACATGGGAAAAACGCGTTTTGGGACCCCCCTTTTTTCTCGGCCCCCCCTTGACGAACCCCCCCCAAATTTCCAGGAGCTGCTCAGAAACAAAATGTGCCATTTTCCTGAAAATTTCAGCCGATTCCGTCCACAAACGCCAAAGTTATTAGACATAGAATTTTCAGAAATCCCATAGGGAAAAAATCCTAACTATATATACCTACTGGCTATCGCCAGTAGGTAATATATATATATATATATATTCACTGAAAAAACCATAGGTTATAGACCATATATAGTTAGGGATTAGCATTTAAAAAACCTTATTTTACTCGCACAAAACCATTGAAATTCCATATATAGTTAGATGCACTAACTATATATCGCGGACCCGCAATCCACTGCTAATGATGTCACATATTACATCATTCATGACATGGTCAGTGACATCACTGATGACATCACTGATGACATCTCAAATGACATCACTGATGACATCACTGATGACAACACCCAGTGACTGTATGTTTCTGTAAAGTTAAAATATGTCTTACATATTGAAGAATGAGTGGATGTATAAGTGTCTGGATGAAGGATTTAGTAGGTGCATGACTGACTGTATGAGAGAATGATTAAATGTGTCTCACTGAGTGCATGGGTTAGTGATTAAAGTGTCTTAATTTGGCAATCATTATTTATGTTCTTCTGTAAACTGCTGCATGTTTAAATCAGTAGCTATATCATTAACTATATGGGTTATTGAATGGTTGCCCAAGTATTTGTATGGGAGACTGAGTATGTGTGTGGGTGGCTGGGAGGTGTATAACTCTGTGCATAGATGTGTGAGCAGTTGATTCCCTAGGTGTATGGGTTCAAAAGTGCATGTAGAAACAACTGTATGGACAGTTGACTGTGTGCATGAGTATATTGGTGAGTGAATGGATATCTCAGTTCTACATGTTAAAGTAAGTACATATGTAAAACACACTCCATGTGAGAGTTGACATATATAAATAACTGAACATAAGAGCCAGTGAATGTGAGAGTGGCTGTATGAATCATTGTGAACTTGTATCAAGGATTGTATAAGAGAGTAAATATGTGTTAGTATATGTTTGAATAAGTAAGGTGTGTATAACTGTATAGTTGAGGAAATGGAGGTGGGATTGATTCTTTGCATGACTGACTAGGTGTGTGGGTAACTCCATGGATGTGTGACAGTCTGTGAGTGCCTGTTTACACTGAGTGTATCTAAGGTTATATTAGAGTCTGAAGATGTATTATCACATAAATGATATCATCAGTGATGTAATCAGTAATGTCAAATGAGATGTCAGTGATGTCATCAGTGATGTCATTTGAGATGTCATCAGTGATGTCATCAGTGATGTCATTTGAGATGTCATCAGTGATATCATCAGTGATGTCACTGACCATGTCATGAATGATGTAATATGTGACATCATTAGCAGTGGATTGCGGGTCCGCGATATATAGTTAGTGCATCTAACTATATATGGAATTTCAATGGTTTTGTGCGAGTAAAATAAGGTTTTTTAAATGCTAATCCCTAACTATATATGGTCTATAACCTATGGTTTTTTCAGTGAATTTTCAAGGTTTTGTAAATGCAAATTCCTAACTATATATGGTCTATAACCTATGGTTTTTTCTGTGAATTTCATTGGTTTTTTAAAAGCTAATATCTATAGCTGTAAAATATATTCTTTATTAAGTGACGTATCACGTAGCCCGTGAGACGCCTCATGATGCATCGCATAACCGTGACGTATCGTCTCTGCAGCGCAAACCAAACCCAAAACGTAAGCGCGCCAGAACACGCTTAAAGATATATATATATTTTTTTAACCTTTATTAGACAAAATCCACACGTGCACATATCATAAACGTTCAAAAAACACAATATGTCGGACTCCCGTTACGCTGCCCGTTAGCTGCCCGGTTAACGTACCAGGAAGCACCTTTACCGCGAAAAATCGCAATTTTTTTTTTCACCCCCCAGGGAACTTTAATAGCCCCCTCATCAATCCTAGGGGTTCAGGAGGGGTTTGCCTTACCCCTTTCATTCATTTACACCTTTTTTTTTTCCACCTCTTGTCTCTCGATCCCACAGAGAGACAAGATGGCGGCCACTCCAGACTGTTTACAATGATAACAGCCAATCAGCTTCTCCTCAGACTCCCGTTACACTGCCGGTTAGCTGCCCGGTTAGCTGCCCGGTTCGCGTACCAAGACGCGTCTCTACAGCGAAAAAAACAGAATTTTTTTTTTTTTTTGGGCCCAGCGTGGCTCTATAATATCCCCTCATCAATCCTAGGGGGTCAGAAGGGGTCTACCTTGCCCCTTTTCTTCATTTCCCCCTTTGTTTTGGCCGCCTCTTGTCTCTCGATCCTACCGAGAGACAAGATGGCCGCCGCTCCGGACTGTTTACAATGTTGACAGCCAATCAGCTACTCGTCAGACTACCGTTACACTGCCAGTTAGCTTCCCGGTTAGCTGCCCGGTTCGCGTACCAAGACGCGTCTCTACGGCGAAAAAATCGGATTTTTTTTTTTTTTTTGGGCCCAGCGTGACTCTATAATATCCCCTCATCAATCCTAGGGGATCAGAGAGGTCTACCTTGCCCCCTTTCCTTCATTTCCCCCTTTGTTTTGGCCTCCTCTTGTCTCTCGATCCTACCGAGAGACAAGATGGCGGCCGCGCCGGACTGTTTAGAATGTTGACAGACACCGGAGAGTCAATCAGCTTCGCTTCGCAAAGTTCCGATACGCGAAAAGTAAGCGGACCGGAGCGCAGCCCGGAGCGCTGTTACAGATATATATCTTGTTTTAAACGTTAATTTCTCAAAATTCACTGAAGCACATATATTGAGACCTAGCAAAGGCACATCGGGCTAACAGTCCCTACAATTTTGCCAAGTTTCGTGGAAATCCATTCAGCCGTTCGGGCTAAAAGTGAGTCCAACCGCCCTATGGAAATTAACATGGGAAAAAAGCGTTTTGGGCCCCCCCTTTTTTCTCGGCCCCCCCTTGACGAACCCCCCCCAAATTTCCAGGAGCTGCTCAGAAACAAAATGTGCCATTTTCCTGAAAATTTCAGCCAATTCCGTCCACAAACGCCAAAGTTATTAGACATAGAATTTTCAGAAATCCCATAGGGAAAAAATCCTAACTATATATACCTACTGGCTATCGCCAGTAGGTAATATATATATATATATATATATATATATATATATATATATATATATATACATACATACATACATACATACATACATACATCAATACATATATATATATATATATATATATATATATATATGTATGTATGTATGTATGTATATATATATATATATATATGTATGTATGTATGTATATATGTATGTATGTGTATATATATATATATATATATATACATACATACATACATACACACATATATATATATATATATATATATACATATATATATATATATATATATATATATATATATATATATATATATATATATATATTCCAGCAAGAGTTTTGGCGCAAAGCTGCATTGGCCACTTCCAGCGGCGGGCCCAGGACGGGATCGCCAGTCCCTTCACACACCAACCAACTCGTTCACAGTCCTCAAGAACGACGTCCAGGCCACAAGTAGTTTTCAAAACTGGATTTATTCACAGCCCTACTCGACGCGTTTCGGGAATTGCCTTCCCTTTCTCACGAGTACCATAGTCTGTTTGCATCCATTATTTAAAGTAAATCACGTGACTGCGTTGAAATAGACATAGCCAACAGACTACCACACCATCATACGTCTGGAGCTATGTAATACATTCATTTTTCAGCAATGTGTGGCATAAAGTAAATTAAGAGTTATCTGATCGGTTGCACATTATTTAAGCTTTGGACAAGGAAATTATACATTGTAAATTCATCATGTACAAAAGGTGTTCATTCTTATGGCGGGGTCGTTTCAACCCTTCAACATTATCCCTGACTTCCCGCAAAATCACATAGGGAAGACATTTTTCACACTCAGTGTTGTTTCATGACTAAATAAATCACGGAAAAGAATTACCGGCATTCCATTTAAGAATAACAGAATTTAAATAAACAAATTGTGCTCTGCTAGAAAATGCGGTCCGCTAGAGGCTACGGACCCTCAATTATACCGTTCATGCGCATTCGCACTGATCATCCATTAGGTAGAGCTATACCGCTGCCTCCTGTTATACAGCTCTTCTGTAACCAAATCAAGGGGATCCCCTGCGTATTTTGGAATGATTGCCTCCTTAATAGAAGGGCAACCTGTTTTACATTGTCCTGATTGATTCTTGCTTTTATACATATTGCACCAAATGGTACTCAAGGATTCAGCCCCAGTGGGCCAAGTGTTTATCTACTTATTCGTCCGTTTGGTGTCATATCCAATTTATGACTTACACAAGAAAACACCTTTCAATGTAACATTGCCCAGCGTGATTTCTGCAACTCGATACATACTGCCACACACTTTCTGACCGTGCTGTATTTTCATACTCTCCCACATTGCATGGTACCTGTGACAAAATAAAAAATACAGTGATTAAATAAACTACCAACTTCGTGCCTTTCATACATTCATACATATAAAATTAAGATCAGAGGACAGTTTTGGCAGAGGTTATATACATCAGCACACTTCTTTCAGTTTATCCAAGGTGCACACCCAGACCTTCATCTCAATTGTGCCCCTGGGGTTGTAACATGTGATATTTAATTATGAATCTCGACTCCAGGCGTCTAAGTTCTTGAAGTCGGTTCCCGCCTCTTTCTCTTATGGGCACTTGGTCTAGTGCCACATAAGAGAGGAGGCTGTTGTTACTTCTGTGGTGGGACGCAACGTGTCTAGCCATGGGATACTGTTTGTCTTGGTTTTTTATGGCTCTTAAATGCTGTAAGATCCTGTCTTTGGCTGGTTTAATTGTGCTGCCCACATAGAATTTGTTGCACGGGCATTTAAGTGCATAAACCACATATTCTGTGTGGCATGTCAAATGTTTGGTGATTTTAAAAGGCTCACACAGCTGGGATAATTTTATCTCTTTAACATTGTGGCTGAATTTGCACGCTTTGCATTTGCCACAGACATAGAATCCCTGGACTGGATTTGCTCTCTTACGGTTGACTATCAACGTCTGGCATACTTTGTCTTTGAGACACATGGGTTTTCTGTACGTGATTTGGGGATAGTCTCTGATGCTCAATTGGATATCTTTGTCAGTTTGGAGGGCATTCCAGTATTTATTAATTGCTCCTCTGACTTCTTTGGTTTGGGAGTGGTAATCAGTGATGAATCTCACTCCTTCTTTTATCTCCTCTTTTTCTTTGGCTGAGGGTTGGTTGGTATCCCTTTCCTCCACTTTACGTACAGCGTCAGTGATACATTTTTTACTGTATCCGCTGGACTTAAATCTGTCACACATGATGTCTCTCTCTTTCTCGTAATCCAGCTGTCTTGTACAATTTCTTCTGGCTCTAAGTAGTTCGCCAAAAGGAATTGAATTAATCAGATTTCGGGGATGGCAGCTTTGTGCGTGCAGGAGGCTGTTTCCTGCAGTCTCCTTTCTGTACAAAGTTGTCACTAAATTCCTTTCTTCAATGCTGACTTTTAGGTCTAGAAAGTCAACAGTTTTTTTAGCAATATGGCTTGTGAATGACAAATTAAATTCATTTGTATTCAGGACAGCCACAAACTCTTCTGCTTCTTCTACGGTACCATCCCAGATGACAAAAATGTCATCAATGTACCGGAGCCAGGTGCGTACTCCGGTACAGTATTGGTCTAGCTTTCTGACAATCAGTTCCTCCCACCAACCTAAGTATATACCAGCAAAACTAGGGGCAAAACAAGTGCCCATAGAAGTGCCAAGTAGTTGGTGGTAGATGGCACCATTGAACAAGAAGTAGTTCTGAGTAAGGCATGTGTAGATCATGTCTAACAACATCTCAGTATGAAACAGGTATGAGACTGATCTTGTGCCTAGGAAATGTCTACATGCTTTTATACCCATTTCGTGGGGGATATTAGTATAGAGACTGTTGACATCCAATGTCATGAGTAAACAGCCTGCATTGACCGTGACAGTAGATATTTTTTCTAAAAAATCACCTGAATCCCTCAGATATGATGGAAGGCCCTGCACAATGGGTTGTAGAAAATGATCTACGTATCTTGATGTGTTTTCTAGGTTGCTATTCCTAGAGGATACTATTGGCCTGCCTGGGGGATTGATAGGGTCTTTGTGTAGTTTAGGGAGTAAGTACAGTGCTGGTATTTTGGGGAATTTACAATTTAAAAAATTAAACTCTTCAGTTTCTAAGAGTTCTTGATTCCTCCATTCGCACAGTTTCTCATGATATGCTTGATTCTTACTCTCATATATTTTCCTATTGCTTTTCTCATACTTAACAGTGTCACCAAGTTGCTTCATACCTTCTTGTATATACATTTCTTTTGACATTACCACAATGTTGCCCCCCTTGTCCGACTTCTTTATGACAATGTTGTGGTCACTACTTAAACTCTCAATGGCTAATCTTTGCTTTTGACTAAGATTACTTCTTCCCCACTTGTTGTTACTGGCTAGTTTTTTGAATTCTGTGATAACCCCCTTCTCAAAGACATCAATGACTTCATTATTGATCATTGGCAGAAAAATAGACTTTGGTTTAAATCCACTCTTACTGCTCAGGTCTAGCCTTACATTTTCGTTAATTAGATTTAAGGTAGGGTTTTCAATTACATCAGGATTTCCTTCTAGCTCATGTATTACTTGTATCATATCTGCATCTCCAATTTGTAATGTACTTGGAGTCTCAGAGCTTGTTCCTGGTTCACTGTTTATTCTAGTAGCGAACCATTTCCTCAGTCTGAGCTTCCTAGTAAATTGGAAAAGGTCTATGCGGCTCTGAGTATAGTTAAAGTTAGATGTAGGGCAAAACGATAATCCAAAGGATAGTACCTCTATTTCAGCATTGTTGAGGCTCCTGTCGGAGAGATTGATGACTGTCTTGTTGTCCTTCATTTTAGCTTCCTCTGGCCCCTTGTTCTCGTTCCCACAGTGCTTGATGTGTTGGCATCTGTTAAGTTTACTCTTTTTCCTCCTCTGCCTCCTCTTCCTCGTCCTCTTGTTCCTCCAACGAAGGATTTGCTCTGGGATTCCTGTCTCCCTTTGGCCATGAGCGAAAACTTGTTTAAAATTTTGTCTTTTGGGCTTAGGAAGCCTGGCCCCATTTCAGCTGGCTGGTTAGCATCATCCTCATTTTCTTCTGTTTGTGCTCCTTCATTCATTTCAGGTATTTCCGCTGTGTTTGATGCTCCACCCGTTGTATTGGCTTTCTTTGTTTCAGCCCTCAGGTGGTCATATTTTTTGGAAAAAGTGAAGACTTGGCCTCTCTCGTAATCCATGTGGTCCCTTAGGAACTTCCTTTGTTTTTTCTCTTTGATTTCCTTTTCTAGGGTTTCCAGTTTCTTCTCCATTTTACCCATTTCTGTGTCAAATTCCTCTTTGTTACACAGTTTGGTCAGTTCATCTGTGATCTTTTGGATCTCAAGTGCGCATTTCTCACAGTCTTTGTTAGCATATTTTACTAACAGTTTCAACATAATTGTCGAACACTCATGGCTGTTCGTTGCCCATTCATCCACTAGTTTGGGGTCAGGGTCATTAAAGGTTGGGGTAGTGTAAATTCTGAGCCCTCTTGGGACTCGACCGACCTCTATGTATTTGGCCAGTGTGGTGGCCTCCCACCATTTTGTTTGTTCGAGTTTAAGGAGTTTCGACAACTTTAACCAGAGATCCTGTTTAGATTTGCTTTGTGTCCCACTCCCCATGCTGGGCGGTGTACTGGCAGTGTGCTCTCCTGGTAGAACGTCAAAAATCTGCTTAGCTGCCTCGTTTCTTTTTGTGAATCTGGATGCTGCCATGATGCTTTTCTTTGCATATATCCCTGCGCAGTGTATTGTTAAATGCGCCCCAGTTATTTGATACTGTCCGTGCGTGTGCTCCGATCTTTTGCACCGCAAACGGACTTCCGCTTGCCTTCCTCCTGTGAGATTCAGTCCCACGGTCCCACCTCTCCGCTCACCTCAAAAGACGAAAGGATTTCGCGTCTCTCAGTGCTTTAAGCTCTGCACTCGAACGTTACTTCTTCTGAAATGTTTATTACCAGAGCGGGGTCAGTCTTTGGTATCAGGCTTCCAAGGGTGGTTCCTCACAGGATACACTACTCCGTCTTCGAGAGGAGAAAGGCGGGCCACAGCTTTTTAAATTTGATTCCAGCAAGAGTTTTGGCGCAAAGCTGCATTGGCCACTTCCAGCGGCGGGCCCAGGACTGAATCCTTGAGTACCATTTGGTGCAATATGTATAAAAGCAAGAATCACTCAGGACAATGTAAAACAGGTTGCCCTTCTATTAAGGACGCAATCATTCCAAAATACGCAGGTGATCCCCTTGATTTGGTTACAGAAGAGTTGTATAACAGGAGGCAGCGGTATAGCTCTACCTAATGGACGATCAGTGCGAATGCGCATGAACGGTATAATTGAGGGTTCGTAGCCTCTAGCGGACCGCATTTTCAAGCAGAGTACAATTTGTTTATTTAAATTCTGTAATTCTAAAATGGAATGCCGGTAATTCCTCCAGGCGTATGATGGTGTGGTAGTCTGTTGGCTATGTCTATTTCAACGCAGTCACGTGATTTACTTTAAATAATGGATGCAAACAGACTATGGTACTCGTGACAAAGGGAAGGCAATTCCCGAAACGCGTCGAGTAGGGCTGTGAATAAATCCAGTTTTGAAAACTACTTGTGGCCTGGACGTCGTTCTTGAGGACTGTGAACGAGTTGGTTGGTATATATATATATATATATATATATATATATATATATATATATATATATATATATATATATATATATATATATATATATATATATATATATATATATATATATATATATATATATATGTATATTCGAAGAACTTCGTTGCATCCTCTGCTGTCTTCAGGAAAAACGAAACCGGACCCAATCAGAAAGTTTGACACGTTTTATTTGTGCCACACAACCACTGCCTTGACACGTTTCGGGCCCTTGAGCCCTTGACCACATGGTAGTTAAAGATACCACCACCTTTTAAAGTGCACTCACGAGTCATCTGACCACTGGGCCTAAGAACATAAACAACAGACTACTGCCTGATTTCAGTAACATTCCGAGGAGGAATAAGAACAATGTTTACGCAAACAGTGTTGCCTGTAAAAAGATTTACTCTACAACAAAAAAATCAGCTTTCACAAACCGCATAATGTCACTTCTGCTATGCATGTCAATATGAATTCCCTTTGCAGTACACCTTAATAATATGTGCAAATATCCGCAAATGAATAAATAGGATAAAATCAGAATAAATAAATAATCATATATGTACATTTCTCAATATACATCATTCATATTGCAACTTCATTCGTTGGCTGTGCAAATCTGCTACTATAAGTGCAAAAACGCATTTGGGTATGTGCAAGTGTGCTCATAACAATTGTAAACAATCGGGTTAGAGATAGCGGTTCAAATGTATATATATATTTTGAGAAATGGTCCTCAACATGAATTCCTCAGCAGTATACTTATGCTTTTTTCCATTTGCGAAATTTGCACAGAAAAGAGCGAATTTGCACAGAATTAATTAAATGTATTTTTTAGTCATGATTTTAACATGCAATATACAGTGTCATTATATTCTTTTAATTGATTTTATATTCGAATCAATTCAATGAATGGGAATATGCGTGAGGGTGACATGAGGATAAAGAGTCATGTGTTGAAATAGTAATAATTTTCTTTAAATCTTTGATCTCTTACCTGTACATGTTGTATAATAGTACATATGGACCATGACTGATTAATTTATGCACTAGAATTTTACATGTAATGTGTCGTGCATTCGATCCTGGACCAGGCTGAAGTCTGTTTTTTATGTCCACAGGCTGAGGGGTCAGCTGATGACGCACTTGCACTTTAAATTGATTGGTGGATTGCCAGACCATGTCATGTGATCAAGGGGCTGAGGTCCCGAAACGCGTCATGGCGGCGTGTTTTTCTGCACGAGGATGAAAATAAAATAAATATGCAACTTTACATCTGGGTCCGGTTTTCGTTTTTGTTCTGAAGCTGCATTTGGGGCATTACGGAGTTCGTCTCATATATATATATATATATATATATTTACTTGTACACTTTCGTCGATTCAAACGAAACAGACAGCACTCCAAGGTCGTGCTCATGGAAAAGATTTATTTGCAGAACCCCTGCCCCCACCGAACGACGCGTTTCGCCTTTCTCTTCGTCAAAATAAATATATATATACATATATATATATATATATATATATATATATATATATATATATATATATATATTGCGACATTGAGAAATAAATAATTACTTGCACTAACTATTTGGTCTGTGTCCGTTGTTGAAGAGAAGAATCTTGTGGCAAAACGTGGAAATCAGTGATATATATATATATATTTATATATTTTTATATATATATATATATGTTCGTCACACTTCGTTATATCCAACGACAAATAGACGGCACTCCAAAGTCTTTTGTCCAAGAAAAGAATTTTATTGACAGAACCCCTGTCCCCTCGACAAACGCGTTTCACCACTAGGGCTTTGTCAGTGTCAACCTGATTGTAGTGAGAAACACCATTTTATCCCCACCTCCTCCACAACATAGAAAGAGGACTGAATCTCGCCTACTCGGCGGCCATCTTACAATGTGCAACGTCATATTGAGTATCGTTTTTCAAACTTTACATGGTGGGTTAGATGGTGTATAAAAAGTGCTTGTGCAATTAAAAAGATAGAAATATCCAAATTGGTATTATAACAATTCATTTAATCGCATATACATCATTTTGCCTTTGGGGGACACCTGGAAGGAATAAAACATTCACATTAGCATCAAAACCTTTCCCATTGTCATTTTCATGTGCTCATCAATAAAAGATGCCCTCCGTTACTCTGAATTCATTTCATTTGGGAGCATCAGAAAATTATATGGTGCACATTACTGTCAAAATTCACATTTTTATCAGTGTTCTGGGAATTAAAACATCGGATGTTGTAATCATCAATGTTCAAAGTTATCTTGATTCCTCCGTCCCTTAATTATTCATGTGTGCATATGCGAATAGATAGTATTGCCCTGTATGGGCATAGGTGTTACACACACAGATCCCTGCTTTGCGATTGTGCCGTGTATGGGCAAGTACTCATGCACAGCTGAGCATTTCCTGTTCAACAGAACAATAGTAATATTCACATATTCTCCCCTTTCTTATTCCAGGTGTACCCATAATTCTTCGTCATTATTTAAACCTCTCGGTTGCATGCTTTGGAGGTCAATAATGTACCTGGATTCCAATGCCCGCAGCGATCTTACTTTGTCACCCCCCCCCCCAAAAAAATAAATATATATATATATATATATATATATATATATCCAACGAACGTGGGCGATGAAGCAGGGATGGCCGCTAGCAGTGGCGGGCCAGGACGGGATCGCCACTCCTCCGTATTCCAACTAAATCGTTCAAACCTTGTTCAAAGAACGACGTCCAGGCCAGCAACTTGGTTCAAACAACTGGTGTTTTATTCACAGCCCACTCAACACGTTTCGGGAACAACTTCCCTTGCTCACGATTAAATGTGCTTGTTTACATTCCAGTTTAAATGCATATCATGTGATCAGGGTTGCAATAAACATAAACAGCAAACTACCGATACATTAGTCATTTGGAGCTATGAAGACAGATTCACCTCATGTAGTCAGCAAATTTAGGCGTAATTGAATACATGTCTTTAAAAATCACTGCTGCATGATCTTGGTACATTTTAGATAATATTTCACAAAATAATACATTCGATCGCATGCACATAATTGTGATCCAGCAGAAAATAAAATACAATACAATTGAAATTAAATTGAGGTTTAGGCAGGACCGGTGGATTAGAACTCCCGTCCTGGAAAGGGGCGACCACTCGGTCCCCCCGAACGTATGGTAGGGTGCCCTGACCCCCCCGGGAAACCATTTTGGGCGGGGGGCGTGTCCCGGCTGGTATGCCCGAAGCGGCGTAGCCGGGGCGCGCCTTTTCCCGCCCAAGAGGGGTTGTCCTAGACACCTACACCGTTGGCCACGCCCCGTAGGCGGATCGGAGGAGGGTACACGCCCTCCCGAGGAAGAATAAAAGAGCAACAATCTAAGGAAGCATCCTCTTGTTCCTGTGCTTGGAAGCTGCACCTCCTCGTTGCACGTGAGCCCGAGACGGAACAAGGAGCCAATTTTGAGAACTTGTAATTTTTGTGTTTCTCCTTTCAGTGATTCCGAAGCTTTGGATCCAGGACCTCGAGTCAAATAGCCGTGAACGATGCCTGGCAAGAAGGTCGGAAAGAAGGTTGGGACCGAACAAATGCTTTGCATGCTGGTGAAAGACATGGCGAACATGAAGAAGCAGATGGCGGCAATGAATGGTACGGGTAGACCGAAGAAAGTCATCGGGCCAGCATTGCCGGGAGTAGTCCCTGCCGGGAGAGGTAAAAGGGCCAGGAATAGGGCAGCAGGGGGGGAGGCCCCGGTTCCCGAGTCACCTCCGGCGAGCCCGGTCAGTCCAGTGGAGGCCCCAGTTCCGAGCCCGAACGCGGGACAGCCGATCCCTGTGGTAGTTACACCCGTTAACGAGGGGGATATGCCTCCCGAGCTGGCCGCCCAGTTGGCAGCATGGTTAGGCAAGAGCAGCGAGGGTGCTGTGGCACCGGGGGACACGGCCGAGGAAGCCAGGTTAATAATGAAGCAGTTGCGGCAATCGAGAGATGCTGCGAAGGCGCCTTGTCCTCTTGTTTCCCCGCAGAATCCCTTGGAGCAACCGGCGTCGAGCGTTGGAAAAGCAGCAACAACAGATCCAGCTACTGGTTCGGGTAAGCAGCCGTTGCCAATGGCGGGGGAGGGATCGTTACCCTCAAGGAGGGAAAAGGTGGTCCAACATATCCCGATGGATGTGAAAGAAAGGATTTGGGCGGATAAATATGTGAACATGTTTTCGCTGTTGACCGATCACTATGAGATAGAGCACGTTAGAAATCAGAAGGAGTTGTTGCATCCGAGTGTATGGCGTGCCAAAATGGTGGGTTTCAGGGTAGATGAAACGATCACTAATTGGGCCAGAGCGTTTGGAATGTTTACTGCAATCATGGGGGAACGTAGGCCTGAAGTATTGTCGGGATTAGCTTGTTACCAGACATGTATAATGGAATTTTATGAAACGTATGACGGCAATCAATGGATGGGTTATGATAACAAATTTCGTAAGGCCAAGGAGCACGACTCATCTCTGACGTGGGATTGTTTCGACTCCATTTCTTGGCAGAAGCAGGTTATGCCGAACACAAAGAAGTCGTCTTCTTTCGGCGGGAATGGGGCGGAGCCTTCCCGCCATTATGTGGCGGCGCCCTTTCGGGCGGGCGCCAACAGTGATCAGCACACAAAGAATAACGGGAACTCGGGTAGAAAAGGGGTCTGTTGGAGCTTTAACAGGGGCAAGTGCACTAGGCCACAAGGGACATGCAAGTTCAGGCATGAGTGTGCAGGGTGCGGACAGTCTTCACACCCCGAGAGTTCATGCAGAGCCAAGAATGGTGATACAGGAGGTAGAGGGGGGGCCAAACAGGTCTAACGTCGACCGAGGGGCACCGTTACCTACTCCCGTTGATATCATGGCAATGATCCCTTGGCTGAACGAATACCCTGATCATGTCTCTGCCGGGGTGTTGCGAGACGGTTTCTCATATGGTTTCCGCATCCCGGCGGGGGATTTTAGGGGGGAAGCACAGTGTAAGAACCAACTATCGGTTCAACAAAATACGGCGGTGGTACAGGCAAAGATTGCAAAGGAGGTGGCCCGAGGTCGGGTTACGGGTCCATATGGAAACCCGCCGGTTGTTAACTTTGTTTGTTCACCGTTGGGAGTAGTCCCCAAGAAGGACCCGGGTGAGTTCAGGTTAATCCATAATTTGTCCGCTCCTAGGGGTCTTTCGGTGAATGATGCGGTTGACCCGGGAGTTTGTCCGGTGCGGTATGCATCCTTTGATGAGGCCGTCGCCATGTTGAATCGCCTGGGGCTCGGAGCGCTGATGGCTAAATCAGATATCGAGTCAGTGTTCCGGTTGCTCCCGGTACACCCACACGATCAGCGTCTCTTAGGTTTTGTGTTTCAAGGACGCTACTACATGGATAAATGTATGCCGATGGGTTGCTCCTTCTCTTGTGCGTATTTTGAGAAGTTCAGTACTTTTTTGCAATGGGCGTTCACCAGAGCCACGGGCTTTACGCAGGTTATGCATTACCTTGATGATTTTCTGTTCCTGGGGGCAGCTGGGGACACGGAATGTGCACAGGATTTGAGGGAATTCTGTAATCTCATGAAACGTTTTGGCGTGCCACTGGCACCAGGCAAAACGGTAGGGCCATCTACTTCACTCGAGTTTCTGGGAATTGAGCTCGATTCTGTAGAGGGGTGCTTCCGTTTGCCCAAGGAGAAGGTAATGAAATTTGTAGCCTCACTTGAAATGTGCCTCGGCGAGAAAAAAGTAACTCTCCATCAGTTGCAGCAAGCTGTGGGTCAGCTTAACTTTGCCCTTAGAGTGAAACCGATGGCTCGCCCCTTTTCCCGCTCTATCGCACAAGCCATGGTTGGCCTCAAGGAAGGGCACCACCGCACACGACTGTCAGCAGAGGTTCGCCAGGATATGTGCATATGGCTGGCATGTCTGGCGGATTTCAACGGTCGCGTCGTGTGGAACAAACCGCCAGCTTCCTCCGAGGAGCTGGGGTTGTGGACCGACTCGGCAGGGAGTGTGGGCTTTGGCGCCATCTTTGGTAATCAATGGTCGGCACGAACATGGCCGGCGTGGTGGCACGATAGTGGGCTCACAGGTAACATTGGGTTTCTTGAGCTGTTCCCCATTCTGGTGGCCTTGAAAACATGGCCAGAAGGGTTTCGTGATCGCACTGTGGTGTTCTGGTCTGATAATATGACCGTTGTTGAATGTATCAATAATCAGGCAGCACGCTGCAAATGGATTTTGAGATTGCTGAAAGAAATTGTCCTGCTATGTATGAGACTAAACGTCCACTTTAGGGCAAGACACGTGCCTGGGGTACTGAACCAGGCGGCTGATGCACTCTCTCGTTCCCACATGCAGGCCTTCCGGGGTTTTCTGCCCTCAGCGGACTTGGTGGCGGCACCATTTCCCGAAGCTCTCTGGTCTCTCGGTGCCCCGGATTACAAAACCTTGTGGGAGAGAGTCTAGCACCCAGGACAAGGAAGGCATATGAAGGGGCGTTCCGTTCCTATTGGGAATTTTTGGGTTCAGCTAGGGGGGAGCATTGGGGGCAGGAGGAGTATGTCCTGAAATTTCTGGTATCACTACATCAGGCAGGCCGATCACTGGCAACAGCCAATAGGCACAGGGCCGCCATTGCCTTCATGGCGCAGGCTCATGGCATCCAGGACCCCACATCGTCCTTTCTCGTAAGGAAGGCTCTGCGTGGGTGGCAACGCCTTGAGGGTCGTAGAGTGGATGAGAGGCACCCGATAGGTCTAGAAAGGTTGTCCCTGTTAATGTCCGTACTCCGCTTTTCACCCTCTGAGGCGGAAGCCGGAGGTTCCTCTCTCCTATTCTTTGTCCTAATTGACTTGAGATACATTTCTAGAGCGTCACGTGCATTTTTATCGCGTCCTGAGTGACGCGTGTATTTTATCCGTTCCTGCTTTTTAAAAAGCGGATTTTATTTGCACCTTTGTTTCATACCTCCTCTACCTCCTGGGCCGCTCTCAGCTGAGTATTGACGCTGAGAGCTGGTCCCGGGGAGGCGAGGGCTGTTTGGCGGCCATCTTGAGGGTAGGCGCGACCTCGCGCTCTAGTTTCTATAAAGGGGGCTAAGACAGGGATCATCAAACGATCGCTTTTCACCCTCTGAGGCGGAAGCCGGAGGTTCCTCTCTCCTATTCTTTGTCCTAATTGACTTGAGATACATTTCTAGAGCGTCACGTGCATTTTTATCGCGTCCTGAGTGACGCGTGTATTTTATCCGTTCCTGCTTTTTTAAAAGCGGATTTTATTTGCACCTTTGTTTCATACCTCCTCTACCTCCTGGGCCGCTCTCAGCTGAGTATTGACGCTGAGAACTGGTCCCGGGGAGGCGAGGGCTGTTTGGCGGCCATCTTGAGGGTAGGCGCGACCTCGCGCTCTAGTTTCTATAAAAGAGTACTCAGCGGCTCCGCGCAGCGGACGCGGCAGCGGATGCGCCGGATGCCCGCCGGAGTCACGCCAGAGTCCAGCCCGTCTGCGCCCGTCCGCGCTGAGGATGGGCTGGACGGCTGGACCACTGGCCATTACAAGGCAGGCGCCCCTGTCCTGAAATACTCTTTAAGGGAGATGCTGCGGCTTAAGCCCGCCCCTGCCCCTTGCTCACATTGCTACAGACCTGAGGACTATTTGACATGTCCTAGCTGTGCGTGCCTTCCGATTGATGCGGATGAGCCTCTGCTCTCTCATTCCTCTGCTCCTTCGGAGCCCTGCTCTTTATCAACTCCTAAAAATCCCAGCGAGTCCTGTCTTCTTCTCAATGCTCGCTCGCTCATTAAAAATAATATTGTATTCAAGGAACTGGTCTTAGATAAAACACCTTCTTGGGTTTTTATTATGGAGACCTGGGCCAAAGACTCTTCGGGTCCTGATCTGGTAGAAGCGGTCCCTGAGGGTTACTGCCTAACTCGATTTGACAGATTAGGCCGTGTTGGCGGTGGTCTGGCTATTTTATATCAGGACAAATTTCACTGCCACACTATACCCCTTTCTGACCCCAAGGACACATTCCAGGTCCTATATTTTTCCCTCTCCGATTCTGCTAATCCAGCATTTAATGGAATCTTGGTTTACTGCCCCCCTGGCCCAAGAGCAGGATTTGGGCTGAAATTGATGCAGGTTCTGGAACCCTATTTTGGCCGACAAAATCTGACCATTCTAGGTGATTTCAATTTCCACCTTGAGCTATTGGAGGCTCACGACACTATTTCCCTGGTAGAAATAATGTCAGCCTGCGGACTCACCCAGCTGGTGAACGGTCCCACCCACCGAGCGGGGCACACGCTCGATGGCATCTTCTCTAACGACCCTAGGCTGACAGTTGCCAGCCCCTTCCATCTCTCCTGGTCGGACCATCTGGCCGTTCCCTTTAATATGATGTATCCCTCACGGGGCTATATTAGAAGGGCCTCGAGCACCATGGAAGTGCGAAGGAACCTCAAAAAGATTAGGGAAGATTCCTTCCATCCATGGACAACAAGTCTGTCCATTCCTCGGGAGGCAGATACCCCCACTGCGGTCTCTATATTTGAAAATACCATTGCTGAGGCCTTAGAGGAGCTTGCTCCTGCAAGGTCTTGCTATTCTGCTAGGAAAAGACCCTCAGCCCCCTGGTTCTCCGAACAGCTCCGGCTTCGGAGACAGGAAGTAAGAAGGCAGGAACGCTTATGGCACTCTAGTTGGGCCCCTAAGGATAGAGAAGCCCATAGGGTCCTGCTTAAAAATTACAAACTGGAAGTTATTAGGACCAAGCAGGAATACTTCACGGCACTCACTTCCTCATTGTCATCTCCTAGAGAACTTTTTAGGATTGTCGATTCTCTTACGACCCTTCAGACACCGGATCCTGTGGTTGCCTCTCAGGACCTGTGCAACAAGATAGCTGCCTTTTTTCAGTCAAAAATCGCCGACATCTATGCTGCTCTGGAGGTCCAAAAATCCCTGACCGCCGTTCCTTTGCTGCCTGCTCTCCCTGAGCCCAGTGTTGCTGAATCCTCTCAACATCAGGATTTGATTTCCTTTCCTCCCCTTTCCTGTCAGGATCTTGAAATCCTGCTTGATAAAACCAAATCTGGCTCTCCGTTGGATGTCTGCCCGCTAAAGATCCTCAAGCAGTGCAGAGAATCTCTCCTCCCTCCTCTGGTTGACATCATGAACAGAGCGATGAAGGAAGGCATTTTTCCCCAGCAGTGGAAGAATGCTGTAGTAAAACCTTTGCTTAAAAAGCCTTCTCTGGACCCCGGGGTGTTAAAGAACTTTCGCCCCATTTCACTGCTCCCGGCTCCCGCAAAGATGCTCGAAGCCCATCTAAATAAACATCTGGCTGCATTTGTGGAGAGCTCGGGCTGTTTGGATCTCTCCCAGCATGGTTTCAGGAGGGAACATAGCACCGAGTCTGCCCTCACCATAGTGCTGGATACCATCCGCACTAGAGTTGATGAGGGTCAGACCTCCCTCCTGATCCTTCTAGACCTCACAGCGGCCTTCGATACCCTGTCTCCTGTGGTGTTAACATCTTGCCTGTGGGAGATTGGGGTCCGCGGGCCTGCTCTGGGACTCCTTTCCTCTTTTCTCGACCATAGAGAACAAAGGATAATGCTGGGATCGTTTCTATCTCCATCCCTGTCTGTGCAATGTGGGGTCCCTCAAGGGTCAGCGCTCAGTCCTACCCTTTTTAATATCTATGTGACCCCCCTTGCCAGACTCATTAGATCTTTTGGGATGGAGGTAGTTTCCTACGCGGACGACACTCAGATCTTAGTCTCTCTCTCCCAGCCAGCTACGTCAACTGCCGCCAATTTTAGATCTTGCATGGAGGCAGTTGGCCAGTGGATGATCCACAATTCACTAAAACTGAACGGGGAGAAGACGGAGGTGATGGTCTTTGGAGGAAAGGAACCGATCTGGTCGGCGGAGTGGTGGCCGAGCTCGCTGGGCGTATGTCCCGAGCCCACCTTGTCAGCAAAAAACCTGGGTGTTATGATCGACCCCAACCTTAGTATGTGCCAACAGGTCAACAGGACTGTTTCGACCTGCTGGGGGATTATCCACATTCTGAGGAAAATCAGGCACTTTTTGTCACCCCAGGCAAGAAAGCAACTTGCTGTCGCTCTTTTGGGTTCGCGACTGGATTACTGCAATGCGCTGTATGCAGGGCTGAACAAGAGTCTTCTACAGCGCTTGCAGGTGGTCCAGAACGCGGCAGCGAGATTTGCTCTTGACCTACCAAAACGTGCCTCTGCCACCGAAGCCCGAAAACAACTGCACTGGCTCCCCGTCGAATACCGGATCCTTTTCAAATCCATGTGCCTGGTGTATAAAGCCTTAGCTAAACCGAGCTCTACAAGCATGGGATCCATTCTTTCTCGGCATAACCCCAGTAGGAATCTTCGCTCCAGTCACAAACTTCTCCTCTCTGTACCTCGTGTCAGAAAAGCAAGATGGGGAGGTAAGGCCTTTTCCTTCCTGGCACCTAAGTGGTGGAATGCCCTCCCTTTGGAAGTAAGATCCAGTCCCTCTCTGCAAACTTTTAGATCCGCGCTTAAGACTTACCTTTTTACACGTGCATACCCGTAGTGGTGCTCTGTATATTCTGTTTATTGATTTTGATAGGCGCCTTGATACCTTCGGGTTTAGTCTGCGCGTTATAAGTTGCATAATAAATAAATAAATAAATAAAATACTCCCTGCGACATGTTCATCTCAATCAGAGACAGTGCTGTTCCGGGCCGCTTTTGCATTAGCATTCCATGGAGCTATGCGGGTGAGCGAACTGGTAGCGAGGAATAAGCAGGATACGGGGGGAGGTCTGTGCCGAGAACACATTCAAATTAAGGGTGAGACGATGGTAGTCTCAATAGCCAGGTCCAAGACCGATCAGGGAGCGATCGGGGACTGTGTGGTAGTCCAGCGGATTCCAGGGTCTCCCATGTGCCCGGTAAAATGCGTGGAGGAGTATTTAGCGCAGAGGGCGGCATCATGGGAGGGAAGCTTGCTGAGGCACACCGACGCCACCCCACTGACTAGGTTTCAGTTCCAGTGGGTGTTAACAATGGCAATCGCGGCAGCGGGCTTGAACCCGAGCGATTTTGGGACCCATTCCTTCCGGATAGGGGCTGCTACAGAGGCTACAGCCAGGGGTCTGAGTGTTGAAAAGGTGAAACAGTTGGGGCGTTGGTCCTCGAATTGTTATAAGAGGTATGTGCGGTTGCACATGTTGTGAAGCTAATGTCATGCACTCACGCTTCTTGTTTTCTGTTTGGTTTACAGTTTCGCGAGCAGGCTTTGCGGGGCGGACTGTGCAGTTGACCCGACACCTGGGGACCAGCGGTCAAAGATCACCAGCTGAGGGAAGAGTGGTGTGGGTCGTTGGCCACTCATACGTGAGGCGAGCCGCGGACGTATTCAAAGCAGGTGACATGATTCACGTGGCTGGGGAATACGGGTGCAGGGTGACCTTCCACGGAAGGGGCGGACTCTGTATTGACCAGTTTCAAACTTTTATGGAGGGACTGCTAGGGCGGACGAGGTCACCGCCGTCTGTAATCATAGTACATCTTGGGGGCAATGATTTGGTAACCATTGGTCGACGAGTACTTCTCGAGTTAATTTTATCCACAGTGAGTTGGTTGGCGAGAAGGGTTCTGGGGTGCACGATTGCATGGTCACACATGATTCCTAGAAGGGTGTGGCGGGGGGCCCTCTCTGTGTCAGCTTTGAATCAGTCGGTAAAGAAAGTTAATAACAAACTTAGTAGGTTGTTTCGTTCAGGCCAGTTGCACTGTATTCCACATGGATGTATCCGGGGGGACCATATGTATCTTGAAGATGGGGTCCATTTGTCCCGGGAGGGGAATGTCTTACTCATAGGAGACTTCTTAGCTTGGTTAAAGAGTTTGTGTAGCCATGACCTTTAGTAGGAGTTTGTGGGGGGTCCGGATAGCCGGTCAACTATCCGGCCTGTGGCGGTAAGGTCATGATCGGTGAGCAGTAATTGGAAGATCCGTAGAGGTGGGGCGCCACCCATTATGGATGGGAGCGCCTGGGGGGAGGCGGCCATTGGCCCCTCACACGGGGAGGCGGTACCCCTCTAAGGATGGGGCCGCCGAAGGGGAAGGCGGTCATAGGCCCCTCCCTGGGCAGGAGGGGCTACGGGCCCCTCCTGGGAATTTCCCGGGGCCAGGAAATCCGCGACGGCGGATGTGGTAAGCAGTGTGGGGTGGGAGGGGGGTCTACGCTACCTTCTAGACACCTCACACGAGTCCTCGGATGACCACTAAGATGGCGTCGAGTAAATATGGGGCCCCCATTAAGACAAGGGAAATTGGAAGTTGGCACAGAGGTACAGTACTCTCTGCGCCCGCCCCTCACAAGTAAGGGGGGGAGTTCTGGTATTAGGGATCTGACACCGGTTACGGCCTTGCCGTTGGCCCGTAATGTTAGAATGTACAATTTAATTTTGAGTATATGCATTTGCAGGATGTTTGGAATCGGCTAGGAGAACCTTTGTATTAGAGCTGTGTTAAGGTTAGCCAATAAACATCGTAATGTGAAAATGAAATTGTACATGATATGAAACTGTTATTTTAATGTTTTAATTTTGTTTCATATTTTAATAAATACGGCCGGGAGGGTAACTCCCTCCCGCCTTCCAAAAGTCAAGAACTGTGTCCGTCTTCCCATCATTGGGGATTGTGTTGGGAGGGGGTGACGGGTATCCCGGCTATATCATATCTCTCATACAGCGTTATCAATGCCTTAGCGTCGTACGCCATCTCGGTGCTGTACCCGTTTTTAGCCTTGGTAGGCTAAGTGAATAGGGTATCTGGAGTTTGACGTTATTGTGCCCCAGTGGGCATGAAGTCATTATGTTTGATTAGACTTAATCGTCATTATAAAGTTTTAGCCCTAGTGGGCTCAGGCCATTTCCCGCGGCAATCTCAGTCAACATACTTCATGCGTCGTGGTTCAAACACTCCCTTGGGTGTGATAATGAGAAGGTGGACAACACCAGTTGTTTGAACCAAGTTGCTGGCCTGGACGTCGTTCTTTGAGCAAGGTTTGAGCGATTTTGTTGGAATATATATATACATATATATATATACATACATACATATATACATACATACATATATATTTTTTTTCCAAGCACGGTTTCGTTCACCGCCGTAGCTCCACTTTTCTCCGGGTGCCAAAAAGCCAGCGCTGGTGAGACGCTTCGATACTGCTACACGTTCCTACTTTCATCCATGAGTTCGGAATAAAATGGCTGGCACGCTGGTATCCAAATTCAAGATTTATTACACCAAACCCCCCTCACCCCAACAGACGCGTTTCGCCTTTGCAGGCTTCGTCAGTGTTACGTTTGTGCCAAATACATGTCGCCATTTTAAGTCATTAGCCAGTTGAACATTGTCATAGAAATCGAAAAAGGCTACTAGCAAACAAAAAGATGGGAGCCATCTTGTAATGTGCAAATTGCATTGTAATTCGTGACTATCAATGGTGACTAAAGGTAAAGTGCATAGTGCTAATTAAAAACATGTAACGTAAATCAATTCTTTAACAGTTCTTGAACACAGTAAAATTCATAAGTGCATACAATTCTGTTATTCATTGAATTTATGTGAAATTCCTATTACCAGTGTCTATTGTAGACTTTATACCAATAAAGTGCAGAATTGTTAGGTAAAATAGTTTCCTATTCAGCACGGTGATAGTTATTTAGCCCTGAATGGGCAATTGCATTAGCAGCACAAGCAATGTATCGCAGCTTGCAGGGGCAGGTCAGACAGTAGATGGTATACTCTGAGTTGCAATTGAGCAACTGTTTTATTTTTATATTGGGTTTCTTTTCACCTGTGCGGTTGGGGTACTCTGACATTTTACTACTGAATCTGCATGCCTTGCATTTTAGACAAGGAAAAAAGCCAGTTGATTTGGATAGTTTGATGGGTTGGGTCGTTGTTCTGAAATGGCTGCGGACCAGATGGTCTGCCAGAGATGGACATCTTTTGTATGTAATTAATGGTCTCTGTGGCAGATTCTTTTTTAGGATTTTATCAGCGGTGAGTATATGCCAGTGCTTCTTGAAAATGTTAACAATTTCTCCTGATTTGGTATTGAACTCCGTAATCATTCTGACCTCATCAGGTACAAAAGATGTCCATCTCTGGCAAACCATCTGGTCCGCAGCCATTTCAGAACAACGACCCAACCCATCAAACTATCCAAATCAACTGGCTTTTTTCCTTGTCTAAAATGCAAGGCATGCAGATTCAGTAGTAAAATGTCAGAGTACCCCAACCGCACAGGTGAAAAGAAACCCAATATAAAAATCAAACAGTTGCTCAATTGCAACTCAGAGTATACCATCTACTGTCTGACCTGCCCCTGCAAGCTGCGATACATTGGCAGCACTATAAAACCTGCTAAACTAAGAATCCTAGAGCACATGCGGGCAATTACCAATAGGGATAAAACATACCCTGTTGCCTGCCATTTTGCCGAACACCACCAAAGTGACTGGGAGAAACGTAGTTATTATTATATTGACCAGGCACCCAAATTAGAGCGGGGTGGAGACAGAGACAAGTCCCTACGCATCCTGGAGTCAAAGCATATCATCAGTCTTAAAACCATGACTCCGTGGGGACTGAACAATAATGAAGAACTATGGGTTCACCTTTGAGACATATATAGAAACTGACACATATAACAACAGGACTTAATATTAGTTAAGATCACTTCAGAATAATAAGTCCATTCTTCTACTGATCTATATGTCATTACTAGTTTGCTTGTGCTGCTAATGCAATTGCCCATTCAGGGCTAAATAACTATCACCGTGCTGAATAGGAAACTATTTTTCCTAACAATTCTGCACTTTATTGGTATAAAGTCTACAATAGACACTGGTAATAGGAATTTCACATAAATTCAATGAATAACAGAATTGTATGCACTTATGAATTTTACTGTGTTCAAGAACTGTTAAAGAATTGATTTACGTTACATGTTTTTAATTAGCACTATGCACTTTACCTTTAGTCACCATTGATAGTCACGAATTACAATGCAATTTGCACATTACAAGATGGCTCCCATCTTTTTGTTTGCTAGTAGCCTTTTTCGATTTCTATGACAATGTTCAACTGGCTAATGACTTAAAATGGCGACATGTATTTGGCTCAAACGTAACACTGACGAAGCCTGCAAAGGCGAAACGCGTCTGTTGGGGTGAGGGGGGTTTGGTGTAATAAATCTTGAATTTGGATGCCAGCGTGCCAGCCATTTTATTCCGAACTCGTGGATGAAAGTAGGAACGTGTAGCAACGCGTTTTCCCCATGTTAATTTCCATAGAACAGTCGACCTCACTTTTAGCCCGAACGGCTGAATGGATTTACATCAAATTTGGCAAAATTGTAGGAACTGGTAGCCCGATGTGCCTTTGCTATGTCTCAAGATATGTGCTCCAGTATTTTTTGAGTAATTTAGGTTCAAAAAAATATATATATCTATGATAGCGCCCGGTACGCGCACCAGGGAGCGCACCGGGCACGCCACGCGACTTGCGCGCAGAAAGCTGATTGGTTCTTGGTTGTCTGTAAACATTCGAAACAGTCCAGAGCGGCCGCCATCTTGTGTCTCGGTAGGATGGAGACACAAGAGGTGGCCAAAACAAAGGGGGAATTGACAATAAGGGGGCAGAGTAGACCCTCCCTGACCCCCTAGGTTTGATGTGGGGGCTTTAAAAGGGCCCCGCGGGGCAAAAAAAAAATATATATTTTTTTCGATTTTTGCGGGGGAGCGCCCGGTAAGCGCACCGGGGAGCGCACCGGGAAGCACACAACAGAGAAAAAAGAATGGCAGAGTTTAAACATTTTTGGCAATATTTGATAAATGGGAGGTCGTTCTGAAAAGAACTTTTTTTTATTCTTTTTGTTGTTTTATATTTTTTTTATTATTTTTCTGAACATTTTTTTATTTTTTTGTATTTTTTGAACAATTTTATATTTTTTTTGTTTTTTGGGGGGAACAACGAAAAACAGGCATTAGAAAGGGCTCAACAGGGGCAAAAAAAAAAATTACTTCTTGGGGCGTTTAGAGCACTTGTGGTTTTCAAATGCTCTATTAATTAAAATGATACTCATCTCCCCATCACAAATTAGTGCACCACAATAAATGCACACTGGCTTCATGTGCGAAAAATTGTTTTGAATATTTGGGACCGTCTCCCTCGCTTCTGGTCCCGATAGAGTTTCCTGTGACGATGTACTGGCCACAGGAGTTGGTGGGTTATCCTGGAGGTGACGCACCTCAGCAACGCTATAATTGATTGGATGCCACCTCTCCATGTGGCGTTGCATAGTATAGTTTCCAAAACTATACTTTTTGTCTGTGCCTCGGGACAGAACTGCATTGCTTTCTGCTTAATTCAGAGACTCTGTCCCTCACCACCCCTTGTTGTAAATATTTTTGTCCACCCTAAGCGTGGAAGGGTATTCTCAGATGTGAGACCCTTGCTCATTGCACCATCAGGATTCAAGCAAACCGGGCCGAAGACGGCTGTAATGCCAGAAACCGGTCCCCGGGAGCTTGTTTCCTTCCCAGTGTAAGAATTGGCTTTTGTAGTTTGGTTTGCCCTGTTCCCATCATGCACTGGGACAGGAACAGACTAATTTGCATACAGCCAGGTTCTGAAACTGGGATGGTGCAGTGAGCTAAATAACGGTGTTGGATCTAGCCCTGATCTCTTGACTGGGTGAGAGCTTTCTGCTTAATTCAGAGACTCTGTCCCTCACCACCCCTTGTTGTAAATATTTTTGTCCACCCTAAGCGTGGAAGGGTATTCTCAGATGTGAGACCCTTGCTCATTGCACCATCAGGATTCAAGCAAACCGGGCCGAAGACGGCTGTAATGCCAGAAACCGGTCCCCGGGAGCTTGTTTCCTTCCCAGTGTAAGAATTGGCTTTTGTAGTTTGGTTTGCCCTGTTCCCATCATGCACTGGGACAGGAACAGACTAATTTGCATACAGCCAGGTTCTGAAACTGGGATGGTGCAGTGAGCTAAAAAACGGTGTTGGATCTAGCCCTGATCTCTTGACTGGGTGAGAGCTTTCTGCTTAATTCAGAGACTCTGTCCCTCACCACCCCTTGTTGTAAATATTTTTGTCCACCCTAAGCGTGGAAGGGTATTCTCAGATGTGAGACCCTTGCTCATTGCACCATCAGGATTCAAGCAAACCGGGCTGAAGACGGCTGTAATGCCAGAAACCGGTCCCCGGGAGCTTGTTTCCTTCCCAGTGTAAGAATTGGCTTTTGTAGTTTGGTTTGCCCTGTTCCCATCATGCACTGGGACAGGAACAGACTAATTTGCATACAGCCAGGTTCTGAAACTGGGATGGTGCAGTGAGCTAAATAACGGTGTTGGATCTAGCCCTGATCTCTTGACTGGGTGAGAGCTTTCTGCTTAATTCAGAGACTCTGTCCCTCACCACCCCTTGTTGTAAATATTTTTGTCCACCCTAAGCGTGGAAGGGTATTCTCAGATGTGAGACCCTTGCTCATTGCACCATCAGGATTCAAGCAAACCGGGCCGAAGACGGCTGTAATGCCAGAAACCGGTCCCCGGGGAGCTTGTTTCCTTCCCAGTGTAAGAATTGGCTTTTGTAGTTTGGTTTGCCCTGTTCCCATCATGCACTGGGACAGGAACAGACTAATTTGCATACAGCCAGGTTCTGAAACTGGGATGGTGCAGTGAGCTAAAAAACGGTGTTGGATCTAGCCCTGATCTCTTGACTGGGTGAGAGCTTTCTGCTTAATTCAGAGACTCTGTCCCTCACCACCCCTTGTTGTAAATATTTTTGTCCACCCTAAGCGTGGAAGGGTATTCTCAGATGTGAGACCCTTGCTCATTGCACCATCAGGATTCAAGCAAACCGGGCCGAAGACGGCTGTAATGCCAGAAACCGGTCCCCGGGAGCTTGTTTCCTTCCCAGTGTAAGAATTGGCTTTTGTAGTTTGGTTTGCCCTGTTCCCATCATGCACTGGGACAGGAACAGACTAATTTGCATACAGCCAGGTTCTGAAACTGGGATGGTGCAGTGAGCTAAATAACGGTGTTGGATCTAGCCCTGATCTCTTGACTGGGTGAGAGCTTTCTGCTTAATTCAGAGACTCTGTCCCTCACCACCCCTTGTTGTAAATATTTTTGTCCACCCTAAGCGTGGAAGGGTATTCTCAGATGTGAGACCCTTGCTCATTGCACCATCAGGATTCAAGCAAACCGGGCCGAAGACGGCTGTAATGCCAGAAACCTGTCCCCGGGAGCTTGTTTCCTTCCCAGTGTAAGAATTGGCTTTTGTAGTTTGGTTTGCCCTGTTCCCATCATGCACTGGGACAGGAACAGACTAATTTGCATACAGCCAGGTTCTGAAACTGGGATGGTGCAGTGAGCTAAAAAACGGTGTTGGATCTAGCCCTGATCTCTTGACTGGGTGAGAGCTTTCTGCTTAATTCAGAGACTCTGTCCCTCACCACCCCTTGTTGTAAATATTTTTGTCCACCCTAAGCGTGGAAGGGTATTCTCAGATGTGAGACCCTTGCTCATTGCACCATCAGGATTCAAGCAAACCGGGCCGAAGACGGCTGTAATGCCAGAAACCGGTCCCCGGGAGCTTGTTTCCTTCCCAGTGTAAGAATTGGCTTTTGTAGTTTGGTTTGCCCTGTTCCCATCATGCACTGGGACAGGAACAGACTAATTTGCATACAGCCAGGTTCTGAAACTGGGATGGTGCAGTGGGCTAAATAACGGTGTTGGATCTAGCCCTGATCTCTTGACTGGGTGAGAGCTTTCTGCTTAATTCAGAGACTCTGTCCCTCACCACCCCTTGTTGTAAATATTTTTGTCCACCCTAAGCGTGGAAGGGTATTCTCAGATGTGAGACCCTTGCTCATTGCACCATCAGGATTCAAGCAAACCGGGCCGAAGACGGCTGTAATGCCAGAAACCGGTCCCCGGGAGCTTGTTTCCTTCCCAGTGTAAGAATTGGCTTTTGTAGTTTGGTTTGCCCTGTTCCCATCATGCACTGGGACAGGAACAGACTAATTTGCATACAGCCAGGTTCTGAAACTGGGATGGTGCAGTGAGCTAAAAAACGGTGTTGGATCTAGCCCTGATCTCTTGACTGGGTGAGAGCTTTCTGCTTAATTCAGAGACTCTGTCCCTCACCACCCCTTGTTGTAAATATTTTTGTCCACCCTAAGCGTGGAAGGGTATTCTCAGATGTGAGACCCTTGCTCATTGCACCATCAGGATTCAAGCAAACCGGGCCGAAGACGGCTGTAATGCCAGAAACCGGTCCCCGGGAGCTTGTTTCCTTCCCAGTGTAAGAATTGGCTTTTGTAGTTTGGTTTGCCCTGTTCCCATCATGCACTGGGACAGGAACAGACTAATTTGCATACAGCCAGGTTCTGAAACTGGGATGGTGCAGTGAGCTAAAAAACGGTGTTGGATCTAGCCCTGATCTCTTGACTGGGTGAGAGCTTTCTGCTTAATTCAGAGACTCTGTCCCTCACCACCCCTTGTTGTAAATAGCATTGCAAATGAGGCATGTCACCAGCCGGGCATTGACCTTTTTTTGCCCTCGAGGGTAAGAAAAAAATTTGCCATATAAAGTGGTCTAAGCGGTGGGATTGCTGGGGCTCTTCACGCAAGAACTGCCTCGGCTCTACCTCCTCTTCCTCTTCTTCTTCCTCTTCCTCTGGGTTTGGAAGGAACTGTGCAGGTGGTCCTTCCTTCCTAGGTGGTTGTGGTGGTGGTGGGGGTCCACCGGCTGCAGCTACTACAGATGCCATGACTGAACAAGCAGAAACAGGTCTTCCTCTCACAAAGATGAAAGTCAGAGTGAGGAAAAAAGGTGGGGGCTTTCATCATTTGGGAAAAAAAATGTTCTAAACCAATGACCCGATGCGCTTACGTTACGTGCTCCGGCGCGCTCACGTTACGCGCTCCGCGACGTGCCGCGGAGCGCTTCCGGGTGCGTTTACGCAGCGCGTCATAAGACGCATCACGCGGCTACGCGATACGCCACGCTTACGCGACGCGTCACGATGTTGTTTTCGATCGCCACATTGGCCCTAACGGGACGCTTCCCGGTTCGCGCACCGGGGCACTTCAAAATAGTAAGCTTTCTGGGGCGCGCACCGGAAGCGCTCCAAGACAAAAAAAAAATTTCAAAACATTTCAAAAATATTTATTTTAAAAAAATGAAAAATTGTAAGGACTGATAGCTATGTCTCAAGATATATGCTCCAGTTGTTTTTAAGAAAATTAACTTAAAAAAAATATATATTGGCCTATATTTGGGCTTTATATATGTTAGAGCCCAAATGTAGCACAAATGTAGCCCAATGTAGCCCAAAGTAGCCCAAAGATGGCCACCAGGGTCAAAAAAATAAAAATGTAGCCCAAATATCAGCCAGATGTGGCACAACTATAGCCCAATGATAGTATTTACCAGAGTGTTCTAAAGAACAACTAAAGTGGTAACAGTCTTACTTATAAAGTGAGACTTTTAGTTAGGAATTATCATTAAAAAAACCTATGAAGCAAGCTCGACATCGTGATGGCCGCACGGTAGCTCGGCTCCGCCGGCCTCCCTGCCCAAACTCATCTATCCTGCCGCCCATCCTGCCCAGAAACGATAACATTTTACAGATGAAGGTCTGCTGACACTTACCACCCTCCCTGGTGGTTCCGGCGTTTGGTGGTTCCGCAGCAGCGTCCTCTCGGGAAGTGCGGCCTCCGTGGGGTGGAGACCGGGGCCTTGCCTTCAGCGAGTGGCCGGCGAGACGTTGCCGGTGGCGGCCACGGGTGGAGGATGGAGGCCGGCCGGAGGAAGCCGTTGTGCGAAAGGGCCGGAGGCAACTGAACGCGCCTGGGACTACCGTCCGGTGTTCCAGAGGTGAGGTGCGGCAAGTTTTGTGCGGGGGACACCGTGTTGGTGGCTCCCCCCTTTGTTGCCTTGCCCGGCCATTCCGAAACCCATCGCTCGGTGGCAGAGAGTTGCTCCAGCGGAGCGGTGGCGCCGGCGGATCCCTCCTCTTTTGGTGGTTCTCATTTCTGCATCGAGGGTGCTGTCTTGGTGCCTGAGGGGGATCCCGCGGGGGCCCTGCCTGTGAGCCTGCCCCAGGAGTTTATTCCGAAGGGACGGCGCTGAACGCTCAAAATGGCGGCTGAGGCCGTATGCCGTGGAACGCCCCGGGATGTCGATGCCGTACCTCTGCTCTGTCCTGGGGCCTGCACTGGAGGGCACGAACCCACGATTGGCGACGTCCTACGAGCGCTGCAGAATTGGCAAGTGACCTTGGCCCGAGAATCCTGTTTGCAAGACACTGTGGTGCCCGCCATTACTCCCAGGCCGTACCTCAGAGACGCGGATGTGCCCGAGGTGGTTGCTGTTTGTTCCCCGCATTTTGGTGGGGGAAGCGATGTCTTGGTCTGCAGGCGGAAAGAGTTGCTGGAGATCTTTGACATGGGTGTATATGACTGCCGTGCACAATTTTTGTATTATCATCGGCGGATGAGATCTCATGGGTTGCTTCCATTGGCTATTCAGCGGCTGTTCCACGGCCCTTTATCACCGCTTTGTTTTATGCCCGCTACTTCGAAATACGTCGTGGCGATAGCTAAGAAAGGACTGGGGTGAGCCTGGTTCTTAATCCGGAGGACTGCTGCTCGGAGCACGGAGTTCTGGACTGTCTCAAATTGTGATAATTTGTCAAATCGTTAACATGTATGGCTACCTGGAAACTTGCTAGTTTCGTTTTAGGCTGCACTAATTGTTTGTATGGGCGGGCTGTGGGGGCCGTGCGCCCTGTTACATGGTATCTTCCCCCCTGGTTTTCCTTTTTTCCCCTTTTTATCTGTCCTTTTCCATTTTCCCTATATTATCTTATTCTATATTTCGGGTTCATGTTTAGGGCGACAGGCACGCTGCCGGGGGGGTAGGCCATAGCCTTCTGCAGGGGTGCAGGGTGGGGTGGGTGGGAGGGGGTCTATTAGATAGTTATTTGTTTCTATGGCTCTTTTGTGTCCTTTTCTTGGGTCTCCATGTCTGTGCGTGATTCCCGCGGGGTGGGTGACTGGGGGGGGAGGATTGGGTATTCCTACATAATAAGGTACTTTCAGGTCCTGCTTATCCTGACCTAACCGCCCCGCCGCTAAGAATGTTTGCTGTCTGGATTGTTGATCGCCAGTATCGCCGTGGGGCGGGTACAGTAACTTCGAGTCCCCCTTTTCCTTTCTTCTAGTTCCCTTTGATTTCTTTTACTTTTTGGGTTGGGTTGTATAGTGATTGCAATTTTATCCGTCTCTCTGATGGTTTTTACTGTGATGAGAGTGATGTTCTGTTTGTCCTTGGACACATGAGGTTACGGATGGACGCCACTGAAGAATACTTGCAAGGGCATCTACGGCCTGCATGCTTTGGACTTTTCTGATGACAGACTTACGGATTTCCTATTGAAATGTTGTTGGTATTGTTCCCTGCCATGTGCGCCAGGACGCCTTTTATACAACCGATCCTTTAATCTCTTAATATAAAAATTAACCTTCTCTGATCCTGTGCTGAGTGGTTCCATTCAGTTAGCATTGCGGACTCGCAGCATTGTGTAGTATTGTGTAACCACTCCGTAATTTTTATTGATGTTGGTGCTTTCCAGCTTGTTCTGTGGCCGGCCTCTGGGTTGTAGGCCAGTATTTGTATGCAACCATCTACACAAATAAAGGTTTTCAAAAAAAAAAAAAAAACTATGAAATTCACTGAAAAAAACATAGGTTTCACACTGGTTATAGTTAGGAATTAGCATTTAAAAAAACCTATTAAATTCACTGAACAAACCATAGGTTTCACACCAGTTATAGTTAGGAATTAGAATTCAAAAAACCTATTAAATTCAATGAAAAAACTATAGGTTTCACACCAGTTATAGTTAGGAATTAGAATTTAAAAAACCTATTAAATTCACTGAAAAAACTATAGGTTTCACACCAGTTATAGTTACCTGGAAATTTTACTGGCATAAAACCATTGAAATTCCAACGTTATAGTTAGTTGGACTCACTATAACTTGCGTGTGAAATGCACTGCTGATGACATCACATATTACATCACTCATGACATGGTCAGTGACATCACTCATGACATCACATACAAATAGTGAGTCAGTCATTGATGCATCTGTGTGCTAAGTAACACCCCCACCAAATCATACAGACATTTATACTGATACAAAAAAAAATCTAATAAGCCATAGAAACACACATGTTGCTACTCACCAACCCATGTACCCACTTATACACAAAGTGAAATACTGATACAAACATTTAAATATTGAAACAATACTCGCTAATATATGTATTCACTATGATACACTTAATAAGCCAGTTAACCAATCATTTTTTTTTTAAAAAACATCCATTTAGACACTTATTTAAACATTTATTCTTCCATTGACCTTTACATATACATATATAAAACAGAAAGGCACACATTCACTGGATGGTGTCATCAGTGATGTCATGAGTGATGCCACTGACCATGTCATGAGTGATGTAATATGTGATGTCATCAGCAGTGCATTTCACGCACAAGTTATAGTGAGTCCAACTAACTATAACATTGGAATTTCAATGGTTTTATGCCAGTAAAATTTCCAGGTAACTATAACTGGTGTGAAACCTATGGTTGTTTCAGTGAATATATATATATATATATATATATATATATATATATATATATATATATATATATATATATATATATATATATATATATATATATATATATATATATATATATATATATATATATATATATATATATATATAGATATATATATACACTTACATGTATTCATATATATGTGTTACACGAAATATGCATTATTTTGTACATTTTATGATGTGAGACATTTACACATACTTATGTCCTCTCAACTTTTGGTTTATTTTCGCAATTTAATGTACTTGATCTTTGGTTTTGGGTGTCACACCATAGCATCACTGGCACATTAGAGCATAGCCGAGTCTGTCTTCCTTTCCCTTTAGCCAAAATTCCTGTGTATACCGGCATTCAGCATCTGTGTCACGGTCCAACGGCTCCCCCGGATCGAAAGATGCTATATGGGTTCCACCTCCAGCTTTCTCCGTGCTCTGGGAATAAATACCACCGAGCACGATAGTAAGCAGGCGAGGGATAAAAGGTCCGGGACTGGAAACGAGGGTAGACAAGGTTTCTGTAAAGACACAAAGAACACACAGTAAGAAGAGAACCCTATTCTATCTGTTCCTCACTAGATCTCTCTCTGCTGACCTCTTTCCTACCTGATGCTTCTCAGGACCTCTCCCTTCTATATACGAGATACTTTCTCTCAACACCCGGATACTTTTCTGGAAAATACAAGAACACACACACAGGGTTACATTCACTTCCCTCCCGCAACACTGACTATGTATCTTGGCGTGGTGTTCCCATACATACCCGATGTTTTCCAGTCCCTTACTGTAAAAGGTTCAACTTTGGCGCAAATGTTATCGATAACAAAGCCACAAAGTTCAATAGGAAACAAGGATTTTAAAAGTTGGACTGTTCTGGTTTGATACTAAGTATCTTCTTCACCAGCTAATACGGATTGAATTTCTTGAACCACACCCCATCAGTTTTGCGGCTCTTACCAGTCACTGGATATGAAGAAGAAAATAAATGTCCTTCCGAACATACCATGGCACACCGACCATGAGAGGGGGAAATCCTGCGTCTCTCACGTCGGACGAACACGATCGGTTTCCAAAAACAGATCAACCCGCTTGTGTCACTCGAGAGGGTGCAAATCCAGCGTCTCTCACGAGAACCCAAAAATCCCACCACCAGTGAACAAACAATATTCAAAAAGTGCCGCACTCGAGAGGGGGAAATCTGGCGTCTCTCCGAATGCCAAAAGAAACGTGTTCTAAAAAAGTTCCCGAAAAATCACGAGAGGGTGCAATCCTGCGTCTCTCGGTTCGGGTAGATTCGATTTCCAAGGATAAGTAACCCGGCAGCCGCGGGTTACGGAAAGCACACTTTAGAGCTCTAGTAATCCAGAAGACAGTCCCAGAAGCTTCCAATCTCTGATCTCCGAAAAGACAAAATTATGTGCACCGCACTCCTGTTCTCACGGAGTTTTATGATCTCATTCCGAATCGATGCTCGCTGAGCTTTCTGGGAGTTGTAGTTTGACTGTCACTGGGTAGGCACAGGTCGGATCCTGACAGTATGCCCCCCTCCACCGTGCCTTCTAGCGCCCGGCTTCCCTGGGTGTCTGCGATAGAATTCTCGAACGGCCCTAGGAGCATGAACCGCTGTACACGGTTCCCAGGAATCATCTTCAGGCTGGTATCCTTTCCACGAAATGAGAAACCACAGGGTACCCTGGCGGAATCTCGAGTCCAGAATCCTCCGGACCTCGTACTCCAACTGGTCATCCCTCAGAATAGGAGGAGCCGCTGACATTTTTGCCCTCCCTGCTGGCTTCAACAAGCTACAATGGAATACTGGATGTATCCTCAAGTGCACCGGTAGTTTCAGTTTGTATGCCACTGGATTGATCTTCCGAAGTATGGTATAGGGCCCAATAAAACGAGGATGAAACACGCTGTGATAGCGGAATCGGATATTCTTAGTTGAGAGCCATACTCTGTCACCGGCCTTGTACTCTGGCCCATCCTGTCGATGTTTGTCCGCCCACGCCTTGTAAGTTGTTTTCGATTGATTCAAGGTCTTTCGAATGACTTTGTGGATTTTTGTCAATTCCTCCACATGCGCTGCCACAGAGGGATGATTCTGCACTTCACCCGGTATTACTATGGGCAAGGTCTTTGCATGAAACCCGTTGTTAGCCCTGAATGGTGTTTCCTTGATGGAGCTATGCCAGGAGTTATTATAGGACAGTTCCGCCAGCCACAACATAGAGACCCATGATTTTTCCGCCTCTTTTGCATAACACCTCAGATATTTCTTGAGCGTTTGATTCATCCTCTCAGTTTGTCCATCCGATTGAGGATGGAAGCTGGTGGACAAGGCATCCTCAACGTGTAGGGCTTTGCACCACATGTGCCAAAATTGGGCGATGAACTGGGGTCCCCTGTCAGATACGATGACTCGAGGAATACCATGCAGACGCACCACTTGGGTCAACAGCAGATGTGCAGTTTGTTTGGCCGTTGGAAGATTGTGGCACGGTATGAAATGCACCATTTTTGTAAGGCTATCCACTACCACTAAAATGGCGCTGCAGTTTTGATCTTTTGGCAGCCCCACTATGAAGTCTACACTAATGGTATGCCAGGGATGGGAAGGTGTTGGAAGTGGCATGAGTTTCCCTTTCGACCTACACTGCTCCCCCTTGGCCCTTGCACACACCTCACACTGTCCTACCCAGTTCTCCACATCTTTACCCATCCCCTCCCACCAAAAATGGCGTTGTACCAGGAGAAGAGTCTTCTTAATCCCTGAATGTCCTGCCACTACTGCATTGTGACACCAATTAAAGGCTTGTAACCTGAGGGAATGCGTGGGTAGATATAACTTTCCATTACATAAGGGCACCCCATGTGTCAAGGCTCGGTTGGGATTCTGATTCGCCCAAGTGGACCACTGTATTGGATTTTTCTGCTTCACCACTTGAGACACAAACTGCTCTACTGCATTCGCACACAACACTTTCTCAGAGGGTATGATGGCCTGTGCTTTTTGTATCGATGTTTCCTTTTCTGTCTGTCTTGACAGTGAGTCAGCCTTCTTATTGTCCGCCCCGGGACGGAACGTGACCACAAAGTCAAAACCCGCAAAAAACAACATCCATCTCATCTGCCTCTGTGATAAATGGCGAGCTGTTTTCATGTAGACCAAATTCCGGTGATCCGAATACACCGTGATGGAATGTCTCGCACCCCACAAATAATGCCTCCACTCCATGAAGGCCTTCTTTATGGCGAACAATTCCTTCTCCGCCACGGTATAATTGGCTTCAGCGGAGGATAGCTTTTTTGATAAAAAAGCCACCGGGTGCAATTGTCCAGTGTTCTTGTCCCTTTGCGAGAGGATAGCTCCGACCGCGGCATCCGAGGCATCCGCCTCTACCACAAACGGAACATCCATTTGGGGATGTTTCAATATGGGAGACGTACTGAACGCAGTCTTCAACTTGTTGAAGGCCACGTCCGCCTCGGTCGTCCATTCAAATGAAGTCCCCTTTCTTAGCAATCGAGTTATCGGAGCAGCCACTGCTGAGAATTGTGCTATGAATCTTCGGTAATAGTTTGAAAAACCTAAGAAACATTGCACCTCCTTCACACTCTTGGGAGTTGGCCACTGCTGAACTGCCTCCACCTTGCGATCTGCCATGCGGAAACCCAAGGGGCTCAATATGACTCCCAAAAACTCCACCTCATCTACTCCGAACTCGCACTTGCTAAGTTTGCAGTACAAACTGTTGTCCAGTAGCCTCTTCAGAACCAAAATGACGTGACTAGCATGTTGAGGAATAGACCTAGAATACACCAAGATGTCGTCGATGTATACGATGACAAACTGGTCTATATAATCCTTCAACACGTCATTTAAAAAGTACTGGAACGCCGCAGGGGCATTGCAAAGACCGAACGGCATTACTAGGTACTCGAATAACCCGTATCGAGTCTTGAAGGCCGTTTTCCACTCATCCCCACTGCGGATCCTCACCAGATGGTACGCACCCCGGAGGTCCAACCGAGTGTAAATGTTGGCCTCCCTTACTTGGTTCAACAGTACAGGGATGAGTGGCAACGGATAACGATTCTTAACTGTCTGCCTATTCAACAGGCAATAATCAATACAGGTACGCAACTCCCCGTTGGCTTTGGCTATGAAAAACAGAGGTGAGGCCGCCGGGGACCGCGAGGGACGAATAAACCCCATGGCACAAAACTCTCTCAAATACTCCTGCAGGTGTTTAGTTTCAGGCTCTGAAAGGGCGTATACTCTACATGAGGGTATTGCTGCGCCGTCCACCAGATCAATACGACAGTCGTATTCACGGTGAGGTGGTAATGACGCAGCCTTGATTTCACTGAACACCTCACTATACTCTTTGTACTCCGATGGGAGGCTAACATCTTTTTCAACAGCTGTCGCTACTTGGTACCCCTGTGCTAGAGCAAGTAGATGATGGACCTTTTCCTTCATGCATGTAGTTTGGCATTCTGCCGACTGAAAGCTGATGGTTTTCCGTCTCCAATCCATAGTAGGATTGTGCAGACCTAACCACGGCATGCCCAGGATAACCTCATATTGAGGTGCTTCGATGATATTCAGCACTATAGTTTCTACATGTTCCATAGGGTCTCCCGGGAGATGCAGCTCCACTTCCTCAGTGTGTTCTATTATAGGGCCGGACTTCAACGGAGTGCCATCTACTGCCAGCACTCTTTCTGGTTTAGGCATCGCCACCCTCACCAACCCCAAACGTGCTACCAACCCTTCATCTATGAAGTTTCCCGTGGCTCCAGAGTCCACCATACTATGTACTGGATGTAACTTTCCTCGCACTTGCAACAACATAGACAGCACGATGTGTGCTTCCGTTGTCGTGGCAGAACCCCCCGCAAGCGACGGCAACCGCCACCCTTGTTCCTCGGGTTTTTCCTCCAACAACATGGATGCACTCTCTGAGTCCCCCCTGGCAGCTGGAACAGCCTGAGTCCTTCCCATCGAATACGGACGGCCTTTCTTGGGCTTTACCGTACAATCTTTTACATAATGGCCCTTTTTTCCGCAATACATGCAGAGACCCAAGGTACGGCGGCTTTCCCTTTCTGCCCTCGATAAAGGAGCCCTAACAGCCCCCAGTTCCATAGGCTTGACTCCACCCCCCTTCTCCGGGGGTATCCCACCTTCAACTTTCTTCTGACCCCCAAGAGGTTGATACCCTCGTCTCCGTTCACCCGCACGATCTGCTCGACGATGGTCAAGTCTCAGTGTCAGATTGATAAGATCGGTACAATTAACAGGCTGAGGATCGATCTGCGCCAGAACATCCTTCAATTCGTCTGAAAGACCATGATAATATAAGGCCATTCTCTTCTCCTCTGGCCAGGCTGTTTCTGCAATCAGACGGTTGAAGGCGGTCATGTATGTAATTAAGTCATTACGACCTTGTTTCAAGTCTAGAATGTCAGTGTCTGCACTTAAGGTTGTGGCTCTCCTATCGAATATCCTTTCAAATTCTCTCCGAAATGCACCCCAATCAGTTAGGAGAGGATCGTCATTCTTCACTAGAGGCCCTGCCTAATTAGCTGCATCCCCTGTTAGATACGAAATAGCAAAAGCTACTCTAGACATATTCGTGGGGAAAGACGCAGGGCGACATGAGAAATGTAACGTTATTTGTGTCAAAAAATTTTGTACAGATGTAGGACTACCAGAATATCGTTCCGGACTGGCCAACGGAATAGGCTGAGGGACTGTAACTTGAACCTGCTGCACCCCTGCAGAAGCATTAAAGGGATTCCTGCCCTGTCTCTCTACCTGCTCCTTCAGAGCAGCAGCTTCTGCTTGTGAAGTAACTAATTCTTGTTGGACGAGCCATTACATCTTCCAAGGTAGCCATCACTACTCGATCAAGAGGAGACTATTTCGTGGGCACGTAATTCTGTCACGGTCCAACGGCTCCTCCGGATCGAAAGATGCTATATGGGTTCCACCTCCAGCTTTCTCCGTGCTCTGGGAATAAATACCACCGAGCACGATAGTAAGCAGGCGAGGGATAAAAGGTCCGGGACTGGAAACGAGGGTAGACGAGGTTTCTGTAAAGACACAAAGAACACACAGTAAGAAGAGAACCCTATTTCTATGTGGAGAGGTGTGGCTCACTGGTTAGAGGCGGCAGACCCGAGTGCAGAGAACGGCCCGGGACCAGGGTTCGATTCCCGACGCGGCAGGGTCTTGGACCAGGATCAGCGGACTGATAATTCTCGCATCGGTGCCTACTCCGACCAGGGAGCACACTCGGCAACTCTGGGCATTAGCTTGCCTCATCTCCACAACGGCCCCACACAAACGCCAGGGATGCCTGGTTTCACCTTGGAGACCCCCAGGAGGGACTATCTCACAGGGAAAGCCAGGACAGGTTCCCCAGCGGTCTATAGCGCTACGAGGCCTCCGGGTAGCAGTGCGCTTTACAAGACACAACAATTTACAATCTGTTCCTCACTAGATCTCTCTCTGCTGACCTCTTTCCTACCTGATGCTTCTCAGGACCTCTCCCTTCTATATACGAGATACTTTCTCTCAACACCCGGATACTTTTCTGGAAAATACAAGAACACACACACAGGGTTACATTCACTTCCCTCCTGCAACACTGACTATGTATCTTGGCGTTGTGTTCCCATACATACCCGATGTTTTCCAGTCCCTTACTGTAAAAGGTTCAACTTTGGTGCAAATGTTATCGATAACAAAGCCACAAAGTTCAATAGGAAACAAGGATTTTAAAAGTTGGACTGTTCTGGTTTGATACTAAGTATCTTCTTCACCAGCTAATACGGATTGAATTTCTTGAACCACACCCCATCAGTTTTGCGGCTCTTACCAGTCACTGGATATGAAGAAGAAAATAAATGTCCTTCCGAACATACCATGGCACACCGACCATGAGAGGGGGCAATCCTGCGTCTCTCACGTCGGACGAACACGATCGGTTTCCAAAAACAGATCAACCCGCTTGTGTCACTCGAGAGGGTGCAAATCCAGCGTCTCTCACGAGAACCCAAAAATCCCACCACCAGTGAACAAACAATATTCAAAAAGTGCCACACTCGAGAGGGGGAAATCCGGCGTCTCTCCGAATGCCAAAAGAAACGCGTTCTAACAAAGTTCCCGAAAAATCACGAGAGGGTGCAATCCTGCGTCTCTCGGTTCGGGTAGATTCGATTTCCAAGGATAAGTAACCCCGCAGCCGCGGGTTACGGAAAGCACACTTTAGAGCTCTAGTAATCCAGAAAACAGTCCCAGAAGCTTCCAATCCCTGATCTCCGAAAAGACAAAATTACGTGCACCGCACTCCTGTTCTCACGGAGTTTTATGATCTCATTCCGAATCGATGCTCGCTGAGCTTTCTGGGAGTTGTAGTTTGACTGTCACTGGGTAGGCACAGGTCGGATCCTGACAGTCTGAACCACGCTTGGCGTCACACAGCTCCCGGCATCTCAATACCACGTTTCTATAAATGAAGCTTACGCACTGGCGATGCCTTCTTTCCATCTCTTGGAGAATTACTGAGTAACGGCGGTGAGTGTTGTCCATCTGGACCTGTTTTTCCCTAAACTCTTCCAGAAATTCAATCTCTTTAGAGACCCTAGTTTATTTTGTTTTTAGCATTGCACTTAACTTTCCAGCATCCGCATTGACACCTTTTAAGAGAACCACCCTCCCCCAGGTATGCATTGCATCACGACGATCATACCTCGCGCTTATTTAATTATTTTCAACTATCTAATAGTCCGCGATCATCATGCATTTTTAGGTAGGCACTATCACTACCTCACAACCCTGTGTTATATCTTGCGCATTTTGGTTTATTGAATCCACTGTTTGTATTCCTATGCATACACGGCCCGGTCCTCAGCAGTGAATATTTTCTTTCCCTTCTCCATTTTAGAGTAATTGATTAAACCACTTGCAGTAACCAGCGAATATTTCCATGAATCACAAATGGTTTTTGATCACTGATTATTCCAGAAGTGCAATTAATCTACACTGTCATGGATCAGATGTATGGGATACATCCCATGTTTTGAGTACATTTTTTTGCTTACTGTGGGCTCCCATTCTAGTGACCCTTGATTCATTTGAGGTCCACTGACAGACGCCTTATTTTACAGGTGATTCTTACTCTCTTCCCCACATTCATTTCCTTGGAGCATCTGAGCCCCATTAGCCTCTAAAATCTTCACGCTTGTAAGGCTTCTTCATTCTCACAACGGTAAATATAGTGACCAATGTTTTTGTCTTTATTAGCAATGGACATATCAATTCGCCCTTTTATTTTAATCCCAGGTGCCCCTCCCTTCTCGCTTTCACGTCAGTCCTGAGGAAGACCACGCCAGTAAGGGTTGGAATGTTGTGTTCTAATCTAGGACCCCGATCAATACTGTGACCTTATGCCCCTATACGGCTATAATCCATTCATACCCCTATAATGGCATACACAATCAGAGCCATATTTCAGCCACATTTCTGAAACTCACCTCTGCAGCTCATTACAGCAGATGACACAGCAGAAGCCACTATCTTAGATTCCTAGAAAACACTCCAAGTTCTTCAACAAGATAAAACTCAGCAACCTGGGAAAACCCCGCTTGCTATGTTTTGATTAGTAATAGAACTCTAATGAGCACTGAAAGGATGATCACTTCCTAGTGACATCTTTATTGACGTCTTATGTCCCAAAACTTACGTCAAACAAGGCACCTTTCAGGTATAAATATTACCAACGTTGCCTTAAGCAAAAGCTGCGACATCGATGATAGCGATGGTGTGGTGAATACAGGAGCAGAACAGCTGTCCTTTGCAGAGCCCAGCAGATGCAAGAAGCCCACGGACGCTGCCCCTCCTCCTCCTTGACGCGCTGAGAGAGACGCTGTCTTTTCTCTTGCCGAGAAAATCCAGCTCCGGCATTTCTAGCCTACTCATGCGAGTGACTGGGATATCGAGTCCTGGAAGGAGATACAAGACCTCCAACATTCTATTTCAGAGGTATGGTGTTGACTAAACCCGTAGAGAGAATTCTTGAAGCAAACCTTGGCAAAACCAACTTAACTAAAACTGCTACTTACTTACTCCCTCCCAAGTATTAGGCTTAGGTCAGGTACACTGGGGTAGGCGTAGTTAGAAGCACCAGTTGAGTACGTTAGTCAAATGTATATATGAATGTATATATTTTATTCATTTTAACCATTGTATGGCTAAGAAACCATATTAATGCTTTTACAGTATTATTTCGCAATCCTCATTTTACTGTACGCACTTTTTATAATAACAAGTCTTGCAATTGTGGCAATACATTTCTCTTGCATGAGAAGAAAGACTGTTCAATAAATAATACCTTTTATTGAAAACGCCGTCTCTCTATTCTCTGCATCTTGGTGAAAGTAATCTGCACAACTGACTGAGTAAAATAATTGTCTATTGTTTCACACAACTCTAGAGATTGACTCTTATTCTAAGGAGCAAAGTTGTCATGTTTATGCGGTTGTTGGAAAACTGAATCCCTTCTTGTCTGTACCAGGGAATCTGATCACTTCCTATTCAGTCAAGAAAGTTTCCAGTGACCTCTGAGCTAGTTGGTACAAACCCAATTAAGTTTAGCATAGTCAGTGGAGACCTGGGAGACCGCACTTCTATGTCTATACTACTGTTTATGTTATTCCAATGCGCAGGGCCTATAGGGAAAATAGGAACTACACTACATGGCGCCCAACGTTTGGTAAGGCGATAAAACTAACGCAAGATGTTAGAGTAACTAAGTCGTGCATTTTTCACACAGACCCTTTCTCCCGTAAATACTCCAATAGACGTCTGGAGTGGGTGAAAGGTTAAAATCCGCCCGAACTTAGTAGGAAGAGATTCCTATGTAAAGCTCTGGTTTCTTCAACGTTGAAGGATAGAGTGTTCCAAAATATTGTGCACCTAATCTTTGTCTCCTTGGAGACCTGCTCTGCAAAACCTTCCTGACAATAAAATGTCAGACACTGAAAACGGAACCGTTGATGCCGCAGTAAATGCGACTTAGCAGGGTCCCGATGGTACAGGGACTACTGAATAATCAACCCGGTCAACATAAGAAAAACTATAACATCAAAACTTATAGAAAATGGACTGACCACACAAGGTGGCACAGTCGTCTTCATGATAGAGGCATACGAATATCGGCAGACAGCGGTATTCTATTCATGGATAAAATTTCCAGCGGCAAACGCTGCAACAAACGAGTTCCACTATTACAAAATAGGGGAACCACCGGATGAATACGCTCCTTTCGAGGAGATTGAAATCCCATTAAAATACCTAGAGCATTTGCTCTGGTTTAAAGGCGCCCTAAAGCACAATGATCATATTACCAGGCTCGGTCCACTAGGTAGACCAGGAGCAACGTGGCCGGTTCTAGCCAGCTACACACCACATCCGGACATTGCAAAAATGTCTAGAGAAGAACTTTTAGCACAGCTAAAAACATTAATCAAAATACATAGACAATTAGTCCAATATGTAATGCGGACGGCAACAGTCCAAACAGCTGTTAATGTACCACAGCTGACCCCTCATCAGGGGAACACAAATCAAATTACACCACAGAACATACAATCATGTCTTGGCAAAACACCCATAAAACGGGAACAAATTCCTTTCTGGTTAGCGCAGAAAATTACTCAAATAGAGGCAGTATTTCCAAATACTACCCCTGCTGAGAAACACAGAATTCTGACCATCTGCCTTCCAATGGGGGTCGCACCACATGTGGAGGACTGTGACCTTGGGGTACAGTCTTTGCTTCCATTTACACAAAAACACATGGTGTTCCATCCATGGCGGTAATACCAGATGTGCTAAAACAGATTCAGAATGAATACGGTCCGGAACCTGCTTTAACTCTTGGTATGAAATTACTGAAAGACTTCAAGCAGGTCTCGGCTATATTACTAGCCAATATAAAAGGAGAAGCAGCATCTGTGGTGATCCGCCAGAAATTGAAGGAAACAGATATAACAGATCAACCAATTGAGCTTTCCATAATTATAGAAAAATGTTATGAAGAATTAGGTAGAGACAGCTTGGGTGGGAAACCAGTAAAGCCCCAACTGCTCAAAAATCCTGAAAAATTATTTATTAAAAATATTTCAAAAACTCCTAAAAAGAGCTGGGATGGAAATAAACAATCTACTCCCAAGGAAAAAGTTTTCCAGTCCAGAGGAAGGTCTCCTCGACGGAGGGAAAGCACTCCGACTCGAGAACACCAGTCTCCCCAGAGGGAGCCCTCTGAGAATAGATATAACCTTAGAAATAGGGATAATTTGAAGAAACCTGATAGATATCAAAGTATTGATACACGTCCCTCTCGATCTTTTTCGCAGAAATCGGAAAGAAGAGGACGGTCAGACCCAGGAGAGCACACCAAGTCCAAAGACAAGGACCCTGCTCAAAGTAAAAATTCACAATTTCCAAAGAAGAAGGTAGCCAGTATTAGAGTAATCGAACATGCCGAGAATACTGAGGACACAGCTGAAAAATGGGGAGTGGGCACAGACAATGTTAGACAGTGCAGCAGAAATCACCATAGCTCGCAAGACCCTGATGAGTCATCTGGAGACAGTGGACACGAATGAATACATTCAAGTAGAAACTGCAGACACCAGAGTTAGCGAACCTCATAAGATATACGAAATAACACTGCGTATAGAGGGAGATAAGACTAGGAAAATAAGGAGTCTATTTTGGGATAAACTCTCAAAAGGCTATGACATCCTGTTAGCTGAAAAAGACTGGCCCCCAGAGTTTGTCAGGGAGTGCCCTCGTGGCGAAGAAATGATTATGCCTGCCTTCTCGAATCACATTCCGATTCACACTAAATATATGTATGCAAGGAAATGGGCAGTGGCCCAGGCACCAGCCTTATATAAAAATATAATGTAGGATGGGATGAGGACTCTCCTCCTCACAAAATCCAGTTAAAAAATCAACCGACTGCACAAAGGCAGTATCCAATTAAGCAAGAAGCTAAAAAACAAGTCAGGGAGATTTTAGATCAACTTGAATACCAGGGGGGGATTGAAACATGCACCTCTCAAATGAACAATCCTTTGTTTCCTGTCTCCAAACCGGACGATTCATGTCGTCTAGTTTTGGACTAGAGACACCTAAACTCATGTTGCAAAACATTTGCAGTACGAAATTCGCATAGTGCTGCACTAATGAATAACATAGTTCGTAAAAAATATAAAACGACATGAGACATATCGAATCGTTTCTTTTGTCAAAATATTGCACCAGAAAGCAGATACTTGACCGCTTTCTCAGTAATGGGGTCTCAGAAAAATTTCTGTAGGCTCCCACAGGGATTCAAGAACAGCCCAGGACTATTCTCAGCCAGAGTAACAGAGTTACTTGAAATGTATGATGATGAGGCATTATCTTATGTCGATGACATCTATCTAACAGACAACGACTTGGAGACTCACTTGAAAAGAGTGAACACCATAATACTTGGGTTCGCAGCAGAGGGTTACAAATTCAACTTTAAAAAGTCTCTAATTGCCCATCTGACAGTATTATTTTTAGGATACAAATTATCAAGTGAAGGAAAAAGCCTAGCGGACAACTTCTTAGAGAAGTGCGCTGTACTCCAAGCACCAAAAACGCTGAACAACTTACAATCGATTCTAGGTTTCCTGAATTTCGGAAGAACTTACATTCTAAGTTATGCGGAGAGGGTTAAACCTCTCTATAAACTAATTAAACCTGATTTTAAACCAATCAACTGGACTCAAAAACACACAGAAATTTTGAGATCGCTGCAAACAGACATGTTAGCAAAAACAAAATTAGATACACGTGACAACACACGCAATCTTGTAATCCGAGTCATCCCAGGAAGATGCGGATTTACGTACCTAACCTCTAATGAGGGAGAAACGGTACCAATAGCTTACAAATCACACTTGTACACACAAGCAGAAAAGCATTCAGTCCCACAGAAAATACTGTGAAATCAGTAGAAACTGCATTAGCGAATGAACGAGAACTAGCACATGGCAAAAGGATCAATGTCCTCACAGCGGAATCCGCCTTCGAGGCGCTATTCAGCCCAGTAAACCTGCCTACAGTGTCACTGGATCCGAAATGGATACAGTGTGTAAATTCTCTTGGCGCCGAAGATGTGAAATACTATTTCGCCCCGCACATGAAAAAACGGAATGATTTGACTTATGAACAAGAATATCCTCTGCCAATCGAAATTCTGCCTCTCCAACCATACTCCTGTATAATCTATACAGACAGATTTGTACAGCATTACAACGTAGAGAACAAATCCTACGATGCAGTCTGCGCGATTGTTAAAGGTCGCTGGCTGTGCAGTAAATTCAGACCGAAAATAACAAAAACTGAATCAGTGAGAAACTGTTCGGCTCAGAGAGCTGAAATCAGATCTTTAAAGATAGCGCTTGAAAATGCAGAACGTGAATTCCCGACACTAATCGTGTGTGATTCGCATTTTTGCGTCAACTCTTACAATAATAAGTTACAGAGCTGGGTTAAAAACGATTACAAAGATGACACAGGTGCCACAATCAAGCATAAAATGCTTTGGAAACAGGTAGTTCTTTTACAGAAAGAACTACAAAAGACTCACATGATACACACTCTGAGTCATCAACGTGATGGCGTTCACGTTGCAGGGAATTAATTGGTTAATAAAGCCATAGCGGAAGCAACTAAACCGGCTTCCGTAGCCACAAAAAAGCGTTCAGAAAAATACATAGACGGGAAAACAATGCTGGCAGTAAAAACATCCGTAAAAGGCGACTGTGCAGCACTATCCATGAACTATCCGCTCAATTATGCATACGTAATTGATGCAAACTCCGTTCCTTTTGCTCGAATCCCTGGAGTGGGGGATAGGGTAATTCCAAACACGAACCGGAGAAAGTTATTAATAGCAGACGCACACATGGGTGAAGGTCCAAGGCACAAACAGATGAAGGAATCTCTGACTGAATAACAATCAGTATACTGGTGGCCGGGAATGAGCCTGCACCACTATAAATATGTAAAGAACTGTCCGGACTGCGACAGAGATCGCAGCAGTGAGTCAAGCGCAGTAATGCCATGGCCTGGTATGTAGGTAGTGTAATGCTGTCTGTATACAAACCCGCGTCCTATTAATTATTAAGACTAAAATTCACTTTAAAAATGTGGCCCCAGGGCTCGGCTGACACCAAAACTGTTATAAAAGATCTGCGAGTCTTTATCGGCACATACGCAATTACCATGTTCCATTCTGACCAGGGTCCTGCTTTCAGCTCTCGAGCTTATAAGGAGGCCATGGCCAGCATGGGCGTTGGGTTGCGATACTCTTGTCCATCACACCCCGAAGGGAACAGTGTAGTGGAAAGAAAAAAACGGGACATAAAACAATCTATAACAGCGAAGGTATTAGGTTCGGGTGATGGGTGGGTCAAACATTTATTAAGTGTCCAGCTTAGTCTAAACAATTTGCCAAGAAATTCTCTAAAAGGTTTCAGCCCCTACGAACTATTGTTCGGAACTAGAATGCACATTCAGGACTTAGATAGTCAGGCATCAGTGGTAAAAGATAAGAATAAAGACTTTGACATCAAAGATCGTTTGGCTGTTTTACAGGACTTGAATGAAACAAGAAAATCCTTAAGCAACATAAAGTTAAAGCAACAGCCAACTACCACTGATGAGGCACCACCAGCCCCAGCAAGACCTGTCTGGATTCCAAAGATTGGGGATCTAGTCAGAGAAAAAATAGCGGTGAAGAAGGAATTTGGGCCTTCTTATAGAAAAGCAGTACCTGTCTTGGCAATCAACGGAGCAAGATCAGTAGTACTACCGCCCCTTGCTGGTAAAAAGGAGAACAGAGTTGTATCAATCGACCTGGTAAAACCACAAGCATGTGGCCTATAATCAACAGTAGGCCCAGTGGACTCCCGAGAAACAACAGAATACCCAAACGTGCAACAATTCAAGAGGTTCAAACTGAAAGACTAATCACATTTGATAAACCTGCAGTGCACGGAGAGGGACTACGCAATAATGCCATGAAACTCGTGCCTCTTGAAACACAGATTGAAACAGTTCGTCATGAAACACCAGTCTACAATGACGTGGCATCAGAATGTGCTACCGAAAGACAAATTGAGAAAACAATTCCAACAATTGACAGAACTGCCTCTGGCTACTTCATCAATTTCGACAACTTTTCTAAAGATCAAAGCGACGCCGAAGTAATGCCAGAAACAAAGACTTTTAAAGAAAAAGCAACAGAACTCTTTCATCAAATCAAAGAAACATATCTGGATGCACCGTTGATTGAGCATTGGATAATCTCAGGGGTACTTATACTCCTACTATGCCTAATTTTAGTTTTAATTTTAGGAAAGTTTATTACAGTTCAATGGACACAGCAAGTCAGAACATCAACTTAGTCCTAAAACCACACAAATCATCCCACGTGAAGAAAAGAGAACTATCAACAGTAAATGTCACAGCCATTCCAATACCCGGCGGGGTAGTATGGGACAAAACTGACTATGAAGTATATGGTCCGGTTGAAATCCTGAAATATCCTCACCAGTTCAAGGTTTCCTTAAGTGACTTTGTAAAACCAAGTACATTTTCTGATGATTTGGATTATGAAAGTATTATTAATATGATGTCTGATTAAGTGTTGTCAGCAAGATTTACAGAACATGTTTATTTACAAGGTTCGTCTAATTATGAACAAATGTATTGCTTCTCACATTACGAAGACCATTACTTACATAAATCTGCACAACCTAGAAACGTTTTTAAATATAACCAATGGGAACATTGTGCTACTCCACCTAAAAGCAGTTCTAAAACATTCTATGAGAAATTCCAGTACTTCTCAGGGTTTAACACAAGTAATGCAGAAACGTTTTATTATAAACTATTGGATAAAACAGGGTTGAAAACAATGCTGACAAATACTAAATTGATATATTCAGAAGCATTTTATGAAAAAATGATGACATTTGGTTTTGATTTTTGGAAAAATAACATTGAATCAAAAAACATCTGGGGTACAAAAGATTGGCAGGTACAAGGCCTAGAAGCGTTATTTCGAGCCTGGATGATCCCAGAGCAAATAATGTTTTTAAATGACACAATTCACCAAACAACCTGTCTTGGCCTAGCTAAGATCAAAGACCTTAACAAACCGTCTATTCCAAAGCCAATACCTGATAATGTAACAACAGAAGTTGAAATAGACATGTCTAAAATTTTACATCTAAACAGAACACATCCTGATTGGAAAAAGTGGTTAATCTGGCCTATTGACACGAATAACTGTCAAGATAGATTCCTGAACAAAACACAGGGGTTAACAATGTCCAGACCAGACCCTAGATACTCCCAGAGACAACATCCAGGGATAGTAACAACATACAGTGTAGGGAAGCTGTGCCTTGAATGGCTAGAATCATCCACACTGGCAGAAATTAAGCAACACTTATCTTTACTTAAAGATGGTGCTGATTTGCGCGATTTCATTCTGGGACCTCGCAAACAGCGTCAAAAACGTTTCATAGCGACCAGTATATATGCGGCTTACAACGAGGCTTGGAAAGTAACACAAATTGAAACAGCTGAAAAAATACGAGAAATTGATCGTATTAATTTGGAAAAATCACTTTCTGTTGTGGACAATGGGTTAATGACTCTGTCCTCCAGAATATATTCACTGGACAGTATTGTATCATCTGCCATAGATATAATAGACAAAGACTTGCTAATGTTACAGCATGGCCAGTCACAATTGCGTTCTATTGTACAGTTAGGCTGGACGCTGCAAAATCTTCGTTCAGGCTATGTGCCATGGCGTTTAATCAACACAACGTCATTGTTTTCCATCTTTAATATTACTGATAAACAAATCAGCTTGGCACAGAAAGGAGCAGACTATACAATCCTGAGCATCGAAAAACTTGAGAGATTACCATTGACAAAGTCAGAAAGTCCTGTCATTGAATGGATAATACACGGGATAATCACAATTCCAATAACAACATTCCGATTTAAAAATTGCCTTGAACACATACCGACTGGCCAGTATGAACATTTGGGTAAAGGGTACATTAAGTCAGCATGGAAATTACCATACACACACACATGCAATAGTGACAGCAACAAAAATGTATTTCTTAGTGGTGAAAACTGCAAACATTCACTAAGCGGTATACTTTTGTGCCAAGGTATTAATTTACACGGGGCCTGTGAAGGAAATTCAAACAACCTTTCATGCCACCAACATGTCACACCTGCAATGCAGATAGAGCCTTTCTTTAAGCAACTCTCGAACAGGAGTTACGTTCGAATAACGGATCACAGCTGTTGTGGCCTTTTGCCAGGGAAAGCATATCTCGTACAAGTAACTTCCATGGTCAAATGCTGTATGAAAGCATTGTTTCCAAATGGCCCTGGAGACTCAGAGACTCCCATATGGCCTTTTTTGAATGTCTCTTCTATACGAATTGAAACTTTAAGCAGAATGAAGTCTGTGCTTTTACAGAGAACAGTGCCCATCACGTCATCAAAAGAGACATATGATCTCCAAGTTGCAAGGACAACATCAGAGATTCATGACCTTTTATCAACAAATTGCCTCGTGCATTTCACAGAAATGCTTAGCCAAATTCTAAATATGTCAAGTGCCATAGGCATCCCAGGCGTATTTAAGACCATTTTTTCGGACTGTTAACACCATTCAAAGCAATTCTAGGAATCATTCCTAATTTTGTCCATTCAGCCTTTGGCGGCATACCCCTGATTTTGGGACTTGTAGCAGGCATTTTATTTTTGACCCTCCTGCTCCGATATGGCAAGCCAAAACACAGACATGACTCCAGCAGGGATGGAAGAAACGATCCTAGCAATACGCTACCGTGACCGCATAACTAGAGTCCTTGGATTGGCCAGGCTGAGAGATCTGAACATGACCTGGTTTCTTTCATTCAGACCTATATGGCAGACCTGCATCTTACCTGTGCTTCGATGTATGCTATGCGGAGATGAATGCGTGTTAGACACCTGTCTTGCACTTCCATCAGCAGTACCAATGGATATCGATACTTTTCTAAGTCCTGTAACTGCTCACGCATTGTGTTGTCCCCAGCATCTACCAATCCTGATGACGGCATTCGTTGAGACTCTGTGCTACGACTAGTTGGTGACAGTGGAGCGAGAAATAAAAGCAACATCACCCAGGTACGACCCTCTGTGAGCATTGCTGATCCAATCATTCTCACACCTGCCAAGTTACAGCACTATCGAACTTGGTCGAACTGTCACCTGATTTTGTAGACCAATTCTTTGAGAGCCTGTCTGATATGATGTTCTCCCCCCGAACAGAAACAATAATTTTGAAAAGCATTTCGACACACAGCGTTCCCATGAACTCTGAATTCGGCCTTCAGTTTTGATCAACAAAAACTAGTGAAAAGCGTTGGAACTCTATTCCCCAGTTCACCAAGAATTTTTTTTTTTTAATTGAACTATTTTCAAAATATTTACCTTTTTTCTGGCACAATAATTCTTTGCTTAAAGTAGAACTATTCATAAAGAACAGAACTTCTATTTTTAGGTACTTCTAGAGACATAATAAACTTTACCTCAGCCTCTAGCAATATGTTACAGCAAATGCATTCTATGTGATGAAATTATCTCGCCCTTCTTTTCTGTATAAAGAGATATTTCATGTGTAATTCTTTATTTTTTCGCAAAAACGTTCAACTGTTTAGATATGCTATAATTTTTGAATGATTTCTATGCTTAAAGACGTACAGTACCTATATTTCATGTATTTCAAAATACGCCATTTCAAATGCGAATATGTATTTTGGGGTGGCAATGTCACACAGCCATCTTATTGCTTTAGTTTTTAGTAATTTGATGGACATAAATTTGTGGAGTGGGTGTCGTGTTCTAATCTAGGACCCCGATCAATACTGTGACCTTATGCCCCTATTCAGCTATAATCCATTCATACCCCTATAATGGCATACACGATCAGAGCCATATTTCAGCCACATTTCTGAAACTCACCTCTGCAGCTCATTACAGCAGATGACACAGCAGAAGCCACTATCTTAGATTCCTAGATTACACTCCGAGTTCTTCAACAAGATAAAACTCAGCAACCTGGGAAAACCCCGCTTGCTATGTTTTGATTAGTAATAGAACTCTAATGAGCACTGAAAGGACGATCACTTCCTAGTGACATCTTTATTGACGTCTTATGTCCAAAAACTTACGTCAAACAAGGCACCTTTCAGGTACAAATATTACCAACGTTGCCTTAAGCAAAAGCTGTGACATCGATGATAGCGATGGTGTGGTGAATACAGGAGCAGAACAGCTGTCCCTTGCAGAGCCCAGCAGATGCAAGAAGCCCACGGACGCTGCCCTTCCTCCTCCTTGACGCACTGAGAGAGACGCTGTCTTTTCTCTTGCCGAGAAAATCCAGCTCCGGCGTTTCCAGCCTACTCTTGCGAGCGACTGGGATATCGAGTCCTGGAAGGAGATACAAGACCTCCAACATTCTATTTCAGGGGTATGGTGTTGACTAAACCCTTAGAGAGAATTCTTGAAGCAAACCTTGGCAAAACCAACTTAACTAAAACTGCTACTTACTTACTCCCTTCCAAGTATTAGGCTTAGGTCAGGTACACTGGGGTAGGCGTAGTTAGAATCACCAGTTGAGTACGTTAGTCAAATGTATATATGAATGTATATATTTTATTCATTTTAAACATTGTATGGCTAAGAAACCATATCAAGGCTTTTACAGTATTATTTAGCAATACTCATTTTACTGTACGCACTTTTTATAATAACAAGTCTTGCAATTGTGGCAATTCATTTCTCTTGCATGAGAAGAAAGACTGTTCAATAAATAATACCTTTTATTGAAAACGCCCGTCTCTCTATTCTCTGCATCTTGGTGAAAGTAATCTGCACAACTGACTGAGTAAAATAATTGTCTATTGTTTCACACGACTCTAGAGATTGACTCTTATTCTAAGGAGCAAAGTTGTCATGTTTATGCGGTTGTTGGAAAACTGAATCCCTTCTTGTCTGTACCAGGGAAGCTGATCACTTCCTATTCAGTCAAGAAAGTTTCCAGTGACCTCTGAGCTAGTTGGTACAAACCCAATTAAGTTTAGCATAGTCAGTGGAGACCTGGAAGACCGCACTTCTATGTCTATACTACTGTTTATGTTATTCCAATGCGCAGGGCCTATAGGGAAAATAGGAACTACACTACAGGAAGAAAGCTACACTTTTTTAGGGGTCAAAACGTCGACACAATACTGATGCCAGGACCATCAACAGCACTTGTTGTACTGTGATTTCCTGTTGTACATGGCTTTGTAATTCTTTGGATTCCATTTGTTATATACTATGTTAGGAATGTAAGGCATTCAATAACATGCCTAATAATTTGATTGTGATAATCACTACTATTGCATTTCACTTACCTCACTACCTCACTTGAGTCACCATCCTTCCCCTCCTTTACACAGTAGGGCACGCCAATGATGGTTTTTAATGTTTTCCTTGCAACATGTGTTCAGTGTGATTAAATAACACTTGAGCACCAGCTTAATTCTCTTTTTGATTTTCTGTTATTGATATATGTTGGACTTGGCCCATTTTCCCAAAATGTTTCGCTTTTCACCCCCCTGTTTCAGGACGTCTCCCCCATGGTGAAGAAATGTGTAGGTCGTGTGTGGAGTGAGATGTCAAGTATAATTTAAGGCAATGGTGTGTGCACTTATTAACCCCCATAGTAGAAATATACCCTGGTAACATGTCGCTTTTAAAATGGATTCCATGCCTGTGTGTTGTGCCACCTGACTGCAGTAGGTTAGTGGTCTAGATGTTTGGCTCCCAGCCATTCCTGCTTCTGGAGGGAAAGCCTGGCACCCAGGGGGCTCTACTCCTCCCCCTGAGCCAATTAGAGCCAGTTTCACAGAGGCTTATAGAAACTTCTGGCACTGTCTGGGAGGTGGGGTGATGGACGCATAAATAAGGGGGCTGTGCCACCATGTGCTCAGACAGAGCTGGGACATGAACGTGAGGGGACCTGCTGCCAGGGGATACCACCACTTGGGCCTGTGTGTTGGACCCTGCACCCAACTACATCCCCTCTGGTGTCCCCAGGGCTAGTGGAAGCCCCACTGCAGGAGTACAGGCTGCTGCACAGGAGGAGTGCCACACTAGAGTGTAGGATGGTGGAAGCCTACCGCCCTGTCTTGATGAGTACCCACTGACTGCTGACCTTGCCCAGTAGTGCCTTCTGCTCTGCTGCCAGGCCCGTGAAGGAGCTCCATCTTAGGTCCCTGAGGCTGCTAATGGGGGACTTTGCACCACGTGAGCGCTACACCTGGGCTCTGGCTGCTCCCTAGCACCTGGAAGAGAAGAGTGCTGGACCTAATTGTTAAGGAACACCTTGGACTGTACCCAGAAGGAGGTGGGAGCACTACCTGTTGTCCCCAAAGCCCTGGTGGGTCTGAGCCTATCGCAAGCGCTGTATTGAGGGAATTGGGCCACCCCCTGTGCTGTGCTACTGAAGCGCTGTGTAGCCTTAAGCGCTGCCTGCCAGGACTGGGAAGAATCGCTGCCTGCTAAGTGCCCTGTTGCAGGTATTGGCCTCTGTGAAGTGGAGATGGGCTGCCTGGGAGCGCTGTGAACTAAAAAGCCTCGTGGGCGCCTACCCTGCGCGTTGTAGCCTTTAGCGGGTGCCTACCCCGCATTTTTACCCCCCTGGTGCCTATTTAAATAAAAGCAGGTGCCTACCCCGCGTGTGGAGTCAGCCCGAGGTCACGCCCGCAGCCCTGGAGCAGAAGAAGGAGAGTGCCGCGTCTGCACCCCAGCGGGAGCATACCCCTCGTTGGCACGCTTAATTGACCCAGTGGGAGCCTGCCCCGCGTAATTGCAGCCGTGACTCGCGGATAGGAGAGAAGAGGCGCCGCAGTCGCGGGTGTGCGGAGGCCCGCCTGGAGGTGGGCGGGGCCCGTGCGACAGAAGCCATCGCAGAGAAGCCGGAAGGAAGTGGGGCTCCCGTGGTGACGAGGGAGCCCCGTGTGGGGAAGGAGACCGGAGCGGGTGCCCACCCCGCCAGTCGGTGACCCCGTGCCAAATGGAGCAGCATGAAGATCGCCGGTGATAAGAGGGGCCCTGGAGCGGAGCAAGTAGATTGCCCGGGTGACCAACACATGACCGGAGGAAGCCCGGGGAGAGCGGGAGCCGACCCGCCTCCCCCCTTTTTAGAGAGCGCTGCAAGTAACCCACGGGGCTCTGGGTGGAAGAGAGAGCCCTGCGCACGACGCCCAGTGTTTTGGCACGTCCCTAGCTAAACCCAAAGCTACGTTATATCGCCACTCCCCCACCACCGGAATCGAAACACAATTCCAGCTCACCTTGAAGACCACGGCATTACGCCAAATCACCGCCATACCCCACAACACATCACCATCACCAACACATGATGACCAATTGTCTAGTACTGCGGCGTTTTCACCTTTTTTAAAAAAAAATTCAAGTATGTGAATTTTAAATATGCGTCTGTCAATATGTGTGCACTGAATGCCCACGCCATCAGGCAACACCTCTCACTGCGGATCCTAATATTGCAAGTAAAATTGCTAGAGCTGACTGTCATTTCTAACTCCTTAAAAATGTACTGTATCTATCTACTTTTTGTTTCCTTCCCTGTTTTCCCTCAAAAGGCGTTCAATTCCCATTCAGGCAAAACCATTCCCCAAAGTCCTGAAGATGATCCCTTTATAAATTGAGCGTGGGATCGAAACGTCGACTCTTTTGAGTAAACATACGTTTCAGCCTAGTATAATATTGTATGTATGGTTTACTCCAGGACACACTGCTAATTTAAATTCATGACAGTGGCCTGTAAGCTCACCCTGTTTGCCTGGTAATCCTTCACTCTATTACTTCCTGACTTTCCCCTCTTTTGTACGGTACAGGACTGTGCCCCACTGTCACCTTAATACTTGTTTCTAATATGTACCCTTACTTTGAAAGATTAGTTTGATCATTAAACTCCCTGTCCGACTGGACAAGGGACTGAGAAATATATAGCAGCCTACTGTGGTCTATATAACATTGTTTACCTTTAATTGTTTACGCTAAGGACCGCTTGTTTCCTTTATAAATACTTGATACCCATGGTCCCTAGCTACCCATTGGGTTCCCCTTGTCTTCTCTAATGATGTGTCTCTTTTTGTGGTATGCCTTGTGAGTCATCTGGGCGACTAGAGTTGATGCTTCACGCATGTCCTCAGGAGTTTGGCTTGCCCGCTCTGCACCATGCTACCCCCGTAGAATTGGCTACCCCACTTCTAACAATTTACAACTGCATACTTTTCGGTTACACTGTGTTGATGTAACAGTACTGGGACCACAATATTCTATACCCCAAGGACCCTCAGCAGCTAAGGGGACTTCATCCCCCGACGAGTAGTGCCACAGGACGTGCATTGACTGAGTGGGGGAGAAAGTGGACGTGGCCTCTAACGACCTCTCAGCAACACCACTGTTTGAGACTTACTGGAGGTAAAAGGAGGGCGTGTTGGCCTGCAAGGACCCTCAGCATCCAATGGGACTTAATCCCCCTACCAGTAGTGCACCAGGAAGTGCATTTATAGAGGGATGGTCAAAGGGGAAAGGGCATTTACAAGTTGCCGAGCTGACTTTAAAAAAAATAATTTTATGGGGAGGGGGGACACATGGCCTCCACTCGTCGGGCTGATTTTGGCACAGGGAATCCCGGAGCATGCCAGTTTTTTTTATTACGAATAGGGGAGGGGGTCTCGCGGCCCCTCCCCCAAACTGAATTTTGGCCGGGGACCTCCCTGGGTCCTTGCCTCTCAATTTTGGGTGCCCATAGAGACCAGTGTTTTGGACCATGGGGGGAGCCTGAAGGCCCCCGTGGTCCTTGCCGAAGTTGGCATTCCTATGAGCTTGTTAGCAGCTCCTACTTAGGAAAAGCACACAGCTACGTACAAGGGGTAGGCATCCCAGGACATAGCAGGAGCCGGCCTTGGGAGGTGGCTGTCTCCAGGGCCATGCATGGCTCCATGAGAGGAGCCAATCAGCCCCCTCCAACAAACAAAGTTAGGCCCATGGCAGTGGTGGCCCCTGGGCCAGTGGGCCACAACAGAATCTCTACATTAATATATTTTAGCCCCATTGAGGTGGCAGCCCCCAGGACTGTGGGGGGCTGGGCAGGCCCCCCCATCATTCATTCGATCATTAGCCTTAGGGAGGTGGCTGAGGGGAGGCCATTCCTTTTTTAGTTCAGTCCTGATGAGGTATCGGTCCCTTGGGCTGCCGGGGGGTATGCAGGGCCTGCCTTATTTTTCTAAGGTGTGCCCCGGGGAGGTGGCGGTCTCCAGGGATGTGGCAGGACTCCTTTTGGACCCCTCACATTCATTTACATATGCCCGGGGAGGTGGTGTTCCCTGAAGCTGCAGGTGGGCCCAATGGGCTCACCCACACACATATTGTAAGGTACCCCGGGAGTGGTAGCAGGTGGCAGTGCCTGGGGCTGCTGGGGGGGTATGCAGCTCCCCATTTTCTTTTAATCACTTTTTCCCGGGGAGGTGGTGGTCCCCAGAGTGCGGGTAGACAGTTCGGGCCTGCCGGCATACATATTAAAAAGTGCCCCCTGGAAGGTGGCAGTACCAGGGGCTTGTATAAGCGCTAGGAGGGGGGGCATGAGCCCCCTCCTATTTTTATGATGTTATGTTAACTTATGTTATTGCAACTTACACAGTGCACGAATACTAAAGGGTGTCTTGACGCTAGCTGAACCAGAGCTAAAAATAATTAAAAAGCCATGTTTAAGTTCTTTCCTGAAGTGAAGCAAGCGGGGGACAGCCCTGAAATGGGGTAGGAGACTGTTGCAGAGTTTGGTAGTACTAGTAAAAACATTTCTTCCAGCCAAGTTAGACTTCCTAACTCTGGGGGTTATAGGAGTAATAGTTCCTAAAGAGCGAAGGGGTCTGGTGTGAATGTACCACTGGAAAATATGTCTCAGAAATTCAGGACCCGTGTTGTGTAGAGCTTTATGAGTAACATACATAGCTTTCAATTTTACACTACTTTGCACAGGAAGTCAGTGAAGCTTCCAGATTCCAGGCGATATAGAATGTAGGTTCGGCATTCTCCGGATCAATCTGGCTGGACCATTTTGTAATGTTTGGAGCCTGTTGATGTGTTTTTCTTGTATATTCAAGTAGAGTCCATTACAATAGTCTAGCTTTAATAGAAACAATGCAGTGACCACGTTAAATATGGAGTTAATAGGGATGCATGGTATGATTTTATGATTGTTTAAGAGTGAAGGATGCAGATGAGACTACTGATGAAACTAAGTGCCTAGTTTAACTTATTGTCAACATGAAAACCAAGATTCTTGGCTTTTCAAACAGGGGTTGGAAAGGAACCATGCTCATCTGTCTACCGAGCAGGAGACCAGGCGAGAGATTGGTTACCAAAGAGTACAACATCAGTTTTCCCTGAGTTGAGCTTCAGCATGTTCATCCAGGAACTAACTGCCCTCATACAGCCGTGGAAGTGCAGAGGCACTGTAGGGTCATTATTGAATGCAGACACTACTAGTTGAGTGTCATCAGCGTAAGAGATAAGAGCGAAGTTTTACTTTTTGTTTAAAGAAGCTAAATTGGAAACAATATGTTAAAAAGTGTGGGACTAAGCAAGGATCCCTAAAGGACCCTGCAAGGTAAGGTCAAAGGAGAGAACGCATATTAGCCCAAGGCCACTGATTGGTTCCTGTTTGAGAAAAAGGAGATCAGAAGGGCCAATGCCTTGCCTTCTACTCCAAGTTCAGCAAAGCGGCTGATCAAGATTTTATGGTCAACCGTATCAAAGGGTGTGGATAGGTTGAAGAGAACAAGGGCCACAGTGCCACCCTTGTTACGGCGACTTTTATTTCCACAGTGGCTTTGATGAGGGCTCTTTCTGTGCTATGCCTAGGCCTGAACCCAAACTGAGTTGGGTCCAAGAGCTGGTTTTCATGAGTGAATTGAGATAAATGTGTGTTCAGTGTTTTTTCAGCGATTATGGCAGGAAGGGGAAGGCTGTATATAGGATGGTATTTGTTGGGGTCTGCTGGATTCAGACTGGGCTTCTTTATTAAGGCGATGATGGAGGCTTTTTTCCCAAAGCAATGAGAAGACTCTGGATGCAAACATAGAATTAAAGATGGATGAGAGACTGGTGGCAAGCTTGAGTATACCAGGAGGGAAGGGATCATGAGGGGAACCAGATTTCAATCCGTTGAGTATTGTTGTGGCTAGTTCAGGAGAGGTGGGTGGATATTCTACGAGAGGAGAATAGGACAGATCAATTTTGGGGCTGATATGTCTCTGGGACATGGCCCACCTTGGGGCTATGTTAAAGCAAGTGCAGGAGCATGGGTTTGCTTTTATTTTCATTTTTTGGCACAAATTCGCAAATATCATGATTTCTTAGCATTTTCTTTAAAACAATACTTTTTTGGCCTCACTTTATGGGATGAGGGTATTCTTTCCCTGCTACCTTTTCTTATTTTTTACATTTTGTTTAGGGACTGGGCTCAACCCAAGTCCCAAGATGGCCGCCAACACTTCCTGGTTAAAGTGTTGGCAGCCAATCAGAGCTCTGCATTTCACTGCACAAGTTTGCTATATTTTGTGAATTCATCGCGGCCATAGATATCACTGACTGTAGTTTTTTACATTTCTCAACTACTACTGAACATCTCAAACAACATCACTGATTACATCACTGAAGACACCATCCACAGATCCACTCACACACCCACTCATGCCCCATGCAACATGTCATACACTCACTCACACCCACTCACACCCACTCACCCACTCCAGCCCAGAGGTGGAGATTGCTAAATACCCACCGTCGAGCCGGAAGCTCCGCCTCCAAGCCGCAAGCTCCCCCGCTGGCCCATAAGCTCCGCCTCCGTGTGGCAAGCTCCGCCCCCAAGCCGGAAACTCCGCCTCCGGGGCGGAATTTCCGGCTCGAATGCGGACATAAAGTTAGTAGTCTTAAATCTATTCTGTGAATACCGAAAGTAGTAAGTTCATTCTGTGAATCCCGAAAGTAGTAAGTTCACTTTGTGAATCCCGAAAGTAGTAAGTGCATTCTGTGAATACCAAATAGTAGTAAGTTTAGGATTTAGTCTTAAGTTCATTCTGTGAATCGGGCCCCCTGTCTTTATCTTTTGTAGAGCCTCCTACGCAACCCCATCATGTTAGTAATGCAGTGACCTCGTAATATAGATTTAAAAGCTTCCCACTCTATAGCAGATGAAGAGGCCGTACCAGTATTATCTAGGAAATATTGAGTAATGCCAGTACCCACCACCGCTCGAAAGGCCTGATCTTTTAACAGTTCTGGATTTAAGCGCCATCCTGGAATTGTTCGGCGCGCGAGGGCCTAATGTATCCGCAGGAGTAGTGGGTTATGATCTGAGATTGTTCTGGTGAGGTATTCACTATGCTTGACTGCTGTGTGAATATCTGGGGAACAGAGAATCGCATCTAAAGGAACATGTGGCTTGTGTAGAGCCGAAAAGGAGTAATAATGAGCTCCCGGGTCTGCTCTCCAAGTATCAACTAACCCCCATCTCTGCTGCCAATCCTTATGAATAGGTGCATCAGGGAGGGGGGGATGAGACCTATCCAGGGAGACATCAGAAATCGAGTTAAAATTCCCCCTATAATCACTGACCCTGTTAGATATTGCACCAGTTTCCCTGACAGCTGCTCTGTGTTGGGGGCATAGATGTTGCTTTGCACTACATCCTTGTCATTTAGTCATCCCGTAACCATTACATATCTCACTTCTTGGTCTGCTAGTTGGTGTGTGGACTGAAAAGGAACCCCGCCCTGACCCATATTAAAACTCCCTGAGCAAAGGAAGAATAAGTTGTTTAGAAAACCAGGCCCGCCATCTACGCTGCAGAGCGAGACCTTCTTGGTGTGTAATGTGCGTCTCCTGAAGGAAAGCTATTTGAACCCCTCTTCGTACTAGCTGCGTGCGTATGTATTTTGTAACAGCGCACCATTGTATGCATACCCCTGATATTCCATGATATACAGTTTCAGTCAAGTAACGAACCCACGAGAGAGTGGTACGCAGTATCCTAGAAACCCCTTGAGAATGACACGCCGGGTTCCCAGAAACATCCCATTACAAAACAAAAGAAACCCTAAACTCCCCCTCCCCAGAACAGGTACTAAAACACTAGTCCCCATCCACACTAAGTATACATTCTGTATCCTCTAGTAACTACAGAGGAGCAAAGGGGAAAGCGGCCATGAGCTGACGTCGGTTAGGAAAGCAAGCAATAATCAAAGCAGCGCCTATGCCTTTAGAAACACACATTGCCTCACATCCGGGGGCACATACCAGAGAACTTAGTGACACTCCCCCACCTTCCCATCATCACCACAGTGCCAAAAAGATAGGTCAGCACATGGAAGCCCAGGAAAAGATGAAGCGCCAGCCAAGAGGTAAGAAAAAGAGCTTAGGAGATCTGGTAAAGGTAGCAGAGCAGTCAAAAAATATCATCAGCTGTGCCTGGAGTAAAATGCGGTAACTTAACACTGTCATCCTGGGACAACTCTGAGGCAGAGCCATCAGATGCCTTGTTCGACCCATTGTCTACCCGGGCGGCATCTTAGATCCTGAAATAGTTCCGATACAGCCTGCAGCACAACAGTCCTCTCTGTCTGGGAGGCACTAGGTGTCTGCAGAGGTCAACGACTATGTCTTGTCCTTCGAGCTCTTTGCGGGAGCTGTGCCCCAGGGGGAGGTGTGCGTTTTCGCTCTGTCGGTCCACTGTCAGTTTTGTAGAATTCAATCCAGTCCCAAACCTTCTTGGGATCATCACAAAAGTGTGTCTTGCCATCTTGAATAATCCACAGTCGAGCCAGGAACATCAAGAAGTACTGAAGCCCCTCATCACACAAGGCACTCTTGACCCCAAAAAGGAGGTGTGGGACACTGGACCTCCAATGTATAGTCAGGGAAAATCGAAACTTTACTATTATCAACTGTGTAGGGCCCGATGAGCGCACCTTCTGCAGCAGGAAATCTCTGCCTTTGTAGTGAAAGAGTCGGACGACCACCGGTCTGGGAGGCCTCCCCGGTGCAGGAGGTTGGGCAGGGACCCAATGGGCTCTCTCTAAGATATAAAACTGGGTCAGCCCAACAGGTGCCACCACATCACGAAGCCAGCCCTCCAGGAAGGTGATCATATTAGAACCATCTACTCCCTCTGAGAGACACAGCCCTCGTATGTTGTTTCTACAATTACGCCCTTCAGCATCCTCAGCCCTCTTCTCTAGCAACTTAACTCTGTGAGAGATGTCCTGCATCTGGGTAGAGAGGGACTGCTGCATCGGTGTCATATTTTCCAGGGAGGCCTCTGTTTGTTTCAACCGGTCATCCAGCTTAGTATGTTCTGCCTGTAGGAGCCCCAGCCCCACAGCCACATTGGCAATATCCTGATGCCTCCGCTATAGTCTGCAATATCTGGGCCAGTTGCTGCTGGTCTGAGTTGTCAGACGGATGTTCTGGGGAATCCGGTCATCTGTGCTCCGAGGCCGACTCATCCCGGCCCGGGAGAGCACAGACAGCAAGAAGGGGTGCATAACCCTCCGAGGGGCAATTCCAGTTTCGATCTCCAGGCCCCGGAAATAAATAGCAGCACTCACGTTGGCCTGGCCATTTAGTGGCAGTCCATGCTGGGGGGCCCCCACCTCCAGTCACCAGTCGCCACCAGGAGCCCTCCACTTCATCAGTGCAAGGAGGGAGCAATGCTCTGCAGCAGCGCTGCAACCAGGGATCACCACCGGCCTCAACAGCAAGAAAATGTAGCGGACCTCAAGAGTACTGTCCCACTCAGTGGCACGCCACTGTCGGAGTGTCCAATGGGGGCCCCCCTCCTGCATACCGCAGGATCTAAGCGGCGCAGCAACAGGGGATCCCAATCCGGGTTCAAACCAGCCGCCGGGATCCCAATCAGGCATGCAGGGGCTCCATTGCGGCTCTCGAATCTCCAGGTCAGGAGAGCACGGCAGCGGGCAGCCCTCACCTCAGCGGCCCCCGGAAGGTGAATCCTGGTCTATAGAGCCTTTGCCCGATCTCCAACTCAAGGCAGGCATTCACACAGGGCAGGTGGGCCATCTCCACCTCCGCCGGTCCAAGAGCTCTTAGGCAGCGAGCGCCGCCATCTTGCCAATCCAAAGACGGCGCTTCACCTCTCACTCTTCTCAGTTGCTGTAGGGTCACAAGCACTCGGAACTCCAAAAAAGCAGGCCCAGGCACTGCCCGAGCATGGTAGGGTCAGATGCATGCCCCCGGAATAGGGGCAACAGCAGTTGGACCGGATAAGTATGCAAGCTGGCACGGAGCTCCAAGCTCACACGTCCGTCGCCATCGGCTCGTAAGCCACGCCCCCATCCAGTTTACTCTTATGGTAGAAAAATCTGGTTCTCCTCACTATTGCTGTCATACCACCCATAAGATGGAGAAAAGGTATCTGCATTTTATTATAAAAGTGACATTCTGCCTTTCTGGTGTTATCTGAAGGCATTCTGCATTAATAAAAAATAATAACAAGGCAGACATATTCTGGGCATAATTGTCTGGCTTCAGAAGTAGAGTTGAAAACAAAGGACTCCTGACTACTTGACTAACAGCTAGATTCATGAAGCATTTTTGCGGGCGCAAACTGTGCGAATCGCAGAATTCGGCCGTTTGCACCCGCAAAAATGGCATTTGGAATTCATCAATGGGTCATGAACTCGCAATTTGAAAAATCGCAAATAATTGCGATTTTTCAAATTGCGATCGCATTTAAGGAATCTCAATTTGAGATTCCTTAAATGCTATTCATGAACCATTAATAAATTGCGATTTCGCTATTTTCTGCCGCTATTTACCGCGAAGTCTGACTTTGTGGTAAATAGCGAAAACTGAGAAAAATGCACTTTTGTGCATTTCGCTCAGTTGTATGTTACACACACACATGTCCTTGGGACATGTGTGTGCGCAACATAAGTCGAAATTTACATTTCAGGGGTGCTACAGGGTGTCCTTTGGACACCCCTAGCACCCTTGAAATCGCATCCTTATTTGCGATTAGCAAATTGCTAATCGCAAATAAGGAATAACTCTCCATTCATTCCTATGGGCCTTTAGGCCCATAGGAATGAATGGAGAGTTATTCCTTATTTGCGATTAGCAATTTGCTAATCGCAAATAAGGAATGTGTAGGAATCGCAATTTATTTAGCGATTCCTACATGAATCCCGTTTTGCAAGTCCTTAATAGCGATTCCTTAATAATCGCTATTAAGGACTCGCAAAACGGGACTTTGATGAATCTAGGGGTAAGTCTTGCACTATCATCCTAAGAAAGAACAGATGGCTAATTGAAAACTTACCCAACAACAATCTAAGAAAAAAATCAACATCTGTGGATGCTTGTAAAACTAAAGGTACCACTAGTTTTCTATACTCTGTATATCTTACCACTGTTTTGGTGAGCCCCACCCCTCAGTGCAATGCTGATGGTCGAGTGGAGAAATAATGACTAGAGATGATAGGAAAACAACTCAAATCTGTGTAATATATTGCCTTCAACAATAACTGTTGATCAAACAAGACATTTCAAAAGTTTAAACGTGCCCATAGCGTAATTAATTTACAAGAAAATTCAATAATTAACAAAAGTTGGTGTTTCAAACCCTGAATTTCTTGGACTTATATCAGGTCTTGATTCGCAAAACAGATAAGAGACACCTTCTATTCTAGATGCAGTAGCGTAATGAAACTTGAACAGGTCCAAATGCAAAGTACATGGAGAGGGCTGCCACACTCCGAACCCTGTCAGGAGCTCTCTGGCCAGGGGCCTGCCGCCTATGCGCAGTACTGGAGGGGGCCCCTTGCATATCAGGGGCCCCTCGCACCACGGAGGCTGCAGGGGCTATTGTTATGCCTCTGCCTAGATGAATTGATGGGCCTACATGAAAGATCCCGTAAGGTTCATGCCTGAAGGTGCAGGAAACAGAGGACATCAGGCGTTTGGGTGTTGGGTGTAGGAGCTTGAGTATAAAAGCCATAAGGGAAGTTTCCACCCCCTCTTTAAAAGTTACTCAATTGAGACAAGTGAAAAATAAGCATGTGACTCTATGGCCACATTGAATAAACATGAATTCATGCAAACAAGTAAAGATTGTTAAATTGAGGCCACTTAAGGAAGTTTCCCTGACACCAGCTCTAGAGAAATTCTAGGTAAATTCCAGTTAAATGACACAGATGAATGCCCAAAGCAAGAAGAGGCAGGTGGAAACATAGCCCAAAGCACATCACTCTCAGGAGCAAGGTTTATCCAGAGTACAACATGTTTATGTGTAAGGGCAATCTTGAAATTGTGAAGGTATCATTTGCCTCATAGCAAGGAGCAGATGAGTATGGGCACCCTTCAAATTGGAAGTGAAACAGCTACAAGAGGGGTGTGCAACAATCAGCAATATAGTAGATGTACTTCCCAAAGGTGTCTTGTTAATCAGACAGGACATGAACTAACTAAATTATAAAATAATGAACCTGTAGAATTTCAGCAGCAGAGAACACAGCTGTGACCCCCAGGACACCTAGCAGGATTTCAATTGCAGGCTGAAAAGCAGGAAGCCAGGCTGATGGATATGGAAGACCAAACAAGTAAGACAAATGTACACCTGTTGAGCATTGTGGAGGAAGTGGAAATTGGAATAATGCAGGGGGTCTAGGAGGCATGGAAGAAATACGATTAGATTAGTTGACAGAGCACACTTTTTTAATTTTTAAAAAGTAAAAAAAAATGTTCTAACTATGTAAGACTGTGCAATTGAATTTGCAAATCTTTGAAAAAGGAAACATTAGCACTTATGCATTTTATTACTTAATTGAGAGTATCATGGAATTTGTTTGTGGTTATTCACTTTCTTTCTTTATTCTATAGACTGTGAGTCTTAAAAGTTGCCTAGTATGAATATCTGCTACTTTGCACTTTAATATTGATCAGACTTAATTGTCCTCTCAACCTTAGGAGTCCCTTATTTTGTTTTGTTTACTTCTTACATGTGGTGACTAATAATAGATAGACATTCGTATTTGCGTATATGGTCAATTAGCACTTTATTATGGAATGTGTAGAATATGCATTCTATTCTTTTCTACTGTACATATTGTGCACCCGTCAATGCATTTAATAGAATGTGTGTATGCTATTCGGAAATGGACTGTTGTGTATATGTGAATTTGAATAGTGTGCACTCATGTAGGGAGTGTTTTGATTGTGTATTTCATTTAAGCATTCATTGTTTTCTCCGTATTATATATGTTGTGGAATATTAGTGCATGTACTTGAGTATATTAGCACTTTTGCACCTTATCATGCTATTGTGTATTTTTCACAAAGTTACATAAACCTATTGAATTCATAATGTCGAACTTTTTTGTTTGATGAATTTGTTAACGTAAGAACAATAGCACTTTTGGACTTTAATATAGAATTAATTGATTGGTATAATTCTTCCTTGTAGTCATATGTTTACACAGTCTTGTACTTTTTTTAAACTATTTGTTATGCTATAATTATTCTTTGGTTTGTCACTGTAAACTTTTATAATTATTCTTTGGTTTGTCACTGTAAACCCTCTGTCATGAACTGTAATGGATTTCTATCATCATCTTGCTGGTTTTTGTATACTTGGTTTTATGGATGATTGTAATATTGATTTGTGTGGAATGAGTTTCCTGTACTCACTTATGTGGACCACAATAGAGTTTCAAAACATAAATAAATACATTGAAATTAACAGAGCACACTGCACACCAGTATAGTGACTGCCAACTGGTGTCCTGCTGAGGACAATAATAATGATACTGTTAATATATAGAGAGATCAAAAACTTGCGAAGGAGTGAAGACAGAATTCCATCAAGTACAATTGAAAGAAACTGGCATGACTCATACTGAGGCATCTTGTCATATAAATTAATTTGGCTATCTCTCTCAGGATTCTGCGATCCTACAATGGGGAGGCGTTACTCGAAGACCTTCGGCAAACCTGCTGCCATCATCAATACTAGTTTGGAATTTGTGCTGAACTTCAGTGTTCAAATGGTCTAAGGAATCAGATCCACTCCAGATTCAATTACAAGGGTTTCTTATCACCCACTAATGTATTATGGTACTTGTAAGCCTTACCTTACCATGAGCACTGGAGAGGAGACTTTTGGTGAATAATATTTTACTTGTAACTGTGTCTTACCTCTTACAGTATTTGCATGTGCTACCTTGCACAAATTCATATTACAAGACTAGATCTGATGCATGTTCAAATACAGATTTTCGTTCTGTCCGCTGGCTGCTTCCTAGAACCTCTGTGCACTCCTTCAGGCAGAGCACTGGAGGAGTGAGTTGGACTGCTCTCACCTGCACTGTGCTGTAGCCTGCTCACACCTGTTCACAATTCCAATCACTCTGTGTGGCTGGAAGGAGGGATTTAAGCCTGACTTCTGCTTTCACAGCTCATGTTTCAACTGCCTTGGAGGGGAGCTCCTGCTTTCTTCTCCCTTTGCCTGCACTGCTGATTCCTTGAATTTTTGAGAGGAGTTCCTCTGCTTTTTGGAGTGTCCAGCTTTCCTGTGTCTGCTCCAAGCAACATTGTGCTTATGTGTTGCCCTTGTTTCTCAGTCTCACCTGAATTCTAGCCTGATATCCTAATTTCTGTGTTTTCCCTGGTGGGCTTCTGACCAGTTGAGTTGGCAAGTGTTCCCTAAATTACCTTGTTCTGAATTTATGTTCTGTCCTTGTCCTAAATGCATGTGCTTTATCCCATGTACCAGCAGGGCATAACTTGTTCCAGTGCCTGTTGGGTACATTATTGAATTCCTTATTCTGAATCCTAGTTCCAGTTTCGATGTACCAGCAGGGCATTACTTGCTCCAGTGCCTGTGGGTACATCCTTGAGCTCCTTGCTCTGAATCCTAGTTCCAGTTTTCCTGTACCAATGGGGCATTACTTGTTCCAGTGCCTATAAGGTAGAGCCTCAAGTTCCTTGCTCTGAATCATAGCTCCTTTTAACTGTACCAATGAGGCATTAATTGAGCCAATGCCTGTTGCTGTATTCATGTTCTTGATTTCTGAAGCCATGTTCATAATTCCTTAACTTGTTTTTCTCCTTGCCTGATTGCTTGCCCGTCCTACTATTTAAAAATACTTAGGGCTGAGGAATGCACTATGTTTTCATAATAGGTTCATAGCCTTCATGGGGGCTGAATATCACTGTAGAGGGTCGGTATTGCATGGCACATTATGAATGATTGTAATTTTTCAACAGTGCCTGTTGCAAAGGCATCCCGTACCCTAGGTACCCCCATTTTTCTTCTGAGTGGTACTGGTGGTAACTGACTCTGACTGTCCCCAGTCTCTGTCAAACAGGCCCAGATCCACTGCTATGCTGAAAACACATTTAGAATACAATGAAAACCCCTACATACACTAGAGTACATTATGCGTTATGGTACACTTATGATTGGCATGACCTTCCCTATAAGGCCCTAGTACATAGTAGGGGAAGGGGATCACAACTACCTTTAAGTCCCTGGTATATAATAGAGCATGTCAGTTTAGAGGCCAGCTGCACTTTCTGCACTTGCATGTGGGCACTGCTGAGGCCTTAGTTAATTAAAAAAAAAAAGCAGCCCTGTGTTGCAGGACTGCTTCTAACATGTAAATTGTGCAAAAACATGACTTTAAAACTAAAAAAACTACAATTATTTGGCCTATTAGGTACCCCAAGGGTCTCCCCTAGGTGTCTCAGTGGTGAGGAGTCAGGTATTTATAAGGGAGATCCTTCTAAAACAGGTTTTATATGCCTTGGGTTTAGAGAAATTGCACATTTCACTTCAAACATGTAGTAGAGTGCTTTCCAAAATCGACGTTTGTGCTAGGAGCACTGTGGAGTGAGGATCTGCAGTATTTTTACATATTCAGAAACCCTAAAGTCTTCACTAGGTGTTCCAATGGTGAAGGAACTTGTAGCTATAGGCAGGGTCCTTATAAAAGATGTTTTATAAGCCCTGGTGTTGGAGAAACTGACCAGTAAATTTTCCCCACTGCAGATCACCAGACACATAGGTTGACATGGCAAGAAGGTATTAATAAATAAGTCCAGGAAACCCAGAAAATATCATTCAAGGACTCACTAGAATGGTATTGATAAATCCAACAATATGCTATTGTTGAATTTTTCCTAAAATGTACAGACAAGAAGTTATAAGACATTCTTGTCTGTAAGCTAAAATTCAGCCTTCCAGTGGTCTGCCCTTATTGGTCAGAGTTAAGTGGATTATACAGGCTGCTTTAATGAGGTTATAAGTAGCGCCTTGGGTGAAAGAGCCATTCTGGCAGGAGAGGGTTCTGCGGCATAGCAATGCCAGAGCAAAGGATGGGGTAGTAAACACTGATCTTTAACAGAAGGATGAGACAGGAAGAACAAACCAGTTTCATTTATGCCCCTACCCTCTGAATCCAGCCAGATGGCTGGCTAAAGGAAGGATTGTGCAGATGCCAGGGGTGGAAGTCTATGGAGATGAGCCACCCAGGAGGTTGGTTTACCAAACTCTTTATTCTCGGCTGAGACTTTGCTCACATTGAATTTTTGAGAAATAGTGCTTTCTGGAAGACCGTTGTGCCACACTTTGGAGGAAATGGTCATGCTCTGGGGCACCTTATTGGACAGAAGGGCCCTCCTGTGTGACCCTAAAAACACTGAATAATTATCTGCGAAGAGCAGTGCCTTTCAGATTTGCTTGAAACTAAAGAAAGAAGAAGGGTCCATGCTGAGACATTTGATTTGCACCAACCAGGCTCTGCACTATGACTGACTGTGCCTGCTTCACAATCTGGAACAACAGCATTGTGGATCAAACCTCCTGAAAGAGGACTGAAGAGTGGACTCCCTGCAAGCCACAGGTTAACAGAGCTCATCTGGACCATCACCCCCAAGAATCCCCAGTCTGGAATACTACCAGTGCATTTGTAAGGGTTTTGTCTAAGAGGATTGTGGGAATTTGGCCACTTTGGGACCTTGAAAGGAACTTCAGGAAGAGTTTCCAAAAGTTTGAAGAAGCCTGGAGCAACTTTGGAAAAAAGCTCCATAAGTGGAGAGACTAGACCTGGCTTGCCAGCCTGCTCTCCAGGTTCGTCCCACTGAAAAGCTCAGGAGGTTTGACTTCCAGAGTCTGACGTGGGGTTAGCCAAAACCCAAGCCGGTGAACCCTTACTGAATCCGGTCGGGTGAGAAGCATCTTGGTACTCTGGGAGAAAAAGTCAGATTGTAGAAAAGGTGACCGGGACCAACCGTGAGATTCAAGCTGCCCACCTTCAACCGCGAGCTGGCCTGGATATCTGGAAGCTCTAGAGGTCTTACTTCCCTAAGTTTTACTGGGACCTCATTGCAACCCTCACCGAATCCAGACCGGCTGAGAGCTTCTAGGGACCCCGAGGAGAAAAGCTCCAAAAAAGTTTTTAAGTCAGAAGGTAAACACTTTAACCAAGACCTACCACAAGGAACAGCTGTGCAGGGCTCCATTGCAGTCGGCCTGAAATTTTGAGTTTGTTCCATTCTAGCGCAACCATATGTCACAATAGGCGCTATAGGTTTCTATGTGCTATATAGTGCTAAATATTAAAAAATTCCTATTTCCTATTTTTATAAATTGGTGTTGGATTTGTATTGTGAGTTCTGTCTTAATTGTGTACCGCATTTGTATGTTTAAATGCTTTACATACCTGTCTTTGAAGTTAAACCTGCCTACTCGCAACCAAGCTACCACGGGTTTAGCATTGGAATAATTATCTGAGACCCTGAGACCTATTCTGAGCCCCTTACTGTGGAAGTGACATTATTGCCAGTAGTAGATGCATATCTATCACTGCTAATAATACATTTTCCAAAATCCCCCTTATAGAATGGTCTGAGAAACTGTCAGTTTTTAGCCAAAGTGTTCTAAAAGTGTGTGGCAGTACCTCTCCATACCAAAATCAGGGATATCAATTTAACCAAAGATCTAGATCATCTTTTTTTAGGTCAGCGCCCACAAAACAGGGGCAATTGGCACCCTCGTTATCGACCACAATACAGGGCCCAATATCAACCCCGTCAATCCTACCAACCAAGGGGACATTATCAACCCCAATACCAGCCACAATATCGGGCGCAATATCAGGAACAACAACCTCAATACCAGGACCATCTGTCATGAACCACTAACATCACACACATCCGGCTCCCACGAAAGCAGTTTTGCCCACTCAGGAAACCCACCCCTGTCCCGTGCAACCAGCACTCCAGAAATGTCAAGTGTAAGTGTGTAAACAGTGTTTTTACTTTCATGTGAATATTCATTCATTTCAAATTAAACTGTATGCTTTTATTGTAATCTTTTCTGGTATTTTGGTCAAGCGCTGTTTTGTTTGATTGTGAGGAGACTGGAGAGAACGATGTGCTTTTACTCAGATTGTGCAATTGCTGGCGAGTAATATTTTGCCAGTCATTTGACAGAGTGTTTCAGGGACGCGAGCGCATGCTGTGAAAGCACACGCAGAAGAACGGTGCGAGCGCACGCGGTGAAAAGCGCACGCAGGGAAAGGTGCGCGTTACGTCAGATACCCTGGGTGTGGCACAGCTATAAAAGGCCACACCCAACGAAGTTCTACGCTTTGCCTTTCGCCACCGCCCAGCACAGGATCGTCTTGGAGAATCCTCGGAGCCTGCAGACACCAGCCAACGCCCTTAGAATTCCGAAGGTCCGCATCTTGGCATCTTCATCTCGGCATCGCGCACCTAAAGAGAAAAGACACGGAAGACAAAAGCTAAGTGAAAACTTTCATTATTTGTTTGACTCAACAGGCGCCCAATGCAAGCAAGCGACAAAAGGTTCAAAACTCGAACAATTTACCTGGACATTGTTTTGGAGAAGTATTGAGAGAACTTAAGTAGAGACTTCCTGAATTAGACCTTTCTTGATCTTTAAGGCTTTGAGAAGTATCAAGGCTAACTTTTGGGACACTAGTTCTATTTGAATGTTTTGGTGCAAACTGTATCTTGTTTATAAGTTATTTTTGTCTAGGAAGAAAAGGTGAAGGAAGACACAATTAAAGACAGAGAGAGTAAGTAGGGTTTAAATAAGTAAGGAATTGTGATAAGGAATAGGCAAACATAAGAAAGGAAGTAACTTATTCTAAACTGTTTATTTTCCAGTGGCAATGTGATTCTCTGGCAACCCACCCACTTCAACACTGCCCGACTCTACTTCACCCTTCACGACGACAACACGGACGTGACGCCTAGGTAAGCATGAGCGAATTTTGCGGATCTCGCGTTCGCGAATTTTGCGGATTTGCGGATTCGCAATCCGCAAAATCCGCGAATTCCCGCGAATTTTTTTTTTTGTGTTCGCCCGTGTTTCTGCCAGTTCGCGAGGGTTTTGTACACTTTCGCAAATTGCGAACTTACCTGTCGGGTCGCAAGTTTCGCGAACTTGTTGTTTCTACGTGTCCAGCCTGTTTGGGACACTCTTCTTCATCACTGCCACTCTCTGTCACCACTGCCACTCTCTGACTACTCATGCCACCCTCTGGCCCACCCATGCCACCCTCTGTTTCATCACCACACCCTCTGGTTGTCCAGTGTACATTATTTTCGGCAAAGCAAAGCACACCTTCCCTGCCTCAAGTGACCTGAATTAATTTGGGGCTGATTAATGTGTCACAGAATATTTTTTTAGCTGGCACCTGCTTCCTTAGTGCGCCCTGATTAGTGATCTTTTGCACTTGCTAAGTGCTTTCATTGTTGCAAAATTAGTTACAACACCTGCCCTGCCCCAACTGACAATAATGAATTAGGGGCTGATTAATGGATTTTAACTTCCAGCCTGGCTCCTGCTTGTCTCCCTTAGCTGTAATTCAGGACCTTTGTGGCATATGTGTAACTATTCTGAGGTTCAGAGCAGGGTCACATAATAGTTTCAACTGGCAACTGAACTCTGGAGGGGCCCCTCAGGAAGCACTACAGGAAATGGCTACTAATGATGAGCCTGAACTTTTGAACCTGGTAAGTAGTTACTTTCAGTTTTGCTAAAATCGTATTTCTGCAATTTTGCACTTATTCGCGGGGCGCGAACTCACGCGAACTCACGCGAACAGTGCGAGCAGTGCGAGCAAAATCCGCTGCTCGCGGATTTGCGGATTTTGCGGGAGATTCGCAAATCTCGCGGATTGCGGATTTCCCGAAAATCCGCAAAATCCGCGAGCGGAACGGATTTTCCGCCCATGCCTACGCCTAGGCCTTAACAGTCGCAGGTAGGCTTGTACTTAAATTACCAAGGGAAATCTATAGGGAAGAAAACTGTAGAGCAGAAGATTTGAGAATAGAAATACAGGATAGTGATTACAAACAGCTTTCCTTTATTGCCTCGCAGGTCGACAATTAAGGAAGCAGGTAGCGTCCACGATCCGGCCTACCTCCCTGATTTCTATATGATTACCTCAGTGTAAAGTATAAAATCACTAGGAATTGCCTAAAATTTGGGGAAGTTGGTCCATAACGTCTCTGCGGAATCCATCTACAAGTGGCCTACAGGTAAGGGTGCTTGTAACCTTGACAGAAGGCAAAGCCCACGACGTTTATTCCGCCCAGACGTTATGGATCCTTCCATTGCAAATTCTTTGCAAGACATGGCAAATCTGTTAACTGCAACTCAAGCTGATAACGCAGCCCTTCGTAGAGAGGTCGCTGATATTCGAAGTAATATGCAATCTGGTCCTAGTACTTGGAATTTCTCCCCAACTCAGAAGTCTGTATTGAAACCTGCGACTTTTCAGCCAGGATTTCAAACCTTGCATTCTGATTCAAGTTCATCTACAACACCAACTCAGATTCAAGTCGTAACTCCAGTACCTGTCCCCCTAGCACCTCCTGAAAGATTTTATGGAGATAGTAATAAATTTTCAATTTTTCTAAATCAATGTCATCTACATTTTATAGCTAAACCAGCAGCCTTTCCTGATGACTCCTCTAAAATAGCCTTTATTCTGTCATATTTAGGAGGTGACGCAGCTTTATGGTCAGTGCCAATAGTTGATCGTGATGACCCAATACTCTATAATCTTCGTACGTTTAAAAATACCATGAAAAAATTATTCGCAAAACATGTCTTTGTCCAATCAGCAGATCATGAGCTATTACATTTAAAACAGGGTTCATCGGATTTATTGCATTATATATCTCAATTTAGTAGACTGGTAATTGAAGCTCACTGGCCAGAGGAAAAAAGGGTTTCCCTTTTTTACAAAGGACTCAAAGACGAATTAAAGGATATGGTCACCCAGATCTTAGATCCTCCAGATACTATAGAAGACTTCATTGACTTAGTGGTAAAACTGAATCATCGTCTGTCAGAACGAAGAGGCGAAAAAGGAAAGACTGAAGTTAAGGTATTTTCTTTTAAAAAAAGAAATAACAGTATAAAAACAGAAAGCACATCCAAGATGGATTTAGGAGAACCCATGCAGATAGGCACTATCAAAGGTCCTCTAAGTAAAGAGGAAAAGGACAAAAGAAGGAAATTAAACCAATGTCTGTATTGCGGCAAGTCAGGCCACTTTGTTAAAGAATGCCCGGTGCGCCCAAACAAACCCAAGGGGAAGAATCCTGAGGTAGCTTTAGTACAACAGTCGGAAAACTAACTAGCTCGACAAATCGAGAGGTCAGATTGTCGAGTAAGATTCCTAGTTTGGCCTCCATAACTCCTGAAATAACTTCCCAACATCTTAGTATAAAGGTCACTTTGCAATCTCTTAAAGAAATAGGGAAAAACTGGACGGTTGACGCTTTAATTGACTCAGGGGCCACCGGCAATTTTATAGACACAATGTTTTTAAAGGAACTAGATTTCAAGACCAAGTCTAAAGAACATCCGGAAGTGGTCAGAGCTGTTGATGGTAAAGAGTTATCATCAGGTTTAATTCAATTTCACACCGAAACTCTTGCAATGACTTGTTTAAATGCCCATAAAGAAAACATAACCTTTGACATCATTGACGCTCCTCAATTTCGCTTGATTCTAGGCATACCTTGGCTAATTAAGCATAATCCCAAAATTGATTGGGTGGAGAGAACAGTGTTGTTAGATTCGAATTATTGTACATCAACCTGTTTATTGTCACAAGATTCCAAAGTACTGATTCAAGGTTGTCATTTCCCCCTGAACTCAAAAAGTGTGTTAATTTTGGAAGGAGTTCCTAAGGAGTATTCTGATCTTCACGATGTGTTTGATAAATCAAAGGCCAATACCTTACCACCTCATCGGGACTTTGATTGTCGAATAGATCTAGTGCCAGGGGCTACCTTGCCGTGTAGTCGAATTTATGCACTCACCGAAAAAGAAAACGACCATTTAAGAGACTATTTAGATGAATATTTGGCAAATGGATTTATTAGACATTCAAAATCTCCAGTATCCTGTCCTCTCTTTTTTATCCCAAAAAAGGGAGGCGAGTTGAGAACTTGCATCGACTATAGAGCTCTAAACAACGTAACTATTAAGAACAGATATCCACTTCCCTTAATTCCTACTCTCTTAAACCAACTAAAAGATGCCGTCATTTATACTAAATTGGATTTGCGAGGAGCTTACCATTTGGTTAGAGTCCGAAGTGGCGACGAATGGAAAACTGCATTTCGCACCAAATTTGGTTTGTACGAATATCAGGTCATGCCATTCGGACTCTGTAACGCTCCCGCAGCGTTCCAATTTTTTATAAACGAGGTCCTAAGGGACTTCCTGGATATTTGTTGTATTGTGTACATAGATGATATTCTCATTTATTCTAAAAACACCACAGAACATGTACAACAAGTAAGAGCTATTCTTCGAAAACTTCTTGACAACTCCTTGTACGTTAAACTTGAGAAAAGCACATTCCATACTACTAGAGTTGAATTCCTGGGATATGTTTTAAGTCCAGAAGGTATAGAAATGGATCCAAAGAAAATCCAAGCAGTTCTAGATTGGAGCAGTCCTTCTTCAGTGAAGCAAGTACAGAGTTTTTTGGGGTTCTCTAATTTTTATAGGCGCTTTATCTGTAACTTCTCTCATTTGATAACCCCAATTACTAGGCTTCTGAGGAAAGGTATAAAATTTGATTGGAATAACGATGCAGAGGAAGCTTTTCAGAATCTCAAAAGACAGTTTACTACAGCCCCTGTATTAATGCATCCGGATCCTTCTAATCCCTTTATTGTTGAAGCAGATGCTTCTCAGTTTGCCATCAGAGGGATTTTATCTCAAAGACACAAAGAAACAGGTCAGATGCATCCAATTGCATATTATTCACGGAAACTAACCACTACAGAGCAAAACTACGCTATCGCTGACAAGGAGTTGTTAGCCATCAAAGCAGTCTTCGAAGAATGGCGTCATTACTTGTTAGGAGCAAGACATCCTGTAACGATCTATACTGATCACAGAAATCTACAATTTCTGCGCTCTGTTAAAGCACTCACTGCTAGGCAATTACGTTGGACATTATTCTTTAATGATTACAACTTTGTGATTACTTACCGACCTGGGAAAGAGAACCTAAAAGCAGATGCTTTGTCACGTTTGGGGATGTTAGAAGAAAAAGATGGTTCCTCTGAAAAAACTCAACCTGTTCTACCAGACCATTGTTTTAAGGTTGGAGTGGTTGTTACCGATGTAATGGAAGACATTAAAAAAAAAATACAGGAAAAAACATCACAAGAATGGTATGATTTACATCCTCTGTTGCAGTTAAGAGAAGGATTTTTGTATATGAATGAACACATTTTTGTACCCACGCCAGAACTGCAAAAAAAGGTAATACAGTTGCATCATGACACACTAATGTCTGCACATCCCGGAATTATCAAGACCAGTCAATTAATTAAAAGGAAATTCTGGTGGTCTTCCTTGTTAAATGATGTGAGATCTTATATTGAGACTTGTGTGATTTTTGCACAGAATAAAACACAACATCAAGCACCTAGTGGTCTGTTACTTCCCCTCCCAATTTCCCCTCAACCATGGCACACAATATCTCTTGATTTTATTGTGGAGCTTCCAAAAACCAAGGAAGGTTTTAACACAATTCTGACAGTAGTTGATCATTTCTCTCGTATGGCGCATTTCATCCCACTAAAGAAAATTCCCTCTGCAAAAGAGTTAACTCAAATCTTTTCTAAAGAAATAATTTGATTACATGGTATTCCTTCGGTAATAATTTCTGATAGGGGTCCACAATTTGTTTCGCACTTTTGGCAGCATTTAGGTGAAACTTTAGATATGGACATCCGCACGTCTTCTGGGTATCATCCCCAAACTGATGGCTTAACCGAAAGAACCAATCAAACCATAGAGCAATTTTTAAGATGCGCTTTGGTAGAAGAAGAGAAGGAATGGTCAGATATTTTATGGGTTTTAGAATTTGCGTTCAATAACATGGACAATTCTTCCACCACTCTTTCGCCCTTCTTCTGCACTTATGGGTTTCACCCTAAAAATATCCCAGGAACTATATTGATTCCTTCAGCAATACCATCTTTGGAAGATCACATTACGAAATTGATTCATGTACAAGATCTGGCTCAGTATCACTTAGCACAAGCAAAAGAAAGTCAAAAAGAACTTTCAGATTCACACAGAAAACCACCACCTAAATACTCCATCGGAGATAAGGTATGGTTATCCACAAAGAATCTAAGGATAAATATTTGTAAAAAGTTTCGTCCCAAATTCATAGGACCATTTGATATAGAGAAAATAATCAATCCGGTCAGTATTAAATTAATATTACCCACCAAGTATAAATTCCATCCGGTATTTCATGTGTCACTGGTTAAACCTTGTGATCCTAAGACTAGATTTAGAAAGAATCCAGTACCCCTACACATCGATGGAATCCCTGAATTTGAAGTCCAAAAGATCTTAGATTCAAAAAGAATTCGAGGAAAACTGTTTTATCTAATACATTGGAAAGGTTATGGTCCAGAAGAGCGAACTTGGGAACCTCTTTCCAATTTGCAAAATTCTCCTCGATTACTTAGAAGTTTTCATCTTCATAACCCAAACAAACCAAAACCTGTTCCACACATTTTGGGAGGGCTCTTGAGGGGGGAGTACTGTCATGAACCACTAACATCACACACATCCGGCTCCCACGAAAGCAGTTTTGCCCACTCAGGAAACCCACCCCTGTCCCGTGCAACCAGCACTCCAGAAATGTCAAGTGTAAGTGTGTAAACAGTGTTTTTACTTTCATGTGAATATTCATTCATTTCAAATTAAACTGTATGCTTTTATTGTAATCTTTTCTGGTATTTTGGTCAAGCGCTGTTTTGTTTGATTGTGAGGAGACTGGAGAGAACGATGTGCTTTTACTCAGATTGTGCAATTGCTGGCGAGTAATATTTTGCCAGTCATTTGACAGAGTGTTTCAGGGACGCGAGCGCATGCTGTGAAAGCACACGCAGAAGAACGGTGCGAGCGCACGCGGTGAAAAGCGCACGCAGGGAAAGGTGCGCGTTACGTCAGATACCCTGGGTGTGGCACAGCTATAAAAGGCCACACCCAACGCAGTTCTACGCTTTGCCTTTCGCCACCGCCCAGCACAGGATCGTCTTGGAGAATCCTCGGAGCCTGCAGACACCAGCCAACGCCCTTAGAATTCCGAAGGTCCGCATCTTGGCATCTTCATCTCGGCATCGCGCACCTAAAGAGAAAAGACACGGAAGACAAAAGCTAAGTGAAAACTTTCATTATTTGTTTGACTCAACAGGCGCCCAACGCAAGCAAGCGACAAAAGGTTCAAAACTCGAACAATTTACCTGGACATTGTTTTGGAAGTATTGAGAGAACTTAAGTAGAGACTTCCTGAATTAGACCTTTCTTGATCTTTAAGGCTTTGAGAAGTATCAAGGCTAACTTTTGGGACACTAGTTCTATTTGAATGTTTTGGTGCAAACTGTATCTTGTTTATAAGTTATTTTTGTCTAGGAAGAAAAGGTGAAGGAAGACACAATTAAAGACAGAGAGAGTAAGTAGGGTTTAAATAAGTAAGGAATTGTGATAAGGAATAGGCAAACATAAGAAAGGAAGTAACTTATTCTAAACTGTTTATTTTCCAGTGGCAATGTGATTCTCTGGCAACCCACCCACTTCAACACTGCCCGACTCTACTTCACCCTTCACGACGACAACACGGACGTGACGCCTAGGCCTTAACAGTCGCAGGTAGGCTTGCACTTAAATTACCAAGGGAAATCTATAGGGAAGAAAACTGTAGAGCAGATGATTTGAGAATAGAAATACAGGATAGTGATTACAAACAGCTTTCCTTTATTGCCTCGCAGGCCGACAATTAAGGAAGCAGGTAGCGTCCACGATCCGGCCTACCTCCCTGATTTCTATATGATTACCTCAGTGTAAAGTATAAAATCACTAGGAATTGCCTAGAATTTGGGGAAGTTGGTCCATAACGTCTCTGCGGAATCCATCTACAAGTGGCCTACAGGTAAGGGTGCTTGTAACCTTGACACCATCAACCTACGAATGCAAACAGATACCTAGAGACTCGCAATGCACGCTACTCGAGAGAATAACAACTATTCCCATATTCAATCTAAGTAGCCAGACACCTAATAAAGCGATTTATGCTTTGCTAACTAAAGGACTTAGCTATGTACCACACTCTGGTCTTAATAAATTTGAATTATTTAATGATTTGATGAGCTTCTTTAGAAAAATTTGCCTTATGGATTTCTTTTCTAATATTGAACCTAATACACGGGAAATCAATAAATCAGGTTTGGCACCAAAGTCTGTTTTTACCCCTACACTTGAACAAGTGACACCTGAGATCCAAATTTTTGAGAAAATAGTTATGAATAAACTCATAGCAGCTACAAAATATATACCGAATACTCCCTTTAACCTTTCAGCAGAAGAATATGGAGCGTTAAAATCGTTAAAGGAATCTACCTCGATTACTGTGAAAGAGTGTGACAAAGGAGGTGGTATTGCTATTCTTGATACTTCTAAATATACAGCTAAAATAGAGGAAATGCTTAATGATAACACCTTTTATAACAAAATTGCCAAAGATCCAACAGCAAAAGTTAAACAAAAAATACAGAAACTGACAACTAAAGCATTCAATATTGATGATATATGCCAAAAAGAGTATGATTTCTTGAATGTATCAACACCTTGAATGGCCTGCTTGTACGGGACACCAAAGATCCAAAAAAAAACAAGCGGACCCCCCTTTCGCCCTATTGTGAACACCATAGGAAGCATCACTGAACCCTTGTCAAAGTATTTGGACGCAATCCTACGTCCACACTTATCCAAAATTCCTGGATATGTGAAGGATACAGGCCACATTATCAATCTATTGGAAGGTACGGCTTTCAATGAAAAAAGACAATGGCTAGCTACTCTAGACGTGGAAAGTTTATATTCTAATATTCCTATTGATGGTGCCATGTTGGCCACACAATGGTTTATTAATTCCTACGAAGTAGAGTGCAATGCGACTTTCATCTTAGACTGCCTTAAGATTGACTTAGAGGAAAATTTCTTTGAATTCCAAGGGAATTTATACAAGCAAACCAAAGGAGTTAGTAGGGCGCTTCTTGCGCCCCTACTATTGCAAACATCTATATGTCATCATTTGAACATACCCATGTCTTCAATGAAATAGCCCCTTTTTATGAATCAATCCTACACTGGTCGAGATACATTGACGACGTTATATTTATATGGGATGACAATGAGGATAATTTAAATGAATTTATATCGTGGCTTAATGCCTGTGACAGCAACCTCAGATTCACATCCCACATAAGCAATATAGAAATGGAATTTCTAGATATAACGATAAAACACGATCAAGGCCAACTCTACATGGATTTATTTACAAAGCCCACTGCCCGCAATAACTTACTCCACTACAATAGTTTTCACCCCACAGCCCAAAAAAACAGTCAATTTTTAAGACTACGACGCAATTGCACCAAACTACAAGATTACGATGAACGCTCTATTGTGATGAAAAAGAAATTTGAAGATCGCGGCTACCCGCACAGGCTTGTCCGGGAATCATTTAAATGAGCGCGATTTTTCGATCGTCAATGCATACTACAAGGCAATTACACCAAACAGAACAAGCACCTTGTGTTTGTTACTAGACACTCTTTACTGAATGATAAGATACGCCAAATTATCTACTCCAACTGGCACCTTCTAAATGTCTAAATGTAAACAAATCAAAACAAGATCTCATTCCCAAACCAGTCTTTGCCTATAAAAGGAATAAAAACATAAAAGATATAGTTGTTAGAACGAGAATGCCAGAGAAACCACAATTTGCTCAGAGAAGCTTAACCAGTACTAACCCAGTTACAGGTAATTTCAAATGCGGTAACTGTAAGATCTGCCCTCAAGAGATTGAGTGTAAGGAACTCACATTCAATAAAGTAAGAATCTCATGCAAAACTATGACAAACTGTAAAACTCAAAACGTAGTTTATCTGATACTATGTCCTTGTAATAAAGGATATGTGGGCGAAACATCGAGAGCCATCAACAAAAGAATAACAGAACACAAATCTGCAGTCCGCACTAAAAAGATCAATGCTCCGTTGGTATCACATTTTTTGGAACATAGACACTCACCTGAGGACATAAGATGGTATATCCTTGAAAATGTGATACCAAGAACAGGTTTATGCTCTGAAAAGATCCGAAAAAAGAGAGAAGTTTATTGGATTTTTTCACTCGACACAGCCACCACAGGACTCAATTCTGAGATCCCATGGGAGCAAGCAATAATCTGATAGGAACTAATGGTCTGTAATTTTGATGTATGTCAAACATCTTATTGGCCACCATGCTCAACAATATAAATTTTTGATCATCAATGAGTAAAAGAGAATATGTGACACTCCGACTAAAACTTTCATACAAATAATAATACATCTCAATTATCTGGCATCACTAATACCCATGAGTTTATATAATTTTATCAAATTTTCCCTATTTTTCAGCTTCATAGTCTAATCTATACGTTAGCAAGTTATTGACCTAGAACACAAGATCGTACCTTTTCCATACTTGTAGTTCTCAGTGAACTATACGTTAGGTTGTTATTGACCCAGAACACTGGATCGTATCTTTTCCATACTTGTAGTTCTCAGTGAACTACATTTCCGATCCCATTGGTTTATTGCGATCCACTTATTGACCCAGAACACTACATTGTATCTTTTCCATACTTGTAGTTCTCAGTGAACTACATTTCCGATCCCATTGGTTTATTGCGTTCCACTTAGACGCACTGCTAACAACATAAGCGGATAAGATACTACATACGCTCTACTTAACTTTTGCAATATAATATATGCGGTCTATATAACATTGGCGGTTTCCATTATTTGATAATATTACGCCCAACGTGTTTCTTACATCAGGCGATACGTATTTCGATTTGTAGTTCCTCATCTGAACTACATGTTCAACGTTATTGGCTAACAATATTCAGGGTGCAAAACCATGCGACTGCGCCAGCGCCCCTAATTAATAGACACATCTACAAACGTATTCGTAGTTGTAGTTCCTCTTCTAAACTACAAGTTCAACGTGATTGGCTCACAACATTCACAGACTTCGGGTAACGTAATCACTGTGTGACCGCGCCGGCGTCCCTAATTAATGGACACACCTCTTTTATATTGATACGATAGCTAGGGTATTTAATGAGCACGGCATGGCAATACCTGACTCGTCCTGCTTTCGGCGTGGGCGACGCACGCCGCTCTTCAGAACCCCGGTTAATAATACTACGACAGACACTATCAAGGTATGTCACGCCATCTCTGGATGCAGATTATTAACAACTTTTGGTGTCCTATCGGTCTTTAGCTAACTTCTCGTTTTTTCTGTATACCTCTTCCCATTAAGGTCTATCAGCTTCCCGGTTCTAGAGGTTTACCAGGGAATCCTTTCAAGTTGTGTATCAACTATACAAATTACTCAATAGCTGCCATACTATAAGGTAAATTAAAATGAAGTTATGGCTTCGATAACATTGTCTTGACGTATTATTTCTCTCACTGCAGCAGTCTTTTAATTAAGCTCTTTTACATATATCGTACATAGTCATCTACTTTATTGCAGCTCATTAGCATTCCATGGCTCCCTGGCCTGTAGCTTATTTCTTGCCCTGTCTTTAAACCCTAAGATCTGTCAGTGACCCAGGTGTATTGAACTACCAGATAATCCTGTCAAGTGTCGGATCAACTACATATTCTGCTTAATAGCTGCCGAATAATAAGGTAATTTAAGAGGGAGCTATATACTTGATATCACTCAGATAACATGCTAGTTTTTTCACTGTAGCGATGTATCTATTAATACCTTTGACATCTATCGCAGAGAAAAAGATTGAGTATCATAATACTTCTGTTCTGTCTAGCTATTAAATCAGCATTAATCAATATTAGAGTTCGGTTTATAAACTCGGCAAGATTTTAACTCAACGTAAAGATATTTTTGAGCACCTTAACACTATTGCTCTGTCTGACCACTAAGCAAGAATATATCAATATGAAAGTTATGTCTATTAACTAGGCACGTATTCAGTTCCTTTATTACCACTTGAATTCCTTAATGGTAGTATACACCTTTCCATTATTTACATGTAGATTTGTTCAAAACTGCCTCATCGCCATCAAAAGAATACGTCGCCCAATCGAATAATACAAGACATATACCCATAGAATATACTGCCACATGATGTCGACCAACTAACTGGTAATTATACAAACTTGCTAATTACCACCATTGTTGGTAAACTGTTCCCCATCTTTTTAATAGTTAATGCACCCACTTATACTCTTTTATATTTTCTATACATAAGGGTATGACTGTACTGGCCCCCCTGGCGAAAAGCATCCTGATCAAAACCACGTTATAACCTTTAACAACTATTGTTCTAACCATCACGTAAGTGATAGTTATTATTTTGTCCTTTTGATCAAGTTAAAGCTAGTATACTAATGTCATGATGAGATTTTTTTTTAAAACAAAGGTTATTAGTTTGGCTATATTTCATGTTTTTGACAGTTGTCTTTGGAGATTTTCATATTTCCTTTCAAAACTCATGTTTTCCTGATCCACCTTTACTTTTCCTCTTATTTATTTACCTCTTACTACACTTACTGTCGGTACAAGGGTCTTTGTTGTTTGAGAATAGTCCTTTGATCTATTGACACCACTGTTTAGTCAATTTTTAAACTATCGTACCTCTGTAATTTACGAACTACAATGTAATCCACATCATATGTATGAATTTATGTAGTATCAATGTTATGTGCATCAGATGTCTACTACTGTAATCAAGTTAAACATTCTCTATAGAATATAGCTGCTCTAATTGTATTGTATCTCAAGTGTGACATTTTTTGCACGTATAATAATTAGACCTTAACCCAGGATGTAATATAATGCATTCATAAAACTGTATAATAATACAATATTACAGTTTATGACATGTTTTCCTTTAAATGTTTTTCAGTTTTATGTTTTTCTTTGTCCTATTGCAAATGACGGACTCCTGAAGAAGGCAATAGCCGAAACGCGCATAGAGTCTCCATCCACCGCTTTGCTTACTCCACTAGCCCCATTTACAACTTAGTCATTTGTGACCCCTCTTTTTCGTTTCTCTATGTTGTTCTTTATTTGTCTTTACATTGTCTTATTTGAAACATAAATTATACGGCACTGTACTTTATATGTATTTTTATAAAAGAAATTCCAAACAAAAATGAAGAAAATATTATAAATAAACTATAAATACTATTTTGTATACAAACAACATGGCTGGTTTTCATTAATACTGTCTACATGTCATAACATTTAATGTATTAATTTGTGTATATTTCCTGGGTTTTAGCCTTTGTAATTGCGTTCACTACTGTGTTCTTTCTAAAACTAAAAGTGTGTGGCTAAATGCAACTTTTAACCAGACGACAATATTTTCCTGGGGTGTGGACAACCCCAACATATTTCCTCGTAACCTTTCCAGTCCCCTTGAGCCCAACTCTCCCTTCTGGGAGAAGTCAGGCTCATCCACTTTGCAGAGTTCAATTCATAGAGGCTATTTACGCCCACTGAATCCATCAGCCACTATTACCGATAAGGATTATTCCAGGGTGTTTCAGCATTGAGGATGGTTTAAGCAGCTTTATGGCGGAAAAGCAGCTTTTAAGAAAATCCAACCAGAATGAAAATTATGTGAATCAGAGACATTTTAAGGCATGGGCAAAATGGACAGTAGGCCACAGCCCCCACCTTACAAGGCCCCCTGGGAAAATGAACTTCTCTCTATCTCAAATCTGTCTATTTATCCAGCTGAACATTTAGGGCCTCATTACAATGTCAGGCAGAGTTTCCTCTGCCCGACATTGTCTCAGTGAAGGGACTCACCAACAGCCATTCAGCGGTTCCAACCAACTATTTAGGATGCAACCAAACACTAGGTGCCCCCTCAGCCTCCAACCGTAGGCCGTGCACCCAAGGGGGCCCCCCAAAATCGAGTTCTGACAACTTTTCTGTGTTGGAAAGACTAGCACAGAAAGGCTGCCGAAAGCCGGCATCATTATCCCAAGGGCGAAAAGAGTCACCCAAGTGAATACTGGCCGCATTCTGACTGGCAGACGGGCTCTGTGAGCAATGACCGTTCAGATTCCTTTTTGACCACCTCCATCGTAATGGGATGGTCAGAAAGGAATACGACCAGCAGGGCCGGCCTTAGGCATGTGCAAGCTGTGCACCTGCACAGGGCCGCCAAACCACAGGGGCCGCCACACCAATATATATCCTCAATATAATAATCCTCTGAGGATGGATACATATTGGTGTGGCGGCCCCTGGTAGGGATTTGGCGGCCTCCGGCTCTGTAACAACTTCCTGAGCTCTGGGGGACTCCGCCCCGCCCGGTCCCCTCTTCCGCGGCCCCTACCTACGCTCCCTGCCCAGGGCCGCCATGAACCTAGAGCCGCCCCTGCGACCAGTGTATTACAATGCGGTCGGAACGGCTCTGACGGTCGAAGCAGTTTCCAACTGCATCGTAATCGGCCCCTTACTGTATTATTCACTATTGTTTGGGATCATGGTGCTTGAATTAGCAGAAAATTGGTAACAAATTACAAAGCTGTTCTAGACAGGGGCCCTTAAGTATGTCTTGCCCAGAGCCCCAAAATAAGGATTTTTAGGATCCTAGATTGCCCTCATGTGGATGTTAAAGAAGTTCCTAGTGAAAAAGTGACAGGCAAAAGTTGGAAGTGAAATTACAGGAAGAGAGTGTTGCAAGAGGGTATTTACAAATGTAAAACGCTCCAACGTTTTTCTTTAAACGACATATGTGCTGCTTAAACAACCTTGTTTCAAGCAACAGTAACAACGCCGACTGCTCTACATAGCACTAAAGGATTATTTATTGTGCGATAAATACTGCTCTATTTTCAGTAATGGCTTTACAGTCTTGATGTGATCTGTGGTTTCCCGGCGATAACCCTGAAATAAAGGTTTGAGTTAATTAACTTTGCACTTTTGTATTCAATGTGAGATAAGAAGGTTCATGGTGTTCTCAGCCGTAAAGAAATTATGAAAGCAGATTACATTTTTTAAGATTAAGGGCAACAATGCTACTAGCAGGAGAGAAAAAAAGAGATACTTTATTGTATCTTCCCAAGGCACTGGTCCGCTAAAAAAACAGAAGCAAATGCGCCCTTGTTCTTCCCCATAACTGATTGCACCAACTGCCCGGTACATACAGACAAGCTAACATAGCTGAGCAAACATTCCCATTTCAATATCACAAAGGAAGTTCATCCATTTAAAATGTCTGCAGTGAAGCAGAGGAGGAGATGGCTGAAAAGTTAATTCTTTGAAAGATCCTTCCTATTGAATTATCGAAGGCAAAGGTAGTTTTCGCATTTTAATATTTGCAACTTGGTTGGTTCATGTGACCTAAAAACTTTAGATCTTTGCATTCATTTTTGATCTCAGATGTTGATTCAAGCAACATAAGTTATTGAAACGAATGAAAAAAAAGTGTCCTTTTTTGTTTCTCAGACCGATATGCATTTTTAGGGGCCGTACCCAGCAGAAGTAGCGTGAGATTTTCTTGATATAAGCAGAATTGCATCCTGACATTCAGGCGGATTCAAGATCATATTTTCTATTTCTTCATATGCGAAGAAGCAAAAACGCACATTTTGTGCTGGTAAAAATGTGCAAAAATTATTGTATGCATGTCCAAAATGTGCTGCCTATGCATAAAATGGCATGAACACACGCATCTTACCCAGAGCAAGCTTTATTTTTGGAGTGTGATTGGGTGACTCTGTCAGGTGCTATTCTTTGCTCATTCCTCATTTACAGAAGCCCACAACATTCCTGACCTGAAACACGTATGCAACTCAGAAAGGCACAATTCAGGAAGTTGAGAGAAATATGTATTTTCTTCATTTAATTTTTATATCGTGTTTGTTGAGGCACTTTATTTAAATTCATGCTTTCTTCAAAGTGTAGCTAAGAGTGGGTACTGATTAGAATAAAAATGTTTAGGCTTTGCTTATATTTCTGGAATGAATTATTAATAGAATAATGGGCAATGGTGAGGGTCAGAGCGCAGTTCTATGGTTGTAGCGTTTCCCACACAATTGTGGATTTACTGCACTTGCCACATAAACTGTGCCACATAAATTGCAGAATTTGCAGTTTTCATTCAAATTATTTTTTTTTACTTCAAATGGATAAAAATAATAATAACAGAGAATGTATCGCATAATTTGCAGTTTTTTCTGCATAATTGGTATGACCTTGCTGAGTTATTTGGTCCTCAATGCTGCATATTCGTAGTAAAACTGGCACTATGAAAGTGCTGCACAGTGGTTAGTGGGCTGTCATTATGATAATCAAATACATATTTCATAGGCAACCATGAGATATTTCTTATATTTCATGGTTACTTCTGAATGGTGGTTTTTGTGCCACTGCATTTTGTGCTATCAAAGCACAAAACAATGCAACATATATGCATCTAAACTTTGTGGTATAGGGTCGAGGGAGGCCCCATGCACAAAATAATTTCATATCAGCAGTCTTCATGTGCTTGCTCTCTTTGGAGAAGTCAGGTGGTCGGATGAATGTGCATATGTGTGTGGGTGTGATCAAGAGTACGCAGTTACTCGAAACCCGTCGCTTTGGAAGGAGACTAAATAATTTTTTGCCTGAGCCGTGGGGTCCGCCTCTTATCTTGCCGCGTCTGTGGAGGTTTGAAGAAACTGCCTGATATATATATATATATATATATATATATATATATATATATATATATATATATATATATATATATATATTACGTCTCCTTCGAACGAAATGTCAGCTTTCTCGATGGAGGGATAAACACTTGTTTAATCACAACAAGTAAGCTAAACACAGATGCATTGTCCAAGCTCCTTTGTCACCGTTAGCAAGCGGACCCCGTAGAGTTTCTTATAAAGAACATTTCATTTGTCTAAACATCTAAGGACATATCATACAATCACAATGAAGGATGGATTGAAGCGGGCCGCAGCATGCTTATTTGGGCAGCGAGTTGTGGATCAACAGGCTGCCAGCGACTCAGGGCGACTTTGGTGACAGTTAAACTGGCAGGAGAACTAATACCAGGCAGGCATAATTATGGCAACCCACATGGGACACATTGAAACTGCTAATCCCGTGATGCATTGCACTTGCCTTCCGCTCACCTAAGGACCATGATGTTTAAAATGGGAATGAATTGGTGGGTAATGCTGGCTATATTTTACACGTGCTGCCTTTGAGAAAGGATATGAAATCTGAAACGCGGCAGGCAGCGTACTGCTTTCTGTGTGCAATTTACTGAAGCCGCTTCATGTAAATAAATTGCCTGTTTGAAGAGTGCACTTTGTCTGTGGCAAATCTTTTTGATTATATAGAGAATGGAAAAGCATGTTTTGACTGGGCTTAACTTTGGCATAGTTTGACCAATCTGCATGACATTTTCCCTAAAAAGTGTCATAGTGGGTACTATTGTTAAGGAAAGTTTAGGGGTGATCGGTACAGTGGGGACTGAGAATTTGGGGTGCAAAATAAGGTTGCGTTTGTAATAATAATTCCCATAGGAATCTTTATCCACACCTACAGCCTGAACCGCTAAACGGACTTTCCCAAAATTTGGCAGTGATGTAGCTGTTGGTTCAAGTAAGAACCTTTTGCTTAGTTGGTGTAAATCTGTTCAGTAGGTTTTGAGAAATGTAAGTTTAAAATTATACTGATATCTCTGGCCATGGAATCACAAATGCACTTGCCAATGGGAATGCTCTGATTGGCTGGACACGATCTGAATAGAAAGTTGCAGCTGCCATTTTATCTATCGGGAATGCTTCTCTGGGCTGAAAATCTGTCTGAAAGCCCACATAAGGGGTCAGGGTGGAGATACTCTGACCCATTGTTGAGAAAGGGGGGTGTTAGTGGCACAAGTTATGTGTCCAAAATTGTTTTTTTTTAATCGCGTGTAATATTCGCTATGATGCCACGACCGCCAGCATGGCTCCCCTTCTACCATTGTGGGGACATTGTGACTATCAACGTGATCACAAATATTGGTGGAAATATACAAAAAATTAATCATTAATATGCATTGTTATAGAGATATTGAGATAATGATAAATGTCTTTATAGAGGTATTTACATAGTGAGTTATGTACTGTGATGGTTAGAATTAATTATATAGCTACAATTTCCTCATGTGGTTGTGGCTATTGAATTCCTGCTTTTGCTTTCTGCTTTTGTGATGTAACTGCGTGGATCATGACTACCGACATCATCGCGATCTCTGGTCTCACCACGAAAACGGAAAATAGGTTTTAGAGATGGTTGTTCTAGAAATACACTTGAAAAACATGAGTTTGAAGTATACAGTAATAAACCCCTAGTATGTAAAATACTGTGATATGTATGACTATATGTGTTTTCACATTATGGAAAAAGCGTGATCGTTGCGGTTAACGACGTCATCACGACGTCCGAATAACTGCAAAAATGGAAAATAGGTCTGAAAGGTGGTTTTTAGAGAATCTTATTGTAAAAATATGAATTTAAACATACTGTGAAAGAAGTACGTACATAGTAATGTGTAGTGCAATGTTCAGAATGGATTTTCTTACATAATATTTTTGGATGTGTTGGTGGCCATTGAATGCTTGCTTTTGTTTTCTGTTTTCACGACGTGTCCGCGGGGATTGCAATGTTGTTGCGAAGATTGTCAAAAACTAAAGAAAAAACAACCTTTAAAAAATAAACTTCACAATATTTCGGGTACTATGGTGGCTCTGACAAGAGCCGTTCTGTTGGTTATGTGTATATGGCTGCTATTCATAAGACTGGATGCAGAGTTTCATGTTACTTAGAAACACACTGTTGCCTTCATCTCTAAAGTGCACTCCATCATTTCTATAAATTCTATGCATATCAAAATGCAGATTGTTGTTAATAGCTACAGCCCTTGCGATGGTCTCTGGGGAATGCAGAAATAGTTTTATTAACATGTTTCCTGGCAAGTCAATCTGTGGACAGAATTGATTTGAACACCTCCATTTCTGTCTTTGGCATATATTAGAATACACCAAAACAGTGTGAGGGAAAATGAAATCAGTTCTGCAAAGGTTTGTCTCATTAGAATTTCTAGCCCTACCCCAGTCAATGTCCCTAGGTCATTGCCACCACAGTGAGGCGAGGAGCTTATTAATCCACAATGGATTTAACCAAAGGTAGCAACTGATAAAACTATATCTCTCTCCCCTGCCAACCCAGGTAATCTGCACATTTGGCAAACCCAAGTCCCTGTCAATACCTTTCTTTTTTTCAGCCCCTTTAGCTCAATAGATATAGCTGGGGCCCACAATCCATACTCTAAGCAATTTGAAGTGAAGGAGCATTGGTAGTGAGGATAAGGCTGGAGCTGAATGAGGGATTTTCCCAAAGGAAAAGCTGTTAAAAATGTATATTTTATTGGATGCGTCAGCATGAAAGTGAATAAAATTAGGTAGTGTGTTGGATGCCTTAGCAAGAAGTTTTATTATTGGCTGTTAAAGAAATGAAACACAGACATGAATATGCTTTGAATATGTGAAGTAAAGCACACCTGCTGTGAACTTGTGCCCTACTAGTACCACTGGGTTGCTAGGCACACTGATCTAAGACTCTATTGGCAGGGGGAAGGGTGTTAGAGGGACAGAACTTTTTTTTATATAAGTTGAAACACCCGCTCCGTCCGGTATGTTACTGTTACATTGCAACTTTTACATCGGAATGCTGTTACAACGCAACTTTTACAATGCTGGTTCCATTACATCGTATGCCATTACAACGCAGTACATTACATAGCAGATGCTATTACAACGCATGCCATTACATCGTAAGTATTGGTAAGTATTTAATTTTTTTAAAATTGTATTTATTATTATTTAATTTATTTAATTAATATTTATTATAAATAAATATATTTATTTATGTTTTTTAATATTATCAATTAAATATATTAATATAAGTAATTTTTAAATTAAGTATGAGTATAGGAGTATATGTTTTGGGGTACTGAGGTATATGTTTTGGGGTGTTTGGGTATTTTTAGGTTTTAGGGCTGGGTTTGGGTTTTGAGGTACAGGGGTATTTTTAGGTTTTAGGGCTGGGTTTGGGTTTTGGGGTACAGGGGTATTTTTAGGTTTTAGGGCTGGGTTTGGGTTTTGGGGTACAGGGGTATTTTTAGGTTTTAGGGCTGGGTTTGGGTTTTGGGGTACAGGGGTATTTTTAGGTTTTAGGGCTGGGTTTGGGTTTTGGGGTACAGGGGTATTTTTAGGTTTTAGGGCTGGGTTTGGGTTTTGAGGTACAGGGGTATTTTTAGGTTTTAGGGATGGGTTTGGGTTTTGGGGTACAGGGGTATTTTTAGGTTTTAGGGCTGGGTTTGGGTTTGGGGTACAGGGGTATTTTTAGGTTTTAGGGCTGGGTTTGGGGTACAGGGGTATTTTTAGGGTTTATTATTTTTAAAGTACGACTTAAATAAATTAAATTAATTAAATAAATTGAATTTATTTAAATGTAATAAATTATATTAATTACAATTTTAAGTTTTATTCAATTATATTAATAAAATAAAATAAAATAAAATAAAATAATTACAATTATAAATTTAATTAAATTAAATTAATTAAATTATATATTATATTAAAACAATTAAATTACATTAATTCCATTTTTTAAATTTAATTAAACTAAATTATATAAATTAAATTAATTACAGTTTGAAAATTTATTTCATTATATTAGTTAAATTAAATTAATTAAATTAACTTAATTACATTTTTAAAAAAAAGATAAACTTACCTATACTTACGATGTAATGGTATGCGTTGTAATAGCATTTGCTATGTAATGTCCTGCGTTGTAATGGCATCCGATGTAATGGAACCTGCGTTGTAAAAGTTGCGATGTTACAGCATGCGTTGTAAAATAACGCGTTGTAACATCATAGATCCGCTCCGTCCACAGACACGCCATCGAGCTCTGGAACCTGCTCGACACAACCTCACCAGACGTCGCCTTCCTCACGGAAACCTGGATGAACGCCTCTTCAGTGCCCGATATCGCCATCGCCATCCCAGACGGCTACAAGATCATCCGAAGGGACCGCATCAACCACACCAGAGGAGGCATCGCCATCATCCACAGGAACACCATCCGCATCACGACCAACACCGACGACACCCTCGCACCCGCCGAGCACCTGCACTTCCAGATCCACATCAACCCCAAGACCACCCTCAGAGGCACCCTCATCTACAGACCCCTGGGACCGCACACACAATTCAGCGAAGACAACGCCGACTTCATCAGCCCGCACGCCCTCTGCTCCGCTGACCACATCCTCCTCGGGGACCTCAACTTCCACCTTGAAAACAACAACGACCGCAACACCACCACCCTGCTAGACAACCTCGCCAACCTCGGTCACAAGCAGCTGGTGACCACCCACACCCACTACGCCGGACACACACTCGACCCCGTCTTCTCATCCGGCAAGGACATCGCCTTCAGCCACGCCACCGGACTCCACTGGACGGACCACAGCTGCGTCCACTTCAGCTTCGGAAGGACCACGATCCACCACCACCAGCAACAGGTTGCTCGCAGAAACTGGAACAAGATTACAGCCGACCAGCTCGCGACTTCCCTGAGCATGAACCCTCCCACCAGCACAACGAACCCAAGCCAGGCGGCCACCAACCTCACGAAGTGGATCAGCGACTGCGCAGATGAGCTTGCCCCCCTGAGGACCCCGCCGAGCAGACCCGGTAGCAAGAAAGCCCCATGGTTCACAGACGAACTCAAGAGCTCCAAGAAGAACTGCCAAGCCCTCGAGAGAACCTGGCGCAGAGACCCAACTCCGGACAACATGGCTGCCCTCAAGCTCGCCACCCGAAAGCACCACCAACTCATCCACGCCACCAAGAAAACCGCATTCAAGGAACGACTGGACAACAACGCACACAACAGCAAGGAACTCTTCAACATCGTCAAAGAGCTCTCCAACCCCAACGCCGGAAACAACGACATCACCCCTTTGCAAGACCTCTGCAACTCCCTCGCCTCCTACTTCCACAACAAGCTCGCGGACATAGACAACAGCTTCAGCACTCAACCGACGCACGCCACGACCGAACCACCGCTCCCCACCACCACCCTCCGTGCCTGGACTCTGATCAGCACCGAAGACACCGTCCGCACGATGAACTCCATTCACTCCGGATCTCCGACCGACCCCTGCCCTCACCACGTCTTCAACAAGGCCGACGCTGTCATCGCACCCCACCTGCGGGACATCATCAACACCTCCTTCGACACCGCTACCTTCCCGGAGAGCTGGAAGCACGCCGAACTCAGCGCCCTACTCAAGAAGCCATCAGCCGACCCCACCGACCTCAAGAACTACCGGCCCATCTCGCTGCTCCCGTTTCCTGCAAAAGTCATCGAGAAGACCGTCAACAAGCAGCTGGCCGCCTTCCTCGAGACAAACGGATCCCTCGACCCCTCGCAGTCTGGCTTCCGGGCCAACCACAGCACCGAGACCGCCCTGATCGCAGCCACCGATGACATCCGAGCTTTGCTCGACAACGGAGAAACAGCAGCCCTCATCCTCCTAGACCTCTCCGCGGCCTTCGACACTGTCTGCCACCGTACCCTAGTACAGCGCCTCAGCAACGTCGGAGTCCAGGATAAGGCACTGGAGTGGATCATCTCCTTCCTCGCTGGAAGGACACAGAGGGTCCGCCTCCCACCGTTCAGATCTGAAGCCACCGAGGTCATCTGCGGCGTTCCTCAGGGCTCTTCGCTCAGTCCAACCCTCTTCAACGTCTACATGAGCCCCCTCGCAGACATCGCACGCCAGCACAACCTCAACATCATCTCCTACGCCGATGACACCCAGCTGATCCTCTCCCTCACCAACGACCCCGCCACCGCCAGAGCCAACCTTCACGAAGCGATGGAGGAGGTAGTCGGATGGATGAAGAACAGCCGCCTGAAACTGAACTCGGACAAGACGGAAGTCCTCATCCTGGGATCCTCACCCTCCGCCTGGGACGACTCCTGGTGGCCCCCCGCCCTAGGCAGCGCACCCGAACCAACAGACCACGCACGCAACCTGGGCTTCATCCTGGACTCCTCCCTCTCCATGACCAGACAAGTCAACACCGTCTCCTCGTCGTGCTTCACCATCCTGCGCATGCTACGTAAGATCTTCCGGTGGATCCCCACCGAGACCAGGAAGACGGTCACCCAGGCCCTCGTCACCAGCCGGCTGGACTACGGCATCTCCCTCTACGCCGGAACCACCGCCAAACTCCAGAAGAGACTCCAGAGGATCCAGAACGCCTCAGCACAACTCATCCTGGACATCCCCCGTCGCAGCCACATCTCCGGACACCTGAGAGACCTGCACTGGCTCCCGGTCAACAAGAGAATCACCTTCCGACTCCTCACCCACGCACACAAAGCCCTACACAACCAAGGCCCAGGATACCTCAACAGCCGCCTCAACTTCTACGCTCCCAAACGCCAGCTTCGATCGACTGGCCACGCCCTCGCCGCCGTCCCCCGCATCCGAAGAGCCACCACAGGGGGACGGTCCTTCTCCTACCTCGTCGCCAAGACATGGAACTTCCTCCCGACCCACCTCCGCCTGACCCAGGACCACCTCGCCTTCAGGAAGCAACGCAAGACCTGGCTGTTCGAGCAGTAGCGGACCCCCCTCCCCTAGCGCCTTGAGACCCTCTGGGTGAGTAGCGCGTATATAAATGCTTTGATTGATTGATGAGTCATGACACAATGTAAGGAATGGCAAGTTTTAATTTCCAACTCAGGCTATGTAATAAGCTGTTGTCTAGTCATTACATTTAAAAAAATGAGCTAGCTATAGGTTTGAACTCCCGTTTTGTTTGTGATTATTCCACAATGATCGTGAAAACATTGCAAAAATGCACAGACAGGAACCTCGTTTTGAAAGAGAGGAAAAGGGTTAAGAGATGCTAACCATTCACAACTGGAGATGCAGTAGTCTAAAATGAAAGACATGATTTCATTTGCTGCCTTTCTCATGATGAAAGAGTGAAAAGTTGAAGAGGTTGCAGATTTAGAGTTGCATTGTATGAGAGCGGTGTATCACTCTTGTGTTTAGTATTCACAAATCTTAACAATGTCAAAAGAATCCAGAAAGAGCTACAACAACAGTATAATCTACAAACTTAATTCACTAGTATGTATATAACTGTAATTATTTTTAAATGCTAATTAGGAATGAAAATGTATATGGGAGTTTGATAAAAAAAGAGGAGTATCACAGTGATGTGAAAAAATACATGAGAAGAACATAGAGGATATGTGTTTAAGAGGTTAGTGGTGAATGTTTTGGGAAGCAACAGAAAAATAAATAAGTGCCTCTTTATTACATGTTGTATTTTATTGAGAAATAACAGTATAGTCTTGTGGAAAGTTGCAATGAGGAACTAAGAATGTTTAAAAGTCTAAATATCATGTGCAGAATGGCTACATTTGTTATTTGCATTCTGGTAGTTGTTATACGTTTAGTAACATTATTAAACAGGAATAGTATAGTGAGAAATAAAAATGAGAACATGTTGTTCGCTTGTTTATGAATTAGAAAGAAGTAATTCTGGTTAGGTGTGCATTGGGAAGTGTTTGTCAATGTGATTTTAAATTATATGACCACTTTGCATGAGCTTAGATGGTGAGATATGGTTTTTGTGCTTGCATATAGCTATATAAACGGTGGGACTTTTGAGTTTACTTAAAGATGCAGAGAGGTATATATTTTTGGTAAGAAGGCTTGAAGGTGTACATCTATTAAGAAATCGCATATATGTTTACATGGTTGTCTATGTTCCGTAAAGCTGATGAAAATGCCATGTATAGGGTGAGGGTAGTGTTTTTCTTTAAACATGGTCTGTTCAAAATTGAGAAGGATTAAGAGTGCGGAATGCCTTGAGATTTCGTGTGCTAGCTATATTTCCAGTGTAACTTTGTTTGACATATGCTGAATATATTTTTTAGAAGTAAAAGAAGTATTTGAGAAATTATGTAGGTATGCCATTCGCAAAAGGTTTTGTGGTTTGAAAAATGGCAAACTTGTTTTCTTTTTTAAACACTTACTGATGCATGTGCATGCTCAGTAACAAAGCGATGTATGTTGCTAGAGAGCCATGAAGGCAATTATTTATCAAGAGTTATACCTAGATTTCACTCACACATAGGTCAGAAGAAAACCATATATATAATAAAACAGAGAGTTTGACACTGAAAAAGGAGATAACCAATGAGTCAGCGATATAGTGACAACTATATGTATCTAACAGCAATGAAGGTACTTTCACAGTAAGTCAGGCAGCATTCAGGCACTCATGCAATCACCCAGCCACTAGTGAAGCAGTCATCAAATCAGTGATTCACTATCCATGGAGTTAATCAATTACCCAGGCACTACACATGCAATCTTGGAATCAGGCATGCAGAAATTATGTAGTTAGTCCTTGAATGATATAGCACTACCCATACATTCATCTAATCACCTAGGTACTAACTATTGACTTATGCAATGAACAAAGCTGTAACTATGCAATCATTATAATATTTGCGCAGAACCTATACAGCCATATAAACACACACTTGCAACCCATGCAGTAGTTGCAATACTGAGGCATGCCCGTGCACTGATGGGACACTCAGACTCTGCTCATGCACTCATCTAATTTGTTAAAAACACCCGGTATTCGCAGTCTGTCCTTGGCAACAGCACTCATAGAATCATACAGGCCCTAAATGTGCATTCATCAAGGACATCCTTTCTCCATCAATCTGCAAACGAGCCTCCTGGCATAGTACTTGTTGGGGTCACAGTCTCCTTGGCTATTGGTATTGGGGTATTTGGGGGCCAAGTATCCTGATTGTTACATCAAGCAAGTTCCACACAGTCAGTTTTCTAAGAGGTCTTCAGAGGCCACACCCCCTTTCTGCACCACTCTGCAAATATGTCTCCACACACACTACTGGTTGGGGAATAAAGTTGTCTTGGATGCTAAATGACCTTGGGGACCAAGAAGCCCATCTGGTACTTTCTATAAGTCCTAATCAGTGGGATTTCTGAGAGTTTGTCAGAGGTCCCGCCCCCTTTCCACACCATTCTGCAAAGACCATTGCTACTTATAAGAAACATGCAAATAAAAAAAAAAGGTTACAGGCAAGTTATAGTTAGAAAATAGGATTAAAAATAGCTTAGATAGTCACTGAAAAAAACAAATATTACATGGACGTTAGAGATAGGCTGATATTTCACTCATGTAAAACCAAAGAAATTCAGCAGTTATAGTTTGCTGAGCTAACTATAACTCACGCCCCAAAATGCACTGCTCATGACCTCACATATTAAATCACTCATGGCATGGTCAGTGACATCACTGATGACATCTCTCATGACATCTCAAATGACATTACTTGTGACATCACAGATGACATCATCCACAGAATCTCTGATATACCTACTTGCACCCCCAAATAACCTTTCATACACCCACTCTAACTTTCACACTACAATTCTCGAAACCATTGACACACCCATACCAGTACTAAAATACCCACTCACTGATTCATAGGTCTACACACACATCCACACAGTCACCCATACAGCCACTCGTACACCAACTCACTCACTACTAAAGTCACTGAAATAACTACTCATACAGCCACACAGCGACTCACACACTGTCAGTCACCCATAGAGCAATTTACACTCCTACTCATTCACCCATAGAGTCAATCACACAGCTGATTACTCACCTATACCGGTATACACACAGACCAACTCATTTATTCATACAGATACTAACAAATACTTATTCACCTATACATTCACTGATACAAGCACAAACTCACCCATGGAGGCACTCTCACAATCACTCACTCACACATACTGTCACTTGTATAACCTAACACTCACCTATACTGCCTTTCATATATTCTTTTACTCACCCATATAACACTGACACATCCATTCACTCACTAACACAGCCATACCCATACTCTTTCACCCAAACAGCCCCCTCAGATGCACTCAAGAACCCCTATAGCCAGTGATTTACCTACTCAATCATCCATGCAGGGAGTCACACACACCCTTACCCACCCACACATACACTCGTACACCCATACAGGTACTCAGACAACCAATCAATAACCCATATAGCCACTCATGTACCTACTCACCCAGCCATGCACACCAAATTACAGATTGATACAGACATTCACATTAGTCACTCATCCATACATTACTTAAGACATGTATAATCACTCACCTATACAGTCAGTCAAACACCTTCTAAATCATCCATACAGGCACTCATACACCCACTGATTCATCAATACACCTTGGTGTATATATATTTAACACTCATAAACTTTTTAGAAGCACTCACAGTCATCGGATGATATAATCAGTGATGTCATGATGGATGTCATTTGAGATGTAATTTATTTTTATTCATTTATTTATTTATTGAATTTCTAGAGTGCACTGTCACCTGACAGGCATCCTGGCGCTAATGACTCAGCAGACATACATCCGTTGGACCCTACTGTGGCCAAACCCCTAAGTCTTTGGAAACAGCCATGTTTTTAAGCTCCTTCTAAATGGAAGGAGATCACTGATTTGCCTAAGCTCAAACGATAAGGTGTTCCAGAGCTTTGCAGCTGCGACCCCAAAGGATCTACCACCTGCTCCAACTTTTTTTAATCTGGGGATTTTGATCAGTTTTGCCCCAGATGAGCGCAAAGTTCGGGTAGGAACATACCACTCGAACTTGCTTTGAAGAGAGGTGGGACCAATTCCATAAAGGGCCTTGAATACTAAGCCGAGTGATTTGAACCTAATTCTTTGTTTCAGACAGAGTCACTGCAGCTCAGCCAGGGCCAAAGAAGCAGAGGACCTTCTAGACCAGCCTAACACTAATTTAGCTGCAGTTGTTTGTATCCTGTGCAGCCTGTCCAGGAGGAATTTAGGGGATTCAAGAAGCAGGGCATTGCAGTAATCAACTCTACTAAGTATGGTACTCCGTGCTATCAGCGAGCGCGCCAAGGGAAGAAGCAGGGGAAAGATCTTCGGTAAGGAATGGATGATGGCCAGACAGCCGCCCACAACTTTCCTCACATGCGCCTCCAAAGTGAGATTACAATCGAATGTCACACCCAGGTTGGGGACTGTCTTAACAGGCTTAACCAAATTAGGGGAGTCAGAGGGCCAAAAATTACTAGGCATACGGAAGGAATCCTATCCGTGGCACAGTAAAGCACCTCCGTTATTGGACGCATTGAATTGCAGCGAATTATCCCTCAGCCATAACGTCGTGTCCCGCAGGCAATTATGAAACTCATCTAAAGATGTTGACTGTGCTCCCTCCAGGAAGAGAATCAATTGCATATCATCCACATAATTAATGATCTTAATGTTGTATTGCTTGATGACCGCCATCAAGGGTTTCATATAAATATTGAAAAGAATAGGGCTGATGGCCGAGCCCTGTGGCACGCCTTGCTGGACATTAGTAAAAACAGATTGCTAGGGGGGGAGGGACACTGCCTGCTGCCTCACTAGCAAAAAAGACCGGAACCACCTAAGGGCACAGCCGATCACTCCCACCTCTTTAAGTCGTCTCAGCAAGATTTCATGGTTAACCGTATCGAAGGCAGCAGGTCAAGCAGAATAAGTACAGCTGCCTGACCCCTGTCTGCCCGCCCCTGAAGTTCGTCCATCATGGTCACCAAGGCTGTCTCAGTGCCATGGGCCGGCCGAAACCCAAACTGCTCCTCCTCCAGGAGCTTAGCTTATCCTACATATTTGGACAGAGTGCTACTCACCACCCATTCCACTATTGTAGCAGGAAAAGGTAGGATGGAGATGGGCCTAAAATGTTTAGGACACTCAGGATCAAGGGAGGGATTCTTAAGCAGGGGTGCCACCAATACCTGCTTCCACTGAGACGTAACTACTTCCTCAGTAAGAGACTGATTACAAATCAGCCGAAGCAAGGGAAACAGCTCTGCCCCAAACTCTTTCCCGATTTTGCAAGGCATCCGGTCTAAGGGAGAACCAGATGCAATACCATCAGATAATCTGCAGAAGTCCTCAAACTCCAGGGTCAAAAACACAGAGAGAGAACCGGTAGTACCCCCCTCCAAGTTGACACCTGCAGCCACAATGCTAATATCCTCCGAGTCATCGGTATCAAGCGGTAAAACATTCACCACAGCAGAAGAATGAGGAACCCCACCCAAATCCTCATTAATGCCATTAACTTTGCTATGAAGAAGCCTGGCCAGGTCATCACAAAGAGTTTGAGAGGGGGAGTCCACATTTAGAATGTTAAAAATACTTCTTGCGCTATTAGGAACATTAAGTATAAGGGTTGCAAAATAGTCTGCTTTAGTCCTGTTGATCATCTTCCTATATTCCCCAATCTTTATTCTCAAGGACAGCTTATCCTCATCCTGGTAGCCGTGCCTCCATCTCCTCTCGGCCCATTTACGTTCAAAGCGATACAAAAGGGGATGATGGACGGAGCGTTTGAGCAAATCAAACACTCACCCCCAGTCAACAGATCTGGGTTTAATCCATCACCATTCTTTAGCTTATTAGATTATGAATCCGAAACCGGTCCCAGGATGCTTGTTTCCGGTCCAGGGAAGACATGGTTTGGCAGTTCGGACTGGACGGTTCCCATGAGGCACAGGGTCAGGCTGATTTGCATATGGCCATGTCTGAACTGGGGTGGCTGAGTGAGCTAAAGAAGGGTGATGGATTAAACCCAGATCAGTTGACTGGGGGTGAGTGTCTGATTTGCTCAGACGCTCCGTCCATCATCCTCTTTTGTATCGCTTTGTTCGCCCTAAGTTGGCAGGGTATGCTCAGACGTGAATCCCTTGCTCACTTGGCCACTGGATTCAAGATAGCCTGGCTGATGAGGATTATGAATCCGAAACTGGTCCCAGGATGCATGTTTCTAGTCCAGGGAACACATGGTTTGGCAGTTCGGGCTGGACTGTTCCTATGAGGCACAGGGTCAGACTGATTTGCATATGGCCATGTCTGAACTGGGGTGGCTGAGTGAGCTAAAGAATGGTGATGGATTAAACCCAGATCAGCTGACTGGGGGTGAGTGTCTGATTTGCTCAGACGCTCCATCCATCATCCCCTTTTGTATTGCTTTGTTCACCCTAAGTTGGCAGGGTATGCTCAGACGTGAGTCCCTTGCTCCCTTGGCCACTGGATTCAAGATAGCCTGGCTGATGAGGATTATGAATCCGAAACCGGTCCCAGGATGCTTGTTTCCGGTCCAGGGAAGACATGGTTTGGCAGTTCGGGCTGGATTGTTTCCATGAGGCACAGGGTCAGACTGATTTGCATATGGCCAGGTCTGAACTGGGGTGGCAGAGTGAGCTAAAGAATGGTGATGGATTAAACCCTGATCAGTTGACTGGGGGTGAGTGTCTGATTTGCTCGGACGCTCCGTCCATCATCCCATTTTGTATCGCTTTGTTCGCCCTAAGTTGGCAGGGTATGCTTAGACGTGAGTCACTTACTCACTTGGCCAGTGGATTCAGGATAGCCTGACTGATGAGGATTATGAATCCGAGACCGGTCCCAGGATGCTTGTTTCCGGTCCAGGGAAGACATGGTTTGCAGTTCCGGCTGGACTGTTCCCATGAGGCAAAGGGTCAGACTGATTTGCATATGGCCATGTCTGAACTGGGGTGGCTGAGTGAGCTAAAGAATGGTGATGGATTAAACCCATATCAGTTAACTGAGGGTGAGTGTCTGATTTGCTCAGACACTCCGTCCATCATCCCCTTTTGTATTGCTTTGTTCGCCCTCAGTTGGCAGGGTATGCTCAGACGTGAGTCCCTTGCTCACTTGGCCACTGGATTCAAGATAACCTGGCTGATGAGGATTTTGAATCCCAAACTAGTCCCAGGATGCATGTTTTCGGTCCAGGGAAGACATGGTTTGGCAGTTCGGGCTGGACTGCTCCCATGAGGCACAGGGTCAGACTGATTTGCATATGGCCATGTCTGTACTGGGGTGGCTGAGTGAGCTAAAGAATGGTGATGGATTAAAATCAGATCAGTTGACTGGGGGTGAGTGTCTGATTTGCTCAGACGCTCTGTCCATCATCCCCTTTTGTATCGCTTTGTTCGCCCTAAGTTGGCAGGGTTTGCTCAGACGTGAGTCCCTTGCTCACTTGGTCACTGGATTCAAGATAGCCTGGCTGATGGGGAATATGAATCTGAAACCGGTCCCAGGATGCTTGTTTCCGGTCCAGGGAAGACATGGTTTGGCAGTTCGGGCTGGACTGTTCCCATGAGGCACAGGGTCAGACTGATTTGCATATGGCCATGTCTGAACTGGGCTGGCTGAGTGAGCTAAAGAAAGGTGATGGATTAAACCCAGATCAGTTGACTGGGGGTGAGTGTCTGATTTGCTCAGACGTTCCGTCCAGCATCCCCTTTTGTATCACTTTGTTCGCCCTAAGTTGTCAGGGTATGGCCAGACGTGAATCCCTTGCTCACTTGGCCACTGGATTCAAGATAGCCTGGCTGATGAGGATTATGAATCCGAAACTGGTCCCAGGATGCATGTTTCCGGTCCAGGGAAGACATGGTTTGGCAGTTCGGGCTGGACTGTTCCTATGAGGCACAGGGTCAGACTGATTTGCATATGGCCATGTATGAACTGGGGTGGCTGAGTGAGCTAAAGAATGGTGATGGATTAAACCCAGATAAGTTGACTGGGGGTGAGTGTCTGATTTGCTCAGACGCTCCGTCCTTCATCCCCTTTTGTATCGCTTTGTTCGCCGTAAGTTGGCAGGGTTTGCTCAGACGTGAGTCCCTTGCTCACTTGGCCACTGGATTCAAGATAGCCTGGCTGATGAGGATTATGAATCCGAAACCGGTCCCAGGATGCTTGTTTCTGGTCCAGGGAAGACATGGTTTGTCAGTTCGGGCTGGACTGTTCCCATGAGGCACAGGGTCAGACTGATTTGCATATGGCCATGTCTGAACTGGGGAGGCTGAGTGAGCTAAAGAATGGTGATGGATTAAACCCATAACAGTTGACTGGGGGTGAGTGTCTGATTTGCTCAGACGCTCCGTCCATCATCCTCTTTTGTATCGCTTTGTTCGCCCTAAGTTGGCAGGGTATGCTCAGACGTGAATCCCTTGCTCACTTGGCCACTGGATTCAAGATAGCCTGGCTGATGAGGATTATGAATCCGAAACTGGTCCCAGGATGCATGTTTCTAGTCCAGGGAACACATGGTTTGGCAGTTCGGGCTGGACTGTTCCTATGAGGCACAGGGTCAGACTGATTTGCATATGGCCATGTCTGAACTGGGGTGGCTGAGTGAGCTAAAGAATGGTGATGGATTAAACCCAGATCAGCTGACTGGGGGTGAGTGTCTGATTTGCTCAGACGCTCCATCCATCATCCCCTTTTGTATCGCTTTGTTCACCCTAAGTTGGCAGGGTATGCTCAGACGTGAGTCCCTTGCTCCCTTGGCCACTGGATTCAAGATAGCCTGGCTGATGAGGATTATGAATCCGAAACCGGTCCCAGGATGCTTGTTTCCGGTCCAGGGAAGACATGGTTTGGCAGTTCGGGCTGGATTGTTTCCATGAGGCACAGGGTCAGACTGATTTGCATATGGCCAGGTCTGAACTGGGGTGGCAGAGTGAGCTAAAGAATGGTGATGGATTAAACCCTGATCAGTTGACTGGGGGTGAGTGTCTGATTTGCTCGGACGCTCCGTCCATCATCCCATTTTGTATCGCTTTGTTCGCCCTAAGTTGGCAGGGTATGCTTAGACGTGAGTCACTTACTCACTTGGCCACTGGATTCAGGATAGCCTGGCTGATGAGGATTATGAATCCGAGACCGGTCCCAGGATGCTTGTTTCCGGTCCAGGGAAGACATGGTTTGCAGTTCCGGCTGGACTGTTCCCATGAGGCAAAGGGTCAGACTGATTTGCATATGGCCATGTCTGAACTGGGGTGGCTGAGTGAGCTAAAGAATGGTGATGGATTAAACCCAGATCAGTTGACTAGGGGTGAGTGTCTGATTTGCTCAGACGCTCCGTCCATCATCCCCTTTTGTATCGCTTTGTTCGCCCTAAGTTGGCAGGGTTTGCTCAGACGTGAGTCCCTTGCTCACTTGGCCACTGGATTCAAGATAGCCTGGCTGATGAGGATTATGAATCCGAATCTTGTCCCAGGATGCTTGTTTCCGGTCCAGGGAAGACAAGGTTTGACAGTTCGGGCTGGACTGTTCCCATGAGGCACGGGGTCAGACTGATTTGCATATGGCCAGGTCTGAACTGGGGTGGCTGAGTGAGCTAAAGAATGGTGATGGATTACACCCAGATCAGTTGACTGGGGGTGAAGCTCAGACGCTCCCTCAATCATCCCCTTTCATTATCGCTTTGTTCGCCCTAAGTTGGCAGGGTTTGCTCAGACGTGAGTCCCTTGCTCACTTGGCCACTGGATTCAAGATAGCCTGGCTGATAAGGATTATGAATCCAAAACCAGTCCCACGATGCTTGTTTCCGGTCCAGGGAAGACATGGTTTGGCAGTTCGGGCTGGACTGTTCCCATGAGGCACAGGGTCAGACTGATTTGCATATGACCATGTCTGAACTGGGGTGGCTGAGTGAGCTAAAGAATGGAGATGGATTAAACCCATATCAGTTGACTGGGGGTGAGTGTCTGATTTGCTCAGACGCTCCGTACATCATCCCCTTTTGTATCGCTTTGTTCGCCTTAAGTTGGCAGGGTATGCTCAGACGTGAGTCCTTTGCTCACTTGGCCACTGGATTCAAGATAGCCTGGCTGATGAGGATTATGAATCTGACACTGGTCCCAGGATGCATGTTTCCGGTCCAGGGAAGACATGGTTTGTCAGTTCGGGCTGGACTGTTCCCATGAGGCAAAGGGTCAGACTGATTTGCATATGGCCATGTATGAACTGGGGTGGCTGAGTGAGCTAAAGAATGGTGATGGATTAAATTCTGATTAGATGACTGGGGGTGAGTGTCTGATTTGCTCAGACGCTCTGTCCATCATCTCCTTTTGTATCGCTTTGTTCGCCCTAAGTTGGCAGGGTATGCTCAGACGTGAGTCCCTTGCTCACTTGGCCACTGGATTCAAGATAGCCTGGCTGATGAGGATTATGAATCTGAAACCGGTCCCAGGATGCGTGGTTCCGGTCCAGGGACGACATGGTTTGGCAGTTCGGGCTGGACTGTTCCCATGAGGCACAGGGTTAGACTGATTTGCATATGGCCATGTCTGAACTGGGCTGGCTGAGTGAGCTAAAGAATGGTGATGGATTAAACCCAGATCAGTTGACTGGGGGTGAGTGTCTGATTTGCTCGGACGCTCCGTCCATCATCCCCTTTTGTATCGCTTTGTTCGCCCTAAGTTGGCAGGGTATGCTTAGATGTGAGTCACTTACTCACTTGGCCACTGGATTTAAGATAGCCTGGCTGATGAGGATTATGAATCCGAGACCGGTCCCAGGATGCTTGTTTCCGGTCCAAGGAAGACATGGTTTGCAGTTCGGGCCGGACTGTTCCCATGAGGCACAGGGTCAGACTGATTTGCATATGGCCATGTCTGAACTGGGGTGGCTGAGTGAGCAAAGAATGGTGATGGATTAAACCCAGATCAGTTGACTAGGGGTGAGTGTCTGATTTGCTTAGACGCTCCGTCCATCATCCCCTTTTGTATCGCTTTGTTCGCCCTAAGTTGGCAGGGTTTGCTCAGACGTGAGTCCCTTGCTCACTTGGCCACTGGATTCAAGAGAGCCAGGCTGATGAGGATTATGAATGCGAAACCGGTCCCAGGATGCTTGTTTCTGGTCCAGGGAAGACATGGTTTGGCAGTTCGGGCTGGACTGTTCCCATGAGGCACAGGGTCAGACTGATTTGCATATGGCCATGTCTGAACTGGGGTGGCTGAGTGAGCTAAAGAATGGTGATGGATTAAACCCATATCAGTGGACTGGGGGTGAGTCTCTGATTTGCTCAGACGCTCCGTCCATCATCTACTTTTGTATCACTTTGTTCACCCTAAATTGGCAGGTTATGCTCAGACGTGAGTCCCTTGCTCACTTGGCCACTGGATTCAAGATAGCCTGGCTGATGAGGATTAGGAATCCGAAACTGGTCCCAGGATGCTTGTTTCCGGTCCAGGGAAGACATTGTTTGACAGTTCGGGCTGGACTGTTCCCATGAGGCACAGGGTCAGACTGATTTGCATATGGCCATGTCTGAACTGGGGTGGCTGAGTGAGCTAAAGAATGGTGATGGATTAAACCCTGATCAGTTGACTGGGGGTGAGTGTCTGATTTGCTCGGACGCTCTGTCCATCAGCCCCTTTTGTATCGCTTTGTTCGCCCTAAATTGGCAGGGTATGCTCAGACGTGAGTTCCTTGCTCCCTTGGCCACTGGATTCAAGATAGCCTGGCTGATGAGGATTATGAATCCGAAACCGGTCTCAGGATGCTTGTTTCTGGTCCAGGGAAGACATGGTTTGGCAGTTCGGGCTGGACTGTTGTCATGAGGCACAGGGTCAGACTGATTTGCATATGGCCATGTCTGAACTGGGGTGGCTGAGTGAGCTAAAGAATGGTGATGGATTAAACCCATATCAGTTGGCTGGGGGTGAGAGTCTGATTTGCCCAGATGCTCTGTCCATCATCCTCTTTTGTATCGCTTTGTTCGCCCTAAGTTGGCAGGGTATGCTCAGACGTGAGTCCCTTGCTCACTTGGCCACTGGATTCAAGATAGCCTGGCTGATGAGGATTATGAATCCGAAACTGGTCCCAGGATGCATGTTTCCGGTCCAGGGAAGACATGGTTTGGCAGTTCGGGCTGGACTGTTCCTATGAGGCACAGGGTCAGACTGATTTGCATATGGCTATGTCTGAACTGGGGTGGCTCAGTGAGCTAAAGAATGGTGATGGATTAAACCCAGATCAGCTGACTGGGGGTGAGTGTCTGATTTGCTCAGACGCTCCATCCATCATCCCCTTTTGTATTGCTTTGTTCGCCCTAAGTTGGCAGGGTATGCTCAGACGTGAGTCCCTTGCTCCCTTGGCCACTGGATTTAAGATAGCCTGGCTGATGAGGATTATGAATCCGAAACCGTTCCCAGGATGCTTGTTTCCGGTCCAGGGAAGACATGGTTTGGCAGTTCAGGCTGGACTGTTGTCATGAGGCACAGGGTCAGAGTGATTTGCATATGGCCAGGTCTGAACTGGAGTGGCTGAGTGAGCTAAAGAATGGTGATGGATTAAACCCAGATCAGTTGACTGGGGGTGAAGCTCAGACGCTCCCTCAATCATCCCCTTTCGTATCGCTTTGTTCGCCCTAAGTTGGCAGGGTTTGCTCAGACGTGAGTCCCTTGCTCACTTGGCCACTGGATTCAAGATAGCCTTGCTGATGAGGATTATGAATCCGAAACCGGTCCCAGGATGCTTGTTTCCGGTCCAGGGAAGACATGGTTTGGCAGTTCGGGCTGGACTGTTCCCATGAGGCGCAGGGTCAGACTGATTTGCATATGGCCATGTCTGAACTGGGGTGGCTAAGTGAGCTAAAGAATGGATATGGATTAAACCCATATCAGTTGACTGGGGGTGAGTGTCTGATTTGCTCAGACGCTCCGTACATCATCACCTTTTGTATCGCCTTGTTCGCCCTAAGTTGGCAGGGTATGCTCAGACGTGAGTCCCTTGCTCACTTGGCCACTGGATTCAAGATAGCCTGGCTGATGAGGATTATGAATCTGACACTGGTCCCAGGATGCATGTTTTCGGTCCAGGGCAGACATGGTTTGGCAGTTCGGGCTGGACTGTTCGGATGTACCATGTTACAACGCATACCATTACGACTACCTACTGTTACAACGCAACCATTACAACGCATACCATTACAACGCATAGCGCTTTGAGGTGCTGGATAGTGGTAAGTATAATTTACTATTCTAACTCCAGTCCCCGTGGACACTAGGGAAGGTGTTGGATAGTAAATTATACTTATTCCCTATCCTAGAGCTCCCCCCACCACAATGCGTTGTAATGGTATGCGTTGTAAAAGTTGCGTTGTAACAGTAGGTAGTTGTAAAAGATGCGTTGTAACAGGTGTATACCGGACTGTTCCCATGAGGCACAGGTTCAGACTGATTTGCATGTGGCCATGTCTGAACTGGGGTGGCAGAGTGAGCTAAAGAATGGTGATGGATTAAATTCTGATCAGATGACTGGGGGTGAATGTCTGATTTGCTCAGACGCTCCGTCCATCATCCCCTTTTGTATCGCTTTGTTCGCCCTAAGTTGGCAGGGTATGCTCAGACATGAGTCCCTTGCTCACTTGGCCACTGGATTCAAGATAGCCTGGCTGATGAGGATTATGAATCCGAAACCGGTCTCAGGATGCTTGTTTCTGGTCCAGGGAAGACATGGTTTGGCAGTTCGGGCTGGACTGTTGTCATTAGGCACAGGGTCAGACTGATTTGCATATGGCCATGTCTGAACTTGGGTAGCTGAGTGAGCTAAAGAATGGTGATGGATTAAACCCATATCAGTTGACAGGGGGTGAGAGTCTGATTTGCTCAGACGCTCTGTCCATCATCCTCTTTTGTATCGCTTTGTTCGCCCTAAGTGGGCAGGGTATGTTCAGACGTGAGTCCCTTGCTCACTTGGCCACTGGATTCAAGATAGCCTGGCTGATGAGGATTATAAATCCGAAACTGGTCCCAGGATGCATGTTTCCGGTCCAGGGAAGACATGGTTTGGCAGTTCGGGCTGGACTGTTCCTATGAGGCACAGGGTCAGACTGATTTGCATATGGCTATGTCTGAACTGCGGTGGCTCAGTGAGCTAAAGAATGGTGATGGATTAAACCCAGATCAGCTGACTGGGGGTGAGTGTCTGATTTGCTCAGACGCTCCGTCCATCATCCCCTTTTGTATCGCTTTGTTCGCCCTAAGTTGGCAGGGTATGCTCAGACGTGAGTCCCTTTCTCCCTTGGCCACTGGATTTAAGATAGCCTGGCTGATGAGGATTATGAATCCGAAACCGGTCCCAGGATGCTTGTTTCCTGTCCAGGGAAGACATGATTTGGCAGTTCGGGCTGGATTGTTCCCATGAGGCACAGGGTCAGAGTGATTTGCATATGGCCAGGTTTGAACTGGAGTGGCCGAGTGAGCTAAAGAATGGTGATGGATTAAACCCAGATCAGTTGACTGGGGGTGAAGCTCAGACGCTCCCTCAATCATCCCCTTTCGTATCGCTTTATTCGCCCTAAGTTGGCAGGGTTTGCTCAGACGTGAGTCCCTTGCTCACTTGGCCACTGGATTCAAGATAGCCTTGCTGATGAGGATTATGAATCCGAAACCGGTCCCAGGATGCTTGTTTCCGGTCCAGGGAAGACATGGTTTGGCAGTTCGGGCTGGACTGTTCCCATGAGGCACAGGGTCAGACTGATTTGCATATGGCCATGTCTGAACTGGGGTGGCTGAGTGAGCTAAAGAATGGAGATGGATTAAACCCATATCAGTTGACTGGGGGTGAGTGTCTGATTTGCTCAGACGCTCCGTACATCATCCCCTTTTGTATCGCCTTGCTCGCCCTAAGTTGGCAGGGGATGCTCAGACGTGAGTCCCTTGCTCACTTGGCCACTGGATTCAAGATAGCCTGACTGATGAGGATTATGAATCTGACACTGGTCCCAGGATGCATGTTTCCGGTCCAGGGCAGACATGGTTTGGCAGTTCGGGCTGGACTGTTCCCATGATGCACAGGTTCAGACTAATTTGCATGTGGCCATGTCTGAACTGGGGTGGCAGAGTGTGCTAAAGAATGGTGATGGATTAAATTCTGATCAGATGACTGGGGGTGAGTGCCTGATTTGCTCAGACGCTCCGTCCATCATCCCCTTTTGTATCGCTTTGTTCGCCCTAAGTTGGCAGGGTATGCTCAGACGTGAGTCCCTTGCTCACTTGGCCACTGGATTCAAGATAGCCTGGCTTATGAGGATTATGAATCTGAAACCGGTCCCAGGATGCTTGTTTCCGGTCCAGGGATGACATTGTTTGGCAGTTCGGGCTAGACTGTTCCTATGAGGCACAGGGTCAGACTGATTTGAATATGGCCATGTCTGAACTGGGGTGGCTGAGTGAGCTAAAGAATGGTGATGGATTAAACCCAGATCAGCTGACTGGGGGTGAGTGTCTGATTTGCTCAGATGCTCCCTCAATCATCCCCTTTCGTATCGCTTTGTTCCCCCTAAGTTGGCAGGGTTTGCTCAGACGTGAGTCCCTTGCTCACTTGGCCACTGGATTCAAGATAGCCTGGCTGATGAGGATTATGAATCCGAATCTTGTCCCAGGATGCTTGTTTCCGGTCCAGGGAAGACAAGGTTTGGCAGTTCGGGCTGGACTGTTCCCATGAGGCACGGGGTCAGACTGATTTGCATATGGCCATGTCTGAACTGGGGTGGCTGAGTGAGCTAAAGAATGGTGATGGATTAAACCCAGATAAGTTGACTGGAAGTGAGTGTCTGATTTGCTCACACGCTCCGTCCATCATCCCCTTTTGTATCGCTTTGTTCGCCGTAAGTTGGCAGGGTTTGCTCAGACGTGAGTCCCTTGCTCCCTTGGCCACTGGATTCAAGATAGCCTGGCTGATGAGGATTATGAATCCGAATCTTGTCCCAGGATGCTTGTTTCCGGTCCAGGGAAGACAAGGTTTGGCAGTTCGGGCTGGACTGTTCCCATGAGGCACAGAGTCGGACTGATTTGCATATGGCCAGGTCTGAACTGGAGTGGCTGAGTGAGCTAAAGAATGGTGATGGATTAAACCCAGATCAGTTGACTGGGGGTGAAGCTCAGACGCTCCCTCAATCATCCCCTTTCGTATCGCTTTGTTCGCCCTAAGTTGGCAGGGTTTGCTCAGACGTGAGTCCCTTGCTCACTTGGCTACTGGATTCAAGATAGCCTGGCTGATGAGGATTATGAATCCGAATCTTGTCCCAGGATGCTTGTTTCCGGTCCAGGGAAGACATGGTTTGGCAGTTCGGGCTGGATTGTTCCCATGAGGCACAGAGTCGGACTGATTTGCATATGGCCAGGTCTGAACTGGAGTGGCTGAGTGAGCTAAAGAATGGTGATGGATTAAACCCAGATCAGTTGACTGGGGGTGAAGCTCAGACGCTCCCTCAATCATCCCCTTTCGTATCGCTTTGTTCGCCCTAAGTTGGCAGGGTTTGCTCAGACGTGAGTCCCTTGCTCACTTGGCCACTGGATTCAAGATAGCCTGGCTGATGAGGATTATGAATCCGAATCTTGTCCCAGGATGCTTGTTTCCGGTCCAGGGAAGACAAGGTTTGGCAGTTCGGGCTGGACTGTTCCCATGAGGCACGGGGTCAGACTGATTTGCATATGGCCATGTCTGAACTGTGGTGGCTGAGTGAGCTAAAGAATGGTGATGGATTAAACCCAGATCAGTTGACTGGGGGTGAGTGTCTGATTTGCTCAGACACTCCGTCCATCATCCCCTTTTGTATCGCTCCATTAACATTCAAGTTTCAAGGTTTTAAATACTCATTAAACCATGGGGCAGAGGGTCTACCCCTGCTCCGATGGTTCTTAAGAGGAGCAAGAGAATCGAGGGCCAAGATGATTCTCCTGCAAACCGCAGAGTAATTCTCCTCCACTTCGGGGAGAAACAGTCCTCCACTTGAAACGCCATACCCTGGCCCCTCTTCTATATAAGAGGCTTTCATTCCCTACCCACAAATTCATTCACCAGATTACCTCCCCACTTGTCAAGACTGGGAATGTTCACATAAAATTTAATCAAGAAGTGGTCAGTCCAGTCCATGGGCAGGACTTCCCCAATATACACTTGTCATCAGTGATAATACTAACCATGTCGAGCGGGGGCAAGATGGCGGCCGCTTAGTGGCCGGTGCAGAGGTGCGGTGAGGGTGCTGTAAGTCTTTTGCCCGGTGTCGGTCTGGCAGAAGCAAGGTGCGGCAGGGAGCGGCAAGCAGCGGAAAAAGGGAACCGACCGCGGTAATGCTGTCGGCTTTTACCGTATCCATCTCGTTTAGGGTACTTCTGCGGGGAGCGGTGTGGACGCTGGAGAGGCTCGTTGCTGATCGAGGAGGCTTCTCAGCAACAGGAGGGCGGAGCCTGATGCGGCGCCGGCGGAGTTCGCGGAGCAGAGGAGTAACGGGAGCAGAAACTGCGGGAGTTTGTGGACACAGCTGCTCTGGGATCCAGCAGAGGTGGCTGTCGGCGGCTGACGGCGTTGGACGTGCATACACCCGCTCTGGGCGGCTGCAGAGACGGCTACTGGTTAGAGGTATGGCTCCTAAACAGAACCAGGGTTCCAAAGCAAATATCATGAAGAAAAAGGGAGCAGTAAAGGGAGAAATTGAGAGCACCACCTCCAATGACATTTGCGAAGATAGTCAGCTCCAACCCCAGTCCCAGCAAAAGAAAAGGCAGCAAGGTATTACTAAGACACCTAAGACTCGGCAGGCTGCTACAATTGTGGACTTATTCACAAAAGCGGGCAAGGAGAAAACTCCTAAAGAACTAGGAGGGGACATTGTTTCCAGTGAGATGCTAAATGTGGCCGCAAGTTTGGAAAATGGTCCGGCGGCAGCAAGTTTGAGCCAGGAATCCCTTACAAGCCCTCCTGGGATGGGGCAGCCAGCTGGGGACCACCATCCCTCGGTGAAAAGTGCTGGTGTGGGGCTCAGTGGCAGACCCCCTGGCATAATAATACCCCCAGAAGCAGCACTGGATGAAGCTATTTATGGGGCGACTGGCACTAGTATTGAGAAAGAGAGCGCTCCAAGTGAAGCCTTCTATTCTGTCTCGGATGGTGGAGCAGAGTGGTCTGAAGATGAGGATGAACGTAGCTCTTTTGTGGAATCAGAAAGTGACCCCGAGAACGATCAGCCGGCTACAGCCTTGAAACTCCAAAATGCCGCAGGGGATCTACGACGAGAACTAACCTGGGACCACTCCTCGACTTTACCACTGCAAGGTAGCCCTCTGCTGGAACAGACACAATTGTCTCTTTTGGAGACAATCCATCAAGAGATCTTAGCACACAGAGAGGAAACGCGTCAAGACAGTCAGAAATCCCAGGCCGCTATGAGAAAAATGCAGGGAGTGGTTCGGAAACTCTCTAGAGCTTGTGCTACCACGGGGGATAGAGTGTCAAATTTGGAGGAGAGGGTGGTGGCTACAGAAGCCGAGGTGGCAAAGGCAGTGGAGAAGGTGGACTCACAGTACTCCCAGGTTTCAGACATACAATGGAAGCTGGAGGAGATGGAGAATAGACTCCGAAGGAACAACCTAAGAGTCCTGGGAATTCCGGAGGGGATTGAGGGGTCCGACATCAGGTCCTACGTCATTAAACTTTTTCAGCAAGCCTTTTCCGAGCTGTCCAGTTGGGACTGGCCAAATGAACTACAAAGAGTCCATCGTACCCCGTTTAAAGTCCGACGGAACGCTAAAGAAGGGGATAAACCCAGGGCGGTGCTGATTTTCCTTGGCAATTTCATCCTACGGCAGGCAATCGCAGAGAGGGCAAGACCTGATGCCAGGAGAAGCTGTGATGGGGTCCGTTCTTTGTCCGCCCTGATTTTTGCCACGTGGCGGTGGAAAGGCGCTGGCGCCTCAGGGGGTTGAGCAAACCCTTCCAGGACAGGAAACTCCAAGCCTACTTAATCAACCCAGCACAGTTAAAAGTTATCAATGAGGGGAAAACACTGTATTTCTCTTCTGAAATCAAGGCCAAGGAGTATCTGGACAGTTTGGGCAAATAGGCTTTACACAGGGGATATTATAACGGTAATAGCGGGTGCGTCTAGCAGAAGCATAAGCTGATCCACATGCCCTGCTTCTGTTTGTAGCTTTCTCACGTTTTGTATATCTTTCGGGCACAGTTTAGATTTAAGAGAAGTATATTGCTGTCCTCACCGCAAACACTGCACTTTCATCACATGCACAGGTTAGTTCTGTGCGCCTCGCTGAGTGGGGGGGTGGTGCATGGGGGGTTGGGTTGCAGAGGGGTTGGGTGGGGGGCTGGGATTGGGAGGGAACTGGGAGGGTGTGGCAGGGAGAAAAAAGAAAATGGGAGAAAAAGTTGCATCAATGGTATTGTATTTGTGGTTGTATTATCTGGTTATAAAGGGTATCTAAGGAACCTTGGAAGGCTTAAGATATATGGTCAATTGGAGGATCGAATTAAAAGCAAGGATGGCTGACATTAGAATTTGTACAATGAATGTGGGTGGACTAAATGATTGGCGGAAGAGACAAAAATTGGCATATTTTGTTAAATTTAATAAGATTGATGTGCTATGCCTCCAGGAGACCCATATTCCTTGGTCAAAGCGGAACCTGATGGCTATCAAAGGGTACGATTTGGCCGCCTGCTCATCACAATCCTCTACAATTAGGGGTGTTGCTATATTGATCAGGAAAGCCTTGGGAGGTGTGAAAAGGACAAAGGTAGATAGCTGTGGTAGATGTGCTATAGCAGAAGCAGAGATGGGCTTTACTTTGTGTGCAGTGTATGGCTCGAACAGCGATGACCCTGAGATCTTTAACCATTTGGAAATTGAACTAGCTGGATGGCCTGCACCGCTTTTAGTATGTGGCGATTTTAATATCTCTGCAGACTGGGTTAATAAGGGGCAGTATGCCGGGCGTAAACCTAGGGTGTTTAGGGCCATATACGCACTTATGGACTCACTCGGATTAGTGGATATCTGGGGTACTAAGGAGCCCCAAAGTCCCGGAGTTACTTATTTCTCAAATCCAGCCCAGAAATATTCTAAATTGGACTACTTCTTTATCTCTACCCCTGAAATTAATAGAGTCAGCATATCCAGGCTACCAATGTTAATATCCGACCATAATCCTTTAGTAATCGTATACCAAAGAGAGAGGTGTGAAAGGGTAAGATCCACTTGGTCCTTTGAGAGGAGGCTACTGGAAGAGACCAGATATGTAGCCCATATCAAGAGGTGGACGGATAATTTTTTCGCTGCCAACAGATATAGTTCCTCTCGTAACGTAGTGTGAGAGTCCTTTAAAGCGGCATTTCGAGGTGAAACAATTAGCATCGCAGCCAGGCTGAGAAGTGAAGATAGGATTGAAGAAATGAATTTAGTGAAGAGGTTAGCAGAAGTAGAAGAGGAGCACATTAAGGATATCACTCTGGGGGGCGATGGCAGTAGCAGTCATAATACCCTATCAGCAATTAAGGCAGAACTGCAGAGATTGATAACTCAAAAGGCGATAGGGGAATATCAGGCCACTAGAACTAAGAGATATGAAACGGGAGAACATGCAGGCAGAGCCCTAGCCCTTCGATTACGTCAAGAGAAGTCAAAAAATGTCATCCTAAAAATAGTAGAGAGTGGCAGGGAATTCACAGGGGCTAAAGAGATTCTAGGGGTATTCAGGACATTTTATCAGGGATTGTATCGTGGAGAGGTTATGGATATGAGACAAGTGGATGATGTCGCTGATATAGGACCTCGATTGGATAAGGCACTTCAGGAAGAGTTGGATAGGGATATCACGGAAAAGGAGATCAAGGCTGCCCTACAGGAGCTAGCCTCAGGGAAGGCTGCCGGACCAGACGGCATTCCATTAGAAGTGTATAAGCGTATTGAACCAGAAGTTATGCCGCTTTTAATGGATTTCTTTAATGGAGTAATATGCACCGGGCAGATCCCGGATTCTTGGAAAGAAACTAACATTGTGATATTTCATAAAAAGGGGAAGCCTAGTGAGAACCCGGGGTCCTATCGGCCAATCTCATTGATCAACGCCGATACTAAGCTTTATTCAAAGATCTGGGCTTTGAGGTTGGGCAGGATTATTGGCGGTCTTGTTTCCCCTTGGCAGCATGGGTTTGTCCCCGGACGTGGCACTACGAATCATACCAGCAGGGCAATAGCCTTATTTGACGCCCATGCCGCCACGGGAGGCCAGATGGCCATGATCCTGCTCGGCGCAGAGAAGGCGTTCAACCGCGTGGACTGGAGTTTTCTCTGGGGTATCTTGGAAGGCAGAGGGTTTGGACAGAAAACCATCAGAGCACTGAGAGCAATGTACTTAGAGCCTAGGGCCAGAGTCACAGTTATGGGGGAGAAGTCTGACCTGTTCTCCATAGAGAGAGGAACGCGCCAAGGATGCCCGTGCTCTCCGATCCTCTTCTCTCTTTACATTGACCCCCTCATACAAACAATCTTGGGTTGCCCGAGGCTAAGTCCGGTGGTTTTTAATGGATTCGAAAATAAAATCCTAGCATACGCAGATGATCTCGCTGTTTTTTCAACAAATCCCCAACAGTCAATGGTTGTTCTGTCTGAGCTCACCAAACAGTTTGGTGCTTCCTCAGGGTATCTATTGAATGAGGCAAAGACACAAATTATCTGTACAAAAAATATAGCAAAGAACGACTCCAGATATGTTGATGCAGCAATTTATTTAGGAGTGAAAATTAATGCTTCAGTAGGGAAAATAGTCGAGGAGAACTATTTACCGCTTTGTAAATCCATAGAGACTGATCTGAGAAGAATGGATGGGCTGCATCTCTCATTGATCGGGAGGGTTAATGTGGTCAAGATGACAATGTTCCCTAAGATATTATACCTCTTTAGGGCAATACCGCTACTCCTGGATGAGAAAATAATTAAGAATTTGGAATCTGTCTGTATTAGATTTATCTGGCAATTTGGGAAAGTAAGGCGGTCTACAAATTTATTGTCACTTCCAAGAGAAAGGGGTGGGCTATTTCTGCCAAATCTAAGGTTGTACCACTGGACCTGTCTTTTATCACAAATGTCGGTACTTTTTCAGACAGAGGCATGTTCTAACGAGGTAAATTTTGAAGATCAGCAACCCCCCTCTATTTATGAGTTGCTGTTAGGTAGGAAGGCGATGGGCCTAATGCTCTGTGAAGTGGACCGTAGATTTTATAAGAAAGCCAGGTATAAGGTTATAGACAGTGTTTGGTGGGTGTGGTCGGCCTGTCGTAAGCAGTGTAACATCCCAAAGATCAATCCTTTCCTACAGATTTAAAACTCGAGCCTCTTTTCAAGGATAGGGGCAGATAGGACTTTTAAAATTTGGAGGGGCTGGGCATCAAGACTCTGGGAGAAGTAATGAATGGAGATGTAGTTGTAAGCTTTCTGGCCCTGCAAAATAGGTTTGGAATACCCTCCAATCATTGGTTTGTTTAAGGTCAACTGCTTAGATCTTTGGGGGCACTCAGACCAAGACCATTACCCCAGGATAACTGTCCGCTTTTGGAGGCCTTGACTAAAGTTTGTAAAAAAATTAAGACTTTGTATAATATACTTCTCTTGGAAGTGCAAGATGATGTTGAGAAAATGGAAGCAGCATGGTCTAGGAAACTTGGGAACCCCGACGTAGATTTAGACCTGGCTCTACTACTGAATAAAAAGATCCTTAGAGCCTCAAATTTACGGGCCCAGCATTATAAAACTGTCTTTAATTTATACTACACACCCTCTACACTGTTTTCTTGGGGTCAGAGGGATGATGATACCTGTCCTAGATGTGGGGCTGGACAAGCAGACTTATTGCATATGTTTTGTAATTGTAAACTCTTGACCCCTGTAAAGACTGAGATTGAGAAGCTCTGGGAGGGGCTGCTAGGAAAAAAGATCGTCCTATCCCCTACCTTAGCAATTACGGGCATTGATTTTAATCAAAAGCTGGGGAAAGAGGAAGAAGCACTCGTTTTTATTTCTGTGGCCGTTCTTAGGATCTTAATTTCAGCAGGGTGGAAGGATGTGGTGGCTCCGTCCTTCCAAATGTGGCTTTCTAGGTTTCTGGGAATCCATAATATCGAATCGTGTCTGTACGAACAAAAAGGGGCGAAACTAAGAGAGCTTGGGAGGAAGATCTGGGCCCCAGTAACTAATTGGAGGCAGAATAAGCTCTAATTATTGGAGTTTCTTATTGGTTTTTTATTCTAATATCTGCATTTTATCTCTCTCTCCTATTCGATGAACTGTTTTTTGTATTGTAAGATAAGATGTATTCAGCTATTTATTGCCTATGGATTGTATTATTGTACTGTTGTTGATACCCAATGTAGGATTATTCTTGTTCTTGATTGGATTAATTTATTAGTATCTGTATGTTTTCCTATGATGCACTGTAAAATCCCTAAAAAAAAAAAAAAAAAAAAAAGATAATACTAACCATGTCATGAGTGATGTAATATGTGAGGTCAGAAGCAGTGCATTCTGGGGGCATGAGTTATAGTTAGCTCAGCTAACTATAACTGCTGAATTTATCTGGTTTTGTAAGAGTGAAACATTAGCCTATTTTGTTTTGTAACATACTTTTATTGATTTTTCATATCAGACATACAAACAGTGCAGATCTACTGATCAATGTCCATATGCGTATCCTATGACATTCACAGTTGTAAGAACTATGTAGCATGTCTTCACATCAATCATCCGTGTTCGTATACACAATATGGAGAGAGGTGACAACATCTTATAAATGCAATTAGCTTAGCACCAGTATTACTTTACACTGTGTATTTCCGATACTGAAGTGGGTCAGCTTGAACACAGTCATCACATGATAAGCAACATTGCAACTGTATCTGTATGTGCCACAACTATCCTACTACATCAAACTCCCTAACCTTCCCTCCCCCCCTGTAGCTCAGCCTAATTCTCTGCTAAAGGCACATTCACATGTTGATTCATTTCCTTAGGTATCCATTTCCTCCACATTACACACCACTTTTTCCTTCCCCTACCTGAGCTGCGGAGCGACATTCACATAAATTGATTCAGACATCTCTTTCATCTGGGGGAGGCAGTTACAGAGCAGCTATACATTCTCAATAGGATAGCATATCTATTGCATTATATTCTTCCAATGTCATATTCTAAGCCATAGATATCGGTGTTTTACGCAAGCCCCTGGATTCTTCCCTTTTTAATTCAGCCCCTTCTGCTTTCCCCCATCTGACCATTTCTGCATGCCACTCTTATAGTGACGGCACTCTTGCGGCCTTCCATCATATTGTAATATTCCTTTTTGCCAATAGGAACGCAAGGTTGACGAATTTATGAGATGGGTTGCCCTTCTCCCTCTAGGTCCTAGCCCCAATATGCAATACTCCAAAGTGTCATTGTTGCGTACTGGGGCCACGGTCGTCAGTATCTGGCTCACCGACCTCCAATAATGTCTCAGCCTCGGGCAGTTCCAAACCATGTGTATCAAGTCCGCGTGGGGTGTATGACAATGAGGACAGGTGTCTTCGGCCCCTGGAAACATAATGCTTAGCCTACGTGGGGTTAGATACTCCCTGTGGAGTAGCATTAATTTAATGAATTTGAATTTAGGATTGCGAAACACCTTCTTGGGATATCCTTTTATAATATAATAATAATAATACTGATATTTCTAAAGCGCGAACAGCTACCTCACACAGAGGTGTTCCGGCGCTATGTGAGCAGCTGGATGTGTGGATGAGTGGTTTAGTTTTTCTGATTAAAAAGCCATGTCTTTAGCAGCTTCCTAAAACAGATCTCTGAAGTTGCAAAGCGAATAAAAAAGGGCAAAGCATTCCACAATTTTACCGTCCCAGCGGAGAAAGTCCTACCCCCAAGCCGAGCCTTCAAGGCTCGGGGAACATGTAGCAGATTCAATGTATTTGAGCGAAGAGACCTCGCCTGCTGGTATTGGGGAAGTCTCAATTTAAGGTGGTTAGGGCAGTTACCCTGAAGTGCCCTGAAAGCCAAGTGCCTGAAAGGAATATGTTTGATAAGCCTCGCAGCCGCATTCAGCCCGGACTGTAATCGCTGGGTCAAATACTTTGGCAAGCCAAGATAGAGGCCGTTAGCATAGCCCAGCCACGATGTAACAGTCGCATGGACTACAACTTTACGCCAATCTTCTGGCAGCAAGTCAAGACATTTTCAAGATTTCTAAGTTTATTTAGGCACCCAGCTGATACCTGCTGGATGTGAGCAGAGAAGGAGAAACTATCATCCCATCTCACCCCCAGAGCTTTTGCACTAGTACTGGGGCGAGGTGGAGGTCCCATTTCAGACGGCCACCACAGATCAGACGGGGGTCGCAGGCCTTTCCAGAAAAAAAACACCTTGGTCTTACCTGCATTCAATTTTAGTTTGTTGGTGTTCATCCATATTGCAATATCGCGAAGGCATCCTTTAAAACTGCTAAATGCTTCCACCGATAATTCTGAATATGGAAAAATCAACTGCGTGTCGTCTGCATAAGAAATCGCTTTGACACCCCATTCGGCAATCAGAGTGAACAGTGGAGCTAAATAAACATTAAAAAGTAGGGGGCTGAGCGCTGATACCTGGGGGACACCACACCAATGCTGTTTTGGCGTAGAGGAAAAAGGACCTGAAGCAACTTTCTGAGATTGGTCGCTTAAGTAGGAGTGTAGCCAGGCCAGCGCCTTGTCTTTCAAGCCAACATCCTCCAATCTCTGCATGAGTCTGACATGGTCAACAGTATCAAATGCTGCAGATAGATCCAGGAGCACCAGCATTGCTGATGCCCCTGAATCTAGAGACCATCCGATTGACTCTGCCACCTCAATGAGGGTGGTCTCAGTGCTGAAACCAGATCTAAAGCCAGATTGGGTTTCATTCAAAATGGCGTTGTTTTCAATAAAGCAGTCTAATTGGTGCTGTACCAGTTTCTCAAGCATTTTTCCTGGCGCTGATAACAAAGAGATGGGCCTAAGATTACTAAGGTCCTCTGCAACTCCGTTATGCTTTTTTTCAAAGGGAGTAGTGTAGCATGTTTCCAGCAGTCAGGAAACACCCCAGAGGCAATATAGGTATTCCAGATACGTGAGAGTGTTTTTAACAGAGAGCAGGACATCACATTCCATAGCTTGGGATGACAAGGGTCATCTGGGGCCCCCGATTTGCATTTTTTAATTTCAATCCAGAGCCTCTTGTTGTGAGATAGGATGGAACTGTGCTAAAGACGGGGCGGGCGCATTGGCCAAAACAAAATCCAACCTTACTGCAGCCACAGGGTCCGAAAAGGTGTCATACACTTTTGCAATTTTGTTATCAAAATAATCCGAGATATCTTCACATAGAGCCAATGACGGCGTCACTTCCGCCTCGATTACTCTCGGCTTAAAAAAAGACTGAACTATCTTAAAAACTTCTTTGCTAGATTGATCAGTTTTCTGAATGCAAGAGGCAATAAATTGTTTTTTGGCCGTTTTTATCAATTTTTGAAGTTTGCCAATGGCTTTTTTATAGCATATTTTGGCTGTCTCACAGTAATTCGCTCGCCATTGTCGCTCTAATCTCTTACAGTTGCTCTTTTCTTCCTTCAGAGCCATCGAGAACCAAGGGGCTGATGGTGATTCTCTACGTGACATAGACAGTTTTGCTGGAGCAACAGCATCCACCGTTTTTTCTATCCATTGATTCGTTGCCAGTGCGTCTATATTTGAGTCTGTGGTAAGAGCTGGAGGATCAATAGCCAGGGCAGGGCCTAGTGTGTCAGCTGATAGATTCTTCCACTGTCTACGCCTAAAAGAGCGCCTACCAATGGCTTGGTTATAGGAGGATATTTTTACTGAAAAAGAGATCAGGTAGGGATCAGACCAGACCAATGGTTGGGGTGTCTCTGCTATTACTTCCTGAATGTTAGAGAAAATCAAATCAAGAGTATGTCCTGCCCTGTGGGTGGGATCAGAGATTATTTGTATTAGGTTTGCTGCTTCCAAGGTTGTAATTAGTTGGTAGTCCTTCGGGCACCTGGGCCTATCTGCATGGACATTAAAATCGCCCAGTACCACAAAATGAGAATGAGCTAGCGCTGTTTGAACAATGTAATCAGAGAGCTCACAAGTGCTTTCTAAGGAGCAGTCAGGGGGCCTATAGATTATCAACCCGGCTAGAGAAACCTTGGGATTTACTTGAACGCAGAAATAAAGACCCTCAATGCCTTGTATGCCGATGGACATAGAGGAACTTAAGGCATAGCTTTCTTTAAAAATGAGAGCCACCCCCCCAGCTCTTCTGTCCCCCTCCCTATTTGAAAAAATCATTTTAAATCCCGTAGGGACAGCTAGTGAAATAGAGGCCATATTATCTTCTTTTAGCCAGGTTTCCGTAAGGAATAAGGCATCCCAGTCTGAATCCACGAGCATCAGCCAGATGTCATCTGCATGCCTGGGAAGAGACCTACAATTCAATAAGCCCGCCCAGAGCATCGTCTTGGGAGGTCCTACTACAGGGTTAGTTTTATGTTGTATTATCGGGTGGGCTAACACAGATACAGAGCCCAATGCCATACCACATAGGAGGCACTTCGGATGCAGCTCAGTGCTTGCAAGGTCAACTCTCCTTGCCTTACGCTGCTTAGCTGTATTCATAGCAATTAAATCAGACCTGGACCAGTATACCCTCTCAACTTCCCTGCTCACACCGGTAGCATGGCTGGTGCTGGCCGCGATCCGGACGCGGATGGGCGCGGATGGGCACAGACGGGCTTACCTTTGGCGCGCCGTCGGCGCGCCCGCTGCGCGGCCGAGCCCCCATCCCCCTTTTGCAGGCAAGAACAGGAAGTGAGGCGAATGAGGGGGAGGAGTCGCATCCCTCCATTCAACCGGCACCAGCAAGCCGTGAAGGACCAGGGAGCAATGAATGACAAGGGTAAATGGAAGGGGGATGTGCAAAGAAGCAAAGCGCACAATATTTAAAAACAGCAGAGCACAATTTTCGATTTGTAAAAAGTTTTTAAAATCAAACTTTTAACTTGATTTAAAAGCTAAAGCCAGGACCTCTCGCACGCGTTACTCACATCTGCGTGGCCTAGCCCCCATCTCCCTTTTGCAGGCAAGAACAGGAAGTGAGGCGAATGAGGGGGAGGAGTTGCGTCCCTCCGTTCAACCGGCACCAGCAAGCCGTGACGGACCAGGGAGCGATGAATGACAAGGGTAAATAGAAGGGGGATGTGCAAAGAAGCAAAGCGCACAATATTTAAAAACAGCAGAGCACAATTTTCGATTTGTAAAAAGTTTTTAAAATCAAACTTTCAACTTGATTTAAAAGCAAAAGCCAGCACCTCTCGCACGCGCTACTCACATCTGCGCGGCCGAGCCCCCATCTCCCTTTTGCAGGCAAGAACAGGAAGTGAGGCGAATGAGGGGGAGGAGTCGCGTCCCTCCGTTCAACCGGCACCATCATGCCGTGATGGACCGGGGAGCGATGAATGACAAGGATAAATGGAAGGGGGATGTGCAAAGAAGCAAAGCGCACAATATTAAAAAACAGCAGAGCACAATTTTCGATTTGTAAAAAGTTTTTAAAATCAAACTTTCAACTTGATTTAAAAGCTAAAGCCAGCACCTCTTGTACGTGCTACTCACATCTGCGCGGCCGAGCCCCCATCTCCTTTTTGCAGGCAAGAACAGGAAGTGAGGCGAATGAGGGGGAGGAGTCGCGTCCCTCCGTTCAACCGGCACCAGCAAGCCTTGACAGACCGGGGAGCGTTGAATGACAAGGGTAAATGGAAGGGGATGTGCAAAGAAGCAAAGCGCACAATATTTAAAAACAGCAGAGCACAATTTTTGATTTGTAAAAAGTTTTTAAAATCAAACTTTTAACTTGATTTAAAAGCTAAAGCCAGCACCTCTCGCACACGCTACTCACATCTGCGTGGCCGAGCCCCCATCTCCATTTTGCAGGCAAGAACAGGAAGTGAGGCGAATGAGGGGGAGGAGTCGCGTCCCTCCGTTCAACCGGCACCAGCAAGCCGTGACGGACCGGGGAGCGATGAATGACAAGGGTAAATGGAAGGGGGATGTGCAAAGAAGCAAAGCGCACAATATTTAAAAACAACAGAGCACAATTTTCGATTTGTAAAAAGTTTTTAAAATCAAACTTTCAACTTGATTTAAAAGCTAAAGCTAGCACCTCTTGCACACGCTACTCACATCTGCGTGGCCGAGCAGCCATCTCCATTTTGCAGGCAAGAACAGGAAGTGAGGCGAATGAGGGGGAGGAGTCGCATCCCTCCGTTCAACCGGCACCAGCAAGCCGTGATGGATTAGCGATAAATGACAAGGGTAAATGGAAGGGGGATGTGCAAAGAAGCAAAGCGAACAATATTAAAAAACAGCAGAGCACAATTTTCGATTTGTAAAAAGTTTTTAAAATCAAACTTTCAACTTGATTTAAAAGCTAAAGCCAGCACCTCTCTCAAGCGCTACTCACATCTGCGCTGCCGAGCCCCCAACTCCCTTCTGCAGGCAAGAACAGGAAGTGAGGCGAATGAGGGGGAGGAGTCGCGTCCCTCCGTTCAACCGGCACCATCATGCCGTGATGGACCGGGGAGCGATGAATGACAAGGGTAAATGGAAGGGGGATGTGCAAAGAAGCAAAGCACACAATATTAAAAAACAGCAGAGCACAATTTTCGATTTGTAAAAAGTTTTTAAAATCAAACTTTTAACTTGATTTAAAAGCTAAAGCCAGCACCTCTCGCACACACTACTCACATCTGCGTGGCCGAGCCCCCATCTCCATTTTGCAGGCAAGAACAGGAAGTGAGGCGAATGAGGGGGAGGAGTCGCGTCCCTCCGTTCAACCGGCACCAGCAAGCCGTGACGGACCGGGGAGCGATGAATGACATGGGTAAATGGAAGGGGGATGTGCAAAGAAGCAAAGCGCACAATATTTAAAAACAACAGAGCACAATTTTCGATTTGTAAAAAGTTTTTAAAATCAAACTTTCAACTTGATTTAAAAGCTAAAGCTAGCACCTCTTGCACACGCTACTCACATCTGCGTGGCCGAGCCCCCATCTCCATTTTGCAGGCAAGAACAGGAAGTGAGGCGAATGAGGGGGAGGAGTCGCATCCCTCCGTTCAACCGGCACCAGCAAGCCGTGATGGACTAGCGATAAATGACAAGGGTAAATGGAAGGGGGATGTGCAAAGAAGCAAAGCGAACAATATTAAAAAACAGCAGAGCACAATTTTCGATTTGTAAAAAGTTTTTAAAATCAAACTTTCAACTTGATTTAAAAGCTAAAGCCAGCACCTCTCTCACGCGCTACTCACATCTGCGCTGCCGAGCCCCCATCTCCCTTTTGCAGGCAAGAACAGGAAGTGAGGCGAATGAGGGGGAGGAGTCGCGTCCCTCCGTTCAACCGGCACCATCATGCCGTGATGGACCGGGGAGCGATGAATGACAAGGGTAAATGGAAGGGGGATGTGCAAAGAAGCAAAGCGCACAATATTAAAAAACAGCAGAGCACAATTTTCGATTTGTAAAAAGTTTTTAAAATCAAACTTTCAACTTGATTTAAAAGCTAAAGCCGCACCTCTTGTACGTGCTACTCACATCTGCGCGGCCGAGCCCCCATCTCCCTTTTGCAGGCAAGAACAGGAAGTGAAGCGAATGAGGGGGAGGAGTCGCGTCCCTCCGTTCAACCGGCACCAGCAAGCCTTGACAGACCGGGGAGCTTTGAATGACAAGGGTAAATGGAAGGGGGATGTGCAAAGAAGCAAAGCGCACAATATTTAAAAACAGCAGAGCACAATTTTCGATTTGTAAAAGAGTTTTTAAAATCAAACTTTCAACTTGATTTAAAAGCTAAAGCCAGCACCTCTCGCACACGCTACTCACATCTGCGTGGCCGAGCCCCCATCTCCCTTTTGCAGGCAAGAACAGGAAGTGAGGCGAATGAGGGGGAGGAGTCGCATCCCTCCGTTCAACCGCCACCAGCAAGCCGTGACGGACCGGGGAGCGATGAATGACAAGGGTAAATGGAAGGGGGATGTGCAAAGAAGCAAAGCGCACAATATTTAAAAACAACAGAGCACAATTTTCGATTTGTAAAAAGTTTTTAAAATCAAACTTTCAACTTGATTTAAAAGCTAAAGCCAGCACCTCTTGCACGTGCTACTCACATCTGCGCGGCCAAGCCCCCATCTCCCTTTTGCAGGCAAGAACAGGAAGTGAGGCGAATGAGGGGGAGGAGTCGCGTCCCTCCATTCAACCGGCACCAGCAAGCCGTGACGGACCGGGGAGCGATGAATGACAAGGGTAAATGGAAGGGGGATGTGCAAAGAAGCAAAGCAAACAATATTTAAAAACAGCGGAGCACAATTTTTGATTTGTAAAAAGTTTTTAAAATCACACTTTCAGCTTGATTTAAAAGCTAAAGCCAGCACCTTTCTCACGCGCTACTCACATCTGCGCGGCCGAGCCTCAATCTCCCTTTTGCAGGCAAAAACAGGAAGTGAGGCAAATGAGGGGGCGGAGTCGCGTCCCTCCGTTCAACCGGCACCATCATGCTGTGATGGACCCGGGAGCGATGAATGACAAGGGTAAATGGAAGGGGGATGTGCAAAGAAGCAAAGCACACAATATTTAAAAACAGCAGAGCACAATTTTCGATTTGTAAAACGTTTTTAAAATGAAACTTTCAACTTGATTTAAAAGCTAAAGCCAGCACCTCTTGCACGAGCTACTCACATCTGCGCGGCCGAACCCCCTTCTCCCTTTTGCAGGCAAGAACAGGAAGTGAGGTGAATGGGGGGGAGGAGTCACGTCCCTCCGTTCAACCGGCACCAGCAAGCCGTGACAGACCGGGGAGCGATAAATGGCAAGGGTAAATGGAAGCGGGATGTGCAAAGAAGCAAAGCGAACAATATTTAAAAACAGCAGAGCACAATTTTCGATTCGTAAAAAGTTTTTAAAATCAAACTTTCAACTTGATTTAAAAGCTAAAGCCAGCACCTCTCGCACGCGCTACTCACCCATTCTTTATCCGTGAAAGCATGTCCAGCATCCCTTGACTATTTGTCCAGAAGTGGTAGAAGTGTTATCGCCGCAACAGTGCTGATCCACCATGACAGCCATTTGGTCAAGTGTGCCCCGTTTCCCATCAGGTACTGCATAGTGATGAGTGCGTTCGTATCGGTTTCATTATCCCCCTGGGTCCATGTGTCCCTAAAAAACCTCGATATCCTGGCATGCAGGAGGAACAATCTATCCGAGGTTCCATGTTCATGTACAAAAGCCTCATGTGACATTAGAGCCCCTTCCGAGAGGAATGCCCCCACTGTGTTAATTCCCATGGCAGACAACTCCGTCAGAGCATGACTAGTCACCACCCCCGTCCTCAGGGGAATACCCAGGAACGGGATGGTGAGAGCGAATTGTGGTGAATGCTTTGTGCATCGCAATGCGTGTCTCCAATATATCAGTGCTATCCGTAGTAAGTGAGGCGTTGTTGATGGGATGTGGGCTTAGGGCAGTAGTAGTCTATGGATATCTCCACTTTCCCAATTGCAGTGCGACGTCCCTAGCTCCTGCAAGTTATGTCCTGCCAACCGGTACGCCAGCCACTGCAGTTGGCTAGCATAACAGTACGCCTTCAAGTCAGGTACTCCCATTCCTCCCTGCCCCATATTTTTAGTTGTAGTTTCACTAGTCTAATCCGTCTATGTCCCGTTCCCCAAATCAATTCTGTCATTAGAGAGTTCAGTTCAACAATTTAAAAACCTGACTCTGTACCTCTAGGGGGAGTGAAATAATGAAGTAATCTCGGTAATAGTACCATTTTGGGTATGGCTACTCTTCCAGCCACCGACAGGGGAAGTGAGGTCCAGAACTTAATCTGCACCCTGAGAGCAGTGATTTTCCGGAGCAGATTGCTGTCTAATAAGTCTTCTGTAGCTTGGTAGATCTGTATACCTAGGTACCTGAAGGTATTGGACGCTACCCCAAAGTCCTGTTGTCCAAAGCACAACCGCCCAGTATGGGCGGGCCGTCAAAACAAAAAGCATAAGATTTGTCAGCATTAATCTTTAGGCCTGATAACCCCTGGTAACCCCTGGAAGGAGTCGAAAGTGGAGGGCAGGGGCTCAAGATCCATACCCATATCTATAGGCACCCCATCCCCACCAGGGGTTTTATTACGTGGCAGCGCTTGTATGGCTTGTCTGATTTCCGGTCCAGTAACTGGCCTCTCTAATTCTTCTTGTTGTTGCTGCATGAGTTGTGGTAGCTGCAACCCTTCAAAAATGGTATAAAGTCTGCTTCGCTGTGACCTGATGGTGTTCTATAAAGGTGTTCATAATATGCTCTAAATGCCTCATTGATTTTCCATTTGCGTGGTGACCATATTGCCCCCAGTATCATGAATTTCTAGAATCGGGGCTGGCGTGGGAGCATTTTTAATCAGTTTTGCCAATAGGGGACACGCTCTGTCTGCATGTATCAATTCTGGTATGTAACCGGTGTGGTGGTGAATAGAAGGAGTATTCTCTATGTCCCGGGTATATCATTCGGCATGCATTGTGTAGTTCCCAAACCCCCGCCCACCCCTTAAGGGTTTCCGCCTGTTTGCGACGCTCAGCCGCATGCAATGGGGAGTGAGACCTATCCAGATCTATATCCATCACTGCAATGAAGTCACCTCCTAGCACCCAATGATAGGCAGACCAATCTGTCAACATCACACTAAGTGACGCCACATATCTATCTTGGTCAGTGTTCTGAGCGTATACTCTCCCTATGACTATGTGTGCCCCATCCAACAAACCACAAAGCTGGACATATCTGCCTTGTAGGTCCACCTTCTGCTCGAGCAATTTAAAGGGGACAGTATTATGGACCCAGATTGCCACCCTTCTGGCAAATGCTGAATAAGTGGTGGAAAACAGTTGCCCCCTCACTTCTTCTGCAATTTAGACGCTTCACCCTGATTCAGGTGTGTTTCCTGGATGCAGGCTACATCTATCCTTTTCCTATTGAGCAGCGTCAAAATGCGATGCCTCTTGTGGACCGACCCCATGCCCCGCACGTTCCAGTTGCAATATTTGTACTTGTTATGTGATGCCATTTTGAATCTGGGAGCATGATATCACTCGAGTACTTGAATGTATATTCCGGTGTGATGCTATGATTGTGAGGGCCGAGCTAGCAGTCCCATTCAACTTCCCAAACACCAGGTTTCTCCGAAAAATAACAACAGAGGACCAAACACAGAACACAAGTCCAACATGGACCTCAAATAAGAAATGCCATAGTTCATTTGTTAGGGGGGAAAAGGTAACAACTGCCCTGCGTCGGACGGTCGTTACAGTACACAACAATGAAAGAAGCTTAGTACTCCTACTTAAGTCCCCTTACAGTTCCCACCTCAATTTTTATTTTACCTTAACAAAGCAGAACACAGATAGTCGTATACCTTACCACATCCGGCCATTCCTGTACCACAGTCCTAGTAGTCTCTGGCTATTTGTGCAACAATCGAAGGGAACAGTGTCAAGCTAGTCTCAGACTAGCTTGACACTGTTGCTGCCTCCGATGATTGCGACGAGGATGCCAAGTTCTGGGCATCATGTACCACCAATGCTGCCGCCATCAGGAGGGCATCGTTCTGACTTTCGTGATTTGCTCTGGAGTTGGTCCATTGTCCACTGTTTCCATGGCTTTTCTTGGATCTGCCGCGCAGCTCCCTGTATCTCGTGGTGTGGGCAGTCGACGTAGTTGACCCGATGGGAGGGATGTCTGCGAGTCCACAGGAGTAAAAGTTATTTCCAGCCAATCTGCTGCTTTATCTGGGCTGGCAAAGAAGACGGATCTCTGGCCATAGATAACTTTCATCCGGGCCGGGAAGAGCACCGCATATTTTAGATTACATGCCCTCAAGGTCTTCTTAACAACTTGGAAGGTGGCGCTGGCTTTTTGCACTGCCAGAGTAAAATCCGGGTATAGAGATATTAGCCTAAATATAACATCCCTGTAGCCTTTGAGTTTTTTAAGTGAATATCTAAGTTTTTTTAAATCCTATTTCCTAACTATGAAAGCCCTGTAACCTTTGTTTTTTCAGTTAACATATTTACAAAACTTTTGCTAACAATCAAGACAAGTCAAAAAATGCTTTTTCTAAGGGAACATGGTCTTAACTAGAACTATCACTGGCGACCGCCACTAGGTAATATATATATATATTTTCTGTTTTAATACACATGAATTGTGCCTCAGGTAGAGGAGGATAATCAAATGCTGAATGATTACTGCAGTTAAATCATGTAATTGAATGTGAATTTATAACATTCAAAGACCGCCGACATAGATTGTATTCACAGTCCATTTTCTATGTTGATTGTTTATTTTGCACCAGAACTACTTCCCTCACTAAAAGTATGGTGGTGCCTTCGTCTTTGTTTGCAGTTTGGAAAAAGGCGCAAAGCCGAAATGCATCCTGTTTATTCAACCCGGTAAATAAAATACCAAGCATTTTTCACCCTTAACGGAGTGTGATCTCTTCACTTGGTTGATGAGTGGGGCTTTGGAGCTGTGTATATTTCCATGGTACCATCGCCACGGATAACTGACCGGCACCCGTTCCAGAGTGCTTATCGCGACTACTGATGGATCCTTGAGCTGCAACTGACGCCGCATAATAGCATCGCCGAAGTTATTACGGATGCATTGAGAGAGAGGCTACGCAGACGGGAGAGTCGGAGGATGCACCAGTCCACATTTCATTCTCCTTGAGAGATTTCACTTATGTATATCCATATGGCTTGAATTTTCTATCATCGGTTGGAACGAGTTAAGGGTGATTGTTACGATTTTTTGGCATTTACGAAGGCACAATATATTGAAGAACAATGTATTCCTATGAGACACGCTGCAAGGCAGCGGCTGATATCTTCGAAAGGGGCCCACACAACGTGGCGCTGAGAGTACCGCCACCACAGGTGCACAGGGAACTTTGAAAAATCTGTTTAGCAAATGGGAACAATTATTCGAGCGCGAGATCCGCAAGTGGTGGAAAGCCACCTCTCTCCAAAATGACATCGAGGTGCAATGCATCCCACATGGTTTACGCAATTACACAATTCCTGCCTACGAAAATCCGGACTCGAAGCTGCTTGATGAATGAGCAGCTTACACAACGGATGTGTCGGTTGGCATGCTGAAAATATTGATACAATTCGCCTGGAGTGACAAATGCCTCAAGTAAATAGAAGAACTTGAGGCTCTGATTTCCCAAGATTCAGATTCAAAACTGAGGGATGAATTAAGAGAAGCGATGAAAAAACGCCTCTTAGCATATGAGGACAAAATCAGACAACGCAAACAAACAACATTCTACAGGTACACTTATGATTATGAGCAAGGCAGAGTCCTGACCTTTGCACAGAAATTTGATGCACCCCGCAAAGCGATTAGAGTCAGCGCAAAAAAAGGAGTAATTGAAGAAAGAGAAACCTCGGAGTCGGATGTCACCTCAGACAACATGATGGGGTAAAGATACCTTCAAGGGATTTTAATAGACACAGGAATTTTGAAAACACTTAAAGGATGAGATCGTGTGGGCTTAGTGATTTGGCCCCAGTAATGCTGGTTATGCAACAACAAAAATGACATATATTCAATCTGTTACTTGTGAGTAATCAGTCAGGAGAGAGAGCAAAAAGAGATTGAAAAATGGGTGTATATAAACAAAGAGTTAATCTTTTTTTCAAAACAAGTTAAAAAGTTGGGTACAAGATAAACTGCAAAGATGTAAAAGTGTAAAACCATTAATCCACACAGCCCTTGTTACATCAATTGCTCAAGCTTTTCTACCTAACACAAAATTAATTAAATATTCAATGGTAGATAAAGCCACAGTCGACGTTTTGGTCTCTGTTGTTTTGTGTAGGAGACCATTCTCAGGACATGGATTTCATATCTTGAGCACCCTCAATCATGTAGGTGCATATGTCAATCATGCAAGCGTCCGGATCATAAAGTCAATTTCCTAGCGCTGATACCGATTCAAGAATTATCGTATTGCGCTGAAGTACCCTTATGGGAGCCAACAGGTGTCCTAGGTAGATGGAATAGTTTGCACCATAGAGATTAAAAATGCCGTGGCGGTATCTGTTAAGTCGGTCGTTTCCGAAACCACGGGTTTAAGGAAGGGGTCCTCGTTAATTTTAAAGGATTCCCTTACACATTCAAAAGTATAGCGACGCCTTCTTGTAAATCTTTTTCAGTGAGGTAGTCAGTTCTGAGTTCAATGTGTCAGAGTCCGTCCTCACGCAGCAAATGATACAGCAGTGGATTTACAAGAAGGCGTCGCTATACCTTCGAATGTGTAAAGGAATCCTTTCAAATTAACGAGGACCCCTTCCTTAAACCCGTGGTTTTGGAAACGACCGACTTAACAGATACCGCCACGGCATTTTTAATCTCTATGGTGCAAACTATTCCATCTACCTGGGACACCTGATGACTCCCATAAGGGTACTTCAGCGCAGTACGATAATTCTTGAATCGGTATCAGCGCTAGGAAATTGACTTTATGATCCGGACGCTTGCATGATTGACATATGCACCTACATGATTGAGGGTGCTCAAGATATGAAATCCATGTCCTGAGGATGGTCTCCTACACGAAAGAATAGAGACCGAAACGTCAACTGTGGCTTTATCTACCATTGAATATTTAATTAATTTGTGTTAGGTAGAAAATCTTGAGCAATTGATGTAACAAGGACTGTGTGGATTAATGGTTTTACCCTTTTACTTTGCTGTTTATCTTGTACCCAACTTTTTAACTTGTTTTGAAAAAAAGATTAAATACTCTTTGTTTATATACACCCGTTTTTCAATCTCTTTTTGCTCTCGCTCCTGACTGATTACTCACAAGCAACAGCTTTGAATATATGTCATTTTTGTTGTTGCATAACCAGCATTAGTTGGTCCAAATCACTAAGCCCACACGATCTCATCCTTTAAGTGATTTCAAAATTCCTGTGTCTATTAAAATCCCTTGAAGGTATCTTTAACCCATCATACTCTTTGGCCAAACCCTCAAGGGTGTACTGGGTCGCCCACTATCGATTCTCACCTCAGACAACAAGCAATCAGGGGAGGAGAGCACTACATCATGGGAACAATTTCCGAAGCAATCCTATTTTCGCGAGGAGTTCCAGCTAATGAGGCAAACTTGGCAAAGAGGTAGCAGGGGGAAATCCCCGGAAAGAAGACAAGCAAAACACGCAGAGGTGTCTTCAGCAAATGAAAATCAACAAGTGACCTCCCAAATGCGCAGCAATAGGGGAACAAGAAGGTAAATCCAGTGGAGGATCTATCATTAATCTAACACCCCAAAAATTGATGAAAATGGAAGAAACATTGCTAAAGAAAGGACTTACCTTTACCCCGACTCAAAACTTTGAATTCACACAAACAAGAATCGATCTATACTTCTTCACTCACAAACTAAAACTGTTCAAAATCTTCAAAATGAGAAATGTGCATAATCCAGGTGACAACACACCTATGGTGGTAGGATCTGGGGAATCAACAGATATATTATCTGGTGAGGATCTGCACACACTTCAAATATTATGAAGCCAACCCGCTGAGGAAGAAGATAATCTAACAGTGAATGTTGAAAGCTTTGGAATAGCAGAAAAAACAGCTAAAACTAATTTTAGACCAAGATCGGTGTTTGCGCCAAACACACCGTTTGACACCATTGACGTATTCCAAGAAGCAGTAAAGGAGGACCTAGTAAAAATGAGGGCAAAAAAATATGTCAAATTCAAGAACTCACAGGCCAACTTGACCGTAGAACAGAAGCAAGCCCTAGTAAATATACGAGCAGACCCCAATATAATCTGAAAGCCCTCGGAAAAAGGGGGAAACGTTGTGCTCATGACACAAGACTTTTACTGCAATGAGGCACTAAGACAACTGTCAGATACCACCTGCTACAGTAAAATCACCAAGGAGGAATATAACACCAGCATCTGTGACTATCATGAAATGATTGAAAAGTCGCTGAATAAAGGAATGATTGATAATAACGAATTCACATTTTTGAACTGTCCGCACCCAGTGACACTGACATTCTATCATTTACCCAAGATCCATAAAAACTCCATAAATCCACCGGGTCGTCCCATCATTTCATCTAAAGATAGTCTGACAGAGGCAATGTCCCAATATCTGGACTTCTTTTTGATTGATTTTGTAAAAACATTACCCTCCTACATCCGCGATACCACTGATTTTATCCGGATAATTTCGAACATCACTTGGGAACCAGATTTGTACATGATAGTTCTGGATGTAACATGTTTATAAACTTGTATAAGGCATGATGATGGTATCCGTGCAGTGAAATATATCCTGAAAGGAAGGTGTTTGAAATTTACTGAGCACAATGCAATGCTGATTGATTTTTTTGTGTTTGCCTGACCAATAACATTTTTCTATTTCAGAAACAGTATTTTAGACAGGTCAAAGGTATGGCGATGGGTACCTGCTTCGCTCACAGCTATGCGAACCTGTTTGTAGGCTGGTGGGAGAAGCAGGTGGCCTGGGCATATGGCATGAACTAATGGGTAGCCTCGGTCATTGGTTGGTATACGTACATCGATGACCTTTTTATTTTCCGGAAGGGCACAAAATCTGGGCCAGAATTGTATATTCAAGCGCTTGGGCGTGGTCCCGTTGTGAGCTATATGAGAAATTAAGTTGAAGGGGGATGGGAGCACACTGCTTCACCTCTCAGCACAGTTCGCCCCTTTGCATCCTGGTAAATGCAGTTCAATTTGAATGCTTACTTGAAATGTTGCAGAGTATTTCACCTCAGTTGGTGCAGGTTAGTTCTGTTAATCTCTAGACACATGTGTTTCTGGATTATATCCTTAATCAGTAGAGATAAAACGAAATTCTTCTGGGGGTTGCTGAGAAATCTGCCACAATCCTCTCAGGTCTCTGTACCTTCTTGCTGGCGCACAGGTGCTTCTCCAAGAGCTCAAGGGGGCCTTTTTAAACAGAAGGGGGAAGGGAGCACACTTCTTCACCTCCCAGCGCAGTTCGCCCCTTTGCATCCTGGTAAATGCAGTTCAATTTGAATGCTTACTTGAAATTTTGCAGAGTGTTTCACCAAAGTTGGTGCACGTTGGTGCTGTTAATCTCTAGAACACATGTGTTTCTGGATTATATCCTTCATCAGTGGAGATAAAACAGTTCACCCCTTTACATGTGACTAGAGATTAACAGCACTAACCTGCACCAACTTTGGTGAAACACTCTGCAAAATTTCAAGTAAGCATTAAATTGAACTGCATTTACCAGGATGCAAAGGGGCAAACTGTGCTGGGAGGTGAAGCAGTGTGCTCCCATCCCCCTTCTGAGAAATTATGTTCGCCCCTTTACATGTTGCATACATAAAAGATGGTGGACATGACGCATTTCTGCGATTATGAATGTTTATTGTACATTCAGTGGAGTGTTGTAGCTCTAGTAATACAGGGCTGTTGAAAGGTTTAGGTTGCAGTTTTTGGCACATGAAGGGCAGATAATATATATACATATGTGGTCATTCAGGTAGAGTGAATAACTTGATGCTAGAAATCAATGTTCGAGTCTCGGAGTTGCGTTCACATCCTGTTATTGTAGAGAAATGACGTAATCTATGAGTGCCTGAAAAAGTACTGTGAATTTGGCGCTTATGTAAATTGCTGATATACTTTTGGGTTGAGTTTGCGCTATATAAATATGGTTTAAAAAAAAAGGAGGAATAGCCCACACTGACTGTCACAGGTAAGATGGTTGCTTACGCTATTTATAGTACAATATAATGTGTTAGGACCCTGGGGCAGCATTTTAGAAAGATAATAAATACACAGTTTCAGATTGATAGTTAAAGTGGGTACGCCAGTGGTGGAGGTACATTTTGGCTCAATCTTCTACATTCTTTGTTATCATAGTTCACAGAATACAACGATTGAAGGTGGTTGTACCTACTAGCAGTTCAACAGCGCTATTTTTTTCTCTGCTTTAAATAAATCAAGGCTGAATTTAAGGCTGTCTATAGTGTAGATGAAAAGGTAAATTCAAGTTGTGAACCCTACTGTGCACAGTGTACATGGAAGCTAGTAGTCAGTACAGTTATAAAACAATGCTTTTTTCACTTTTTTAACAAAATCTGAATACATACAGTATAATTCACTCTGCATTAAATAAATCAAGGTTGAATTTCCTACTGTCTGTAGTGTATATGCAAAGGTGAATTCAAGTTGTAAACCCTGCTGTCCACAGTGTACATCTTAGGGTGGAGTGCATCATCTGCAATTATGTTTGAAGTGGAAGATAGAATATGTATGCAGCTTGCATTTTATTATTGAACTAAATTTATAAGTGATATAAAATACGTTTTTCTAGGAAGCATAATAAAGGGATATTGTGTAGGGTTTGATAGGTGTTATACTTAGTTTGGTTTACACTGAGTTAGTGGTATGTAAAACAAGAAGGTTCTGTGGAGCCTGCGATGATGCGTGGTCCAAGCAGGCTGTATTGATAGTAATGTTTTTTGTGTTGTGAATGGCGCCTTAGTAAGGCCACGTGACAATCATTTTTGGTGCACTGAGTTACTAGTATCTTTGGTGCTTAGCATGTACATATTCTGCGATGATGCTTGGTCTTGGGGGAAGGAGGGAAAGTAATTGAAGTAATGTGTTTTGTCAATTGGATTCTGCATGAATTCCACTTAAAAGTGATAGTATGCCTCATTGCTGACATAGAACTGACAACACAGTAGTATTTTTCTCCCTTAAATAAATCGAGAGTTAATTTTATGTTGTTTGTAGTGCTTATGCGCCACTGGTATGAAGCCGTAAACTCTTTTGATCGCAGTGTACGTTTGAAATCAGAACTCACTATTTTTTGTGGCATCCTTTTACAAAATAGTCTTTGCCTTACATAAATCAAGGATATCTTGAATGCTGTCCGTAGTGTAGACGGAAATCTGAATTCAAGTTGTGAAACCTGCTGTTCGCAGAGTACATTTATGGCAGTAGTCCACAGAATCATCGAAAAATGCTTTTTTGTTACATACGTTAACAAAATCTGACAACACAGTAGAGTTGTCTCTGCCTTAAATACATCGAGAATGAATTCAATGTTGTCTGTAGTGCTTCTCCGCTTATGGTATCAAGTTGTGAACCCTGCTGTCCGCAGTGTGCATTTGAAGGCAGTACTTAGTACAGACATTAAGGAATGTTTTTTGTGGCATTCATTAACAAAATTGTCTCTGCCTTACATAAATCAAGGATATCTTGAATGCTGTCCTTAGTGTAGATGGAAATCTGAATTCAAGTTGTGAACCCTGTTGTACGCAGTGTAGATTTGAGGCAGTAGTCGACAAAAAGATTGATGAATGCTATTTTGTCACAGTTAACAGAATCTGAGGACACAGTACATCGAGACTGAATTAAATGTTGTTTGTAGTGCTTCTCTGCTTCTGGAATCAAGTAGTTAACTCTGTTGATAGCAGTGTACATTTGAAGGCAGTACTTTGTACAGACATTGAGGAATGTTTTTTGTGGCATCCATTAACAAACATTGTCTCTGCCTTACATAAATCAAGGCTAACTTGAATGCTGTCCATAGTGTAGATGGAAAGCTAAATTCAAGTTCTGAACCCTGTTGTACGCAGTGTAGATTGCAGGCAGTAGTCGACACAAAGATCGATGAATGGTATTTTGTCACCGTTAACAGAATCTGAGGACATAGTACAATTGTCACTGCCTTAAATACAACAAGGCTGGATTCAATGCTGTCCGTAGTGTTGATGCAAAGCTGAATTCAAGTTGTGAACCCTGCTGTCTGCAGTGTAGATTGAAGGCTGTAGTGAGCACAGTTATAGATGAAAGCTTTTTGTCACATTCTTTTCCGAAATTGGAAGACATAGAATCCATTTGTCTCTACCTTAAATAAAGCAAGGCTGGATTTAACGCTGTCCGTAGTGCAGATGCAAATCTGAATTCAAGTTGTGAACCCTCCTGTCCGCAATGGAGATCAAAGGCAGAAGTCAATACAGAAATAAGTCCTCAATGCTGTGGCGCTGAGTTAGCAATGGGCCTGTATCAAGGAAGCACGCGGTTATGGTGGCAGCCACATGGCAGGGTGCGGACCTTCGCTGTGGCAGGGTCTCTTCTCTTTGCAGAAGTGAACCACGCCCAAGGCGTAGCCTAATTATTTATAGTCTACGTTGTGTACGTTGGAGTAGCCCACTCTTCTTCTGTTGCAAAGGAAGGAGGGGTGAACACAGCTACATGAGCGAAATATTCCCCAGTGTCTGAGATAATGTGGTTGCGTCTGCTATTCAGTGCACTACACGTATCAATGATATATGTACACACTGAAAAGTTTTTGATTTCTATAGTGAATTGTGTATAGTATTTCACCAGTAGTCTTAGCGTTGTGTACATTATTGTTGATGTTCTAGTTCTTTCCCTTATACATACTTGGTTGCCACATCTCTGTAGATTAAAGTAGTGTACTGTTAAGGAGATATATTATTTTGGAAAGGTCCGTTGTTTTCTTTTGCACTGCCTCTGAGGTAGCAGGGGGAGGGGTCCGTGGGGATGGTTGCGGTGATTGTAGTGCTGGGTATTGCGACTTTGTTGGGTGTGCAAAGTATAATTAGAAACTCTCACATATTGCTCTTTAAACATGGGTGTGAGTTGAATGTAATTCACGCAGTACATATTCGACATTCCTATAGTACTTAAATGTTGATGTTAATTTGTTAGTGGTAAGTGGAACTATTACCTGATTTTTTAGGTAGCATTGCAGATTTGGTTAGTGGTTGACAATTTGGGGAAGTGGTCAACATTATAAGTAAGAATTGTCATTTAAAAAACCTTTGAAATTCACTGAAAAAGCATAGGTTTCAGGCAGGTTATAGTTAGGAATTATATTCGTCAAAGCAAAAAAAGGGATTGAGGCTTTAAGGGCCGCACCGAGGGTCGAGTTCCTATTGTTACTATAATATGGGTGCAAATGGTCTGGGATACAACCCCCTAGATCCCAACATAAAACAAATAGGAATTTGTTCTATACATCAAACTTCACAAGTTGACCTCGCACACCAAAAACAGTATAATAAACACGATATTAGTGCTTGGTAAACATTTGTTTTGTGACAAAGATGGATTCCAACAGTTCTCCCAAGAAAATTCCAAGTCAATTTTCTTCGTTTTATTCTTTCTTTTATTATTCAAAATTCGCAGATAAAAATAGCCAACGCGTTTCGTCCGAAACCGGACTTCTTCAGGGCTTGACGCAGTGTATTTTTATGCTGCACGTCCCATCCGTCTTGATAGTTGTCTGAACAATGGGGTTTATAATTGTGTAGTTGGCAAATCTAATAACATCCATTCGTTAAGATCCAGTGGGATAAGAGAAGAATAAAGTGTATGCCATATATTCGTCGTCGTCGTCTCGTGCGTATGTGGTCGTCTGGTATGCCGGCATTATAAACCCCATTGTTCAGACAACTATCAAGACGGATGGGACGTGTAGCATAAAAATACACTGCGTCAAGCCCTGAAGAAGTCCGGTTTCGGACGAAACGCGTTGGCTATTTTTATCTGCGAATTTTGAATAATAAAAGAAAGAATAAAACAAAGAAAATTGACTTGGAATTTTCTTGGGAGAACTGTTGGATTCCATCTTTGTCACAAAACAAATGTTTACCAAGCACTAATATCATGTTTATTATACTGTTTTTGGTGTGCGAGGTCAACTTGTGAAATATAGTTAGGAATTAGCATTTAAAAAACCTTAGAAATTCACTGATAAAACCATAGGTTTTAGGGGTGTTATAGTTACCTGGACATTTCACTCATATAAAACCATTGAAATTCCTCCGTTATAGTTAGTTGTGCTAACATTAACTCTTGCGCCCGCAATCCACTGGTGATGATGTCACATATTACATCATTCATGACATGGTCATTGACATCACTGATGACATCACTGATGCCATCTCAAATTACATCACTGATGACATCATCCATATGACAATCTGATACATCGCATCATACACTAGTGTAACCTCTCAACACTCATAATAAAATATGGAGTACCATATTTGAAACCATTGACACACAAATACAAGTTTCTAAATACCCACTCAGTGATTCCGACATCAACACACACATCTAAACACTTACCTATATATTCACTCATACATGCTAACAAAGATCAATAGAACACTATTAAACATACTTATACACCTACATCGACATTACACACGAGCACACATCCTATTCACTTATGCAGTCACCCTACTCACTTATGCAAACAATTGATCATACTTATAATTACTAAGCTACATGTTTATGCAAACACCACATTATTTATTCATATAGATAGTAACTCATACTTAGTGTGATATAAAATCACTATTACAAGTATACAGTTTTCGATACAGTCACTCATAAAATCACTGAGTCTTATGTATACTTATTTATATACAACAACTATCCCATACACTGCCTTTTATATTTCTACTTTGTTGGACATGTATCAGTGAGAAATATATTTACTCATCATTGCACCTATAAAGAGATTCACTCACCCAAACAACTGTTTCCACATACAGTCTTAACCTCATATACCTACTAAATCAACTATTACACATCTTTGGACAGGCCCACACACATACATTCACTATTCCATACAAATACTCACTTAAGTATTTAATAACTAATATATACTTTCACATAGCTAGTAACCAACTTATGTAGTAGTTTACACAACAAAAGATAGAGTGATACAGATGTGCACACAGTTTAATCACTATCCCATATATTTAGTGAGACACTTTAAATTAGTCACTTAGACAGTCAATCATAGTGTTACTAAATCCTCCATCCAGACACTTATACATCCACTCAGTCTTCAATGCAGATTGCTATATGTATAATACTTATTTAAATATCGAACCAAACCACATTCACTAGAAGATGTCATCAGTGTTGTCATCAGTGATGTCATTTGAGATGGCATCAGTGATGTCATCAGTGATGTCAATGACCATGTCATGAATGATGTAATATGTGACATCATCACCAGTGGATTGCGGGCGCGATAGTTACAGTTAGTACAACTAACTATAAAGGAGGAATTTCAATGGTTTTATATGAGTGAAATGTCCAGCTAAATATAACACCCCTAAAACCTATGGTTTTTTCAGTGATTTTTTTATATATATCACAGTTGTTGAATAAAACCCTTTGAAAATTTCCCCAAGTGGAGTGCCATCATTTCTGGAACTTGTGTTGGAATATATATATATATGTATCTCATTTCATTGGACATTGAGTCTTTATACACTAGTATTGACCATCAGGCAGGACTTAATGCGGTAAAATACTTCCTGGACCAAAGGCCATGTGAATACTACCAACACAATAAGGCCTTGATCAGTCTTATGAGCTGGTGTTTAAACAATAACTTCTTTCTTTTTGGGAAGGAGTTATTCAGACAATTAAGGGGCGTGGCCATGAGAGCCTGCTTTTCCTCCAGCTATGCGTGCTTGCACGTTGGCTGGTGGGAGGAGCAGGTTCTTAGGAAGGACTATCAGGCCATTTTTGACAATAACATCAAATATTTTTTCAGGTACATCGACAATATTTTTATCGTATGGAAAGGGAGCAGACAAAAAGCAGTAGAGTTCATTGAAAATATCAATAAGAACAATCTAAACTTACATTTTACCTCCCACATTGATAATTCCAGTATAGAATTTCTGGATGTGAAATTATATGTCAAAGATAATAAAGTTGAAAGTACTTTATTCAGAAAGTCCACTGCGGGTAACGTAACCCTTCACGCCTCCAGTTCCCATTCTAGGCATCTGATCGCCAGCATCCCCTATGTTGAGCTATTACGGCTCAAAAGAATATGCAGCACTGACACTGAGTTTAATAGCTGTGCAGCTGAATCCATAGAAAGGATGAAAGCTCTGGGTTATTCTGACAGACTACTGAAGGAAGCATTAGCTAAAACTGCTCTTAGACCAAGAAGTAGTTTGCTGCCTCGGCTGAGTGCAGCAGAAATTGATTCTAACAGCTCTCATGAATCTTTGGTGACATCTGAAATGAATTGTAAAGACCAATGTCCTAGACTGATTACAACTTTTAGTGAGAATGAACAAAAAATCAGATCCATTATCAACAGACACTGGGCAATAGTTTTAACTGATCCTGTTTTGAAAATGAACTTGCCACTGAGTCCAACAATTACGTTCAGTAGAGCTAGGAACATGGGATCCTTATTGGATCCAGTTAGTCCGGAGATTAGAACTAAATCTAATTGGCTTAAACCTAAATCTGGTTTCTACAAATGTTCCTTGTGCCGCGCCTGCAGATTCGGGGTCAACAAAACAGAGTATCACACACCTTTTAGCCCTACACCACATAAGATATTGGGAAACTACAACTGTAAGACTGAGTTCGCAGTTTATGTTCTCACGTGTACCTGTGGTCTCAATTATATTGGCAGTACCAAGCTACAGGTACACGTGAGAATTCTGCAGGACCTACGCGCCGTCCTTCATAGTGAGCCTAACTACCCGGTTGCGCGCCATTTTAAACAGGTGCATGACAACAATTTGAACTGTCTGCAATACTATGTGGTATCCTCTGTACCGAAACAGCGTAGAGGGGGTAATAGAGAATTGTTGCTCAGGAGATTAGAAACCAGGTTCATCCTCAATTTTGACAGCAAGTGTCCTAATGGACTTAACAACACGGAAGATATGTATACATGTCTGTAAATATCGTCATGTCTGTGTTGTGGTCTAGATAAAATGCACGTATTGAAATATTGTAACATGATAATATGATCTGAACAGGACTGATTCACCACCATGTTCACATTTTTAATTAATTTTTCAAGGAATTTTAAGGTTTCCTGTATACCTTTGTATATAGGAACAATAAATAAAATCACACTTTTATTTATTTTGCACTAATGCAAGGGATACGTACAGTGGATTGCATATGGGAGATATGGGTGAAGTTGATTCAAGGGACAAAACAGCTTTTTCCGAGTTTGATATTTCTTCTACTATCTCTATACACAATCTATTGATTTGCCTTATTATTTTATTTTATCTCAATTTTGAGATTTGTTTTGCACTACTTCACATGTATAAAATTGTTACCATGCATACCTTACCCACTAGTGCTATGATGGTCGTAACGCTCATTGCATTTATGCAGATATAATGTTGGCTCGTGTATAAGATTATTCTTTATAAATGGATTTATCCAGTAATAGCCTAATTGTTAAAAAGACTCAATATGAATTGATATTTAAATATACATTATATATCTGACATATTTCAAACTTAATGTAGTAGAACTTTATTAGATAAACACAACACTATGTGAAATCAGTTCGCTAGAAACTACACATGCATGTTATAGTCTTTTTTCAGTGTTAATGCCAAAGGGCTGGCCGTGTGACCTAAATGAGATGAGGCATACTGTTTAAAAATGGCTACAAAGTAACCAGTCTTTATGTGATCAAGGGCTCTCGAGCCCGAAACGCGTCATCTGTCGATGCTTTTTTGGATATGGTTGATTAAATAACATCTTGCCTGATTAAGTGGTTCGTTTCTCCTTCTTTGCCGCCGTGGCTATGGTGGAAGTGGCGGGAGTCTTCATTTGATATATATATATCTATATGGGTTATTGAATGGTTGCCCAAGTATTTGTATGGGAGACTGAGTATGTGTGTGGGTGGCTGGGAGGTGTATAACTCTGTGCATAGATGTGTGAGCAGTTGATTCCCTAGGTGTATGGGTTCAAAAGTGCATGTAGAAACAGCTGTATGGACAGTTGACTGTGTGCATAAGTATATTGGTGAGTGAATGGATATCTCAGTGCTACATGTCAAAGTAAGTACATATGTAAAACACACTCCATGTGAGAGTTGACATATATAAATAGCTGAACATAAGAGCCAGTGAATGTGTGAGTGGCTGTATGAATCATTGTGAACTTGTATCAAGGATTGTATAAGAGAGTAAATATGTGTTACTATATGTTTGAATAAGTAAGGTGTGTATAACTGTATAGTTGAGGAAATGGAGATGTGATTGATTCTTTGCATGACTGACTAGGTGTGTGAGTAACTCCATGGATGTGTGACAGTCTGTGAGTGCCTGTTTACACTGAGTGTATCTAAGGTTATATTAGAGTCTGAAGATGTATTATCACATAAATGATATCATCAGTGATGTAATCAGTAATGTCAAATGAGATGTCAGTGATGTCATCAGTGATGTCATTTGAGATGTCATCAGTGATGTCATCAGTGATGTCATTTGAGATGTCATCAGTGATGTCATCAGTGATGTCACTGACCATGTCATGAATGATGTAATATGTGACATCATTAGCAGTGGATTGCGGGTCCACGATATATAGTTAGTGCAACTAACTATATATGGAATTTCAATGGTTTTGTGCAAATAAAATAAGGTTTTTTAAATAATAATCCCTAACTATATATGGTCTATAACCTATGGTTTTTTCAGTGAATTTTCAAGGTTTTGTAAATGCAAATTCCTAACTATATATGGTCTATAACCTATGGTTTTTTCTGTGAATTTCATTGGTTTTTTAAAAGCTAATATCTATAGCTGTAAAATATATTCTTTATTAAGTGACGTATCACGTAGCCCGTGAGACGCCTCATGATGCATCGCATAACCGTGACGTATCGTCTCTGCAGCGCAAACCAAACCCAAAACGTAAGCGCGCCAGAACACGCTTAAAGATATATATATATTTTTTTAACCTTAATTAGAGAAAATCCACATGTGCACATATCACAAACGTTCAAAAAACACAATATGTCGGACTCCCGTTACGCTGCCGGTTAGCTGCCCGGTTAACGTACCAGGAAGCACCTTTACCGCAAAAAATCGCAAATTCTTTTTTCTTTTGCTCCGCAGGGAACTTTAATAGCCCCCTCATCAATCCTAGGGGTTCAGGAGGGGTCTGCCTTACCCCTTTCATTCATTTACACCTTTTTTTTTTCCACCTCTTGTCTCTCGATCCTACCGAGAGACAAGATGGCGGCCGCTCCGGACTGTTTACAATGTTGACAGCCAATCAGCTGCTCCTCAGACTCCCGTTACACTGCCGGTTAGCTTCCCGGTTAGCTGTCCGGTTAGCTGCCCGGTTCGCGTACCAAGACGCGTCTCTACGGCGAAAAAATCGGATTTTTTTTTTTTTTTGGCCCCGCGTGGCTTTATAATATCCCCCTCATCAATCCTATGGGGTCTGAAGGGGTCTACCTTGCCCTCTTTCCTTCATTTCCCCCTTTGTTTTCGTCTCCTCTTGTCTCTCGATCCTACCGAGAGACAAGATGGCGGCCGCTCCGGACCGTTTACAATGTTGACAGCCAATCAGCTACTCCTCAGACTCCCGTTACACTGCCGGTTAGCTTCCCGGTTAGCTGCCCGGTTAGCTGCCCGGTTCGCTTACCAAGACGCGTCTCTACGGCGAAAAAATCGGATTTTTTTTTTTTTTTGGGGCCCCGCGTGGCTCTATAATATCCCCCTCATCAATCCTAGGGGGTCAGAAGGGGTCTACCTTGCCCCCTTTCCTTCATTTCCCCCTTTGTTTTGGCCTCCTCTTGTCTCTCAATCCTACCGAGAGACAAGATGGTGGCCGCTCCGGACTGTTTAGAATGTTGACAGACACCGGAGAGCCAATCAGCTTCGCTTCGCAAAGTTCCGATACGCGAAAAGTTCGCTAACCGGAGCGCTACCCGGAGCGCTGTTACAGATATATATCTTGTTTTAAACGTTAATTTCTCAAAATCCACTGAAGCACATATATTGAGACCTAGCAAAGGCACATCGGGCTAACAGTCCCTACAATTTTGCCAAGTTTTGTGGAAATCCATTCAGCCGTTCGGGCTAAAAGTGAGGCCAACCGCCCTATGGAAATTAACATTGGAAAAACGCGTTTTGGGACCCCCCTTTTTTCTCGGCCCCCCCTTGACGAACCCCCCCCAAATTTCCAGGGGCTGCTCAGAAACAAAATTTGCCATTTTCCTGAAAATTTCAGCCAATTCCGTCCACAAACGCCAAAGTTATTAGGCATAGAATTTTCAAAAGTTCCATAGAGAAAAAATCCTAACTATATATACCTACTGGCTATCGCCAGTAGGTAATATATATATATATATATATATATACATATATATATATATATATATATATATATATATATATATATATATATATATATATATATATATATATATATATATATATACATATATTATGTGACATCATCACCAGTGGATTGCGGGCACGATAGTTACAGTTAGTACAACTAACTATAAAGGAGGAATTTCAATGGTTTTATATGAGTGAAATGTCCAGCTAACTATAACACCCCTAAAACCTATGTTTTTTTCAGTGATTATTTTTTTATATATATATCACAGTTGTTGAATAAAACCCTTTGAAAATTTCCCCGAGTGGAGTGCCATCATTTCTGGAACTTGTGTTGGAATATATATATATATATATATATATATATATATATATATATATATATATATATATATATATATTACCTACTGGCGGTCGCCAGTAGGTAGTTATAGTTAGGATTGTTTTCCATAGGAAATCTACAACATTCTATTGGGAATAACTTTGGCGCCGGTTGAGGAATCTGCCTGTAATTTTCCTTAAATTTGCCTTGCTGCGCTCCGCTCCTTCTCTGAAAGTTTGGGGGGGATTGGTCAAGCGGGGGCCGAGATAAAAGGGGAGTCCCAAAACATGTTTTCCCCATGTTAATTTCCATAGGGTGGTTGGACTCACTTTTAGCCCGAACGGCTGAATGGATTTCCACAAAACTTGGCAAAATTGTAAGGACTGGTAGCCTGATGTGCCTTTGCTATGTCTCAAGATATGTGCTCCAGTGGATTTTGAGTAATTTAGGTTAAAAAAATATATATTTCTATAAGCGCGTCCCGTTGCGCGCACCGAGGTGCGTTCCAGTGCGCTACGCGAGTTAGCGAGAGGAAAGCTGATTGGCTCTCGGGTGTTTGTCAACATTCCAAACAGTCCGGAGCAGCCACCATCTTGTGTCTCGGTAGGATTGAGACACAAGAGGCGGCAAAAACAAAGGGGGAATTGACCTAAAGGGCGCAGGGTAGACCCCCCCTGACCCCCTAGGTTTGATGTGGGGGCCATAAAAGGGACCCGCGGGCCACAACATTTTTTTTTTCTGATTTGCTCGGGGGGAGCACCCGGTACGCGCGCCGCGGAGCGTACCGGGGAGCGTACCATGGGGAAAAAAGAATGACAGAGTTTTTTTAAAATTTAGCATTTTTTCATAAATTGAAGGTAGGTCTAAAAAGAACTGTTTTTTTTATTCTTTTTGTTGTTTTATATCTTTTTTATTGTTTTTTGGAACATTTTTTACTTTTTTTTGGCTTTTATGAACAATTTAATATTTTTTTTGTAATTTTTATGGGGACAAACAAAAAACAGGGAATTGTAAACGGTTCAACTGGAGCAAAAAAAAAAAGGAAAATATTAAGGTTTGTTTTTGCACTTGTGGTTGTCTCCAGCACGGTTAATCAGTTTAATACTTTGCTCTCCATAGCAAATTGTAGTCCCGCAAAATTTACAAACTATTTTAAAATCTCCAAATCTGGGTTGGATATTTGGGACCATCTCCCTTGTCTCTGAACCCGATGGAGTGGAATATTTACTTTGGGAGGTGCTGGGAGAAGATTGGGGAGGGTTTCTGGTCAGTTCTCTGACCTCTGCCGCAGCATAGTTGTTTGGGTGCCGGCGTTGCATGTGGCGAATCATAGTATTGTTGCCAAAAGAATACTTTTTGGCAGGGTTTTCCCTGGAAAGTACAGTACCACAGATCAGGCATGTAACTTTAGGAGCATTAACTTTCTTTAGGCCCCTTGGTATTTAAAAAAACTCCCAGACTATGTGCTCTTTTGGCTTATAGGGGGTATTATCTTCAGGCAGGAACCGCCTCTCCTCCTCCTCCTCCTCCTCCTCCTCTTCTTCTTCTCCACCACTGTGGTGTTGTGGTGGTCCTTGTGGTGGTGGTGGTGGTGGTGGTGGTTGAGATGCTCCTGCTGCTGCTGCTACTGTAGCCATTTCCCACAAACAGGTCTTCCTCAGTCAAAGAATAAAGTGAGAATGAGGAAAAAAGGTGGGGGCTTTCATCATTTGGAAAGAGAAACTGTTCTGAACCAATGAAAAGTGTTATTTTCAGGTCACATGACCCAACGCGCTTACGCTATGCGCCCCGGGGCGCTTACGTGGCGCAATCGTATGTGCTCGGGTGCTTCCGGGTGCGCTTACGCCGTGCGTATCACGCGGACGCGGCTACGCGATACGTCACGATGATGTTTTCGTTCGCGGCAATAGCGCAAACGGGACACTCACCGGTACGCGCACCGGGGCGCGCCGCAAGACTGTGCTTTCCGGTGCGCACACCGGTAAGCGCACCGGGAGCACTCCAGGGCAAAAAATAAATAAAATTTAAAAAAAAATGAAGAATATACATTAAAAAAATAGTATTACATAAATATGCAATATAAGATTCATTATAAAAAATATTATATTTGATAGCAATAGAAATTTGCTATTAAAAAACCTTTGAAATTCACTGAAAAAAACATAGGTTTGAGGCCCTATATATAGTTAGGAATTAGCATTTACAAAACCTATGAAATTCACAGAAAAAAACATAGGTTTCACACCAGTTATAGTTAGGAATTAGCATTTAAAAAACCTATTAAATTCACTGAAAAAACCATAGGTTTGAAACCAGTTATAGTTAGCTGGAAATTTTACTGACATAAAACCATTGAAATTCCCACGTTATAGTTAGTTGGACTCACTATAACTTGCGCGCCTGCAATGCACTGCTGATGACGTCACATATCACTCATGACATGGTCAGTGACATCACTCTTGACATCACTGATGACACCATCCTTGTGACAGAGTGACAGACCTCCTTTCATTGTAATGTAACCCTTGAAACACTTGAAACACATATTCAAAAATAGAAACTAAAATTTTCAGAAAAATAGAGATACCCATACCAGTTACAACAACCAATTCAGTAATACCACCATCTATATACACATCCACTCATTCACCAACAGTTCTATATAGTCACTCATACATATATTCACTAATCATATGTAGTGAAACAACTATACATCCTGTTACACACTGACAGTCATCCAAAAGTTACTCACACACATAATCACACATGCAAATAAACTATTGAACATCCATTTATTTGCATATACAGCTATACACACACTACCACCTTACTTCTGAGGAAACTTACACATACTTACTCTCTTAAACAATCACTTATAGAAACACATACTTATTTAAACAAGAACTCTTTCAATCTCTCACTCTCACATATACTCACTTATATACATCATTACTCACATATACTAGATTAAAACATATGTAGTTACTGATAAAGACACTAGTGAGACAGTCATTCACTCACTAACACACACATATACACACTCATCCACTCATACAGTCCTGCACATATGCTGTCTTCAAAACACATACAAACAGTGAGTCAGTCATTGATGCATCTATGTGCTAAGTAACACCCCCACCAAACCATACAGACACTCATACTGATACTAAAAAAATCTAATAACCCATATACACACACATGTAGCTACTCACCAACCCATGCAGCCACTTATACACAAAGTGAAACACTGATACAACCATTGAAATATTTAAACAATACTCGCTAATATATGTATTCACTAAGATACACTTAATAAGCCAGTTAACCAATCAATTTAAAAAAAAAAAAACATACATTAAGACACTTATTTAAACATTTATTCTTCCATCGACCTTTACATATACATATATAAAACATATTTATTTTTCAGAAAGACACACATTCACTGGATGGTGTCATCAGTGATGTCATGAGTGATGTCACTGACCATGTCATGAGTGATGTAATATGTGACGTCAGTGCATTGCGCAAGTTAGAGTGAGTCCAACTAACTATAACGTGGGAATTTCAATGGTTTTATGTCTGTAAAATTTCCAGCTAACTATAACTGATGTCAAACCTATGTTTTATATATATATATATATATATATATATATATATATATATATATATATATATATATATATATATATATATATATATATATATATATATATATATATATATATATATATATATATATATATATATATATATATATATATATTCACAGAAAAAACCATAGGTTATAGTGGATATATAGTTAGGAATTTGCATTTACAAAACCTTGAAAATTCAATGAAAAAACCATTGGTTTTAGGCCATATATAGTTAGAAATTAGCATTTACAAAACCTTATTTTACTCGCATAAAACCATTGAAATTCCATATATAGTTAGAAGCGCTAACTATATATCGCGCACCCGCAATCCACTGCTGATGATGTCACATATTACATCATTCATGACATGGTCAGTGACATCACTGATGACATCACTGATGACATCTCAAATGACATCACTGATGACATCACTGATCACAACATCCAGTGATTGTATGTGTCTGTAAAGTTTAAATATGTTTTACATATTGAAGAATGAGTGGATGTATAAGTGTCTGGATGAAGAATTTAGTAGGTGCATGACTGACTGTATGAAAGAGTGATTAAATGTGTCTCACTGAGTGCATGGGTTAGTGACTAAACTGTCTTAATTTGTGCATCAGTATGTTTGTTGTTGTGTAAGCTGCTGCATGTGTTGATCAGTAGCTATAAGAGTGGCCATATGGGTTATTGATTGGTTGCCCAAGTATTTGAATGGGAGGCTGAGTGTGTGTGTGGGTGGCTGGGAGGTGCGTGACTCTGTGCATAGATGTGTAAGCAGTTGATTCACTAGGAGTATGAGTTCAAGAGTGCATGTGGAAACAGCTATATGGGCGGTTGACTGTGCATGGGTGTGTTGGTGAGTGAATGGATTTCTCATTGCTACATGTGCAAGTAAGTACGTATGTAAAACACAATACATGTGAGAGTTGACATATATAAATAACTGAACATAAGAGCCAGTGAATGTGTGAGTGGCTGTATCGATCACTGTGAGCTTGTATCAGGGATTATATAAGAGAGTAAATATGTGTTATTATATGTTTGAATAAGTAAGATGTGTATAACTGTATAGTTGAGGAAATGGAGGTGTGATTGATTCTTTGCATGACTGACTAGGTGTGTGAGTAACTCCATGGATGAGTGACAGTCTGTGAGTGTCTGTTTATACTGAGTGTATGTAAGGTTATATTAGAGTCTGAAGAGGTTCATTGTATTATCACATGAGTGATGTGATCAGTGATGACAAATGAGATGTCATCAGTGATGTCATTTGAGTTGTCATCAGTGATGTCATCAGTGATGTCATTTGAGATGTCATCAGTGATGTCATTTGAGTTGTCATCAGTGATGTCATCAGTGATGTCATTTGAGATGTCATCAGTGATGTCATCAGTGATGTCACTGACCATGTCATGAATGATGTAATATGTGACATCATCAGCAGTGGATTGCGGGTGCGCGATATATAGTTAGCGCTTCTAACTATATATGGAATTTCAATGGTTTTATGCGAGTAAAATAAGGTTTTGTAAATGCTAATTTCTAACTATATATGGCCTAAAACCAATGGTTTTTTCATTGAATTTTCAAGGTTTTGTAAATGCAAATTCCTAACTATATATCCACTATAACCTATGGTTTTTTCTGTGAATTTCATTGGTTTTTTAATAGCAAATATGAAAAGCATTAAAATGTAAAGTACGTGATAGATAAAAACATTTTCGTATTTATGCACGCTGATGTGCTTTGAACGCTGCCCCCCTCCCCTCTTTTCTCTTAGTAGTACTCTCTCTTTGCAGATAGTGAAGAGTAGTTAACGCAGGCCTTTACCCCCGTTGTAATCCGTCCTGCCTGCTTGTCTCTCCATTTGATTGATTATTATCCAAGCATTTACTGTTTTTCAATTGATTCTCTTTGGTTCATTCTCTATTTACAAACAAGCACAAAGTCGCAATACTCTGTTTAGTCTTTGCAGATCGTGAAAAATCGTGTAAAAAAATAAAAGTAATCGAGCAAAATCAGTAGGCCACTAATTGGATCTCTTTTTGACCTCGCTAAAATAGAAATATTATAAACAACCCTTCATGAGAAATACGAAAATAGTGAGATGAACTGAGCTCCACACCATGAGGGCTGCAAGACAGCTCGGCTCCGTCACCCACCCCGCCCAAAATAACGACAAACCCTATGCAAATATTAAAAATATAGACAACACACCAGCAAAGAAACAGGGTAAAACATTTTATTAAATAACTATTTACATAACGTTGGTTTATAAGATGATGTCAGTAGTGGACCCATGTGTGAATAGGTCGGAAGCAGCACAAGGCGCCAAGATCCGGATGGAAAGTCCTGGATATTGGGTGCCATAGTTCAGAGTTCTGAGTTTGAGCCTTTTTCAATGCCTGTGCTTTGTTGTTTCCCCTCCATCAAAAACAAAAAAAAATATATAAAACTGTGCAAAAATACAAAAAAAAAAAAAAATGTTTACAAAAGCAGTGCTTGTAAGACTGTCTGAAGCTTATTTCCACCTACTGCAGCTTCACTATTCCAAAGTAAGTGAGGGTCGTTTGTGGACCTGACTGCATTTGAAAACAATGTTATATGGTACCTCCCTAAACCGCTTGACGGAGGCCCCCGAGGGGCGGTGTGATGGCCATGGACTCGGAGAAGACGCTTGGCTCCGACACCCTCCCCAAGTCTTATAGCACTGGTGTAGCCTGAGATCGCCCCCGACATAGGCGGCCGGCTCCCGGGGTCCGGCTGAACTTTTTGCCTTTTGATGACTCTTCAATTCTGGACCTTGTCCCACAATCCGTTTGACCTGAAGACAAGCTGTAGTGGGGCGCCCCTTTATCGTTTGAGTTGCCATTCCGCCCGCTTTTGCTACACTGTGCCTCTTCCGCCATTCAGCTGTTTACCGCCCGCTCTTGCGACTACAGCGTCTCGCTCACCATGTAGTTGAGATGCGCCCGCTCTTGCGGTGCAGCGATAGACGGCTGCCACAGGACTCTCAAAATGGCGGCCGGCTCTTCGGTTTTGGGCCTGGTCCACTAAAATGGCCCTGGGACACCTTGGAACTCGGACGCTTGTCTGCTAGGGCTTGGGTCCCATTCTCGAAAAGCGTCCCCTCAGCCGTGAAGATTCTACAAAAGTCTTGGGGGCCTCCGACTCCCGCAGGCTTCTGGTGGGGAGCGGCTGCCATGATTGCTCGTGGAATGGCCACGACGGAGCTACGAGATGGTAGTGGTCTCATGCTGACGCCAGCTTTAGTCTGAAACATTCAGAAACACTATAGACTACCAATTCGATCAGTTCCGGTAGCGCCCCAACATGAACCGGAAGAGAAGAACTTGCCCTCCCCTCTTTGACTGATGGTTCTTGTTGCCTGTCCCCTCTGTTGTCATTTAACAGAACTTTTTGGACTGCTGAAAGGGGTTGTGTTCTGAACGCTGGTTGGTGGAGACATTTAGACTATATTCTTGACCTACGTTGTCGCGTAATGCGTTTTATGACACGCCGCGTTAGCGCACCCGGAAGTGATCCGAGGCGCGGCGCGCAGCGCGTAACGTAAGCATAACAGGTCATGTGACTTGTTAATAAAACTTTTCATTGGTTCATTTTACTTTTGTTAATTTAATGATGAAAAGCTTGGTCATATGACCTAAAAATTACGCTTTTTATTTTTTTCGAACATTTTTTTTTTTCAAACATATGTTATAATATTCCAGGCTAATGTACTTTCCCGGAAAATTTACAACTGTCCTGCAAGTAAAATATATTCCTTTTTCGACAAAAAGGGCGTTTCTTCGTTCCATGACGGAGCCGTTGAGTAAGAGAGACTCGGCCTGCTGTCTTAGTCGCCGATACGCCTGATTATCAGATTCTTATCGATCACTTTATGTTGCAGAAATGAAAAACACAACTGCCCTTGACCATTTATCTTTACTGCGTTCCTACATATTATACCTTTTATCCGTCATGTAATTGGACTGCTTTATTTCACTTGCCTTTTACTGATTCGAAAACAGTGACTAAAAGTAAAAACTTTACCAATGTAAATACTACTACCGTGTTTTGTTTTAAAAACCTTTATTGTGAAAATATCAGTATACAAATACGGGCCTATAACCACGTGGGCCGGCCACGGAGCAAACTGAAATCGTATATGATGAGGAGACATTTACACTGTAGAGGAACGTAACGAGCGGGCCATTAGGTTGCAAGAACTAAGGTGTCTAACAGTTGCGGAATCGGTGGACGTACATTTTGTAATTAAAATAAGACAGGGCCACTTACAATTACATTTTCTAGATATACATTTGCGGGCAAGGAGTTACGAGTCCCATTTATACCGGCGCCATTTTGGGCGAGGCCGGGCAGGTCCAAGATATAGTCAAAATGTCTTCACCAACAATCGGCCAGACCAGAACCCCTTTCGGCCCTTTATGCTACAAGATGGTGTCTTCCATTCAGAAAATATTGTTGGCAGCATTTTGAAAGGAAAGATAAACAGCCGTTCTCCTAGTGAGTCTCACATTGTTACATTTAGGAAGAATGTTGAAGAGTAATATGTGGAAAATCTGAAGCCATTTTTCTACAAACTCTCAATCAGCCTAAGTCATGGGCGATCTTTGTCCACACCAGGGCAATAGTGAAGCTGCAGCAGGTGCAAAGGAGCTTCAGACAGTCTTACAAGCACTGCTTTTCTAAACATTTTTTTGTATTTTTGCACAGTTTTATATATATTTTTTTGTTTTTGATGGAGGGGAAACAACAAAAAACAGGCATTGAAAAAAGCTCAACAGTGCAGGGCGCCTTGTGCTGCTTCCGACCTATTCACACATCGGTCCACTACTGACATCACCTCATAGGCCAACGGGGCACCCCACACTGACTTTCGGCGCAGCATTGTAGGATGGCCACACCAGTGCGGCAACTTGCTGGACACCACCTCGGTGCTATCCTCATCTCGGAGCGTTCGAGTCACTGTACCGCAAGAGTGACCGGAACTCAGCTGGTCACACCGTCTTTCGGCGCAGCATTGTAGGATGGCCACACCAGTGCGGCAACTTGCTGGACACAACCTCGGTGCCATCCGGATCTCGGCGCGTTCGACTCACTGTACCGCAAGAGTGACCGGAACTCAGCTGGACACGCCGTCTTTCGGCGCAGCATTGTAGGATGGCCACACCACTGCAGCAATTTGCTGGACACCACCTTGGGCAACAGTGAAACTGCAGCAGGTGCAAATAAGCTTCAGATAGTCTTACAAGCACAGCTCAGAACTCTCAACTATGGCACTCAATATCCAGGACTTGCCATTCGGATCTTGGCGCCTTGTGCTGGTTCCGACCTATTCACACATCGGTCCACTACTGACATCACCTCATAAGCCAACGGGGCACCCCACGCCGACTTTCGGCACAGCATTGTAGGATGGCCACACCAGTGCAGCAACTTGCTGGACACAACCTCGGTGCCATCCGGATCTCGGCGCGTTCGACTCACTGTACCGCAAGAGTGACCGGAACTCAGCTGGACACGCCGTCTTTCGGCGCAGCATTGTAGGATGGCCACACCAGTACGGCAATTTGCTTGACACCACCTCGGTGCCATCCGGATCTCAGCGCGTTGTGCTGCCTTCGGCCTATTCGCACATCGGTCCGCTACTGACGCCGCCTCACGTGCCAACGGATTTTCTACGGTTTTTGTAGCCCTATGCCGCATAACAGGTCATGTGACTTCTTTATAAAACTTTTCATTGGTTCATTTTACTTTTGGTTTCCTAAAGATGGAAGGCTTGGTCATATGACCTAAAAATAACACTTTTCATTGGTTTAGAACATTTTTTTTTCCCAAACGATGAAAGCCCCACCTTGTTTCTGGATCATTCAGACTGAAGCTGGCGTCAGCATGAGAGCACCACCATCTCGTGGCTCCGTCGTGGTCATTCCGCGAGCAATCATGGCAGCCGCTCCCCACCGGAAGCCTGCGGGAGTCGGGGGCCCCCAAGACTTTTGTACAATCTTCACGGCTGAGGGGACGCTTTTCGAGAATGGAGCCCAAGCCCTAGCAGGCAAGCGTCCGAGTTCCAAAGTGTCCCAGGGCCATTTCAGTGGACCAGGCCCAAAACCGAGGAGCCGTCCGCCATTTTAAGAGCCATGTGGCAGCCGCCTATCGCTGCACTGCAAGAGTGGGAGCAACTCAACAACATGGTGAGCGAGACGCTGTAGCCGCAAGAGCGGGCGCAACTCAGCTAGATGGCCGCCACCTGGGGAGGCCCGTTCACGCCGCCTCCCCCACGCCCCCCCCGGGCCGCCGCACGCCAATTTTCGGAGTAGCATTGTAGGATACCAAAACCAGTGCGGCAGTTTACTGGACATCACCTGGGTGCCTGTCGTACATGTTGTGTCAGCCATGTGACACTGGACACAGACCGCTACTGACGAGGCCTCCCCCCGCACCACCCGGGACGCCCCACGCTGTTTTTCTGTGCTGCATTGTAGGATCCCTAAACCAGTGCGGCACCCAGGCGACATCACCTGGGTGCCGTCCAGAACTCTGCACGTTGTGCTGCCTTGGGACTATTCGCACAAAAGACAGCTTCTAACCATTGTTGCTTTTTGTGTTGAGAAATGTTTAAATGTTTTTAGTTTTTGTTCCGTTCGTTAAAGTTAATAGTTAATAAAGTTTTATAACCTTACTTTGTTTGAGTGTTATCTATTTTTTTTAAAACGGGTGAATGGGGCCTTGAATCGGGTTATTGTCATGTGTGGGCTTTGGAAGTGTGCTGCTGCAGGATCGGACATTTCAAACTCAAATGCACGTTCTTTTTCTTACCTTTCCGAAGCATGGAGCGCAATAGCAAGCAGAGAAAGGGTGATGCACGTGTTGAACACTGCCTGGCCTGGCAAGTTGCTGGCAGTCCCCCCCGCCCGCTCCTGAAAGAGGGCACACACACACCGCCGCCCCGAGTACTTCACAAATCTTTAAAAGACCATGCGCTTGTTCATGAGGCTTAAATGGTTTATCACCTCTTCTAGAACCCCTGCATCGACCCTCTGACGTTTCATGGAAAAATTACCATGTAACACAATACCAAGCCCTGTCAACTGAAACCCCAAGGAATCGTGGGGCATATTATCAAGGGGGATTATCTCCGCTTTTTTGGCTTTAAAAGCCATGAAAGCGGAGATAAAATTATTTCCCTATTACCAAGCTGTCGCTAACACCAGTTAGTGACAGCTAAAAGGAGATAGCGACCATCTTGGGCCCCGCTTTGCATGTCAGTGATACTTATCACTAATGACATGCAAAGTGGCGTGCCAAGATGTTAGCGACTGGAAACAGTCCCTAACATCGCTACCTTCTATTACCAACTTTTGGAGATATTCGCGCTAAGCGCGAATATCTCCAAAATCTAACACCTGCCCTGAGCAGTTCTTAGCCATGTTATCCAATGGGAGGTGGATAACATGGCTAAGAGCATTTGCTCGATAATACATGAATATCGCTGACTTTTCTGCGATAATAGCAAGGTTTATCTGCGATAAAAATCGCCGATGTACGGCGATAATTTTTGTCTCTAAACAAGTTAGAGACAAAAATTAACGCTAGTTGTTCGTAATATGCCCCCGAGTTTTTGCTTGCAGAAATCGGGAGGCGGGAGACTAGCACTGAAATCAGTAGTCACACGCCTGAATCGGGAGGATTGGCATGTCTGAATTCTCTACAGCTGGGGCCATAAACTACATCCGCAGGGTTAGGTGATAGCCTGGGACCAGCCTGGCATCTAAAATGGCTGCCGTGCACGACAAAATTGTGGCATTGGAAAAAAGGCAAGATGGCGCAGCCGCTGGAAGAGATGTATCAACATATATCAGCCTCCTCAGCCACCCTCAGGAAACATAGGGGATTAGGATACGTCTCCCGCACCCCCTTATACCTAGTACTTTAATTAACGAAGCACAAAATGGCGAATTCCCGTTTCGCTACCAGTTTGCGGCCCAGTTCGCGGCCCGTGAAGCGCTTCTACCGTGAAAAATCTTTTTTTTTTATTTTCCCCACGGGACCCTTTAATAACCCCAACAACATTCCTAGGGGGTCAAGAGGGGGATACCTTGCCCCCTTTCATTAAATTCCCCCTTAGTTTTTCACCTTTTCTTCTCTCTCGATCCTACCGAGAGACAAGATGGCGGCCGCTCCGGACTGTCACGCAGCAAAAAAAAAAAAAAGCTCACGCACAGCCGCTGGAAGAGATGTATCAACATATATCAGCCTCCTCAGCCACCCTCAGGAAACATAGGGGATTAGGATACGTCTCCCGCACCCACTTATACCTAGTAATTTAATTAACGAAGCACAAAATGGCGAATTCCCGTTTCGCTACCAGTTTGCGGCCCAGTTCGCGGCCCGTGAAGCGCTTCTACCGTGAAAAATCATTTTTTTTTTTTTTCCCCACGGGACCCTTTAATAACCCCAACAACATTCCTAGGGGGTCAAGAGGGGGATACCTTGCCCCCTTTCATTAAATTCCCCTTTCGTTTTCCACCTCTTCTTCTCTCTCGATCCTACCGAGAGACAAGATGGCGGCCGCTCCGGACTGTTTAGAATGTTGACAGACACCGGAGAGCCAATCAGCTTTCTGCGCGCAAAGTTCCGATAAGCGAAAAGTAAGCGGACCGGATCGCTGCCCAGAGCGCTGTTACAGATATATATCTTGGTTTGAACGTTAATTTCTCAAAAACTACTGGAGCACATATATTGAGACCTAGCAAAGGCACATCGGGCTAACAGTCCCTACAATTTTGCCAAGTTTCGTGCAAATCCATTCAGCCGTTCGAGCTAAAAGTGAGTCCAACCGCCCTATGGAAATTAACATGGGAAAAACGCGTTTTGGGACCCCCCTTTTTTCTCGGCCCCCCCTTGACGAAACCCCCCCAAATTTTTAGGGGCTGCTCAGAAACAAAATGTGCCATTTTCCTGAAAATTTCAGCCGATTCCGTTCACAAACGCCAAAGTTATTAGACATAGAATTTTCAAAAGTCCCATAGAGAAAAAATTCTAACTATATATACCTACTGGCTATCGCCAGTAGGTAATATATATATATATATATATATATATATATATATATATATATATATATATATATATATATATATATATATATATATGAAAAAACAGCACTCCTCGCAGTTAGGAAAGGAGAAGAGGCCACACGAGGGAACTGTGCAGGAGCCGTTTATTGAAAGACAGCGTAGCAAAATGCATTTCGGCAGTAAGCCTTCTTCGGTTGCTGTTGCTGACACGTGATGACCCCACCTGCATCTTCAAAATGTCCAGTACCACCCTCATTGGAAGGTAAGTAAGCTCCCGCCCCCAAGTCACATGTTGATTCAACCATGGTGGCCCAAATGAAACTTCAACTCCCAGAAGACAGTGCTACTGGCGAGTATTCCAGGGGACGGCAGACAGAGTAGAAGGTAAAGATGCAGTAGTGAAGTGAGGTATGCACGTAGATAGAAAGTCCTGCGCACTCCTACACATCCCTCTCAGTTCAAGCCTCGAGCGCAGTGCAGCCAAAAGTTAAGCCAAAATGCAGAGCCGGACAGACAATGCAGCCGACTCCTCGTTAGGTAACAAGCTGCCAGCTGGCAGAAGGCTGAGGCGAACACAACACTCGAAGCGGGCAGAAACTGGTCCGGGAAACGGGAAACACAGATGCTTTGGAAGCAGGTGCCAGCTGATTTCTGCCACTTGTAGAACCGGAGCCTCCAGCGCACCTCTGGCATGTGCGCGAATTGAATGAAAAAACAGCACTCCTCGCAGTTAGGAAAGGAGAAGAGGCCACACGATATATATATATATATATATATATATATATATATATATATATATATATATATATATATATATATATATATATTTATATATGCAGGGTAGAGGTAGTTGATGCCCAAATATCTTGATTGGGTGTATGGGCACCCTTTTAGAAATGTGCTCAAACAAATTCGCACCTGGTGTTCAAAAAATACTTCCTGTCTCGGTATAGTATGTATATGTATTGTTTGTGGCTGTTTTTTAAATGTTATTTTACATGTGTTTTTACATGTTTTTTACAGCCCTGATGAAGTTCTTTGTAAGAACGAAACAAGTTCGCTGCCTAATGAAATTTGTATGAATAAAGAAGATTAAAAGAAAACTTGAAATCTTATTACCACTGGATGGACTTTTCTTAATCCATTAATACATTCTGTTTTTGTTACTTATATGAGACGGTACAATCCACAGTGGGCAGAAAATATTACTTTGATCATTGGAATCTCCCCTTGGGGACAACAGGGGTAGTGGAAATGCACACAAAAAGAGCTAGGAGCTCGTAGTTCAAGTCTTACTTTGGGAGGGTAGGCTTGTTGCCTGGAGAGGTGCGTCACACATAACTTGGTAGTGTGTAGTGTTGTGTTGTTCCATTGTTGGGTTTACAATGTTAGCGAGCTGCTGCTGTGTTATATATTGGAAACACACATCACTATCCCTGAATACTGGATATAAACACGTTTATAATTTGGACGAGTGTGACCAGGCTCTGTCAGTGACCTGGCCCCAGATGGTATGAAAGAGTTGACAATGGATCATAAATTCATAGCTGTGCTGAAGAATGGAACAATTTATGTTCCTTTTAGGAGTGCAGATGGGGAGAGCCTTGTTTGTATTGCGCCTTATGTAAAGGAAACTGAAACTCACCCAGCTTCTCCTAATTCATAGCTCAGAGCTGTAAAGCGGGAGAAAAAGATATTCCCAGTCTTTCGTGCCCGTGGCATACAAGCAGCTGAGTATAAAAAGCGCACATCTCAACTCCAGTCTCAGAGGATTAAAATGTTTACTGGCCAGGCCAGTGCTTACCTATTATCTGCTGCTTAAATATAATGTGCCAGGCAGGAAGCTTGGGTTTGTAGCAGTTCATTACTGCTTGTGCCACCTCCATGCTAGTAGGCTTTCCGGGTCCTGCTGCTCCACTCCGGCACACCTGCTGCCTGCTCCAGCATACGATCAAGACCTCGGTTGATCTGTGAAAGCCAAGTGACGTGCAGACGCAGTTGAGCAACAGCGTCATAACCTTTGGCCTGCCCCGCCCACGCTAGACTCAGTTAGGACAATCTGAGCAGCTGTTTTTGGCGAGGGTAAGCAAAAGCATGAAAAAAGGCCCAAGAATAGTAAATTAGAATAACGGGCTACAAATTTGAAATGCAAGGCGCGAGCTACTAATGATGGTTCGGCGAGCTACCGGTAGCTCACAATCGACCGGTTGGAGACCTCTGCCCTAGCCTTATTAGGCCCCAGTAACCCCACCCCCTGGGGCTGAGTCATTAATAAAGGGTGGGTTGTGTGCAGCCCCCTCCCTGAGCCTAATTAGGCCCTGAGGACAACATCCTCATGGGCTGCACCTTTTTAAAAGGGGATTGAGGCTATGCGGCCCCCTTCCTTGAGCCAGTTTTGGCCCCGGGGACCCCATCCTCAGGCCTGCATCAGTAATAGGTGGGTACCCCGGTGCCCACCCAGGTCCCCCATCAACCAACACATTGGGTCCCTTGGGGGGCCCCAGTACCCATGCGGCCTGAGCTGTCTTCCCTCATGTTCTGGAGCCTGCATTGCTCCCTCCCAGAGTGAGCAGCTTTTTATGATATTCCAGCTGAGTGGGAGAAATACTTGTTCTGTTTCCCTGCAGGCAGGGAAACAGAATACAAGTCTGATCCCAGCTGGCAAGGGAATTTTTAAATCTCCAGCTGGTTAGGTGCAAACATAGGGCCCCATTCGGATGGCGGGTAGATTTTAGTCCGCCCACCACCTTAATGGTCACTGGATGATGTAATCAATGAGGTAATATGAGATGTCATCAGTGATGTCATCAGTGATGTCACTTACCATGTCATGAATGATGTATTATGTGACATCATCAGCAGTGCATTGCTGGGTCGCAAGTTATAGTTAGCTGAACTAACTATAACGAAGAATTTTCTATGGCTTTGTAAAGGAGAAATGTTCAACTAGCTATAATGTCCCTAAAACCTATGTTTTTTTCAGTGAATTTCTAAGGTTTTTTAAATGCTCATTTCTAACTATAACGTGCCTGAAACCTATGGTTTTTTCGGGGAATTTCAAAGGTTTTTTAAATGCTAATTTCTAACTATAATGTGCCTGAAACTTATGTTTTTTTCAGTGAATTTCAAAGGTTTTTTAAATGCTTATTTCTAACTTTAACGTGCCTGGAACCTATGGTTTTTTCAGTGAATTTCAAAGGTTTTTTAAATGCTAATTTCTAATTATAATGTTCATTAAACCTAGCTTTTTTTCTGTGATTTTAAATTATCATCCCGTTCTCAACCTGGTGAAAACTGCCAATATCGCCAGTTTTCCTTCAATAGATTCCACCAAAAAATATGCCACAAGTGAGAGTGACAACTAACGCTAATGATATGCAGAGTAGGCGTTCATGTGCAAAAATAACAAAAAACAGCACTTCCCGATATTTTCAATGACCAGTCAAATCTGTGATGCGAGCCAAAAACAGCCGAAAAGCTGAGTTAGCAGTAAGAATTTAACATCTGCCCCTTTTACTGGTGTAAAGCACGATCTCTACCTACAGTATGAAAGGGAGTCCAGGCCAGAGGCATATGTCATAGAGCTACTGATCATGCAGCTTCAACACCCAAGAGGGCCACAACACCCACCGCCACCACCCCCAGGACCTCCCCCAGGACCACCCCCCCCCTAATACCACAGAGGCAGGGCAGAACAGGACAGCGGACCTTCCCAAAACTGCATGGCCCCTCAGCGACACAATAGCTGAATGTTAGGAGATGTGGTAACCAAGTATCTGTGAAGGAGGCAATTCACCAATCAATAACAATGCACACAATGCCAAGTGTAGCGGTGATGTGCTGGACAGACCTCACTATCCAGAGCACAGACCTCTCCATGTGTGCTTGTACTGTTGTGGACAGTGGACGCAACCATGGTACCTCAGGCAGCGGGGAAGATCTCGATCATGTAGCTGTGTTGTCCCCCTCTGTAAGCGGAAGCCGAAGTGGAGTGGGCTGGTCCAATGTACGCCACTCCAGCGTAGGAGTGTGAATAAAGAGGCCGGGGCTCTGGGTGTGTTTCACTTCTGGGAAGGCCAACGTGTCTGACACAGCGGAGGCCCTCACCCTGCCATGAGGCTGCCACTGTGATCGCCGGCCTCCTCGACGCAGGCCCTCTGAGAACCCAGCGGCACAGCACTGCAGACTTATGTCTGTACAGACTACTGCCTTCGATGTACACTGTGCACAGCAGGGCTCACAATTTAGATTGAGTCGCAATTGCAGATGACGCAGTCCAGTAGGCAACAGACATTGCTTCTAGCGCGGCCCTCAAAAACCACGCATCATCGCCGGCTGTGCACACACTGAGTGCTTCAGTTGCCACTTATTCAGCGCACCACAAGTCATTGCCAAGTAGCCTTCTCAAGGCAAAATCCATTAGAGAAAATAAATTGCTACCAGTGCAGGCCCCCCGGACCACACAACATTGCAGGCTGCACACACGCTGGTTGCTTCAGGTGCCACTAACTCAGTGCATCACAAGTCATTGCCACATAGCCTTATTAAAGCAGAATTCATTAGACAAAGGACATTGCTACCAGTGCGGCCCGCCTGGACCACGCATCATCGCAGTCTCCACACACTCTGGTTGCTTTGGGTGCATCTAACTGTGCAGCTCAACTCAAGGCCCCGTGGCTGTGGGAACTTGCTGACACTGCCTCCGGCCTACACTGCGGTCATCAGGGCTCACAATTAAAATTGAGTTTTCATTCTTTAATTGCAGAGTCCAGTAGGCAACTAAGTATTACATCCCAAAAAAACCTACATAATATTCTTTTAGTATCTTTGCTTCAAGAACTTGTTTTATATCAGTTATACCTTTAGTACAATGACAAAATTCCTCTTACAAGTCCAAAGGAACGCTGAATGGCAGTCTACACTGTGGACAGCAGAGCTCACAGTTCGAATTCAGCCTTGATGCATTAATTGAAGAGTGAATTGTACTCTAAGTCCTCAGATTTGGTCAAGAGGAAGTGACAAAAAGCATTCCTCTTTGTCTTTGCTGACTACTGGCTTCGAACTACACTGCGGACAGCAGGGCTCACAATTCAGATTGAGTCGCGATTGTAGATCACGCAGTCCAGTAGGCAACAGACATTGCTCCCAGGGCGGCCTGTCCAGATCACACATCATTGCTGGCAGTGCACAGGCTGAGTGCTTCAGGTGCCACTAACTGTGCAGCTCAAGTGAACGCCACCTGACTCTTGGCCCTAGCTGACCCACAGCCTCCGGCCTACACTGCGGTCAGCCGGGCTAACAGTTCAGATAGAGTCGCAATTGCAGATGATGCAGTTCAGTAGGCAACAGACATTGCTACCAGTGTGGCCTCCTGGACCCTGCATCATTGCTGGCTGCACACTCGCTGAATGCTTCTGATGCCCCTACCTCGGTACATCACAACTCATGGACCCTTTATGATAGAATCTTTTGTGTATGATTTCAGATCTGCTGCCCCTACCTCAGTGCAGCACAAGTCATGGACCCTTTATGATAGAATCTTTTGTGTATTATTTCACATCTGGTGCCACTACCTTAGTGCAGCACAAGTCATAGACCCTTTATGATTGAAATCTCTGTGTGTGATCCGATAATTACTGTTGTACTTGTTGCCAGCACTAACCATTCCTTGAGGGCTGGCTTACACTCACCCCACACACATCCAGCACAGACGTTACTGGACATGTGACACAGGTAATAAAAAGGGGCCGAGCTCACGTGCCCTTACCCAGTTCCACTATCTATTTAACTGTGTCTGTGTGTTCATTATGTATGCATGATGCTGCCTCTGGGCCCTACCACATTACATTGTGCTGAGGATAGCGCACGCAACCATGTTACCTCTGGCAGTGGGGGAAAACTTTGGTTATGTAACTTTGTCTCGGTCATTGTATAAGTACATAGGTAGAGACTGGATCATTACTAAAAGGAGAGTGTATAGTGAATTGATAAGTGCTTGGCGGAGTGATTGGATAAGTACATATGTTGGCCCGACTCTAACTCCTGAGCACGAGCTTGGCTCTAATTGGCTGCCCTCCATGTACCAAAAACAGAAATTTGAGCTTTGCATGGCCCTGTATTGCTACATCTGCAACACTCCACTGAATGTGCAATAAACATTCATATCCGCACAGATATGTCATGTCCACAATCGTTCATGTGTGGAAGTATGGATGACTGTAGGGTCAGTGATTCCACTTACCTTCCATTTTGGCCATGTTGTGGGACTTGGGTCACAGGGTGACACATTGGCCCATGTGGCCCGCGTGGTAGTAAGACTACAGCAGAGACTACCGCATCAGTTAATTCCTCATGCAGCCCAGGACGGACCCATGCCCAGAGCTCCTGAGTCATTGTTCACGACCTCACGCAGGAATGGCATACGCCAGGCCAGCCAACTCCGCTAAGGCTTACAGAGAGGAATGACAACGCTACATGTCCCAGGTCTTCCCAGTAGTAATCTGCTTATCACAGGTCTAGTTGTCAGCATGCCACAGCCACTCCCTCACGGCTGGTTTACACCCACACCACACCCATGCAGCACAGGCATCACAGAACATGTGACCCTGTAAATAAAAAGGGCCGGGCGCACATGCTCAATGCCATTTCCATTCTCTTCCATGACTTGAAGTACACAGAGTTGGTGGCAGCTGAGGCACTTTGCCCAACACGGGCCTCCCACCACGTGGCGATGACTTGAATTCGACTGAGTTAGTGCCACCAGAGCTGAGCAGGTGTACAGCCTGCGATGATGCGTAGCCTCGATACACCATCCTGGCAAATAAGACCTGATTTGAATTGTGAGCTCCGCTGGACCGCGTGTACGCCACGGCTGAGGAGGTTGCTTCTGCACTTGGTACGCCCTTTTGGACACACGCCAGTGGCGGAAAGTGAGCAGAGAGGCTTGTTTGCGCAGCGGTGGGCAGTCAACTATGGGTGGTGGGAGTGGATTTTGTGCAGCACCCTGGGTGCCCAGGGGAGGGCAGACACCTCTGGGCGGCTGAAGTCGATGGGGTGCAGCTGCCTGGGTGTACATGGTCAGGCCATCGATTTAGGCGTGTGCAGTTGTATGTACTCTACCATTACTGATTCTATACTATGTTTC